>NC_137704.1:24168308-24768308 GCF_964034855.1 Anser brachyrhynchus | reverse complement strand
TAGAAAAAATATTTCTGGCATGGCGGGTGGGGTGGAGAGGCATGTATTTTTTTATTATTATTTAAAAACAATTACATTAATAATGGTTGAATGAGTTCAGAACTGTTTATTTCTTGTTCCATTTTTTGTTTATAATTCAACTTACACATCTGTTGTTGAAATGCTAACACAAGTTCAAACATCACATAATGGAAAATGACATTCTCAGCATTGGTACTCTACATTTTTAAAGTAAAAGTGGTATACAAACTATTAATGAGTTTGCTTCTATTTTTACAAGACATCTTACAAAGCATTAATGCAAAATATACTTTTGACAAAAAATTTTTATTTGGAAAGATTCAGGTTGTTCTAGTTAATTAGTAATTTACAAATATAAATAAATTTCCAACCCATTTCTAGTGCTGAGAGGCACATATGAGACCAGAACAACTATAAGAAGTTTAAGTACATTTCATTAACAATGCATCCCTTTGATAAGATTATGCTTCGTGAGGTTTTTAATGCCCTTAGACATGAACTGTACACGCTATATATAAAAAAGCAAAAAAAAAAAAATCAAGGTAGGCAATACCATTTTGGGACAAGCCTCTGTATAAATTATACACAGCTCAATGCAGTATTTTTATGGAAAATATATAAATACTTCTGTTTCTATGTTACAGGTATACAATATAAATCAGATTTCAAAGTCTGTTCAGTGACCTACAAACACTAGAACCTCCAAATATGTAGCACTATTACTAAATAAAAAAAGACAACTTAGAACAGGAAGAATAAGTCTTGAGATTTTCCTTGATCCCTTCCCTCTTCAGAATGATTAATTTACATCGTCTCTTGTAATGCAGTTTGAGGGATGCTGACAGCCCAGTTTTGGAACAATTTTTCAAGTAAATCTATGAAATATCTGCCTTCAGCCCCTAAGACATTGCATCTTGTGTTGAAAACCTATTCCGTAGCAAAATGGCATGTTACACTTTTAGGCATGAATTACATTTCTCAAATTAAATAGCTAATTTTATAAAGTAATTCAAGCAAAATGTGCAATTTTTGCATACTGTGACACCGCTATCCATGTTCCAAAAATTGTCCAGAGAAAATCCACGTCCTTCACTGAACATACAAATCTGTTTGAAAATAACTATCTAGGGAACCAGAATTGAGTTAAACAAACAAAAAACCAACAAGGAAAACAGGGGCTTCTAGCAACATGCAAAGATGGTTTCTAGCATGTTCCCAAATATCTTTTACAGTTTGCTGATTTTACTCTCACCTAATATAAATCTTTATTAAGCACATGCTAGTAGAAGTGTAACAATAATAATAATAATTAAAAAAAAAAAAGTTAGAGGACCTGCTTTCAACAGGCTCCACAGAGAAGCACCAAGCAACAGAAATTCTGTACAGCCCTGCCAGAGGTGAGCAGAAAGCTTGGAAGTACTCCAAAGCCTGGCAAGAATTCCTCCACTGAGACTCCCCTGCTTGAGCTCACACTCACTCCAAAGGTAACACAAGTGTCCTGAAGTCCAAAAATCCAAATACCAAGACCAGAACATAGACTAAGAAGCAGCAACAACTCTTTCATCTCTGAAAAGTGGAGAGAAACAGCACCTCCAAGGAAAAAAAATCAGAACCCTTTAGTTAGATCTTTGCCCTTTAGAAAGGGCTTGCCCTTTCCACTGACTGTAAAAGGAGACCAAGAAAGTGAGCCAGATAATTTAGTGGCTGAATTCCACTGGTTTCATGGCCAGGCTCTCCTTCCCACAGGGGCTTTCACCTCAGACATGAATATTTTCTATGTTATCACGTTTAACCAATCAGGAGTTTTCTTTGCCACAGCAAACTAAATTTGTATATAGTGTCCAATGAGTCCTATCTGCTTTACCATTTGTTCGACTGTATGACAAACCACTAGGGTTAGAAAAAATATGAAGTGGGTGGTCTGTCAGCTTCCCTTCCTACCCTTTCTAGGAAAAGTGGAAGGATCCTTTATTAAGTTTAATATATCCACAATTTTTACTTACCAAAGTTTTCTTTTGAAGTTTTATCATGAAGCAAATAAAGCCCCAAAATAAGAAGTTTAAAAAGGATATTTTAGAAAAGAAATTGATAGAATTAGAAATTCACAGTTTATAACTAGGCCAATATCAAATTCCTTCAATAACAGTATCCCCTCATTTGCCAATTAAAATGAAACATTGTGACCTTAATGTAAATTAATTCTAAAAATGTGTTATGTACAGTACAGACTTTACATTCTTTATGTGTACTTGTTGAACTCTGACACTAATATACTTTTAGAAAAAAAATCATATTTTAACTGAATTTGCTATAATAATTTGCACATCAAGTTTCAGTTGTCATGGATCCCCACACAAGCTAGTATTTTAGAAAACGTAAGATGGAGAATCTTTCAAAAGTATATTGACATTGATTTTGCTTGCCTTTTTATAATGAGGCCTTCCTATTACATTTTCTACTTTAAGTGCTATGTATTAAACTGGTAACAAATGAACAAGGGTGTTTTATTTAAATACAGGTGATAAAAACTTGTTTATTTTGCTTTAACTGCAGAAAAATAACATGGAGTTGTTTGATGTAACCCTATCTAGTTATTAAAACAAGTCTCTTATACTATAGCCTAACTGAGGTAGTATTTGAAGCTACTATGTAAGATATGCCAGCCCCATTTTTGAGAAAACTACATTATTTCCTTTGGAGTTTATACCACTATTTGGTCTACTGTGATTGACATTTTGGTTTTACAGAAGCATTTATTTCTTATGACCAGAGAAGTCCAATAGTTACTGGTGTGGTACGTTTTCAGAACATTTCAACATGTCTTGACACATAGATATATTATTTGTGTCACTGACCAGTTTCTTTTTGCTCCTTCTTTCAGTGGGAACTCATGAAAAGACAATCACTTATCTTGACTTAAGTATTACTCTGACAATTATAAAAAATGGTAAAAGTGAATGGATAAAAAACCATTCTACTTAGTACAGTCCAGCTGAATTATTCACCTATATCAAAATCAAAGGGTAACCCCTTCTATTACAGGCATTCTAACAAAGGTGGCCATGCTACTGTATATATAAATTTGCATATATTTATATTACCTTTGTATAAAGGCTTCTGAATCTTCAGATGCATGATAAAAGTGATGGGGACCCTTACTTTTTTCCATTAAGCTTGTACTCAGTACTTAAGAAACCTCACTAGTAATGTGATAGAGGCAACCATTTTACTTATTAACAGTCACTGTATCATGTAACTTTTGCAACAAGTCTCAAATACCAATATAAAATTATAAGTTCTTCTGCTTCAAAATTTGGTAATTAAGGCTTTTCACTACAATTATTAGTACTATCTCATGCTTGAGCACTCATCCACTTAAAATTCAATCAAACCTTTGTTTTTATAAAAGGCTGTTTCCATGGAACTTTGAAAATTGCTCATATTATATCTTCTCACAAAAGCAGTAATGATTAAATGTCTTCGAGTTTATTTTATACATTAATTTATCTAATACAAAACATGCTTGTTAAAGGTTTTTAGTTAAGAATAAGACCAACATTCATACTATATGAGCATGTGCGTAGAAACTGCAAACATGCATATCATTCTGGGAAAAGAATTTGATTTCGGCATTTTAAGTATAAATTATTTGTTATTTTAAAATCAAACTGTAGTAAAAAATCCTTAACTGGTTCAGATAAGATATGTATACGTAAATGTAATGAAATTGATGAGTCTGCTAATAAAATGACTTACAACTATAATATAATATTAAAATAACTTTAAGGAAACCTCAGATTCACAGAGGCTTGTTTTTCTGTCTGAAGTTACAAGCCCCCCCCCCCCCCCCCCCCCCAAGTAGTGTTATAAACAGTACAAAAAACAACAGAGAAGGGCTAACATTAATCCCCTGGTTTCCACGATCACAGTACAGCTTCCATTTGCTAGCAACTGAATGCACCCTCATCTCACCGGCTCCTGGTATCCAGGAGTTAAAAGCAAAAAAAGCAAGGCATCATTCTGCTTCTCTGGAACAGAATTAGAAGTCAATCATAAAAAAATTCTCCACCTGTTGTCCTTTTATTTTTATTATTACTTTTTTAATTTATGGTAAAAAAAAACAACAAAATTAAAACTTGTAGAGGTGCTTGGCTCTTGCATATATTGGTAATTACTTTTATTAAAACTATGGTAATGTTTAATAACTCCCCAAAGGGCTCAAAAGACTGAAAAGACTGGGGCAGTAATTGGTTGAGGAAGAAAAAGTTTTCAGTTCACTCTTCAGGTACCAGTAGCTTCTGGAATGGTCTCCAAACTTTATTATCCAGTCAATTGGAAGTTGTCTGAGGATTTCAGAAAGTCTTTATGTAAATGCACTGTGTGAGACAGAGGTCAGGATTCAGCTGATGTATCAATTACTGATTGTGTTGTTGGTGTTGCTAAAATAGCCTCTGCTTCTTCATGCATCTAAAAGAAAAAGACAGATGAAGCATTAATGTTCTTAGAGATATTAGGAGAATGACATCATAAAATGGTTCTTTAATACATGCCTGAAAGCATTTATTATTCAGAACATAAAACCTGCACCCAGCTGGCACATTTTGGTGCATTCAAAGCATCTGATCCCTCCACTTACTTGTAAGAACTGCACATCTTGAAATAGCTCCTGAATGAACCTTCGAGATGGAAGTCGAAATGTACAATGTGCTAACAAGTAGGACACCTCAGAGTAAAGGCATATGTCATCAAATGCTTGGGGATACTTCTCCTTAATTCTGATCAACAGGAAAAACAGAATTTTAAAACTCCTGAACAGATTTCCATCATATTTTTAAAAAAAATGTTCAATTAAGTTTTGATCGTCATCATTAAAAAAGTATAACTTTGCCTTCAGTAATAGGCATTATAAATTCTGGATGTAATGAACTAAGAAAATCAGAACAGATAGCATTATTTTGCAACAAAATGGAAGAAATCTGTATTAATGAAATGAAACAGAATATATACTTTGAAAGTTATATTGAATATCTGAGATCACCTAGTCTTAAAATAGATGTTGAAAAAGAACAGTGTATCAAAGAAGAGGCATCCACATATACAGCCATACTAAAAAATAAATATGGAAAAGATAACTTAATACCTGTTAGCATTTTATAAATAAAATGAGTATTACTGAATTTTCTTTTAGAAGTTGTATGACAGTTTTCAACATCATTATAATAAAAATGGTAGGTTTCTGGACTAATGTTTAGTCCCTAGATTTATATTCCTATATTTTTAACATGAGTTTTGTCTATAAATTAACGCCAGTAGTTGTACACTTGCTTAAAGCAGATTTGTGTTTCTCAAGAAGTTACTTTCAGATTGTTATTCTGGTTATCTGACATATCTTATTTGGCACAAATAAACATAAAAGGATTATAATTTCTTTTTTAAAGATGCAGGACATACCAAGTATGCAATGAAACATCATTACAGTTAAACTATTGATTGGGAAAAAATGGAGAAGAGTAAGACATTAATGATAGAGCAAACAATATTAGAAGGAAAATTCTTTGTTTAGCTTTTACATTGTGTTCAACTACCCCCAGTAATCCAAAATAATATCTGCTTGACAGTATTTTGAGAAGTCAGAAATAAGGTGAACCACTGTCTCAGAGTACTTAGAGAATACATATAACTAAATGTTGCTAAAACATCAGAAACACATTTAACTTACGTCAGGAGTCCAGTTTCATGGCCCTTAGTTCCTACTGAACTACTCAAATTGATTACTAAACGTAAGACTTCTTTCCGCAGAAGTATTCTGCACACTGGTATATCGTCTGGGATTGATTTTACTCCTGGAAAAACAAATTCAACAGTATGAAGTTTAAGCAGGAAGTCTTTGATTGTGCTAATCTTATGCCACATGAGTCTGCTTTGGTATTTTATACATACACACATGTACACACATGGATTTACATATATATTATGCAACGCCTTTGATATGGTCCCTCACCACATTCTTCTCTCTAAATTGGAGAGGTATGGATTTGAAGGATGGACTGTTAGGTGGATAAAGAATTGGTTGGCTGGTCGCAGCCAAAGGGTTGTGGTCAACGGTTCTATGTCTGGGTGGAGGCCGGTCACAAGCGGTGTCCCTCAGGGGTCGGTCTTAAGACTGGTGCTCTTTAACATCTTTATCAATGACATAGACAGAATTGAGTGCACCCTCAGCAAGTTTGCAGATGACACCAAGCTGAGCGGTGCAGTCGATACAATAGAGGGAAGGGATGCCATCCAGAGGGACCTCGACAGGCTGAGAAGTGGGCCCATGAAAACCTAATGAGGTTTAACAAGGCCGAGTGCAAATAGGAGGCTGGAAGTACACTTTAACCCAGCAACTGGGCACCATTCCATGACCATCTACACTGGTCAAGGGCCCTCATACTACCTGACCCTCAAGGAAGAATGGTGGGCACTTTGAGAGCAAAGGCTGAGGCTCTGGCTGGGGGGAAGGGGGTCATCATCTTACCCCAGTGGCAGCCAATGCCTCCACTCAGATGGAGCTGCTGCAAAGGTTTCCCCATCCCACCAGGCAGTAGGAGGGGACCTAGGACATGGCGGGGAATGGAAGCATGTTTCTGCTCAGGTGGTAGGCAAGCCTCCTCCCTGCCTACCTCACCTTCCCGGGTACATTGGGGGTCCTGCTGGACAAGAAGCTGTACATGAGCCAGCAGTGTGTGCTTGCAGCCTGGAAGGCCAACTATGTCCTGGGCGGCATTAAAAAAGGGGTGGCCAGCAGGGAGAGGGAGGTGATTGTCCCCCTCTACTCTGCTCTTGTGAGACCCCACCTGGAATACTGCGTGCAGGCCTGGGGCCCCCAGCACAAGAAGGATGTGGAGCTCTTGGAACGGGTCCAGAGGGGGGCCACTAAGATGATCAGAGGGCTGGAGCACCTCTCCTATGCAGAAAGGTTGAGGGAACTGGGCTTGTTTAGCTTGGAGAAGAGAAGGCTCTGGGGAGACCTCGTTGCGGCCTTCCAGTACTTGAAGGAAGAGTATAAACAGGAGGGGGAACACTTGTTTACATGTGTTGGTAGTGATAGGACAAGGGGGAATGGTTTTAAACTAAGACAGGGGAGATTTAGGTTGGAAATTAGGAGGAAGTTTTTCACTCAGAGGGTGGTGAGGCACTGGAACAAGTTGCCCAAAGAGGTTGTGGATGCCCCATCCTGGGAGGCATTCAAAGCCAGGCTGGATGTGGCTCTGGGCAGCCTGCTCTAGTGGTTGGCAACCCTGCCCAGAGCAGGGGGGGTTGAAACTAGATGATCTTTAAGGTCTTTTTCAACCCAGGCCATTCTATGATTCTATGATATTCTGAACTACCAATAAATATTCCCATTAAAAAATGAAAAATATTATTTTAATGAATTTTAACATGGATTTAAAAAAAAAAAAGATAAACTAGCATTTCATAAATTCTGTAAGACGTTTGGTAAAACTGAAGACTGAACACTGAGATTCAGTTACAGCACTGTCTTTATCACTAAAGCACATTGCTGGGTGAGATATTACCTTCTCTGCATCAGATGCTAGAAGTTAGCAACCAGCTACTCCATAAGAAATTATGATAATTGAAAATAGAAAACAAGTCTAAAAATAAAATGTCTTTCTTCACAGAAATTCAGTACTTTTTTTTAAAGGATTTTTTTTTAACATAACAACACTATAGAGAAAAAAAAACAAAAATCAATTTGATTGCAATGCAAGATAAAGAGCTGTTTACCTGTAAAATGTGGTACAGCAAAAGCAGAATAAATACAGAAAAAAATACTTAAGATTTATAGCACCTAATACTATAAGGCTTTCAAACTTACCTAGTACAATCTCTGTACTCTTGGTACTGCTAACTGAACCTTGGGATAATGCGTCACTACAGCCAGAAATTCCAGAAAATTTGGACGAATGCACATCTAAGTGATCGTGTATGGTCTGACCACACCAGTCAGTACATGGAATGTCTGAAAAATCTGACAGAAACAAGATGTTGCATCTTTGTTATTCACAATTTTCCTCACCTGAAATGCTCTTCTTATCTTTTAAAGATGTTAAGTATGCGATTCCTGGTATTGGGTTTATGTGACAAGGGTTTGGTAGCAAGGGGGGCTGCAGGGGCGGCCTCTGTGAGAAGAACCCAGAGGCTGTCCTATGTTAGATAAAGGCCAGTTTCAGCCAGCTCCAAAGGCACCCGCCATTGGCCAGAGCTAAGCCAGTAAGTGACACTGGCTGTGCCTCTGTGACAGCATATTTGACAGCATATTTAAGAAATTCAAAAAAAACCTGCTGTGCAACAGCAGCTGGGGGAGGGAGAAGTGAGAAACAGCCTTGCAGACACCAAGGTCAGTGAAGAAGGAGGGGGAGGAGGTGCTCCAGGCACAGGAGCAGAAGTCCCCTGCAGCCTGTGGAGAGGCCCATGGTGGAGCAGGTTGTCCCCTCGCAGCCCATGGTGTACCACGGTGAAGCAGATCTCCAACACTGCAGCCTGTGGAGGAGCCCACGGTGGAGCAGGTGGATCTGGCCTGAAGGAGGCTGCAGACCATGGAGAGCCTCCACAGGAACAGTCTCTGGGCCAGACCTGTAGCCCATGGAGAACAGCCCATGCAGGAGCAGGTGATCTGGCAGGAGCTGCTGCCCATGGGGGACCCATGTTGGAGCAGTTTGCTCCTGTCAGATGGACCCTGTGGTACGGACCCATATTGAAGCAGTTCTTGAAGAGCTGCTGTCTGTGGGAAGCCCATGCAGGATCAGTTCGGGAAGGACGGCATCCTGTGGGAGGGACCCCATGTTGAAACAGAGGAAGAGAGTGACTGTGAAGGACCGGTGGAGATGAAGTGCTATAGACTGACCACAACCCCCATTCCCTGTTTCCCTGCACCATTCGGGGGAAGGAGGAGGTAGAAGAGGGTGGATGGGGGGGGGGGGGGGGGAGGAAGGTGTCTTTAGTTTGCTTTAATTTCTCACTGCTCTAGTCTGTAAGTAATAGGTAATAAATTATATTAATCTCCTTATGTTGAGTCTGTTTTGCCTGTGACGATAATTGTTGAGTGACCTCCCTGTCTTTATCTCAATCCTTGAGCCCTTTCCATTGTATTTTCTCCCTCCTTTTCCTTTGAGGAGTGGAAATGAGAAAGTGGTTATGGTGACGTTCAGCTGCCCAGCAGGGTAAAACCACCACATACTCTGATGCACTAAGTATGGTAACTGTTAGCATATAAAAGAGCTGGAAAACAGATGTTGGATTTTGGAGAAATTATACTCAAAATATTTAAAAATCACTTTTTAAAAAATCTTAAAATACTTGAGTTAAAATAATCAACTCTTAAGCACTTGTTATATCCATGCTCTTTTTTATATAACATAAAGATGGCTTTTGTATTGCACAAGTTCTCTAGTTCATACAATTAACACAGGTCTTGTAGAATGGGCTTTGACTTCATCAACAGAAAAGTGTGACAAGTAAGGATTCTTTTGGTAAGTTTCACTATATATCCAAAATGTAAAAGGCTATGGAAAGAGATGAATATAAAACCCAAGCTTTTAACTGTTGTGCATTTAATGGAACCACTGAAAAAAATAGGTTTAAAGTATCTTCTGAAGATCATCTAGCTTAACTCCTTTCTCAAAGAAGGTCTCACTTCAAAATTAAATCATGTTACATTGTGAAAAGTTTTTCCCCTTATGTTCAACTAGAATTTCCATTACTATAGCATGTGTCCATAGCCTCCTGTCCTTTGGCTTTGTGCCTCTTCCAAGAACGTGTCTCTGCCTCTCCTGTAATCCCTGCTTACGGTATTTGAGAACTACAATTGGGATCTTATTTGCCATCTCTTCTTGATATTGAATTCAAGCTCAACACATTTTGTACATCAACCCCCTTGACAACAGTAGTCTTTATACGCTACTACCTGAATGCATATCATTGCTGTAAAATGATGAGGATTCCAACTAAGCAGAAATTTGGAATTTCCATTACCAGGCTACCTTTTTATTACATACATACATTGTAAAAAGGCATGCAACTGCGAGGTCTGCAGAGGAGATTAGGAAGAAAATAATTCTGAATCTGATCCGAATCTCAAAATATGAAGAAAGAAAACTAAATCTCAGAAATTACAGCTCAACTTCAGACTCCTCAATCAGATTTCATAGAATCATAGAATATCCCGAGTTGGAAGGGACCCATAAGGATCATCGAGTCCAACTCCTGGCTCCACAAAGGTCTACCCAAAAATTCAGACCATATGACTAAGTGCACAGTCCAAACACTTTTTAAACTCCAACAGGCTTGGTGCAGTGACTACTTCACTGGGGAGCCTGTTCCAGGGCGCGACCACCCTCTCAGTGAAGAACCTCTTCTCGATATCCAGCCTGAACCTCTCCTGTCGCAGCTTGACTCCATTCCCTCAGGTCCTATCACTCATCACCAGAGAGAATAGATTGACGCCTTCCCCTCCGCTCCTCCTCTTGAGGAAGCTGTAGACTGCGATGAGGTCTCCCCTCAGCCTCCTCTTCTCCAGGCTGAACAGGCCAAGTGACCTCAGCCGCTCCTCGTATGTCTTCCCCTCTAGGCCCTTCGCCATCTTTGTAGCCCTTCTCTGGACACTCTCCAATAGTTTCACGTCCTTTTTGTACTGTGGTGCCCAGAACTGCACACAGTACTCGAGGTGAGGCCGCACCAGCGCAGAGTAGAGCGGGACAATCACTTCCCTCGACTGACTTCATTTCCTTCATTTTGTTTTATCATAGAATGGCTCAGGTTGGAAGGGACCTTAAAGACCATCTAGTTCCAACCCCCCTGCCATAGGCAGGGATGCCACCCACTAGATCAGGTTGTCCAGGGCCTTGTCCAACCTGGTCTTGAACACCTCCAGGGATGGAGCATCCACTACTTCCCTGGGCAACCTGTTCCAGTGCCTCACCACCCTCTGAGTGAAGAATTTCCTCCATATATCTAATCTAACTCTCCCCTCTTTTAGTTTAAAACCATTCCCCCTTGGTCCTGTCATTATCTGACTGAGCAAAATGTTGCTCTCCATCTTTTTTATAAGCCCCCTTTAAGTACTGAAAAGCTATGATAAGGCCACCCTGGAGCCTTCTCTTCCGTAGGCTGAACAGTCCCAGCTCTCTCAGCCTTTCTTTGTAGGAGAGGTGCTCCAGCCCCTTGATCATCTTCGTGGACTTCCTCTGGACCCGTTCCAACAGATCAACAGCCTTCTTGTGCTGAAACAGCCTTCTTGTGCTTTATGGTAGAAACTTGCTTGGAAGTTAGACTTTTAATTGGTTTGACAGGAAGCCTAATTTCTCAGAACATTGATTTGTAAGTAAGGTTTCAAATTTTCTATTTTGATAAGCTTTTAGAAATATTTTAAAAACATGCAGGCATATTGTCAGACTAAGATCAATAAAAATAGAAAAGATGGAAATGACCATAGAAATACCATTGGTTGCATAATAAGCTTATTAATGAGAATTAATTTCAAGATCAATATTAAGAAAAAAAACACTACAGACTGATCAATTTTAGAGATGAATAAAATTCAGCATTCTCATTCAGTCTTTATCACACTTACCCACATGGAACACTAACCTGTACGACTACATGAAGAGTTCACTTTGTTGTTAGGCTGATAACCCAGAATTTGAATGCAGACACAATAAAGGCAGTTCTCATCTGTGTGCTCCTGTAGCCCATTATCCTCTGTATTTTCTAAAAATGGAGAGGTATCTGAATGGCTGGTATTCATTATTTCTGTGAGACTGATCTGCTGTTGGAGCATCTGAAAAGGACTTGTGACATCACTTGTACCTGATGGAAGACCTGTAGACAAGCAATCAGATACCAGAAAAAAACAAAACCACACAACCAATGATTAAAACAACATTCTAATTAAATTTCCTCTTCTACAGCTGGAGGGGGTGGGAAGATCTAGAAATGTCTAGTAACTTTGTTTTTAAGCATTTTTGAAGGCTTAAAATCCAAAGATCTGTTAGCATTCCAGAAATAAACATCACATTTTAGTCCCAGCTTATCACAGAATCACAGAATGGCCGAGGTTGGAAGGGACCTCTGCAGATCATCTAGTCCAACCCCCTTGCCCAGCAGGACTGTTGTCCGTAGGTTGTAGTCCCAAAGCTGGGAAAAAATAAGAAAACCTTGAACCTTATGTCTGCAGACGTAAGGGTTTGGCTAAGATCACAGGCCATCTTTATGACACCTCGGGAGAAACGAGGAATTTATAATCCTCTTGCAAATAGAAATACCTGGTTTCATACTTTGTGGAGGGCATTAATCCCCGCATTGGGAGTAATAGAACTTGAGAGAGCAATAGTAAATATTTCTGCAACTTTAGAAATCATAATCAATGCCACTACTGATGCTCTTGGTCGAATACAAACAGAAATAGAACAAGTATCCCAAATAGCCTTAGAAAACCGTCTTGCCTTAGATGGGCTACTTGCAGCCCAGGGAGGTGTTTGTGCTGTGATAAACCGCAGCTGCTGTGTGTCTATGTAAACGAGAAGAAGCAAATTCAAACAGACATTAACCAAATCTGGCAAGCATCTCACCTGTTTCACCAAATATCTCAGGATGCAGCCCTTGGTAGTGGACCAGATTTTTCCTGGCTGTGGTCATGGCTGCCAGATTTTGGATGGTTAAGACAACTGTTTTTAATTATTATAATAATTGTAGCAATAGTAGTGATATGTAGTTGTGTTCTGCAATGCATGCCTAGTTGTTTGAATTCATATAGTACTTTATTCAGCAAGCGCAAACCTCACCAGGTAACGTTAGTGAAACAAGATATAGATAACAGAATATTTCTTCAAATTAATAGAAATAGACAAGAACTATGCAGTGAGAACTATGAAGCCTAAAAGTGAGGTTCATAGTCTCAAAGGGGGGAAATTGTAGTCCCAAAGCTGGGAAAAAATAAGAAAACCTTGAAGAAAATTGGGAAGCCTGTAGCTCGTGTAGTCTTTCTATAGCTTGTGTAGTCTTTTAGCTGAAAGTAAGAGACAGGTAGCCTTGAGCTAGCAGAAGCAAGGAAGATAAGGAATAAAAGGTAAAAAACAAGAAGGAGAAAAACAGCTCCAGGCTGACCTATAGTAGCCTTTTGTTCATTAAGGGTCATTAACGTATTAAAAACCACACCCATCAAAATGCTAATGTATGCTAATTTGGGATTTGATGCCCCCCCCCCGCTGGTCCTCTGTAATGCGCAAACTCAGTAGAGATATGTTAGATGAGCTGTAATAGCCAATCAAAAGTAGCCAAAGAGATAGTTTTCACAAGTTTGTTGTGTATAAATTATGGTGATTCGAGTCACAGGCTTTGCGAAAGATCACCAAGCACCTAACTCTGCAGAGTTATATAATTAATTATTTAATTAAAAGACCTTCGTGTGGATTCCGACTGTACTTATTGGTGTGGCGCACCGGGCACGAACCTACGGACAACAGGATCCCCTAGAGCACATTGCGCAGGATGGCATCCAGGCGGGTTTTGAATATCTCCAGAGAAGGAGACTCCACAACCTCTCTGGGCAACCTGTTCCAGTGCTCTGTCACCCTCACACTAAAGAAATGCCCTCTCATATTCAGCCGGAACTTCCTGTGCTTCAGTTTGTACCTGTTGCCTCTCGTCCTGTTGTTGGGCACAACTGAAAAGAGACCAGCTCCATCCTCTTGACACCCTCCCCTCAAATATTTACACACATTCATGAGGTCTCCCCTCAGTCTTCTCTTTCCCAGGCTAAACAAGCCCAGTTCTCTCAGCCTGACCTCGTACAACAGGTGCTCCAGTCCCCTGATCATCTTCGTAGTCCTCCTCTGGACTCGCTTCAGGAGCTCCATGTCCGTCTTGTACCGGGGAGCCCAGAACTGGACACAGTACTCCAGGTGTGGCCTCACCAGGGCTGAGTAGAGGGGGAGGATCACCTCCCTTGACCTGCTGGCAACACTCTTCCAAATGCAGCCCAGGATACCGTTGGCCTTCTTGGCCACAAGGGCACATTGCTGACTCATGGTCAGCTTGCTGTCCACTAGGACTCCCAGGTCTCTCTCTGCAGAGCTGCACTCCAGCAGGGCAGCCCTCAGCCTGTACTGGTGCTTGGGGTTATTCCTCCCTAGGTGCAGGACCCTGCACTTGCCCTTGTTGAACTTCATGAGGTTCCTCTTGGCCCAACCCTCCAGCCTGTCCAGGTCCCTCTGAATGGCAGCACAGCCCTCTGGGGTATCAGCCACTCCTCCCAGCTTTGTGTCATCAGTAAACTTGATGAGGGTGCACTCCATTCCATACATACATATATATATATAGAGAGAGAGCTGGCTGACGTCATCGCAGGACCTCTCTCAATTATTTTTCAACGGTCCTGGGAGTCTGGAGAGGTCCCAAGGCTCCCCAGGGAAGCAGTCACTGCACCAAGCCTGTAGGAGTTTAAGAAGCATTTGAACTGTGCACTTAGTCACATGGTCTGAATTTTTGGGTAGACCTCTGTGGTGCCAAGAGTTGGACTCGATGATCCTTAAGGGTCCCTTCCAACTCGGGATATTCTATGATTCTATGATTCTATCCTACTGGACAAAATATCCAGCATATAGCTAAACAAAAACATCATACGATGCATAAGCAATTGGCTGACAGGCAGGGCTCAAAGGGTTGTGGTAAATGGGGCCACATCAGGCTGGTGGACGGTCACCAGTAGGGTCCCCCAAGGCTCCTATTTAGGGCCAGTCCTCTACAATGTTTTCAATGTTTTATAAACAATTTGGATGTAGGACTAGGAGGTGTTTTGAGCAAATTTGCTGATGACACTAAACTGGGAGGAGTTGTGGACTCTGTTGAGGGTGGAAAGGCCTTGCAGAATGATCTGGACAGATTGGAGAGCTCGGCAATCACCAACCACATGAAGTTTAATAAGAACAAGTGCCAGGTCCTGCACCTGGAAGGGGCAACCCTGGCTATACGTACAGCCTGGGGGACGAGACGCTGGAGAGCAGCCCCGCAGAGAGGGATCCAGGGGTTTTGGTTGATATCAGGTTGAATATGAGCCAGCAGTGTGCCCTGGCAGCCAGGAGGGCCAACCGTATCCTGGGGTGCATCAAGCACGGCATTGCTAGTCGGTCGAGGGAAGAGATTGTCCCGCTCTACTCTGCGCTGGTGGGGCCTCACCTTGAGTACTGTGTGCAGTTCTGGGCACCACAGTACAAAAAGGACGTAAAACCGTTGGAGAGTGTCCAAAGGAGGGGTCACGCGATCCTATCCTTTGCAACATCTTGTCATATATAATATATATATAAATATAGAGAATCATAGAATATCCCGAGTTGGAAGGGACCCACAAGGATCATCGAGTCCAACTCCTGGCTCCACACAGGTCTACCCAAAAATTCAGACCATATGACTAAGTGCACAGTCGAAACGCTTCTTAAAATCAGACAGGCTTGGTGCCTTGACTATGTCCCTGGGGAGCCTGTTCCAGTGCGCGACAACCCTCTCAGTGAAGAACCTCTTCTCGATATCCAGCCTGAACCTCCCCTGTCCCAGCTTGACACCATTCCCGCAGGTCCTATCACTGGTGACTAAAGAGACTAGATCGGCGCCTTCCCCTCCACTCCCCCTCGTGAGGAAGCTGTAGACCGCGATGAGGTCTCCCCTCAGCCTCCTCTTTTCCAGGCTGAACAGGCCAAGTGACCTCAGCCGCTCCTCATACATCTTCCCCTCTAGGCCCATTCACAATCTTTGTAGCCCTTCTCTGGATAGAATTCAACTTCTAAACACACTGTAAGAAGGTATGTGGTCAATTCTGACATCATGTCAACAACAGTAGCAGTAACACCCATGCAACACCAGTGTCATGAGTTTTCCTAGTATCAAACAATATTATCACAATATACGAAATGTATAAATCATAGAATCATAAATGACAGATGCAGAAATGAAAATAGAAACACGATTTAAAGATCAGTGACTTAGTGCCTGTAATAGCAAAAAAACAGACTCAAGAATGAAGAAACAAGCCTAAGATACTTTCGTGACATGTTCTTCCACGGTTGGAAAACACCAAGGAATAGAATTTTGAAATAGTGTTAAATTATACTGTATTGTGGTTTAACCCAGCAGACATCTAAACACCACACAGCCCTTGGCTCACTCACCCTGCTCCCCTCCCCCCCAAGAGTGGGATCAGGTAGGAAACTGAAAAGTGCAAGAACTTGTGGAGTGAGATAAAGACAGTTTAATAAGAAAGGAACAAATGAAAGAAAAGAACAAAACAACAAAAAAAGCATAAACAAAGCAAGTGATGCACAATGCAATTTCTCACCACCAGCTGACCGATACCTAGCCAGACCCTGAGCAGTGACTGGAAGACCCCTGGCAACACCCTCCACCTCCAACACACACACACACACACACACACACACACAATTTGGCAGTTTGGGTCAGCTGTCCTGGTTCTGTCTCCTCCAAGCACCCCCAGCCTCCTTGCTGGCAGGGCAGCATAAGAAGCTGAAAAGTCCTTGACTCAGTGTAAGCACTGCTCTGCAACAACTAAAACATCAGCATGTTATCAGCATTATTCTCATCCTAAATCCAAATCACAGCACCATACCAGCTACTAGGAAGAAAATTAATTCTACCTCAAACAAAATGAGGACAATATCCACCCCTTATTCTATACCATCTACATCATGCTTAGGTCTTACACTTTCAGTATATTCTCATTAATTACCGCCACCCTTCCCGGCCTTTGATATATACACACACATATCATTCCCTTACTCTATGGGCCATCGCTCTAAAATATCTGTTGACTTCATTTTAGCCCATGAGTTTAGGCTCCATCTGTCATAACAGTCCTACAGGGCAGAAGAGATGGTGAGTGGTGTTGGATTTTGCATGCTGAAGCCAATTCAGGTTCCATCATCACTGCACTTGTCCAGTTCTGTCAAAATTCATTTTTCATTTATCTGGGTGATTCTTACTGTAATAACATTGATATGGCATACAGCAACCATAGCAGTGATGGCATACAGCATTATATAGCAATTAACATCGTACAATTCAAATCATTGTCTATTCTCACCCGACATCAAATCTCCTTGAGGTACACATTGAACTTCCCCATCTTTCCACATTACCACCCATCAAGTACACCCAGGTCCTTGAGCAAAAGAACTCTGATGCATGGGTTTGCCTTTGCCTGAGGCAGTAATAACCCAGACCGTCTTCCCCAGCATGTTTTTTATGTACACTTACAGGGACTCTATCCCCTTCTACAGTACGTAAAAAGGTTTGATTGGGCAGGGCTATTGTACGTGGTACATGGTCCAGGTCACCGTAAATTGCCTCTAGTACACCTAATTCCCTCAGGTGGTGGAGACCTTTCTCCATGGTGGTCCACTTGCCTGGTTGACATACAAGATCTTCCTTGAAAGGATACCTTTCCGTCATGCCTGACAGGAGTCACCTCCAGAGGCTGAGGACTTGTGCCTTTTTTCCAATTACTTGTGCCCCTTTTTTGCCTCCTTTCTAGTAGGGCAGTATGAGTACTCCTTTCTAGTAGGGCAGTATGAGAAGCTGAAAAGTCCTTGACTTAATGTAAGCACTGCTCTGCAATGACTGACATCAGTGTGTTATCAGCATTATTCTCATCCTAAATCCAAAACAGTTGGATTGGAAAACAGTTTCCAAGGCAGCTATGCTAAAAGCCCACTGGTACCCTTTGGGTCCCTGAAGTACCCTCTCCTGAAGTAGTCTATGTCAAGGATGCATGGAGCCTCTGGGCAGCAGTCATGGGGTGCTTTTGCCACTCATTCCCAGTTAGACTCACTTTGGCCTCCAATACAGTTACTTGTTGTGATCCCCCTGTCACTCCAGAAATACAGATGGGTTCTGCCCCTTTATAGTTTTATGGCATTAGAGTACACTCTGCACCAGTGTCCACTAGAGCTGTATACTCCCGTGGGTCTGACGTGCCAGGCCATCAAGTGGCCATCAGTGCCCCACAGTCCAATAAACCCAGTTGTCCTTTTCCTCTCCCTGACTGGAGGAAGAGCTCCTCTAGTCCTGGTCATAGCATTCATTACTCACTTCTTGTAAATGAAAATCAGAAGTCCCTTTGTTAAGATCAACCCTTCTACTCTGTCTGTGGAACTCCCCACTGGAAACTGGAGCAGCTATTTTCTTGGTAGAACTCCCTTTTGTCATTGTTTTTCCTTTCAACTCACGTACCTCTGCCTCAAGGGTTGAGGTAGATTTCCCATCCCACTTCCTCCCCATGGTCATGCAGGTAAAACCACAGGGTGGTATGTTGTGCATGCACACTCTATTCTCTCTCTTTAGCAGAACTCATACTCCTAATAGCTGTGATACTTGTCTGTATAGATGGAGAAAAAGACATATTTTCTCTCTTCAAGCTTCTGAACCAGTTTCTCCACATCTGAGACGCAGGCTGGTAAGGAAGAATAGAGGCTTTCTTCATAGTGCCAGAGCATGCCAGCCAATGCATCCACCGTTTGTCCCTCTACGTTTTTCTAGGCCATTGCTGCCAATGAGTTGGCATACGATGATGGTGCACTCCGTACAGACTTCTGCCGCATGGGTCGCATGCACTTGACTTCATCTATATCTTTGGATACCTGTTTGTTGGCCAGGTCACCATAAATCACTTCCAGCACAGCTAATTCCCTCAGGTACTGGACACCGTTTTCCACTGTGGTCCTCTTGCCTGGGTGACATACATCTTCCTTGAAGGGATACCTTTCCTTCATGCTTCAAAGGAGTTGCCTCCAGAAGCTGAGGGCTTGTACCTCTTTTCCAATTGCTTTGTCAATGCCCCCTTCCCTAGAGAGGGATTCCAGCTGCTTGGCTTCCTTGCCCTCTAATTCCATGCTATTGGCCCCATTATCCCAGCATTGGAGCAGCCACATAATGCACTTGCCTGGATGATGGCTGAAATCCCTTTGCATATCTTGCAGTTCACTCAGGGATAGGGATTAGGCAGTTACTGTGTCATTTATGACTTCTGCTTCTTCCTCCTCCTGATCTCGTGATGGCCCTACTTTGGAGTAGCCTGCCTCATCCACTTCTTCCTCATTCCCTTTCCTAGTATAAGTTCCTTCTATTCCTGAATGAGCTGGCTTCCACTACCATTGTTTTTTCTTGATTATAGGGGCGACTGATATCAGCATGGGCTGGTTCTCTGGTTCAGCTGCAGTGTCTGTTGCAGGAGTTGGATCAGATCCAGAAGCATTCTCTTCTCCTTGAGGGTACTGAATACTGTTGACTCTTGTTTGATAGATGCAATCCGGACCCCAGCACAGTGCAGCAAGCTGTAAATCTCTGGCATTGCCAGGGTTGGGGCATACCTTTTTTAAAGATTCTTTTTTTTTTTTTATGATTTCATACTTGTTCAGGGGTGAAGTCAAAAACCATCAGAGGTGACAATCGTAACAGATACCTGCCAATGTCACCCCACACTCCCTTCTATCCATCACCATCCTGCCTTAGGGCAGATCTCTGGGTGGTATTCTTAAATAGTTGTTTAACCTTAGACAAAACCAGAAACACATGCAGGAGACATAATAATAGGATCATGATAGTTTTAACATCCCAAGAGTATTCAAAATTCTCAAGAGCTGTTGTAACTAGACTGGAGGAGAAAAAGTAAAGGGTGTACTTGTTAATAGTTTCCAAGAGAACGTTCCTGAAGCGCAAAAATGATGGCAATACTGAGTACAAATACCAGATTAAGTTCATGGTCGATGTAACATGAGAACATGCTATAACCAAATTGGCAAAATTTAGGCCAGCCCCCAGAGTTGATACAGAACAAGAAAGGGCTTAAGAAAAACAACCTTGAGAGCAAATAAAACAATATTGTGACCAACAACTATTAAACAAGTATAATTATTATAATTTTTTTATACTAACACTCTGGTCAGATCTGTTATCTCAACTCTTTGTGCCCCACGTTGGGCACCAAAAGGACAGTTGTGGTTTAACAAACCAGCAAACAGCTAAGCACCACACAGACATTTGCTCATGCACACACACTCCCCCCCCCCCCCCCCCCCCCCCCCGCGGGATGGGGGAGAAAATTGCAAAAACTGGTGGGTTAAGATAAGGACAGTTCAATAAGAAAGGGTAAAAGAAAACAAACAAACAAAAAACAATAACAAATAAACAATGCAAGTGATTTACAATGCAATTGCTCACTACCTGCTAACCAATGCCCAGCCAGTTCCTGAGCAGCAGCAGCCCCCCCCAGCCAACTCCCCCCAGTTTTATCGCTCAGCGTGACATCATATGGTAAGGAACATCCCTTTGGCCAGTTTGGGTCAGCTGTCCTGGTTCTGTCCCCTCCCAGCTCCTTGTGTACCCCCAGCCTCCTCATTGGCAGGGCAATATGAGAAGCTGAAAAGTGCTTGGCTTAGTGTAAACACTGCTCTGCAACAACTAAGATATCAGTGTGTTATCAACATTATTATCATCCTAAATCCAAAACACAGCACTATACCAGGTACTAGGAAGGAAATTAACTCTATCCCAGCCAAACCCAGAACACACTGAAACTTCACAAAGTACAGACAGACACTTTCAGGAAAATCAGTTTTATATATTACACTAACAACACAAAAGAAAAAAAAGAGAAGCAAGATGTGTCTATTTGGATGTTTAAGTGCTTGTAATAAAGTTCAAGTTAACTAACAAGTAACACAACAGATATCCTGTACTATTTCAGGACCAGTATCAATGTTTCAGTTTTAGTTTTTCCTACTGAAGAGACACATATCGATGCCTTACAGATTTCTGTCTCTGTTTTTGTAAAAAGGAAGAACATTCCAGAAGAAGCCAGGCATTACAGAGCACTTGCAATTCTCTCATACCATGTGCCATCATCTCTTCTGATCAATTGTCATGAAAACATCACATAAAGTTATAATTTACTTTCTGAAATACACACCCAACACCTTTATTGGTTCCTATAAATTCACATGTAATCAAATGAGAGTCAAAATATAACAGCTCAATTTGTATGTGGCATTATTTTTTTAATCTTAGCTTAAATTTTGTTTCTTTCTTTAATGCAATATTACTACCAGTCTTCAATTAGCATTAGCTCATACTGCAATCAAAGATATGTAGGCATTCTTCCTTAGGTTATTAGAGCTGGATCAAGTTTATGTTGAAACAGCACTGCATTATCTTGAACTACATAAAAAATGGAATCCATAGTCTGCTATCCTAAAATCCAGAAAACAGCTCTCAAAACTTAACAGCTAAAAATAACATTTTCTGTAAAGAAAGATAAATAAACCAACACCCCACCCCAAACAACACGTACAAATAAAAAAACAGAAAGGTACAGAAGAGAAACAAAAACAATACCTCCTGCATCAGATGCAAAAACCCTAGATCCACGGTCATCAAATGGAGGTGTGGTTTTCTTCTGGAAATATGGAGTCTCCTTTATCTGGAATATTCAAGTGAAAAATCAAAATTAGCACACAGGGGATAATCATATCCAAAGGAAAAACAGATTTTGTGAGGACAACTTCAGGAAAAAGATATAATTAGAAGAGAAGGAAATTAAGAATGGGCTCCTGAGTACTAAAGAAAAGCCAATGAAAAAAACCAAACAACAAAACAACATACAGTTGTGAATGAACTTTTATAAAGCAAGACTTCTAAACAGACAGTAAATGGTAAAACATAGTGGTGACAGGCTGTAAGAAAATCAGTGACCCAAAAGTGGCTATTAATGATCTGTCCATGATCTCTCTATAACACTGGAGATCTCGGGAGAGCAGAATAAAAAACACCCAGGACATCTAAAATGTTGCCTGTAAGATGTTGTAGAGTTGAGACGTAGATCTGAGAAAGAAGAAATGAGGCAACATAAATATGCCATAAAGACTGTGAAGGAAAGATAGTAAGAAAGATAGTAAGAAAGTAGTCATTTCACAAAGGGAAAACAGAAATGGGTATGATGGAAGATCTTGCCTTTATTCTAGTTTTAGTAATTTTTGAGATTAGTGAGAAAATAATTTAGGTTTGAATGGCAAAGACAAAGTATACTAAAGATAAGGAAGCCACTGATTTACCTTTGACATAGACCATGTCCTCCTGTCTTTAATAATTATGTAACAGAATATTAAAACTTGTGATGCATCAGTTTGTTAGACTGGCATGTGTTTTAACTAAGTAGAGAGGAAGGCAATTGATAAGAAACTGAGATAATCTTTTCTAAATTAAAGATGTGTATCTGTGAAGTAAGTAAAGACAATACAATGTAATGCTATGATGATATAAATACAAATAAAGTAATATTAAAACAAGATCACGGGAGCAGAAAGTTTACTGTAGGATTATGCACATCATTTATGGTTGACTAATGATCAACAAGTTGGCTAGAGATATTAACAAATGTCCATAGACTATGTTAATTTTAGTATAAAAACTAGCTGTCAACTAAAATATCACAACAGCATATTTATGCTGCCATTGTTTAACATGGTAACCTATTCTGTGTCATTATTTGCCTAATAATACAAAACGGACTAGCACTTTTCTGTTAACAGAATTAGAAAATAAACTTGTTCTCCAAAATGTATTCCTTGAAAGTACCACATCCTGTTTTCTTCCTTTCTGTACACCTAATCTATTCTGATGAAAATGCAACAATCCACTACCTTTCAGTAAGAAAGTGCAAATGAACCCATTAAGTTAACTCATACATACCTGAAATATTTCATTGATATCCACTGGGAGAGCAAGGCCAATGTAATCATCAAAGCTACCATATGTAGCATTAGAAACCATAGAGCGAACAGAGGAGGAACGCTGAAGTGTGTTTTGGTTAATAGGACTCAATAGATCTTCTTTATCTAATGAAACATAACT
Source organism: Anser brachyrhynchus (assembly GCF_964034855.1). NCBI lineage: Eukaryota > Metazoa > Chordata > Aves > Anseriformes > Anatidae > Anser > Anser brachyrhynchus. The sequence goes on along the minus strand of NC_137704.1, from coordinate 24,745,334 downwards.
TAAAGCTTTCATGAACCTGTAACATTAAAATAACAAATCACAATCTTGGTAAATCTGTCATTCTTGCACATTACATATAAGAAGGACTGCTGTCACAAAGACTATTCTTGTCTTCCCATTGTAGAATCCAGAGCTTGTTACTCTGTTAAGTTATAGCTATAGGTGTATTTCATTATTTCTGTCTCACATTGTATCGCATGGTCTGGCAGTTCCTATGGTAAATATTTGTGATCTTCTCTTTGGAAGTCCCGGGACACAGACTCGAAAGACAGTTAGATTAAACTTCTGCTTAAGAGGCTGCCAACCTTGTAAAAGTACAAGTTTTCTCCAACTTAATGGTCTTTGAAAATTTACAGCCCAGACAATCAGAAAAGATTTAGGCTTTAAAACTGCTAAATGATGATTTTTAAATGTAACAATGCACAGAATGCACCTTTATTCACAAATTCAGACCTGAACAGGCACATTCTGGACAGACTGGAGAGCTGGGCAATCACCAACCACATGAAGTTTAACAAAAGTGCCAGGTCCTGCACCTGGGACAGGGCAACCCTGGCTATACGTACAGACTGGGGGACGAGACGCTGGAGAGCAGCCCCGCAGAGAGGGACCTGGGGGTTGTGGTTGACAGCAAGTTGAATATGAGCCAGCAGTGTGCCCTGGCAGCCAGGAGGGCCAACCGTATCCTGGGATGCATCAAGCACGGCATTGCTAGTCGGTCGAGGGAAGTGATTGTCCCGCTCTACTGTGTGCTGGTGCGGCCTCACCTCGAGTACTGTGTGCAGTTCTGAGCACCACAGTACAAAAAGGACGTGAAACTGTTGGAGAGTGTACAGAGGAGGGCGACGAAGATGGTGAAGGGCCTAGAGAGGAAGACGTATGAGGAGCGGCTGAGAGCACTGGGCCTGTTCAGCCTGGAGAAGAGGAGGCTGAGGGGGGACCTCATCGCAGTCGACAACTTCCTCGCGAGGGGGAGTGGAGAGGCAGGTGACCTATTCTCCGTTATCACCAGTGATAGGACCCGCGGGAACGGTGTCAAGCTGAGGCAGGGGAAGTTTAGGCTGGACATCAGGAAGAGGTTCTTCACCGAGAGGGTGGTCGCACAGTGGAACAGGCTCCCCAGTGAAGTAGTCACTGCACCAAGCCTGTCTGATTTTAAGAAGCGTTTGGACTGTGCACTTAGTCACATGGTCTAAACTTTTGGGCAGACCTGTGCGGTGCCAGGAGTTGGACTTGATGATCCTTATGGGTCCCTTCCAACTCGGGATATTCTATGATTCTATGATTCCTGCAAATGCAAAGCTTGGGCCAGCTAAGTACCAGAGATGCAAACAAGGAACATTTTTTCCTGTACTCTAAAGGTGATCCAGTGTGTGACTCCTCAATGTGGAGGAAAAATTTGGTAAACTTAAGATTACAAAAAAGCAACTTGAAGATGCACAGTGAGCTGTGTTGACTGTGACAACCAACCTGAGGAACAAAAAAAGAAATAGGTTGGGGAAAATGACACAGAAGAGAGGAGGTTAGAGAATCACAGAATCGTCTAGGTTGGAAGAGACCTCCAAGATCACCCAGTCCAACCTCTGACCTAACACTAACAAGTCCTCCACTAAACCATATCACTAAGCTCAACATCTAAACGTCTCTTAAAGACCTCCAGGGATGGTGACTCAACCACTTCCCTGGGCAGCCCATTGCAATGCCTAACAACCCTTTCGGTAAAGAAGTTCTTCCTAATATCCAACCTAAACCTCCCCTGGCACAGCTTTAGCCCGTTCCCCCTCGTCCTATCACCGGACACAGGGGAGAATAGACCAATCCCCACCTTGCTACAGCCTCCTTTGAGGTACCTATAGGGAGCGATAAGGTCGCCCCTGAGCCTCCTCTTCTCCAGGCTGAACAAGCCCAGCTCCCTCAGCCGCTCCTCGTAAGACTTGTTCTCCAGACCCCTCACCAGCTTCGTTGCCCTTCTCTGGACTCTCTCGAGCACCTCCATGTCCTTCTTGTAGCAAGGGGCCCAAAACTGAACACAGTACTCGAGGTGCGGCCTCACCAGAGCCGAGTACAGGGGCACAATCACTTCCCTAGACCTGGTGGCCACGCTGCTTCTGATACAAGCCAGGCTGCTGTTGGCCTTCTTGGCCACCTGAGCACACTGCTGGCTCATATTCAGCCGACTATCAACCAGTACTCCCAGGTCCTTCTCTGCCAGGCAGCTTTCCAACCACTCATCTCCCAGCCTGTAGCTCTGCTTGGGGTTGTTGCGCCCCAGGTGCAGGACCCGGCACTTGGCCTTGTTGAACTTCATACAGTTGGCCTCAGCCCATCGCTCCAGCCTATCCAGATCCTCCTGCAGAGCCTTCCTACCCTCGAGCAGATCGACACACGCACCTAACTTGGTGTCATCTGCAAACTTACTGAGGGTGCACTCGATCCCCTCATCCAGATCATCGATAAAGATATTCAAGAGAACTGGCCCTAATACTGAGCCCTGGGGGACTCCACTAGTGACCAGCCTCCAACTGGATTTAACTCCATTCACCACAACTCTTTGGGCCCGGCTACCCAGCCAGTTTCTAACCCAACGAAGCGTATGCCAGTCTAAGCCATGAGCAGCCAGTTTCTTCAGGAGAATGCTGTGGGAAACGGTATCAAAAGCCTTTCTGAAATCAAGGTAGACCACATCCACAGCCTTCCCCTCATCCACTAAGCGTGTCACTTGGTCATAGAAGGAGATCAGGTTCGTCAAGCAGGACCTGCCTTTCATAAACCCATGCTGACTGGGCCTGATCGCCTGGTTGCCCTGCAAGTGCCGCGTGATGATACTCAAGACAATCTGTTCCATGAGCTTCCCTGGCACTGAGGTCAAACTAACAGGCCTATAGTTCCCTGGGTCTACCCTCTGGTCCTTCTTGTAGATGGGCGTCATGTTTGCTAGCCGCCAGTCGACTGGGACCTCCCCTGGTAGCCAGGACTGCTGATAAATGATGGAAAGCGGCTTGGCCAGCTCTTCCGCCAGTTCTCTCAGTACCCTCGGGTGGATCCCATCCGGCCCCATCGACTTGCGTACATCCAAGTGTTGTAGCAGGTCGCCAACCATTTCCTCGTGGATGGTGAGGGCCACATCCTGCTCCCCATCCCCTTCCACCAGCTCAGGGTACTGGGTATCCAGAGAACAACCAGTCTTGCCGCTAAAGACTGAGGCACAGAAAGCATTGAGCACCTCAGCCTTTTCCTCATCTCTTGTAACTAAGTTTCCCCCCGCATCCAGTAAAGGATGGAGATTCTCCTTAGTCCTCCTTTTCGCGTTTATGTATTTATAAAAAACATTTTTTGTTATCTTTAACGGCAGTAGCCAGATTGAGCTCCAGATGAGCTCCGGCCTTTCTAATTTTGTCCCTGCACAGCCTCGCAACATCCTTATAGTCCTCCTGAGTGGCTGGCCCTCTTTTCCAAAGATTATAAACCCTCTCTTTTTTCCTAAGCTCTAGCCACAACTCTCTGTTCAGCCAGGCCGGTCTTCTTCCGCGCTGGCTCATCTTTGGGCACGTGGGGACAGATCGCTCCTGAGCCATTAAGGTTTCCTTCTTGAAGAGTGCCCAGCCTTCCTGGACTCCTCTGCCCTTCAGAGCCACCTCCCAAGGGACTCTGCCAACCAGTGTCCTGAACAGCTCAAAGTCAGCCCTCCGGAAGTCCAAGACAGCAGTTTTACTGGTCCCCTTCCTGGCCTCGCCAAGAATAGAGAACTCTACCATTTTGTGGTCACTCTGCCCAAGACAGCTCCCGACCACCACATCTCCCACCAGTCCTTCTGTGTTTGTGAACTGAAGGTCTAGCGGGGCACCTCCCCTGGTAGGCTCTCTAACCAGCTGTATCAGGAAGCTATCTTCCACGCTCTCCAGAAACCTCCTAGACTGCTTCCTCTGAGCTTTATGGTATTTCCAGGATATGTCTGGGAAGTTGAAGTCCCCCATGAGAACAAGTGCTGGCGATTGCACGACTTCTGCCAGCTGCTTGTAGAATGCCTCATCTGTCTCCTCATCCTGGTTCGGCGGTCTATAACAGACCCCCACCAGGATGCTTGCCTTGTTGGCCTTCCCGCTGATCCTAACCCATAGGGACTCAACCTTATCAGTCCCAGCCTCGAGTTCCACAACATCAAAACACTCTCTAATATAGAGAGCCACACCACTACCCCTTCTGTGCTGCCTGTCCCTTCTGAAGAGCCTATAGCCAGACATTGCAGCACTCCAGTCATGGGAGTGGTCCCACCACGTCTCCGTGATGGCAACCAAGTCATAGCCTGCCTGCTGCACGATGGCCTCCAGCTCCTCCTGTTTGTTACCCATGCTGCGTGCATTAGCGCAGATGCACTTCAGTTGGGCCATTGCCTTCTCCCCCAGCCCTGACATTGTTCCCCCTGGCACACCTCTAACAAGCCTTATTTCATCCCTGTCCCCCTTCTTTCCTAGTTTAAAGCCCTCTCAATGAGCCCTGCCAGCTCCTGGGCTAGGATCCATTTTCCCCTTAGAGATAGGTGGGACCCGTCTGCAGCTATCAGGCTGGGTGCCGAGTAAAGCGCCCCATGGTCAAAAACCACAAAATTTCTGTGTTGGCACCAGCCTCTGAGCCACGTGTTAATCAGGTGGGCTTTCCGTGTCCTCTCTGTACCCCTCCCTGCCACCGTAGGGATGGAGGAAAACATCACCTGTACTCCTGCTCCATCTACTAATCATCCCAGTCCCCTAAGGTCCCGTTTGATAGCCTTCAGGCTTCTCTCAGCAATTTCATCGCTGCCATCCTGGACTATCAAAAGAGGATAGTAATCAGAGGGGCGAACCAGGTTAGGAAGGTTTCTGGCAATGTCCCTGACCCTGGCCCCAGGGAGGCAGCAGACTTCCCTATGGGTAGGGTCAGGCCGACATATAGGGCCCTCTGTTCCCCTGAGAAGGGAGTCGCCTACAACGATTACCCTTCTTTCTTTCTTAGTGGAGGCACTCTTGAGGCGTGGAGTTGACTTCCTCACCCTAGGCATCCTCCTGGGTGGACTTTCGACCTCATCTTCACCCACCGGTCTCTCAAGCTCCAGGGCCTCAAACCTGTTGTGTACACGTACCTGGGAAGGCGAGGCCGGTGGGAGGGGGTTGCCTGCGACACCGAGCGGGGACCTGTTTCTATTCCTCTTCATCTCCTAGGTCCCCTCCCTCTGTCCGACAGCAAAAGGGCAGAGGGTCCACCACTGTTTGGGGTGTCTCACCCCAGTGCCTTTCCTTCAGGCCTAGTAGGGAGTTGCTCCACCAGTCTATCTGCCACTCACACTCCCTGGTGGTCCTTAATCTCTCCACCTCCTCCTTGAGCTCTGCCACCAGGCTGACCAGGTCATCCACCTGCTCGCACCTCACACACATGGTGTCTCTGCCACCCTCAGCTGGCAGCAACAGGCTCAGACACTCCCTGCATCCAGAGACCTGAACTGCCACATTTTTGAGTGGGCACTCAGTCTGGGTCACCATAGACTTTCTAGAAAGAGCTTTCTGCCTAGTGCAGACCATGGCGGTTTAGCTATAGGTAGACAGCCGGTAGATGAGCTGTTCTTCTGAGCGGGGAGGGATGCTCTGCCCTCTCCGAGCACGCCCTGCCCGCGCGAACTGCCACGCAAACTGCCGCGCCACGCCCTGATTGACGCGCCGCGCCCTGTTTGCCCGTCCTAGTTGCTGCGCTCCCTAGGGCCTGCCTTTGAACGTCAGGGGAGGGGGCGCTGCTGGCTCCGCCTACGCCTCGTCAGCCTCACTCGCGAGGGCTGCCGGGTCCTGGCAGCTCCGTCGGCTGCCTCGATGTCGGAAAAAAAGCCCTGCCTGTCCCGATCCCCCGCTCCGCTGCAGAACGCGTCTGCCCCGGAGCCGATCGCCTCGGCGAGGCGAGAACATGTCCTCAATGCTGATCGGAGTCGGCTGATCAGATCAGTCTTCTGATCAGATGCAAATCTCATTTGGCCACTTCTCATTTTAGTTCTTATTGAAGATAAAAACCTATGAAAACTTTATACTAAACAAACTAAACCAGATTGTCTATGCAGTGAATAAAACATCCTATTAAAGATGACCAGATAAGTGCTAATATAACATGACAGACTTCTCCATCATTTTCATCATCATTATTTCTCAAATATGTTTTAAAAGGAAAAAAAAAACACCTAGAAAGTCATACTATAGGTTATATTAAAAAAAAAAAAGCATTAAAATTGAATAAGATAAAAGTGCTAAAAATGCTAACTATGCATGACAAAATTTTGTGGTTTAACCCAGCAGGCAACTAAATGCCACACAGCTGTTCGCTCACTCCCCCTACAACTGGGATGGGGGAGAAATTTGAAAGAAAATTGCAAGAACTCATGGACTGAGATAAGGACAATTTAACAAGAAAGGGAAAAAAAAAGGACAAGGAAAACAACAACAACAACAACAACAAAAAGAATAAACAAAGCAAGTGATTAATAAACAACGCAATTGCTCAATACCTGATAATGCCCAGCCAGTCAACAAGCAACAAATGTCCCCCCAGCCAATTCCTCACTGTTTTTATTGTTTAGCACAGTACATATGAATGGAATATCCCTTTGGCCACTTTGGGTCAGCTGTCCTGGTTCCGTCCCCTCCAAGCTCCTTGTGCACCCCCAGCCTCCTTGCTGGCAGGGCAGCATAAGAAGCTGAAAAGTCCTTGACTCAGTGTAAGCACTGCTCTGCAACAACTAAAACATCAGCATGTTATCAGCATTATTCTCATCCTAAATCCAAATCACAGCACCATACCAGCTACTAGGAAGAAAATTAATTCTACCTCAAACAAAATGAGGACAATATCCACCCCTTATTCTATACCATCTACATCATGCTTAGGTCTTACACTTTCAGTATATTCTCATTAATTACCGCCACCCTTCCCGGCCTTTGATATATACACACACATATCATTCCCTTACTCTATGGGCCATCGCTCTAAAATATCTGTTGACTTCATTTTAGCCCATGAGTTTAGGCTCCATCTGTCATAACAGTCCTACAGGGCAGAAGAGATGGTGAGTGGTGTTGGATTTTGCATGCTGAAGCCAATTCAGGTTCCATCATCACTGCACTTGTCCAGTTCTGTCAAAATTCATTTTTCATTTATCTGGGTGATTCTTACTGTAATAACATTGATATGGCATACAGCAACCATAGCAGTGATGGCATACAGCATTATATAGCAATTAACATCGTACAATTCAAATCATTGTCTATTCTCACCCGACATCAAATCTCCTTGAGGTACACATTGAACTTCCCCATCTTTCCACATTACCACCCACCAAGTACACCCAGGTCCTTGAGCAAAAGAACTCTGATGCATGGGTTTGCCTTTGCCTGAGGCAGTAATAACCCAGACCGTCTTCCCCAGCATGTTTTTTATGTACACTTACAGGGACTCTATCCCCTTCTACAGTACGTAAAAAGGTTTGATTGGGCAGGGCTATTGTACGTGGTACATGGTCCAGGTCACCGTAAATTGCCTCTAGTACACCTAATTCCCTCAGGTGGTGGAGACCTTTCTCCATGGTGGTCCACTTGCCTGGTTGACATACAAGATCTTCCTTGAAAGGATACCTTTCCGTCATGCCTGACAGGAGTCACCTCCAGAGGCTGAGGACTTGTGCCTTTTTTCCAATTACTTGTGCCCCTTTTTTGCCTCCTTTCTAGTAGGGCAGTATGAGTACTCCTTTCTAGTAGGGCAGTATGAGAAGCTGAAAAGTCCTTGACTTAATGTAAGCACTGCTCTGCAATGACTGACATCAGTGTGTTATCAGCATTATTCTCATCCTAAATCCAAAACACAGCACCATACCGTCTACTAGGAAGGAAATTAACTCTATCCCTGTGGAAACCAGAACAACAGTACATAAAAAGTATTACACTACTGTCATGGTTCATTTACTTCGTAGAGGCTCGTATGATGCTGTTTTGGATTTAGGTTGAGAATAATGCTGATAACACACATGTTTTGGTTGCTGCTGAGTAGTGCTTATACAAAACTAAGGAGTTTTCTACTTCTCATGCTTCCCTACCAGCGAGGAGGTTGGGGCACATAAGAAGTTGTGAGGGGACATAGCCAAGAGAGCTCATACCAGCTATTCAAAGGGATATTCTATACCGTATGACATATGGTCAGCAAAAAAAAAAGGTTTATTAAAGAAGGAGGATGGGGGGACATTCACACTGATGGCATTTGTCTTCCCAATAAACCATTGCACGTGATGATCCCTGCTTTCCTCCAAGAAGCTGAATATCTGCCTGCTGATGGGAAGTAGGAAATGAATTCCTTGGTTTGCTTTGCTTATTCACGTAGCTTTTGCTTTACATTGTATACTGCCTTTGCCTCAGTCCACAAGCTGCCTAACAGGGTTAAACCACAACTACCACTAAGGCTTAATTACAAAAATCAGACATTATTTATTCACCATAATTAATGCCTAATTTAATGCATAGTACATGACTGCACTGGACTGAAAGAGACTGCATGCAGTGGCCAAGCAATTGTCCACAGGAGCATTGCTTTATTCACAGTGGAAGTGGAAAGCATGGAGTGAAATATGGTGTGAATGTAATTACAGGCAGAAAATAATGATTAAGTCAGGGAAAATGAATTTGGAGAAGTTGATTTATCCCTGACTCAGACACAAATTCAGTGTTATTGACATACTTTTTTTTTTAAATAAAAAGATTAATTTACAAATCAAGATTTTCTATGGGAGTCTCTACGTGATTTCCAAGTTTTAAATTTGATTTGCACAGCAGCTGAATGATGCTATTGAAGTCAGTGAAAAATTCTGATTCAAACAAACCTACATAATATTTACAAGGGGAAAAGGAAGGAGAGAATAAAAGGAAAAAACATTTATTTCTTCAAATGGGTTATCAAAGATGAACTACACCTTCTGTATTATTTCCCTATCTATAAGAGAAAGGATAATATTTCATCTTGGAGGGTTACTATGCAAATAAGTAAAATTCAATGCTGCTAAAGCATTTGAATGCTATAGCAAGGAGTGGCAGGGAAAATCTTATGAGGGAAGTGTAGCAAGATGCTTCACATATTTTTGAAGCCAAGAAAATTTTAAACAACTGCTCAATGTGTTTTGGACATCAGAAGACAGATGCACACCTCAGGAACAGTTACATTTCTTATATTAGTACAAATTATTACATATTGGGAGCTAAAATACAGTGAACATTTGATTTCTTGAGCTGGACTTTCTGTTTTAGAAAACTTTTTAAATTTTTTTTTGTTGTTTTAGATGGGCAATTAGAGTATCTTCACAGAATCACAGAATCATCTAGGTTGGAAGAGACCTCCAAGATCACCTACTCCAACCTCTGACCTAACACTAACAAGTCCTCCACTAAACCACTAAACCATCTCACTAAGCTCTACATCTAAACGTCTTTTAAAGACCTCCAGGGATGGTGACTCAACCACTTCCCTGGGCAGCCCATTGCAATGCCTAACAACCCTTTCAGTAAAGAAGTTCTTCCTAATATCCAACCTAAACCTCCCCTGGTGCAACTTTAGCCCATTCCCCCTCATCCTGTCACCGGGCACGTGGGAGAATAAAACAGAATCTTCCTATCCTTAAGAGTTTAACAAATTTATACTGAAATAAAAATAAATTATTGCGTTTTGACCATGTGAGATTCAAGACACTATTATACAATGGGAAAGCACAGAACAGATTATTGGGACATCAATAGTCTTCTTTATATTAACTAATATACTACTATATATTAACTAATTCTGACCAATGCTAATTACAGTAGAAATAAACATACGTACAGAAATAAAACTCAAGCCATATGTCAAAACCCAGATAGTTAACAACTGCATTAGTTATCATAGAATCATTAAGATTGGAAAAGACCTCCAAGATCATCTGGTCCAACCATCCCCCTACCACCAATGTCACCGACTAAACCATGTCCCTAAGCACCACGTCCAACCTTTCCTTAAACACCCCCAGGGACGGTGACTCCACCACCTTCCTGGGCAACCAGGTCCAATGCCTGCCTACTCTTTCTGAGAAGAAATGTCTCCTAATTTCCAAACTAAACCTCCCCTGGCACAACTTGAGGCCATTCCCTCTAGTCCTATTGCCAGTTATCTGTGAGAAGAGGCCGACCCCCAGCTCCCCACAACTCCCTTTCAGGTAGTTGTAGAGAGCAATAAGGTCTCCCCATAGCCTTCACTTCTCCAGACTAAACAACCCCAGGTCCCTCAGCCGCTCCTCATAGGACTTGTGTTCCAGACCCTTCACCAGCTTCGTAGCCCTTCTCTGGACATGCTCCTCGATGTCCTTCTTGTAGTGAGGGGCCCAAATTATTTCATTTATTATTTCATAATAAAAAAAATACAACTGCTCTCAATATAAAATTACAGACAAGTATTAATCCTAAACATTTGCCCCTGTTTCTCCTGGAAAAGCTACCAGATACATTCTGAGTAGTGGTAAACACTCATAAGTTTTCATTAAAACATGTCTGCAAGTAATAGGGAGAGCATGCTACAATTGTATTTGAGATATGTACCTTAATATTTTTGTCTGGTCTTTAAAGATGGAGGTGGAAAATTTAGCCTTGCAAACTAACGTACGCAAAGAAATAAGCTTTTCAGTCTTTTGAAAGAATGGAACAACTAGAAACATCACTGAAATCAATTGACAACTAGGTGTCATGAATATCTTAATTTGTGGATTGAAGCATGATTTTTTTTTCTGAAGAGTGACAGAAAATTGGCCTTGGAAAACAAAAACAACAGAATATCTCTTTCCAATTTATTACTTAAACAGCAGTTAAGGACAATATTTAACTGGAAGCAGTAACATACACTAAAATTAAAAGGGCCACAGTTATTCAGTGGATAGACTCGGCTATAACCAGCAAGAATAATGCATATACCAGTTAAATGATACTCTTCACTTCAATCATTTCAGTTCCATGTTAAACAGGTCAGTTCAAATCCTCGCACCTAACTTCTGATATGAGAGATCATGACCAGCTAAGCACTAGGAAATAGTGTTAGTATTACATTGCATGCTACATCTCAGGATGAAAGTTCACTGCAGCAAGGCTTGCATTGCATATCAAGGGCATGAATGCAAGGAATTGTACAGCATGACTACAGTGACAACAAAATCTGTATACCCACTGAAATTACACTGACTTGTTCCTACATTAGCACTGGAAGCCCATAACAGAGGAAGAACAGTACTTTTTTACTTTTTCCAGGATGGTGCAGCTTAACTACTGAATCATCCTCAGTTTAATCAGCACACTCAGTCTACTTCTAACTTATCTTCTATTGCATCTATGCAGAATCATGTGAAAATTTCAACGAATTAATGTTGCTCTTAATCAGTAGGAAAATAAGCAATAACAAACAGGTACTATATACACACAACTGGCTATGTGGAATGCAATTCAGGGACAAGGCACTTGCTGCTCCATGCACTCAGGAAGTGACTAATGTACTGGTAATTTCTCCCCTTTCTCTCATGTGAGAAAGGATATTTAGGTAAAAAACATAGATAGAAAATGTCTTTTCCCTTTCAATAGCAATCTGAAAATCCAACCCATTAGTTAAAAGCTGATCTGAAAGGAAAAGTTTGAGAAGTAGGCAAGCTATTAAGAGAAAGTTTTTGAGCATTGACTGTAGCTGTTGGGAACAGTGTCAATGTCATGAGCTAGATATCTTAGCTAACTACCAAATTAGTTTTCAGACCATCTAATATTACTCAAAAATAAAGGAGATGATCCTGCAATCTAAAAATAAACCCAAGGAGTAAAATCTTTGCTCTGCTGTAGCTAGAAACCAAATGCACATTCATAACAGTGGTACCAGTATCTCACCACTGGCCTCGATGCCACAGTGAATTTGAGTATAGTATACTGGCAAGACATGCTGTCCCTAAAACCTCTCCAAGTAACATAAAGAAAATGGTCTTCTGAAATACAGCTCTGACTGCACCAGCAATTTTCTGTGATTGCAACTTCAGCAACATTAGTCACGTGACTATGTTTAAATAATAAAAGAGTTAAACAGGAAGCAAATACAATAGAAGGAAACATACTCTTTTGTCACTGACAATATTAAAGGGACTAAGTACGGCAATGTAAGCTGGGCTTCTCTTACAGCACTTAGGAAGGTCAGACTTCTCATTAGCATATTATTCTACTAATATCAGTACCTCTTTTAGTGAAGTTATCTAGTACCCTGCAACAACTGTCACTTTTAGATGAAGTTGGAAAAAAATATTAGAACAATACTTTTCTTATTTAATTGCTCTTCTAGCTTTGAAGAAAGAAATGAGCACAAAATAATCTCTTACTGGCTTGGGGTTAGCCGAGAATCCAGGCTGCCAGACTTCATGGTAATAGTGTGAGTAAACAGCATGTCCTTTACTGGAGAGTGAGACAGTGAAGGATGCATCCTCTGCTGTTGTAAGCGTTTTAGTGTAGCATAACCAAAGGCATCTCGAGAACTTGTGTAGCTAAAGTTATAGTCAGCAAGACTTTTTATTGTAGCAAGAGAAGGCGCTTTAAGAGACTGGGCTCTTCGAGGAAGTGTATGAGAAGACCCTGGCAGTACCAGGGACACAGAGTTTGATTTTGAGAGAGATAGGTGGTTAGACTGTGGTGTTGAACAGTGACTTGGTTTAACTGTTTTTGTGCTTACTACAGTACTCAAACTTCCACAGTCACTGTTTACATTTGTAGTGTCCACACCTATAATCTCCCTTGAAGGGCTAGAGCTCATTGAGCTTATGCCACTTGTCGTGGTATCAGTATTGAAACTTAAGCTACGACTCTTGAAATGTGCTTGTGTAGTACCATCTCCTATTAGCCTTTCTCTGCTTGTGTTTTCCTGGTGAATTTCATTTCCAAGACCTTTTGGCAGCTTCAAATCATTTTCTCCAATACTAGGGGTACTATCGGTATCTTCCATGTGCTTACTTCCAACAAAAGAAGTTTCTAATCGTAAAGTCTGCATTTTAGGAACTCTAAAAACAGGGTTGAATTCTTCCCCGTCAGGAAAATCTATGTTACTGGAAGGTTCTGTTACAGTACGATTTCGTCTCAGGCTTGATTTACTGTCAGATGATGTCAGCTTTCCTCCTTTTAGATCACTGCTATTCCTGTGTTTTTTATTAGGTAGAGTAAGAGAGTTTAGAATGCGATTTTTCACAAGTCTGCTAGAAGAAAAAAAAGGAAAGAGACTACGGTCTTTGTCCTTTGAAGGTCCAGGTCTGTCATAAAATATTTGTTCTGTTTCTTCAGTAATATCTAGGAAGAATGTACTAGTGGAAGTACTACCAAAACGGTCATTCTCCATGATGAACATACCTGAAATTATACAAGACTTTTGTCAATGAAAAAGGACATTTCTTCAAAACGTATCAACTAAGTCATGAAAAAGCAAGCTATTCAATAAAAGCCAAAATTGTAGAGTATGTGGTTTATTGTAACTTTCAATGCAACATTTTTTTCTTCAGAACTTAGTACAGTAAATTAATTATCTTCAGGAATACCTGAGTTGAAGGTTTCTTTGCTTCAAAAGAAAAGCCACACTATCATATTTCAGTGCAAATATGTAGCTATTAGGATTACAGCTGATACACTCCTTTAATGATAGCTAAATATGGTATATTTCTAGATTCAAATTCCAAATATCAGTAACTAACACTAAATATAGCAATACTGTATATTTATATATATTTTTTCTAGATATTCCTTTGAGGACAAGCAAGTAAATAATGTATACCTAAGTATGGAATTTTCTGTAGGGTATTACAGTAAATTGCCATGACTTGACGTAAAAACTAGTAACTTACCCTAATGTTAAAATGTCTTACTTCTACACCAAATGTAAATCTAAGACGTTTTCTTCACTCTCACTTGTCTACATCTTTCTGAATGTATAACTGTCCCCCTGTCTGCACTCTTCTTTCTTGCTAATATCACCTTTAAACCACTTGCCTGAACCTCATCCTGACAAAAGCTTGATAACAAAACAAAAAGCTGTTTTATTTTCTGTCTTGAATTGTTTTTAAAACTTACTTGAAGGCACGGATTTGCTTTCACTGTTATGCCTAGAACCGGTGGACTCAGAGTTCAAGCTAAGAGTGCTGGGTATAGAAGAAAGTTCATTGCAGAGCTGATCCATGTCATCAGGGACCACTGGCCAAGGCTGTCTGCGACTGTGTCTCACTGCATCCCAGTTGTGATGCTTCAAAATGTCACATCCTTGTTTAGTTTTGGCTATTAGACCAAGCACGTAGACACAGGTTCTGTATTTAATGTATATATAGAAAAAAGAACAACAATAATAGCATCTAATTTAACTAAACTTATTTCTTTTTTGAAAGGAAACAGTTTCAAAACAATTCATCAGAAACATCACAAAACTGCCACGGAGCTTTTTATTCCTGATTTTTATTTGTAAATCAATGGAAACTTAAGAAATACACTAAAATAACTGAAATGCACTAAAAATATCTACTATTCAAAAATAAAACCAAATTATTACAAAAATCCCGATACATAAAGTAAAACATTAATACAGTAGTACTATTAGGCAAAAGACAATCTATTTATGCTCTCTTAAAGATTCAAAAAAGTTACTGAATAAAAATGATGAAATATTAAGTTGATTCCAACAGAGATACATGCTACATATGTTTTAATTGCTTTTTAAAAGAGGCAAAGAGTAATATATTTTTTTCCATAGGTTTCATTTGCTTACTGCTTGTACTTTTAAACTTCCTATAAAATTCTGAGAATCCTCTCAAACTCTGTCATCAATAATCCTTAATAATTAATTTCCAAATAAGTGCCAAAACTATATCCATGTGAATAAAGCAAGGGTATTGGAAAACCTACTGGAACTACCATCTTAAAATTTTGTTTAAAAATCAAATACACATACCCTCTAATGGAGAGAACCTCACAATGTTGGGCAAGTGCCATTATATCAGGAATTACATTCTCGTCTTGAAGCAAGTTAAGACCCCAATTTGATGATCCAATATTGCCCTGGAATAAAATAGTTTGTCAAATAAGTTTTGATTTTGATGTAATCCGCAGCACCATCAATGTAAAACCTTCAATGCTGTTGTTTGTCAGTGGTACAGTTTCCAGCCACATCCTGTCAAAGGTATTAGAAAATTGAGCAGTTTCTCTCTCCTTTTTGGTATTTCCTAGCTGTGCAAATCCAGTGAAGGACTTGGGACACAATCTATAATACCTAAAACTGGTCTCAATTAACTACTATGTATTCCTCATATTTACCAATTCTACTACAGCCACCAGTATTAATTTAGTTTACTTATTTTACATTTCTCTTACACAGGCATTTTATTACTTACCTGTGTCTTCCAGTAATAGTCACCTTGAACAAATGTTCCAAAACAAACTTTGGGGAGGACAGAAAAGAGGCAAATGTGGCAAAGCAGCTTTAGAAGCTTAGCTTGGATAGACACAAACACTAGGTTTTCCCCATTTTATCCCCAGTACCAGTGATGTCATGACCATATATTCACAAGCGTCAACAGTGGCAGCAAACTTTCCCTCAGAAAGGCTGAATTCTGGAATGCCATAGTAAATGTATTACATAGCAAGTTGTAATTACTGGTTCCATACTAATACTATTTCTTATATGTGGCAATGTTCTTTTTATTTGTAAAAAATAAATAAAAATAAAAAATAGACAAAGTGATGATGAAAAAGTTCAAAATAAATATAGATGCAGAGAACAACCTTCATCTGATATTTCAATTAGTTCAGAACATTTCACACATTTTATGAGAAAAATACCTAAACGATGGTTTTAAAGGATTTTGCTTAGTTATTTCAGAATCAAAAGTTGTAACAGAACTTGAACAGCTGCAAAAACATTGTAAATCTATTACTAACCAATGCCCAAAGGGCTGCTTTCAGCTGCTTAATTCCTTCCCACTTATCCAGCATTGGGGAACGAACAGTATAACTCAGATCTGTAACAATACTCTGAAGAAGATAAACAGAAGGAAAAAAAAACTCAGTTGAAAATGATAAGGAAACCTCGGTGAAACAGGTTCTCTTGAATTTTTAACAAATGTAAAGCACTAATTTAAATTACACACCCTAAAATAAATAGTGGTAGTTTTGGCATAATAAGCATAAATTAACAGCAACGGTAATGCAGGTAGAAAATTTTACTGTAAACACTGAATGCATAAGGTTAATTGAGATTTTATAGAAGTAACAGATTCATCAGGTTAACACTGCAATATGTAAGCTTTCTCTTGTATTTTTCAACTATTAAATAAAATTCAATACATTATCTTGCAAACTCACATTAAAAGTCAATTTATTTAAGCTTAGAGTTTGTTTTTTTAGTTTGTTTTCTCAAATTTTCAAGATATTAGAAAAAATATTTTATTCCCTCATCTCCATGTTTTTATATGCATAAAAGGATAGGCACAATTTTTAGTCATCAATATACAATTCACTCAGACTAAAAAGCTATTTCTACTGGAAAGCTGCTTTCCATTCTATTTTTTTTCTAGCCATTTTAAGAAAGATAGTGCAAGGTATTTCTGATATTTCAGTGTCAGGAAGGAATCTTAGATGAAACTGGATGGAAAGACTGTCTTTGGAAAGACTGACAAATTTTTGGCCCCATAACACTTGAGACTTTCATAATCTAGTTATTTTGCAGTGACTGTTTAAATGACATTTCTTAAAACATTTTCCTTTAAAACAGGTTACAATACTCTTTAATATCTTTCAAGTTATAAATCGCTATTATCCTCACCTGAGACTCCAATAAATGGCAGCCTGTTTTATGGTGCACCAGTTGGCCATAAAGGTGAACTGGCAAGTAGACATGTGGTTGCTGTAATCTGGTAGAAAGAAAAATCATATGCTTTCCCAGCAATTCAGAAACTTTATTTTAAAATAAATTACACTGCAGTGTAATGCAATGAGTTACTCTTGAGATTTTTCAGATGAAGAAGATTTTTGTGGAGTGTTTACCTTTGGTTGCTTCGACGAACATAGTTATCACCATCAACAGGTTTGCGATATGTTGTAAGTGCTTCATTAAATTGTTCTTCAATCAACTCAACATACTTTAAGTTATATTCCTAAAAGAAGATAGACGAAGGTTGACACAATAACATTTAGGTGGTTTATGTTTTTATAGTATGATACTTTATAAGGAAGGAACAATTGAAGTGCTTCTTAATGAAGGCTGAATTTCTTTATGATCTGAACATGGGGCTCACCAAAACTACTGCACTTCATACATATGAGTTTGCAGAAATTCGACAATTGATTCCATAATTATTTCATAGAATTTGTTAAAAAAGGAAGGAAAGAAGGAAATATTTCACATCTGACTTTAACCTGAAAAATCTGAATAGTCCAACATACATTTCAGTATTCCTAGAGAAGGGACGGCTTATAAATTAGTCAAAAAAATGCCTAATGACCCACAGGATTGAGAGCATTACAAAATGATTAACTACTACCTCAGGAAAATAAGCACCAATAATCAATTACAAAAACAAACAAACAAACAAAACAAACAAAATAACGTATGAACGTATGAAGTTTTATTTTAGTCTGACAACAATGATTTTTTCTTAATGCGTCTTGTGTTCCTATCTACTTCCTAACAGCATAGGCTAATTCTATCTTCATGAGATCTGGATTTAACTTCAATTAGCTACAGAGTTGACACGTGTCTTGAAAAGTAGTATTCCTTTCCACACTTCTCTAGACAAGATCTTATGACAAGCTATTTTGGAAATTCAGTAAGTCACTGTACTCCTAAAATATTTGCTGGAATATCAAAATTATGCAAAAGGCCTGGGTAAATCAAAAGCACACATGTACAGAGGAGTTTTGAAACTGTAAGTCCCTGTTAAACTTTTCCAGCAAATTCCTAAGTCACTGTAGGAATAAATACATTGGCATGAGCAATACACATATGTGAATGTGCAATATTTTAAATTATCTTTGACCTTCTAAAACCTGTATATTCACACCCTTCCTCCTCCTAATTTCAAGCGAACACACACTTTTTATTCTTAGTATTACCTTCTGCCACTTTTCCATTTGTTTTGTTACATAACCTCTTTCATTTAGATACGAAAACCCCTTTGGAACGGACAGAAACCTGTAAAGTAACACCAGTCAGTCAGTATCCCACTTAAATCACATAATTTGAATAAAAACCAAAAACTTATTGTTTCCATGGTGGAAAGTCAAACAGCATATTCAACGTTTACCTTAGGAGTAGAAGCAAACCCTTGTCTCCAAGGTGAGAAAGAGCTGGTTTCATTTGGATAAGGGCATGAAGATTGGCCTAAAATAATTAAAAATACATAAGTAATATCTGAGCACTATAACACTCTGAAAACTACAACAATTACAACAATCTGCCAGCAATGATGTAACAAGTTTTTCACACAAAGAAGTATCAAACAGCATTGACCTCATCCTAATATTATCCACTTTTTGTACCTTCTGTCATTAAATACATATTCCTTTACAAAGTATAATGATCAAAATAGCTGAATTAGCCTGAATTAATATTTTAAAATAAGCATAATCCAAACATCTACACTTTCTTGTCATTAACAGTGCAGCTTTTTCAGCATAGGGTCTACAAAGTATTATGAAGTCCATGAAGGACAATCAAGAAAGCAAACCATCGGTAGCTTCTTGCTACTGTTTTACTTTGTTACTGGAGGAGGTTGGGGAACACTTTACAGAGTAGCATACCACAAATAGACTGAAAAGGAAAAGGATGCTCACCTTGTCTTCACATGCCTCATCTAGAATATCAAGTGCTTCAGAAGAAATAGTTCTATTTTTATCATGTAACTGGGTCACCAGTAACTCAATCCCCCAGTTGCTGAAGAACTCTACATTTGCTCTCAGTAATACTCGTAAGTGTTTTGTTGCATACAACCTGCAGCTCTGCAAAAAGCAAATTGTTTTTTTTAATGGAAGAAAAAAAGATAAAGTAATTGATGATTTATCATGTTTGAAAATACAATTTTAATTACCATATTTTATAGCAAGTAACTGAGATGCACATCTTATGCGTTAAAACTACAGTCTATTAGAGAACTATATCTTATCAAACAGGAAATTTAAATCTGAGATTACTACTAATCTGGTTATAGCCAGTCTACTTGGAAACCCTTTATCAATTACTTATTCACTGTGACAACACCACACAGTCCAGGGTACGTAAAAGAAATGCCTTGTAAACAGCCAGTGCAATTGCATATACTTTCATGTACATTATGCTTTGAAAAAAATACTTCAATAAGCAAACCCTGAGAACCTCTTTTGGACAAAGTGTTGTCCAAAAGTATCTGATCTTCAAAGCTTCTCAGAAAACCCTCTAAATAAAAAAGTCATTTTCTTATAAGATAGTTTCCCAACATTTAGATTACTACTTTGGATTTCTCTCAGTGACAGCAGAATGAAGTATTTTGTCAGTTCCTGTACTCTTGTTCAAAGTATGTTGAATAAACAACATAAACTCATTAATATAACTTTTTATTAGATAAATTACATTCAAAATAGAAGAAAAGGGGCTTAATCTACAAGAATTTGAAGTGTTCTAGAGTAAGCACAGAACAACCCTGATGTTTACTGGGAAAGTTATCTTTACTTAGACAAACAAAAGACAAAATCAGGTGCCCAAATCTTTCTTCAGTTCTCCAGTCTTTATACCTTTAAAACTATAATACCTCTAACAAAGTAAAGTCTGTATTTATTAAATTATAAAAGATCAGTATGGAGATGGATGTGAATGTCTACTGAACCTAATGAGGTTCAACAAGTCCAAGTGCAGGGTGCTGCACCTGGGTCAGGGCAATCCCAGCCAGGAGTACAGACTGGGAGAAGAACTCATTGAGAGCAGCCCTGCAGAGAAGGACTTAGGGGTTCTGGTGGATGAAAAGCTCGACATGAGCCAGCAGTGCGTGCTTGCAGCCCAGAAGACCAACTGCATCCTGGGCTGCATCAAAAGAGGAGTGGCTAGCAGGTCGAGGGAGGTGATTTTCCCCCTCTACTCTGCTCTTGTGAGGCCCCACTTGGAGTACTGCATCCAGGTCTGGAGCCCTGTGCTGGGTCTGTGTGGGATGGAGTCACCTTTCCCTGCAGCAGCCCACACAGTGCTGTGCTCTGCACTCGTAGCTGGAACAGCACTGGTATCACTCCAGTGTTGTGTCTATTGCTGCATAGTACTGGCACAGCATCAGGACCCCCTCCAAGCCCCCAAGAGCCAGCAGGCTGGGGGTGGGCAAGTGATGGGGAGGGGACATCGCCAGGGCAGCTGACCTAAACCAACCAAAGGGATATTCCATAACACCTGATGTCACACTCAGCAATAAAAGGGGGGCTCTCGTGGGGGAGGGGGCTGTCCTCCCAAACAACCGTTATGCGTTTTGAGGCCGTGCTTCCCAGGATGTGGCCAAACATCGCTCGTTGATGGGAAGTAGAGAATAACTTTTTTTCCCCTTCCTCTCTGTGCTTCCGCACGCCCTTTATTTTTTTATTTTTTCCCCTATTCCCTTTCCCTTTAATTAAATCATTCTGATCTCAAGCCTCAAGCTCTTTGTGTTGTATTTTCTCCCCCTTCCTCTTTGAGGAGGGGGGAGTGAGAGAGTGGCCGTGGTGGAACTCGGCTGCCCATTTGAGTAAAACCACCACAGCCCTTTTTGGCGCCCAACGTGGGGCTCGAGGGTTGAGATAACAGTAGAATTGATTAAAGTATTTACGACTAACATACTTACTAGTCACAATGTTTGGTTTGCTGTTACTATTTTTCTGTGTCACTATGTTGTATGTAATCCGTTCTCTTTTCTCCTCTATATCCAATCAGAGAACGTGTTAAAATCTGTGTTTGGTTTCTTTATCATACTGTGCTGTAACATACTGGCCTTCAGTTTTGTCTGGTACTCAGGCCCTGCATTGTTATCATTCTGGTCTCCTGGAGATTATCTTTTCGGAAATATTAAGAATTACACTGCCTTCTTTTTCTCCCCTAGAAGTCAATTTGTGAATAATATCGGGAGTGGTGCCTTCTTCTTCTCTCCCTGTGGGCTAATTGCAGCAGCCTTCAAGTATCTTGAATACCCTTGGTCAGCTGTCATCCTCCTATTACTAGTTCTAGTGTTTCTCTTCCTTCCCAAGGTCAAACAATTCATTAAGAATATCATCCAAAAACCTGCCCCGAGACAAAGTAGTTGTGGGTGGCAAGGTGTGTGGGGGGATATGGGCAGGTACCTGTCACGGTTGTCTCCTCCAACGGTTTTTCACTTCACCCCTGAACAAGTGCGAAATCCAAAAAAATGGTAGAATGTTTGAAAGACGTATGCTCCGACCCTGGCAGTACCAGAGAACTCCACCAGCTTGCTGCACTCTGCTGGGGTCTGGCTCATGCCTATCAAATGGTAATTAACACTGCCCAGCACCCTCAAGGGGATGGGGAAGTTTCTGAATTCGATGACGAGATAACGCATACTGTGACCACCCCAGAGGACCAATCATTCATGGTATCAGTCGCCCCCATAGTCAAGACAAAACAATGGAAATGGAAGTCAGCTCGTTTAGTAGGGGAAGAAGCTCCTCCTAAGGAGGAGGGAGAAGAGGAAAAGGCAGGCAGCTCTAAAGCAGCGTCATCACAACAACATCAGGGAGAAGAGACGGAAATCATAAATGAATCAGAAACCACCCGATCTCTATCCTTGAGTGAGTTGCAAGAAATACGAAAGGATTTCAGTCTTCATCCAGGTGAGCACCTCCTCACCCGGCTGCTTCGATGCTGGGACACTGGGGTCAATAGCCAACAACTAGAAGGCAATGAAGCCAAGCAGCTGGGATCCCTCTCTAGAGAAAGGCTCATAGACAGAGTAATTGGGAGAGAGGCACAGGTTCTCAGCCTCTGGAGGCGACTCCTGGCAGCTGTGAAAGAAAGGTATCCCCACAAGGAAGATATTGTATATCAATTATGCAAGTGGACCACCATGGAGAAAGGTCCCCAGCAACTGAGGGAATTAGCTGTGCTGGAGATGATTTATAGTGATTTGACCATGAACAGACACCTAAAGACCCTGATGAAGTCCAGTGCACAGCACTGAGGTTTGTACGGGCTGCACCCCTGTCACATGCCAGCACACTGGCAGCAATAAACTGGGAAGAGGGGATGGGGCCAACAGTGGAGACTGTGTCCAACCAGCTCCATAAATATGAAGAAAATCTCTCTGCCCCAGTACGGGCCTGCATTGCAGCCGTGGAGAAACTGTCCCAACGGTTAGAAGAACACATAACTTCCTCCTCACCTAGATGGAAGAATCTTTCAGCCACTAAGTGCCAGCATTCTCCGGCTCAAGCAAGGGAGAATCCAGGACGCACACCACGGGGCACTGTATTAACTGTATTGGAAGCTGAAGTGAGTCCAACTGGGAATGAGTGGCAAAAACACCCCATCGTGACTGGCCCAGAGGCTCTGTGCATCCTTGGCATAGACTACCTCAAGAGAGGGCACTTCAAGGATCCAAAAGGGTACTAGTGGACTTTTCACATAGCTGCCTTGAGCACAGAGAAGATTAGGCAGCTGTCTACTCTGCCTGGTCTCTCAGAAGACCCTTCTGCTGCAGGATTACTGAGGACTGAAGAACAGCAGGTGCCAATTGCGACTACAACTGTGCACCAGTGGCAATATCGCACCAACCGAGACTCCCTGATCCCCATCCATGAGTTGGCTCATCATCTGGAGAGCCAAGGAGTGATCAGCAAGACTCATTCACCCTTTAATAGTCCCATATGGCCAGTGCGAAAGTCTAATGGTGAGTGGAGGCTAACGGTGGACTATCGTGGCCTGAACGAAGTCACGCCACCGCTGAGTGCTGCAGTGCCGGACATGCTAGAACTCCAGTATGAACTGGAGTCAAAGGCAGCCAAGTGGTACGCCACAATTGATATTGCAAATGCATTTTTCTCCATCCCTCTAGCAGCAGCATGCAGGCCACAGTTTGCTTTCACTTGGAGGGGCATCCAATACACCTGGAATCGACTGCCCCAGGGGTGGAAACACAGCCCTAGCATTTGCCATGGACTGATCCAGTCTGCGCTGGAGCAGGGGGAAGCTCCTGAACACCTGCAGTACATCGATGATATCATCGTGTGGGGTAACACAGCAGAAGTTTTTGAGAAAGGGAAGAAAATAATCCAAATTCTCCTGAAAGCTTGTTTTGACATTAAACAAAGTAAGGTCAAGGGACCCGCACAGGAAATCCAGTTCTTGGGGGTAAAATGGCAGGATGGACGTCGCCATATTCCAATGGATGTGATCAACAAAATAACTGCTATGTCTCCGCCAACTAGCAAAAAAGAAACACACGCTTTCCTAGGCCTTGTGGGATTCTGAAGAATGCATCTTCCAGGCTACAGTCAGCTTGTGAGTCCTCTATATCAAATGACTCGAAAGAGAAACTATTTCGAGTGGGGCCCCGAGCAACAACAGGCCTTTGAACAAATCAAACAAGAAATAGCTCGTGCAGTAGCCCTTGGGCCTGTTCGTACCGGACCAGCTGTGCAAAACATGCTTTACACTGCAGCTGGGGAGCATGGCCTCACCTGGAGCCTCCGGCAGAAAACCCCAGGAGAAACTCGAGGTCGACCTCTGGGGTTCTGGAGCCGGGGCTATCGAGGATCAGAAGCCAATTACACCCCAACTGAAAAGGAAATATTAACAGCATATGAGGGGATTCGAGCTGCTTCAGAAGTTGTTGGTACAGAAGCACAGCTCCTCTTGGCACCACAGCTACCTGTGTTACATTGGATGTTCAAAGGGAAAATCCCCACTACACACCATGCAACCGACGCTACATGGAGTAAGTGGGTAGCGTTAATTACACAGCGGGCTCGAATGGGAAAACCCAACCGCCCAGGAATCCTGGAAGAGATCATGGACTGGCCGGAGGGCAGGGATTTCGGAGTACCAACAGAAGAGGTAACCCGTGCTGAAGAGGCACCACCATATAATGAGTTGCCAGAAGACAGAAAGCAGTATGTGTTGTTCACTGACGGATCCTGCCACATGGTAGGGAACCATCGGAAATGGAAAGCTGCTGTGTGGAGTCCCACACAACGAGTCGTGGAGGCCATGGAAGGGGAAGGCGAGTCGAATCAGTATGCAGAAGTGAAAGCCATACAATTGGCCCTAGAAATTGCTGAACGAAAAAATGGCCAGTACTGTATCTCTACACTGACTCATGGATGGTGGCAAATGCCCTGTGGGGGTGGTTACAGCAAAGGAAACAGAGCAACTGGCAGCGCAGAGGTAAACCTATCTGGGCTGCTACACTGTGGCAAGATATTGCTGCCCGGGTAGAAAACCTGGCTGTAAAGGTACGTCATGTAGATGCCCACATGCCCAAGAGTTGCGCTACTGAAGAACATCAGAACAACGAAGAGGTGGACTGAGCTTCAAAAAGTGAAGTGGCTCAGGTGGACCTGGACTGGGGACATAAGGGTGAGCTGTCTGTAGCTCGATGGGCCCATGAAACATCAGGACATCTAGGGAGGGATGCCACATACAGATGGGCTCGTGATCGAGGGGTGGACCTGACCACTGAGGCCATCACACAGGTCACCCATGAGTGTGAAACCTGTGCTGTAATCAAGCAAGCCATGAGAGTAAAATCTCCCTGGAACAGGGGGAGGTGGCTAGGGTTTCGATATGGTGAGGCCTGTCAAATTGACTATATTGGACCACTCCCACAAACCCGCCAAGGCAAACGGTACATACTCACCATGGTAGAAGCAACTACTGGGTGGCTGGAAACATACCCCATAAACCAGGCCACAGCCCGAAACACTATCTTGGGCCTGGAAAGGCAAGTGCTGTGGCAACATGGTACACCAGAGAGAATTGAGTCCGACAATGGGAGTCATTTCCAAAACAGTTTGGTCACCTCCTGGGCCAAGAGGCATGGTATTGAGTGGGTGTATCACATCCTTTATCACCCACAAGCCTCTGGGAAGGTTGAGAGGTACAATGGACTGTTAAAATCTGTGAGAAACTAAGTTGTGTTTTTGCAGTAGAAAATTATTTTTCTGTAGTCCAAGGTAGTTGTGTAGTCATAACAAGGAAAAATGTTAAGTAGATAAGTGGACAGTAGGAGGCCTCACAGTTCCAAAACAAGGTAGAAGCTTGAGAAAAACAGGATGAGCAGTGTGAGAACAGTAAAACAAAGATCACAAGTTCTCAAAACATAAGAAAGGAGAAAGTAAAGGGTGGAAAAAAAGAAAAATTGTACATATATGGTATAGAGGAGGGTTGAGTAGCTTGTGAACCTGTAGTACTCAGCCAATGAGGAAACAGGGGAGGTGATCACGCATCGGGAAGTAGGGAATAAAAGGTTATGATTTGTTTACAAGAATGTGCTCCTGATTGACAGGACGCCCGCCATTGCAATCGCGAATAAAATAGATTCACAGAAGAGCCTGTCTGAAGAAAATTATTTGAGATTTTTCTCACAATTTGGGGGCTCGTCCGGGATCTTGTTGCCTACTGAAGATTTCTTGCCACCACAGACAGGAAGGTGCACCCTGCTGATTTCAGTGGTCCCGTCGGGGGTGGTGGGTTGTCTCGGTATGGCCGGCAAAGGACCGAGAGTGTTAATCTGAAGACAGGCTCTGCGAAGCTCTGGGGAGAAGGGAGGCCAGCACAAACATACACAGACACAGCCCAGATATAGTCCAGCCCGGATCGGGAACAGGCACGGGGATTACTGCTGATAACCCGGACCGGGAAGCCATGCACGGACCGAGGTAAGGGAAACTTTACCGTATCTTGCCTTGGGTTGGGTTCAAGGAGACTCTGGTGTGAATGAGTGTGAGTGTGAATGAGACAGACTTTTAGTGCAGAGCGAATGTGAAGTCCCGATCCGCGAGGCTCGGTGGTCCTGCGAGGGGATGAACGAAGTCCCCTCAGCTGGAGAGGGACGAAGAGAAAGAGAGAGAGGAGAGGAGTGAAAGAGAGTCTCGGGGGGTTTGGGCCCTTAGGTGTACGGTACCCCGAGCACAGTGAGGTGAGGTGCTCGGCAGTACGCCCCACCTCTGTCCTAATGCTAGGTGAAGGCGTGTGGTACCCTGTGGGTGGTCAAGTCCACAGCAGCACGTCAGGAAGGGATGGGGATTAAGGGTTCCAAGAGTCAGCAGGGTGGGGGTGGAGACCCCGGGATTGTGCCTAAAGATAGCCCTTTGGAGAGAATGATAAGGATTTGGAAAAACAACCCAAAAACTTGGGGAAAAGATTAAAAAAAATAATAATGATGGTTAGATATTGTGTAATTGTCTGGCCTAAAAAGCCAATAAAAGGAACTTCAGTATTTTGGCCAAAATACGGGTCTGGTGAAGACTGGATTTGTCAGGCTTTGAATTTGCATGTGAATAACAAGGTTCCGTTTTCAGAGGAGGAGTCGAATTATGCTGCCTGCTGGATGCAGGAAGTGAATCAGCTTTTACTGAGAAAGGGTCGGGATCAAAAGAAAGAGGAGGAAAAGGAATTAGAAGAAGGGGTCGGTCAGTGGGAACCCTTGGAAAATTTACCCCCCCCCCCCTTTAATCCTAAGATTGTACCGGCGGCAGCGGCAGCTGAAGCTGCAGCTGCCCCGGAAGGGGGGGTGGTCCCTAAAAGGAAAGCACACTCTAGGCTCCGACGGGAGTTAGAGCAATGTAAAAAAGACAATGAAAATCTTCCCTTCCCTAACGACAATAGTGCTGGTAGGTCTATGTACCCTCTTAGGGAGGTCCCGATGGGGCCAGGGCACACTGGTTATGTGAACGCCCCCCTCACTAGTGGGGAGGTTAGGAACTTTAAGAAGGAGATGAAATCTTTAATTGAGGATTCTATAGGACTAGCAGAACAATTCAAACAGTTTTTGGGACCTAATTTGTATTCCTGGGGGGAGATGATGTTGATCCTGAGTATGTTATTTACTGGGGAAGAGCAGGGATTGATCAGGAGGGTGGCTATGCGAGAATGGGAAAGAGCTAACCCTCCCGGGCCGGGAGCAATTCCAGTAGAGCAAAAATATCCACTAGCTGACCCCAATTGGAATAATAATAACCAGCAGCACAGGACCCATATGAAAGATCTAAGGGTCATAATAGTAATGGGGATTAGGGAAGCAGTACTGAAGTCCCAGAATTTTACTAAAGCATTTGATATTCAACAACAAAAGGATGAATCCCCTAATGACTTTTTGCAAAAACTGAGGGATAGAATGAGGAGGTATTCGGGGATGAATCCTGATGACCCTCTGGCCCAAGGGCTTTTGAAAGTACATTTTGTGACCAAAGCCTGGCCAGATATACATAAAAAAGCTCCAAAAGATAGAAGGATGGAGTGAACAGCCAATAGAAACCCTCCTGCGGGAGGCTCAAAAAGTATGTCAGGAGAGGGGAGGAAAAGGAGAAACAAAAAGCAAAACTAATGGTATCCACAGTGAATCAGATAATGAAACAGAAAATTAGCAATAGAGGAAGACACTTTCAGGAGGGGCTAGAGCAGATGGAAGAAGAAGAGAAACGAAAGAACAACAGGCAGAGAAATCTATGTCACAGTTTAAACTGCGACAGGGACAGAAAAAATGTTTCAAGTGTGGTCGAGAGTGTCACCTTAGATGGGATTGCCCTGAATGGAAAAAGGAGGAGAGATTGATTGGTGTTATAAATTCAGAATAGGGGAGTCAGGGGTTCTCAGAGATTTGGTCCCACTGAGAGCCCTTGATAAATATAGTGGTGGGACCTAATGAAGAAGAAGTTGTATTTTTAGTGGATACTGGAGCAGCTAGATCATCACTAGCTCATAAGGTATCAGGGCTTAAATTAACTGATGAGACCCTAAGGGTAACGGGGGTGGAAGGGATGGGAATAACAGTGCCACTTTTTGGGGAAACCAAACTGAGATTGGGGGAAAAAATAATTACTGGGCAATTATTATATGTACCTGAGGCAGGGGCTAATTTGCTGGGGAGGGACCTAATGATGAAATTGGGTACACAGATAGTAACTGGTCAGACAGGGATAACGGTATCAATGAGGTTATTGACAAAAGATGATGAAAAAGAAATAGACCCTATAGTGTGGGTCAAGGAGGGAAATAGAGGAAGAATTAATATTACCCCCCTAAAGATAGGTATGCAGGAAGGATATGAGACAATAAAGCAGAAGCAATACCCTATTGCAACTGAAGGATGAAACGGTCTTAAATCAGTAATAAAAGAATTGATTAAGGATGGATTATTAGAACCATGCATGTCTCCTTTTAATACTCCCATTTTGCCAGTAAGAAAGGCTGATGGTTCTTACCGATTGGTGCAGGATCTAAGAAAAATTAATGAGATAGTGTGGAAGCACCACCCTGTGGTTCCAAATCCATACACTCTGATGAGCAAGCTCCCACATGAACATAAGTGGTTCAGTGTAATAGATTTGAAGGATGCCTTTTGGGCCTGTCCACTGGACCCTGCGAGCAGGAATATATTTGCCTTTGAGTGGGAAGACCCTGAAACAGGGCGAAAACAACAATATACATGGACAGTCTTGCCTCAGGGGTTTACAGAATCACCAAATCTATTTGGCCAAGCTTTAGAACAGATCTTGGAAAAATTCCAACCTCCAGAAGGGGTGTTGCTGCTGCAATATGTGGATGATCTTTTATTATCTGGACCAGAGAGAACAGTGGTGCGAGAAGCCACTAATAAGTTGCTAAATTTCCTAGGAAAGCAGGGCTTGAGAGTATCAAAATATAAATTACAATATGTGGAAAGGGAGGTTAAGTATTTAGGGCATCTATTGTCTGAAGGAAAACGAAGAATAAATCCAGAGAGGATCCAGGGAATTGTTGAGTTACCCCTACCTAAAACTAAAAGAGAACTAAGGAAATTTTTGGGGCTGATCGGGTACTGTCGATTATGGATAGAGGCACATGCTCAGAAGACAAAAGGATTGTATCTCAAGTTATTAGATGAGGAGCCTAATATACTTGAATGGACAGAAAAAGAAAAGGAGTTAATAGAAAATCTGAATCAGAGCTTAATTACGGCACCAGTTTTAGCTCTACCCGCATTACATACACCTTTTTATCTTTTTGCTACCGTGGATCAGGGAGCAGCACTGGGAGTATTGGCTCAGGAGTGGGGGGATAAGCGTCAACTAGTGGCTTATTTATCTAAATTGCTGGACCCAGTTTCTAGAGGATGGCCTGAATGTGTTCAAGCTGTGGCTGCGACTGCTATCCTGGTAGAGGAAAGTAGGAAATTAACTTTCGGGGCTTGTCTGGTAGTTACTACTCCACACCAAGTTAAAACGATCCTAACTCAGAAAGCTGGGCGCTGGCTGACTGATTCCAGAATTTTAAAATATGAGGCAATACTGATTGAAAAGGATGACAGTGTTAACTACAAAAGCATGCCTGAATTCAGCTACTTTCCTATGGAAAGGGGAAAGTGCTGGAGAGAATATAGAACATAGCTGCCTGGATTTAATTGAATATCAAACTAAAATGAGATCTGATTTACAAGATGTTCCCCTGGAGGAAGGAGATATTCTGTTTATTGATGGATCCTCAAGGGTAGTAGAGGGAAAAAGGTATAATGGATATGCTGTGATTGATGGATTTACTGAGGAAGTAAAAGAGATGGGCCGATTACCTAATAACTGGTCAGCCCAAACATGTGAATTATATGCCTTAAATTTGGCACTTATACTGCTTAAAGAGAAAAAGGGAACTATTTATACTGATTCCAAATATGCATATGGAGTGGTTCACACATTTGGTAAAATCTGGGAGGAACGTGGATTGATCAATAGTAAGGGAAAGGAACTGGTCCATAGTGAACTTGTAAAACAAGTCCTAGATAATTTGTTACTACCTATTGAAATTGCAATAGTGCACATAAAAGGACATCAGAAAAAGAACTCAGTCACTGCACGAGGAAACCAGGTGGCAGATGAAAAGGCTCGGGAGGCAGCCTTACAATCGGAATCCACTATAAATTGTCTTATACCTGAGGTACCCTCTCCACCAGAAAAACAGATATTTAGTGACAAAGAAAAAGAGTTTTTTAAGGAATTAGGAGCCACGGAGTCTGAAGGAAAATGGATACTCCCTGATGGAAGAGAAATGCTGAACAAGGCAATAATGAGGCAAATATTAACTGTTTTACATCAAGGAAGTCATTGGGGAGTTTAAGCAATGTGTGATGCTGTTCTACGAAAATATGTGTGTGTGGGGATATATACTCTGGCTAAGCAAGTGTGCAGGGGATGTGTAATATGTCAAAAGCTAAATAGGAAGATCATTTGTAAACAGTCAAAGGGGGGGCGAGAACCAGGAATTCGACCTTTCCAAAGTATACAAGTGGACTTTACAGAACTCCCCAAAATAGGTAGATTTAAATACTTATTAGTCTTAATTGACTACTTATCAAGATGGGTGGAGGCTTTTCCCTCAGTATCTGCTACTGCGAACACAGTAGCTAAGGTAATTTTAGAACAAATAATTCCCAGGTATGGAATTGTTGAAAATATTGACTCTGATCAAGGAAGTCGCTTTACATCACAGATATTACAAGGGGTAATGCGAGCTTTGGGGATTAACTGGGAATTTCATACTCCCTGGCATCCTTCCTCTTCTGGGAAAGTGGAACGAATGAATCAGATAATAAAAAAACAACTAACTAAATTAGTTTTAGAAACTCGACTCCCCTGGACAAAGTGTTTACCTTTAGCACTTCTGCGAATTCGAACGGCGCCAAGGAAGGATGTGGGAGTCTCACCATATTAAATATTATTTGGGTTGCCATACCTGGGCAGAGGGAAGTTACCTCAGTTTGAGACAAAGGATGCTTTTCTTAAAAACTATATACTCGGGCTGTCATCCTCTTTATTATCTCTCAGGACCCGTGGACTGTTAGCTCAAACTCCACCTCTGGAAGTCCCGATTTATCCATTCCGAGCTGGAGATTAGGTTCTGATACAGACTTGGAGAGAACCGAAACTGCGACCTGAGTGGGTTCCAGGTGCTCCTGACTACTGAGACAGCAGTAAGAACAGCTGAGAAAGGGTGGACTCATTATACCTGGGTAAAAGCATCAGTTAACCCTGATACATAAAAGACTGTTTTAACAGGGACTTTTAAGATCTAGACTGTTAAAAACAAACAAAACTAACTATTGTAAACTTTTAATTTCTCCTTAGAAGTAATAGAATTAATAGGTAACGGGGGGAGGAGGTATTTTAGTTTTTTTTTTCTTTCTTTTTGAAACTTTAGTGTGTGATTCTTTATTATCTGTATTAATTGTTTTTCTTTTTAATAGGGATATGTATATATAGAAATGATGTATTTTAAATTTATTCTAGTATTCTCTATTCTTAATAGAGTAGTGATAGGATGGGGGGAAAATCAACATTTCCAATTAATTCAGAATATCTCTCGAGTTCTCTATCGGAATAATTGTTGGATTTGTTCCCAAATGCCTAAAAACACTGAGAAGACCTTGTCCCTAATTGCTATTCCGTTACCAGCGACAACTGTATCTGGATTCTCCAAATTTCTAAACACAGCAAATTATACTCAGTCCCGAGAAGGAATAGATTATGAGGTTGAACTCCCTACACATAATCCTGGCTATAATATCACATGTTATCAAAGATGTTCTTTAGACAACATTAGTATAAACTCAGGAGGTAATAAAACTGACCCTGGATGCAGAGGTATTATCCATGAAGTAGGAAATTATCCATACTGTACTGAATACGGTAGCTATGGGAATGCGAACCTTTACAATGCGCACCAAGTATATTGTGGGAATCCTGTAACCGGATGGCCCGCCCCGAATGGCAAGGGTTGGTACTGGCTATGTGGTAATAAAGCTCGAAAGGTAGTTGCCCCTGGGGTGGAAGGGAGCATACACCCAAGGGGCAATAATTCCAAATGTAACCATTGTTGAAGATCCACAAAGCCAAACCCCTCCTGACATCCCACACAGACTTAAAAGAACTCCAGAAAATCCTCTAGTGAAAAGAAACAAAGGATTTCACCATTTTGCAAGATGGTTTCTACCATGGTTAGGGGTGAGTGAATTAGAAAAAGTCCTACACACTGTGGGAGAAGCTAAAGTCCCTGTAGCGCATGTAGGGAAGTGGATGGGGAAGGCGGTGTCGGTTGCTCCTGCCATGGGAAAAGGCAAACCCACTCGTGGGATTGTCTTTGCCCAAGGACCAGGGTACACCTGGTGGGTAATGCAAAAGGATGGGGATATCAGGTGTGTGCCTCAAGGAGATTTAACCTTGGGAGAAAAATAATCTGTAATCCAAGTTATGTGTTGTAGGAGGACACTGCAGAACCAATGACAGGTCAACTTGGCAAGGAACCAGGCAAGTGCAAAAGTGACGTGAGCTAAGCTGGTGCTGGCGTCAAGAAAACCAACTCCGCCTGCCCTGAGTGACCACTTTGACAGATGAAGCTGAAACCATCAACAGTTTTTATGAACATTTTGGGGAAAGGCCTATGGAATGAAAAGAAGTACAGACCTATGAATATTTTAATGGACAGGGAACAGTGGTGATGAGAATATCTATATACTAAACTATGTGGGACCTGAGTGTGACACAAATGTTATGGAATAAGGGGTGGAGGTTGTGCTGGGTCTGTCTGGAATGGAGTCACCTTTCCCTGCAGCAGCCCACACAGTGCTGTGCTCTGCACTCGTAGCTGGAACAGCACTGGTATCACTCCAGTGTTGTGTCTATTGCTGCATAGTACTGGCACAGCATCAGGACCCCCTCCAAGCCCCCAAGAGCCAGCAGGCTGGGGGTGGGCAAGTGATGGGGAGGGGACATCGCCAGGGCAGCTGACCTAAACCAACCAAAGGGATATTCCATAACACCTGATGTCACACTCAGCAATAAAAGGGGGGCTCTCGTGGGGGAGGGGGCTGTCCTCTTGAACAACCGTTATGCGTTTTGAGGCCGTGCTTCCCAGGATGTGGCCAAACATCGCTCGTCGATGGGAAGTAGAGAATAACTTTTTTTTCCCCTTCCTCTCTGTGCTTCCGCACGCCCTTTTTTTTTTTGTTTTGTTTTTTTCCCCGTTGCCTTTCCCTTTAATTAAATCATTCTGATCTCAAGCCTCAAGCTCTTTGTGTTGTATTTTCTCCCCCTTCCTCTTTGAGGAGGGGGGAGTGAGAGAGTGGCCGTGGTGGAACTCGGCTGCCCATTTGAGTAAAACCACCACAAGCCCCCAGCACAAGAAGGATGTTTATCTGTTAGAGCGAGTCCAGAGGAGGGCCACAAAGATGATCAAGGGGCTGGAGCACGTCTCCTACGAAGAAAGGCTGAGAGAGCTGGGTCTGTTCAGCCTGGAGAAGAGAAGGCTCCAGGGAAACCTCATTGCAGCCTTTCAATACTTAAAGGGGTCTTATAAAATAGATGGAGGAGGACTCCATCCATTATCGGGTAGATAATGATAGGACAAGGGGGAATGATCTTACACTAAAACAAGATAGATTGAGACTAGACATTAGGAGGAAATTCTGCACTGTAAGGGTAGTGAGACACTGCAACATGTTGCCCAGAAAGGTTGTGGATGCTCCATCCCTGGAGGTGTTCAAGACCAGGTTGGACAAGTCCATGGGCAACTTGATCTAGTGGGTGGCATCCTTGCCTATGGCAGAGGGGTTGGATTTAGATGATCTTTAAGGTCCCTTCCAATCCAAGCCATTCTATGTTTCTATGAAAAAGGTGTAAAGAACAGAAAAATAGAGCCTTAAGTAACTGAAGGTATGGAAAAGGGAAGGAATGACTCAGACTAAGACATTCAAACCTCTTACCTGGGGCTGCAAAACCACTGCATGCATTTCCAACAATCCTAAAGACTTCGAGCAAGACTACAACCTTTGTGCAGTTAAGATCACCTGAATACATTTCCCAGATTGGAGGAGCAAAGTCAGTCCTGACACTATCTTCCCAGATGAAGAAAATGCCAGAATTTTTGATGAGAACTGATAGGAAAACCAATCTAGAGGATATCTTAGGAAACAGACATTCCCCTCTTTCCCCCAAGGAACAACTACACGAAAAACATAGATAAAACCATTTACTAGACTTGTCAGAAGATCCTAACTTCTACTATTAAAGGCCTTTGAGACCCATAGAAGTGATGAAGCAGGCCAGAGGTTACTATGCTCAGCTGATTCATACAGATCAGCACAGAAGCCAGAAGATGTAAGATAAGTCCACTCCTCAGTGACACATGATGGTTTAAGTTAAAATGTTAGGTAATAAAATGAAACACTTGAGAAGAGGAAACACTGGTTATTCTGCTGTTTCTACCATGAACTGGCAGAAAAGGCAGCTGAGGCAATATTAATTTGGTTCAGTAGGAATGACCAAAGCACATCTGGAGGTAGATTAAGATCTTCACTGATCTGCAAGGATACTGCTCCACTCATGTTTTTGTTGTATATAGTCATCCAAAAATGTTACTCACCTTCTAATGCTAAGCTGACTACAGAAATGATTTCCTTGTTCAGAGACACTCATTACAAAATGGCTACCAAATGGCTTCACAGCTCTGGGTAGCTGTTAAAGGTATATGAGGGCAACAAAGCTGGTAAAAGTGTTGGAAGGCGTGTCCTATGAGGAGAGGCTGAGAACACTTGGGTTGTCTAGTCTGGAGAAAAAAGGGATAAGAGAGAACCTTGTTGCTCTCTACAACTCCCTGAGAAGGGGAAGCACAGAGGGAGGTGCCGGTCTCTGCTCCCTGGTAACCAATGTTGATGCTCATGCCTGTCAGTGTTCAAGAGGCATTTGGACAATGCCCTCAATAATATGCTTTAACTTTTGGTTAGCCTTGAATTGGAGAGGCAGTTGGACTTGATGATCTTTGTAGGTCCCTTCCAACTGAACTATTCTAATTTCTATATAACCTCAGTTAACCCAAGACAAAAAGCATCTTCAGCTCTTGAAATGAACAGATACTAAAAGTAAGATATTTCATTAACAAACGTCTCAGGGAATTTAGAATTTGTGGATGGTCTTTTACCCTTACAAAACACTCTTTTTAGAAATTATGCCCATTTCCATGCATTTTTAAACAGAATTTAGAAGCCAGAGACAGTACACAAAAAAATCACAATCTCTATTCTTTCCAGCATATCAGGAAATGGACCTGTTGGAGCGAGTCTACAGGAGAGCCATGAGGATGATCAGGGGACTGGAGCACCTCTCCTATGTGAAGAGAGGCTGAGAGAGTTGGGGTCGTTCAGCCTGGAGAAGAGAAGGTTCCGAGGAGACTTTACAGTGGCCTTCCAGTACCTAAATGGGGCCTACAAGAAAACTGGAGAGGGATTCTCTATCAGGGAGTGTAGTAACAGGATAAGCGGTAACAGCTTTAAACTAAAAGAGGGTAGATTTAGATTAGACATTAGGAGGAAATTCTTCACTATGAATGGTGAGGCATTGGAACAGGTTGCCCAAAGAAGTTGTGGATGCCCCCTCCCTAGAAGTATGCAAGGCCAGGTTGGATGGGACTTCTGGGCAACCTGGTCTAGCGGGAGGTGTCCCTGCCCATGGCAGGGAGGTTGGAACTAGGTGATCTTTAAGGTCCCTTCCAACCCAAACCATTCTATGATTACAAATTAACAGAAACCCTTCCATAGACAGTTGCTTATTATTTACTATGCAGGCTCCACTCATCCTACCAGGTTCTCAACAAAAGTCCTTGAAAAGTGAAGGTGGAAGGGCTTGTGAGTATCATATTTGAAGTGAAGAGCATGTTCATTATTAATCTTAGGATTCACTTGTCCAAGGTGATAGAATGCTAGTTCTGGTAATATTTAGAATCATAGAATCATTAAGGTTGGAAAAGACCTCCAAGATCATCTGGTCCAACCATCCCCCTACCACCAATATTACCCACTTAATCCTGTCCCCAAGCACCACGTCCAACCTTTCCTTAAACACCCCCAGGGACGGTGACTCCACCACCTTCCTGGGCAACCAGGTCCAATGCCTGCCTACTCTTTCTGAGAAGAAATGTCTCCTAATTTCCAAACTAAACCTCCCCTGGCACAACTTGAGGCCATTCCCTCTAGTCCTATTGCCAGTTATCTGTGAGAAGAGGCCGACCCCCAGCTCCCCACAACTCCCTTTCAGGTAGTTGTAGAGAGCAATAAGGTCTCCCCATAGCCTTCACTTCTCCAGACTAAACAACCCCAGGTCCCTCAGCCGCTCCTCATAGGACTTGTGTTCCAGACCCTTCACCAGCTTCGTAGCCCTTCTCTGGACATGCTCCAGGGCCTCGATGTCCTTCTTGTACTGAGGGGCTCAAAAATGAACAAGGTAATTGGTAGAAATAGGTACTTAAAAGGTAGTGATTGTTCTTGCCAGATACTGTGGTGGTTTCACACTGCTAGCTAGCTAAACTCCACCACACCACTCTCTCACTCCCCCTCCTCAAAGGAAGAGGGGAAGAAAATATAGTGATAAAGGGCTCAAGGCTTGAGATAAGGACAGGGAGATCACTCACCAATTACCATCATGGGTAAAACAGACTCAACACAGGGAGATTAATGTAATTTATTGCCTATTACAGACTAGAGCAGTGAGAAACTAAAAGCAAACTAAAAACATCTTCCCCCTCATCCATCCTCTTCTACCTCTTCCTCCCGTGCGGCGCAGGGGAATAGGAAATGGGGACTTTAGTCAGTCCCTAATGCTTCATCTCCGCCACCCGTTCCTGGTCACTCTCTTCCCCTGCTCCAACATGGGGTCCCTCCCATGGGATGCTGTCCTTCTCGAGCTGATCCTACATGGGTTTCTCACAGGCAGCAGCTCTTTAAGAATTGCTCCAATATGGGTGTGTACCACAGGATCCATCTGTCAGGAGCAAACTGCTCCAACATGGGTCCCCCATGGGCAGCAGCTCCTGCCAGATCACCTGCTCCTGCGTGGGCTCCTCTCCACGGGCTACAAGTCTGGCCCGGAGTTCCTGTGGAGGCTCTCCATGAGCCGCATCCTCCATCATGGCAGATCCACCTGCACCACCGTGGGCGCCTCCATGGGCTGCAGTGTGGAGATCTGCTCCGCTGTGGTATACCATGGGCTGGAGGGGGACTGCTTACTTAACCATAGTCCTCTCCAGAGACCACAGGGGAACTTCTGCTCTGGTACCTGGAGCACCTCCTCCCCCTCCTTTTTCACTGACCTTGGTGTCTGCAGGGCTGTTTCCCACTCCTTGCTCTCCCAGCTGCTGTTGTGCAGCAGTTTTTTCCGTTTCTTAAATATGCTCTTCCAGCATCACTCATCAGCTCAGCTCTGGCCAGCAGCAGGTCCCTTCTGGAGCTCTTATCTGAGGTGGGGCAGCTTCTCGATTCTTCTCAAAGAAGCAAACCCTGCAGTTCATTCAAAAATGAACACAGTACTCGAGGTGCGGCCTCACCAGAGCTGAGTACAGGGGGATGATCACCTCCCTGGTCCTGCTGGCTACACTATTTGTGATACAAACCAAGATGCCGTTGGCCTTCTTGGTCATCTGGGCACACTGCCGGCTCATGTTCAGGAGAGCATTAACCAAGATCCCCAGACTCGTTTTCCTCAGCACAGCTTTTGAGACACTCTGCCCCAAGCCTGTAGCATTACATGGGGTTGTTATGGCCAAAGTGCAGGACCCGGCACTTAGCCATGTTGAACCTCATCCCACTGGTCTCTGCCCATTGATCCAACCTCCAGTCCCTCTGCAGGACCTTCCTACCCTCCGGCAGATCGACACTTCCCCCTAACTTGGTATCATCTGCAAACTTACTGACGGTGCACTCAATTCCCTCATCCAAATCATCAATAAAGATATTAAAGAGGATGGGCCCCAACACCGACCCATGGGGAACACCACTCCTGACCAGTCGCCAGCTGGATTTCACTCCATTCACCACCACTCTCTGGGCCCAGCCATCCAGACAATTTTTTAACCCAGCAAAGAGTGTACCTGTCCAAGCCATGGGCCGCCAGCTTCTCCATGGGAATACTGTGGGAGACCGTGTCAAAGGCTTTGCTGAAGTTTAGGTAGACTACGTCAACAGCCTTTCCCTCCTCCACCAGGCAAGTGTACTGGGTCTGTCTGGGATGGAGTTAACTTTCCCTGCAGCAGCCCATACAGTGCTGTGCTCTGCACTTGTAGCTAGAACAGCATTGGTATCACACCAGTGTTGTCTCTACTACTGAACAATACTGGGACAGATTCAGAACTCCCTTTACCTGCTTCCCCCCCCCCCCCCCCCAAGAGCGAGCAGGCTGGGGGTGGGCAAGAGGTGGGGAAGGGACATCACCAGGGCAGCTGACCTAAACCAACCAAAGGGATATTCCATACCATATGATGTCACACTCAGCAATAAAAGGTGGAAAAAGGAAGGAGAGGGGAGGGGTGGACTCTTGTTTTGAAAACATCTGTCCTCCCAAATAACGGCTACGTGCGCTGAGGCCCTGCTTCAAGGACGTGGTCAAGCATCGCTCATTTGTGGGAAGCAGAGAGTAATTTCTTTCCTCTGCGCTTCCACACAACCTTTGCTTTTTTTTTTTTTTCTTTCTCTTTTTCCCTTTCCCTTTAGTTAAATTATTAAATTAATAATAATTTTCCCTTAATAATTATTTTTCCTTTAATTAAATTATCCTTATCTCAACCCGTGAGCTGTTTCTTTGCTTTTCTTCTTCCCCTCCTCTTCTGAGGAGGGGGAGTGAGAGAGCGATTGTGGTGGAGTTCAGCTGCCTAGCAAGGTAAAACCACCACAGCAAGTCACCTGGTCATAGAAGGAGATGAGGTTGTTCAGGCAGGACTTGCCTTTCATGAACCCATGCTGGCCAGACTTGTAGCCCGTGGAGAGGAGCCCACGCAGGAGCAGGTGATCTGGCAGGAGCTGCTGCCCATGGGGGACCCATGTTGGAGCAGTTTGCTCCTGACAGATGGATCCTGTGGTACACACCCATATTGGAGCAATTCTTAAAGAGCTGCTGCCTGTGAGAAACCCATGTAGGATCAGCTCGAGAAGGACAGCATCCCATGGGAGGGACCCCATGTTGGAGCAGGGGAAGAGAGTGACCAGGAACGGGTGGCGGAGATGAAGCATTAGGGACTGACTAAAGTCCCCATTTCCTATTCCCCTGCGCCGCACGGGAGGAAGAGGTAGAAGAGGATGGATGAGGGGGAAGATGTTTTTAGTTTGCTTTTAGTTTCTCACTGCTCTAGTCTGTAATAGGCAATAAATTACATTAATCTCCCTGTGTTGAGTCTGTTTTACCCATGATGGTAATTGGTGAGTGATCTCCCTGTCCTTATCTCAAGCCTTGAGCCCTTTATCACTATATTTTCTTCCCCTCTTCCTTTGAGGAGGGGGAGTGAGAGAGTGGTGTGGTGGAGTTTAGCTAGCTAGCAGTGTGAAACCACCACAGTATCTGGCAAGAACAATCACTACCTTTTAAGTACCTATTTCTACCAATTACCTTGTTCATTTTTGAGCCCCTCAGTACAAGAAGGACATCGAGGCCCTGGAGCATGTCCAGAGAAGGGCTACGAAGCTGGTGAAGGGTCTGGAACACAAGTCCTATGAGGAGCGGCTGAGGGACCTGGGGTTGTTTAGTCTGGAGAAGTGAAGGCTATGGGGAGACCTTATTGCTCTCTACAACTACCTGAAAGGGAGTTGTGGGGAGCTGGGGGTCGGCCTCTTCTCACAGATAACTGGCAATAGGACTAGAGGGAATGGCCTCAAGTTGTGCCAGGGGAGGTTTAGTTTGGAAATTAGGAGACATTTCTTCTCAGAAAGAGTAGGCAGGCATTGGACCTGGTTGCCCAGGAAGGTGGTGGAGTCACCGTCCCTGGGGGTGTTTAAGGAAAGGTTGGACGTGGTGCTTGGGGACAGGATTAAGTGGGTAATATTGGTGGTAGGGGGATGGTTGGACCAGATGATCTTGGAGGTCTTTTCCAACCTTAATGATTCTATGATTCTAAATATTACCAGAACTAGCATTCTATCACCTTGGACAAGTGAATCCTAAGATTAATAATGAACATGCTCTTCACTTCAAATATGATACTCACAAGCCCTTCCACCTTCACTTTTCAAGGACTTTTGTTGAGAACCTGGTAGGATGAGTGGAGCCTGCATAGTAAATAATAAGCAACTGTCTATGGAAGGGTTTCTGTTAATTTGTAATCATAGAATGGTTTGGGTTGGAAGGGACCTTAAAGATCACCTAGTTCCAACCTCCCTGCCATGGGCAGGGACACCTCCCGCTAGACCAGGTTGCCCAGAAGTCCCATCCAACCTGGCCTTGCATACTTCTAGGGAGGGGGCATCCACAACTTCTTTGGGCAACCTGTTCCAATGCCTCACCATTCATAGTGAAGAATTTCCTCCTAATGTCTAATCTAAATCTACCCTCTTTTAGTTTAAAGCTGTTACCGCTTATCCTGTTACTACACTCCCTGATAGAGAATCCCTCTCCAGTTTTCTTGTAGGCCCCATTTAGGTACTGGAAGGCCACTGTAAAGTCTCCTCGGAACCTTCTCTTCTCCAGGCTGAACGACCCCAACTCTCTCAGCCTCTCTTCACATAGGAGAGGTGCTCCAGTCCCCTGATCATCCTCATGGCTCTCCTGTAGACTCGCTCCAACAGGTCCATTTCCTGATATGCTGGAAAGAATAGAGATTGTGATTTTTTTGTGTACTGTCTCTGGCTTCTAAATTCTGTTTAAAAATGCATGGAAATGGGCATAATTTCTAAAAAGAGTGTTTTGTAAGGGTAAAAGACCATCCACAAATTCTAAATTCCCTGAGACGTTTGTTAATGAAATATCTTACTTTTAGTATCTGTTCATTTCAAGAGCTGAAGATGCTTTTTGTCTTGGGTTAACTGAGGTTATATAGAAATTAGAATAGTTCAGTTGGAAGGGACCTACAAAGATCATCAAGTCCAACTGCCTCTCCAATTCAAGGCTAACCAAAAGTTAAAGCATATTATTGAGGGCATTGTCCAAATGCCTCTTGAACACTGACAGGCATGAGCATCAACATTGGTTACCAGGGAGCAGAGACCGGCACCTCCCTCTGTGCTTCCCCTTCTCAGGGAGTTGTAGAGAGCAACAAGGTTCTCTCTTATCCCTTTTTTCTCCAGACTAGACAACCCAAGTGTTCTCAGCCTCTCCTCATAGGACACGCCTTCCAACACTTTTACCAGCTTTGTTGCCCTCATATACCTTTAACAGCTACCCAGAGCTGTGAAGCCATTTGGTAGCCATTTTGTAATGAGTGTCTCTGAACAAGGAAATCATTTCTGTAGTCAGCTTAGCATTAGAAGGTGAGTAACATTTTTGGATGACTATATACAACAAAAACATGAGTGGAGCAGTATCCTTGCAGATCAGTGAAGATCTTAATCTACCTCCAGATGTGCTTTGGTCATTCCTACTGAACCAAATTAATATTGCCTCAGCTGCCTTTTCTGCCAGTTCATGGTAGAAACAGCAGAATAACCAGTGTTTCCTCTTCTCAAGTGTTTCATTTTATTACCTAACATTTTAACTTAAACCATCATGTGTCACTGAGGAGTGGACTTATCTTACATCTTCTGGCTTCTGTGCTGATCTGTATGAATCAGCTGAGCATAGTAACCTCTGGCCTGCTTCATCACTTCTATGGGTCTGCACCCCATTTCAAGCCAGTCTGCTTCCAGCTAGTGATACCTGCATCACAGTTGTGGTTTAACCCAGCAGGCAGCTAAGCACCACACAGCCGTTCGCTCACACCCCAACAGTGGGATGGGGAAAAGAATCAGGAAAAAAAGGTAAAACTTGTGGGTTGAGATAAAGAGAGTTTAATAGGACAGAAAAGTAAGGGAAAATCATAATATATATACATACACAAACAAAAGAAGTGATGCACAATGCAATTGCTCACCACCCGCTGACTGATGCCCAGTCAGACCCCTGAGCAGCAGCCATCCCCTCCCCCCCAACCAACTTTCCCCTGTTTTATTGTTCAGCATGATGTCATATAGTATGGAATACCCCTTTGGCCAGTTTGGGTCAGCTGTCCTGACTCTGTCCCCTCCCAGTTTCTTGTGCACCCTCAGCCTCCTTGTTGGCAGGGTCATATGAGAAGCTGAGAAGTCCTTGGCTTAGTGTAAGCAGTGATCAGAAACAACTAAAATATCAGTGTGTTATCAGCTTTATTTTTCTCCTAAATCCAAAACATCGCACATATCAGCCACTACGAAGAAAATTAACTCTATCCCAGACAAAACATGGACAAGAGTTTAATACACTGTGGTTTGTTTTTTTTCCCCCTAGAATTTTTAAGTCATTATATCTTAGATATCAGAATCAAGAACTCTTCCCCAAAATCTAAAAACACAGACACTAATTCATAAGAAAATTAATAAAATTGTCTGTATAATTATATACCTCATTGAAGAGATTGTGACAGCATGCCTGGACTTTTTTCCTAATTGTTAACCATCTGCATTTGGAAGTGACTGAAATATTGGTGTTCTCTTCCCTCTTGTCTAGCCTTTTTATTTTTTTATGAAGGAAAAATACCTGTGAGGTTGGTGGAGGGGTGGATGTGGGTTGGGGGGGTTAGTACCTACTGACACAAAATCTCATTAGAAACAGCTCAATGAAGTTCCACAAGTAAACTGCTCTTAACTAGCAGTCATCTAACAGGAGCTCAGAAATCAAATAAAGACACGGTCCTCATAACTTGTTCATTCCTATTTCCTTGTTCAGATTAGGCATAAAACACCTTTGGAAAAAGGATATCAAAGTCATCACTTCATTAAAAAATTACTTAAAAATTAGTCAGTAGGGAGTCTCATCCTCTTTTTTCAATGAGGTATTCCTTCAAACCCAACTCTCTTCATTACCTTCATACCCCTCTCTTTACTTATAAGAATCATAACATCTTTGGTAGCCTCT
Organism: Anser brachyrhynchus; assembly: GCF_964034855.1. Taxonomy (NCBI): domain Eukaryota; kingdom Metazoa; phylum Chordata; class Aves; order Anseriformes; family Anatidae; genus Anser; species Anser brachyrhynchus. The sequence continues at coordinate 24,702,204 of NC_137704.1, read as the reverse complement.
GAGAAACATCCTTGATTTCTTTCTTTTCCTTTCCTCTTCTTAAATACAGTGAGACATTTAAAACTAGCATCTACCTTATTCCACTCTAGAATATATTCTACCTTGTCCAGTTGACAGAAAAATAGCTCTCCATGAATTACTGAAAGCTTTTTTTCTAGTTAGCTTAAATCTAACTTAATTGTCATTTGCTTGACATCAGTGCTTGCTTGTCTACTATGTTACGCCTGATTGATTTGTCTTTTTTTTTTTTAGTTTCCTGAGCTTTTAATTCAGGAGCTTCCTTTCCTAAGTCTGCACAAGTCTGCGTGCTATTTCTACTCACTTTCTTTGATTCAAAAGTACAAATCTCGTTGCCTATTTCTGAACCACCCCTTCATTCCAGGAGTTATAGCTTTTCCTCAGTTCCACCACAGTGATCTCAATCGTTATCAAAACAGCATCCATCACTAGAAGGTTAACCTGCTTATTACTGCTAGAAATACATATACATTTCTGTTTGTGAAAACAATGTCTTCACTAAACTATACAATAATGTTATACTTGGCTTACACTTGGTTTATGCATTTAAAGACTTTAACCTCTTTCATAAATGAGAGAAACCTTTGTTTGAATGACTTAATATCTTGAGCACAAATACAGTAAAAGGTGTGAAGTCCACATTAAATTCAAGAGCTACACGAATAGGAGTTTCATTTCTCTAAATACATAAACCTTTCTGTATATATAATATCTTAAAAATGAAGTCACACATCTTGAATAACAAAATAAATGTCTAGTGGCAAATAACAATGGTACATATATTGAATCAAACTTACATCAGTTGCTGCTGTCAGGATTTTAGAAAGGATGACTCTTGCTAAACCATCTCTGCTGTAATCCAAACTAGAAATAGTCAGTTTTAACAAGTGATCCTGGTTCTTCAAAGAACAAAAATTAAGAAGACTGGTGGAGAGGGAAAAAAAAAAGCAGTATTTTAATCCAGTTAAATTCACTTATTTATTCAATAAATAATTTAAACAAATACTCTGAATAAGTCTTTCATTTCTATAAATGCAGAAGAATACAAAGTAAGTTCCCATATCAAGTGGAGTGACTTTAAACTGTTGCGGCTGTTAGAGTCAAAGGGGGACAAAATAATGCATTAAACTACAAGGGGAAAAAAAACACTTTAATTTTATAATTGTTCTGTAACTGTTGTGTCAGCACACTTGAATTAGTGATTATGAGTGCAAAAATATTCATGAAGCTTTGTGAACAATTCCTCATTCTAAAACACTGTAAAACTGTCTGGATTTTATCATCTTCAGAAGATAAGGAAGAAAGGAAGAAAAAAAGAAACCAACCCACCCAGCCAGCCTCCCCCCCCCCCCCCCCCAAACAACAAAAAAGAACACCCCACAATTGTGGAGTCTCTATTTGAACCAATCACAAGAATTTTGAAGTTTCTGGCTTTATAGACAATGGTACTCATGCACAGTTTACAAGTTTTGTAATGATTATACCTGTAAGCACAATTCAAACAGAATAAAAACACTCACCACTGAAACGCATTACATTTTTCAAGCATTTTGACTCCATGAGAGTGACAAGATAGAGTACCAAAAAACAGAAAGTAGTGCTGACTAAGGGTATTTAGTAACCCATTATTTTGAAGACTACGTTCAGGTTTCATTCCTGATGAAGAATTGAGCCAATGTACAATATCTTTAACCAATTCCTCCAGGTAACCTTGTCCATCCTAACAAAACAAAGAGTAACAGCATTTATTAGCAACAGAACTGGTAGTCTCTCTACTGAACTCTGTCATTTTAAGTTTCTTAAAACATACAATACAGACACAAAACAGAAATTCTGACTGGCAAACAATTCAGACTAAAATAGAGTTCAAGGCAAATAAAAGGAGTTTAGCTTGGAGACATCTTAGGACCAATTCTATTCTTTCCAGGAAAAGGATTGTTCAATGACATTTTCCCCTGGTCCTCTATCCCAAGGCACAAAAGTCTTTAGCACACAAGAAGAAAGAAGGTAAAGAAAGGACAAATATACATAGCAAAACCTAAAAAAATAAGGAAAAAAATAAAAATAAAACACCACACACACCATTAAGTTGCATTTAATAAAACTACTTAAACACAATTATCTCCCCAGTGTCTCATCTGGACAATTCAGGATTTTAAGTTATATTTCTTAATTATGCTGATCATTTTAGGTTTAACACCCAAAGCCTACAAAAGTTTTTATTAAAATTAAGGTTTTTATTTTAAGTGCCATACAGCAACATTACTCATTCTATCTCATCTTGTAGCTGAAAATTTCTTACCTGTTCTGATTCAAGAAGAAATTCAGTAAACTGACAACCCACTGCAGTGAGCTGCTTAGCCTTTGCATAGTCCAGATCCAGATTGGCATACAGTTTACTGCTAGGCTTGTAGAAATATAGCAATCTCCTTACAAATCTATGGAAAGTAAAAAATAATTTGTTATTTTTCAGTAAGACAAGGAATCCCTCACAGTACAAAATGATGCCAGTATAAAAGATATTTTATCACTAAATTAGCTTATTGGCAATAAATTTTCAGAAGCTATAAAAAGAGAGTAGCAGGTATCAGTAATGAGTCTATCCAGACAAGATTTCAGAGATGCAGCTGTACTGTGTTATAAAGGATTTTCTGTCATGACCTAAAATAAGCAAGGAAACTCAAAATCTCTATGCTCTTAAAAGTCATAGTTTCCTTCTTACTCTTGTGTTTATAATTTATTTTGCAGTAACTTATCCTGTGGTGAATTTCAAAGACTATCTAGAGTTTATAAAGAGCTAAAAAAGTGTCTTAATGCTTATGTGACATGACTTTTATTCAGCTATAATAATTAATGCTACTATGAAAAATACATTCTTATGTTCTGTCAGGAAAAGGCCATATTTATTCAGCAACAGCATTTTCATTCATCTCACTTAAGCATTTCTGAAACATAACACAGAGATAGCAAATGCAGACTTACACTCAGACTTTTTGAAAACATGTTGAGCAATATAGCTTGAATTCTGCACTGCAGAAATAAATCTTCAGCAGAGTTTACCCCTACCAATTCTTAGTCAAAAAATAAACACAAATTTGTGCTTTAAAAGAACACAATGTTCTATCTGAAGGTAGATATGTCAAGTATTAAGAAAGCTTAACTAAAGCACTGCCTTTAACTAAAGTGAGAGTAAACCACTATCCCAAGTCCAAATACAGAATCAATTATAAAGGAAATCTGAGAGCTTCTTTAAACTTGTCAAATGAAGTGCAATTTATTCTTTTATTAGTGACATACGTATTATATATATTATTAGCACACACATTTATATATCACAGAATCACAGAATCACAGAATTGTAGGGGTTGGAAGGGACCTCAAGAGATCATCGGGTCCAACCCCCCTGCCAAAATATGATTGCATTATATATGCATGAGTGTGTGTGTGTATATGTAAGTATATACACATGTGTACACACTGCATTAATCATCTCTGAAATGAAGGAATCTATACAAAAAATGGAATTTCACTTTAACAGGGATAAAATCATCACAAAAACACTAACAGTAATATAATAAAAAAGTCAATGTGCAGAAGGACAAAATAAATGTATTATATACTTCAAAAATGCAAAGTTGCAGAAAAAGTTTTATCATCAGCAGTGAAACTTGAGAGATTTTGGGGGTTTAATTAGTTGTTATTAAACAAGAGCAACAACATTTTACAGCCATTAAAGCATGTAACCCACAACCCTGCAGAAAGGATCAACCAACTGTAGAAATTTTACACTAACTCGATCCTAGGTTTTCTCACTGAGCAATGCCCGAGTGCAGTACAAAACCAGAAAACAGCAACGCTGTCCCAGGTGGATAGATAGATGGGTGGTTGTCACAGCCAGGACTGCAGATGCTCCTTTAGAGAAGGAACATCTGAAAACCACCAGATTTGGTAAATAATCCTTTACCACACAGTACAGATTAGCAATTAATGTTTAGGTAAGGAAAAAAAAAAAGAAAAAAATTAAATTATGACTATAATTACAATGGGAGTACCACTTATGTTGGGAACACTATATAAAAGTAGCCTGACTACTTTTTAGTAAAAATTTAAAATGGAGCAGTGTGAGTCATTCAGGATACATTTTAGTCTTAGTTTTTTTCTCAAATTCCTGTAGAAGTAGCTTTCCATGCTGTTGTGGTTTAACCCAGCAGGCAGCTAAGCACCACACAGCCGTTCACTCACTCCCCCACATTGGGATGGGGAAAAGAATCAGGAAAAAAAGGGTTAAAAATCATGGGCTGAGATAAAGACAGTTTAATAAGACAGAAAATAAAGGAACTATTTATCATAATAATGATAAAAAGAATAAACAAAGCAAGTGATGTACAATGCAATTGCTTGCCACCCGCTGACTGATGCCCAGTCAGACCCCTGAGCAGCAGCCATCCCCTCCCCCTACCAACTTTCCCGTTTTATTGTTCAGCATGACGCCAGATGGTATGGAATACCCCTTTGGCCAGTTTGGGTCAGCTGTCCTGGGTCTGTCCCCTCCCAGCTCCTGCTGCACCCCCAGCCTGCTCGCTGGCAGGACAGAGCGAGAAGCTGAGAAGTCCTTGGCTTAGTGTAAGCACTGCTCTGCAGCAACTAAAACTTCAGTGTGTTATCAGCATTATTCTCCTCCTAAATCCAAAACACTGCACTGTAACCGCTACTGGGAAGGAAATTAACTCTATCCCAGCTGTAATCAGGGCACATGCCTAACCAATACAGAACTACTCTTCAAAATAGTCTATTTAAATCAAATCAGTTTCTGAAACGCATATTAAAAGTGACATCCAAGAACTAGTAACACGATTACCCCACACGCATAAAAGTAACAGAAATACCTTAAGGCCATTAGACAAGAAAGCAACCAGAGTTGTACTGTTGTGGTATTTTTCTTTGTTTCAAGTCATACACGCTTTCCTCCCCATTACTAGTAACTAGAAACAACTTTCTCTTTGGTTTTGATGAAAGCTATAATGATAGTATTGTACAGCTATAGGCCTATTCCATCAAAACTTGTCAAGTGTTAACATCAAACACTGATGTATTAAATATGAGAGAGGTAATAGTTTAAGGTTTAAAATTAAATAGGGAGTTTGTAGAACTTGTATAATTCTTGTTTAGTGAATAGATATATAAAATGTCTGTGCACTGAAAAGAAACCACTAAACCTTAAAAAACTGTTTATTTAAAGCAAATTTTGCAATCTAAATTTTCCATTTTTGCTGCTTCTCTCTAGATTAAGTTTTAGAAATGTGACATATCCAAGAAACAGCTTATTGAAATATTAAAAAAAAGTTTTTCCAAATTTCTTTCTTCAAAGGAAGTATACGCAATTTTTACATACCTGTGCAATTGTTCATCTTTATAGTTCCTTAGATTTACATTTGGCCACTAGAAAAACAGCAAATACAGTATTATATGAAACTTGTACATCAGTCCTTGATTAGTCAAAAAAAATTGCTTATTTCTATTATATTCACCTAATATTTGAAAGTGTAAGTTTTCTTCCCTCTAATGTTCCCTATAAAAAAGTTATTTTATTGAAAAGCCTCCACTTCTTGCTCGAGTAACTGTTCTATTTTTTCTAGAGGAGTGGGATTGTTGGGTGCACGTTATGTGTACAAGTCCACAATTCTAATGAAAACAGCAAACTATGACTTTTTTTTGTTGTTTTCACTATTCATCTGATTTGTTTTAAAAATTATCATTCACACTTAAATACCTCTTATTAAAATGGTATTTAAACTCCTCTTTTGATACTTTGAAAGATGTTTTAAGAAGGATCACATAAAGCCACAATACCCTTTGCCGGACCTATTCTTTCTTCATATTGTTTTTTTTTGTTGCTGTTGTTGTTTTTAATTTCCTTTCTTTCCTACCTAAGCAATTTAATTCTACATTTCCGATTGGTATGCTAGTATTAAGACAGACAGTGCAACATTTAATGATTAGTAAAACTGATTACACTAGTAACATTGAACCCACATTTCCATATTAAGTGTGCAGCTCTACTGTTAAAGTCTCAATTCCTCCATCCTGACCACTACCACTTTTGCTGTTCTTTTAGCAGTTTAGACAGCAAGCTAAGCAAGTAAAAAGGCAGTAATGGACCATATGAGATGTAAGTAGTGAGGTGGTAGGAAAGATCATAGAATCATAGAATCATTAAGGTTGGAAAAGACCTCTGAGTCCACCCTACTGCCAATGTCACCCACTAAACCATGTCCCTAAGCACCAGGTCCAACCTTTCCTTAAACACCCCCAGGGACGGTGACTCCACCACTTCCCTGGGCAACCTGTTCCAATGTCTGACTACCTGCATGGATATCAGGCCATGGATGAACAAGGAGCTCCTCACTAAACTCAAACACAAAAAGGAAGCCTACAGAGGGTGGAAGCAAGGACAGGTAACCTGAGAAGAATACAGAGACATTATCCCACTCACAGCAGCTGAACATCAGAGCCGGCAAATGATGCCCAGAGCTTAACAGGAGAGCTACTGTAGGCCCACATGGATGAGTTATAGTTGCCCCATCCAGAAAGGCAGACGCATTGGGAGCCCAACTCAAATGCCTCTATGTAAACGCACGCAGCATGGGGAATAAACAAGGGGAACTGGAAATGTGTGTGCGGTTGCAGGGTTATGATCTCGTGGCAATTACTGAGACATGGTGGGACAGCTCCCATGACTGGAATATGGCCATGGATGGCTTTGTGCTTTTTAGGAAGTACAGGCCAGGAAGGCAAGGTGGTGGAGTTGCTCTTCACGTGAGTGAGCAACTGGAATCTATGCAGCTCTGCATAGGGGCGGATGAAGTGCAAGTCAAGAGCCTATGGATGAGGATTAAAGGGCAGGCCAACAAGGGTGACATTGTGGTGGGTGTTTACTACAGGCCACGGGATCAGGAAGAGGAAGTGCATGAGGCCTTCTACAGGCAGCTGCAAGTTGCCTCACATTCACAGGCCCTGGTTCTTATGGGGGACTTTAACCACCTCAATATTTGCTGGGGAGACAACACAGCTCAGAACAAACAGTCCAGGAGGTTACTGCAGAACATTGCAGATAACTTCTTGATGCAGGACGTAGGCGAGCTAACAAGGAGAGGGGCTCTGCTGGACCTGGTACTAACTAACAGAGATGGTCTATTTGGAAACGTGAAGCTGAGGGCAGTCTCGGCTGCAGTGATCACAAGATGTTGGAGTTCAAGAACCTACAAGGAGGAAGCAGGGCAACAAGTACGACCGCAACCCTGGATTTCAAGAGAGCTCACTTTGACCTCTTCAGGGATCTAATTGGAGGAATCCCCTGGGACAGGGCCCTAGAGGGAAAGGGGACCCAGGAGAGTTGGCTAATATTCAAGCACCACTTCCTCCGAGCTCAGGATCGGTGGATCCCTACGAGAAAGAAGTCAAGCAAGGGGGCAGGAGACCTGCGTGGATGGGCAAGGAGCTCTCGGGAAAACTTAAACAGAAGAAGAAAGTGTCCATAATGTGGAAGAAAGGACAGACCACTTGGGTGGAATATAGGAACGCTGTCAGAGAATGCAGGGATGCAATGAGGAAGGCCAAGGCCCAGTTAGAATTAAATGTAGCAAGAGACATCAAGGATAACAAGAAGGGCTTCTTCAATTACAGCTGCAGCAAAAGGAAGACTAAGGAAAATGTGGGTGCACTGCTAAATGAGGCAGGTGCCTTGGTGACGGCGGATACAGAGAAGGCGAAGTTACTAAATGCCTTCTTTGCTTCAGTCTTCACTAAGGCTATCCCCAACGCACTACTGAGCCTGGAAACAACAGAGAAAACCTGGAGAGAGGAAGACTTTCCCCTGGTTGAAGAGGATTGGGTTAGAGGTTATTTAGTCAAGCTAGACACCCATGAATCTATGGGCCCCGATGGGATGCACCTGAGGATGCTGAGGGAACTGGCGAGCGTTATTGCTAAGCCTATCTCTATTATCTTTGAAAGGTCTTGGAGAACAGACGAGGTGCCTGAGCACTGGAAGAAAGCCAACATTAATCCAGTCTTCAAGAAGGGCAAGAAGGAAAACCCAAGAAACTACAGGCCAGTCAGCCTCACCTCCATCCCTGGAAAAGTGATGAAGCAGCTCATCCTTGAGGCCATCTCTAAGCACGTGAAGGAAAAGAAGGTGATCAGAAGCAGTCAACACTGATTCATCAAGGGGAAGTCCTGTTTAACCAACCTGATAGCCTTCTACGATGAGATGACTGGCTGGATGTATGAGGGGAGAGCAGTGGATGCTGTCTACCTTGACTTCAGCAAGGCTTTTGACACTGTCTCCCATAACATCCTCCAGGGCAAGCTCCGGAAGTGTGGGATCCATGAGTGGACAGTGGGGTGGATAGAGAACTGTCTGGATGGCAGAGCTCAGAGGGTTGTGCTCAACAGTGCCAAGTCTAGTTGGAGGCCTGTGGCTAGTGGTGTCCCCCAGGGGACAATACTGGGTCCAGCGATATTCAACTTAATCATCAATGACCTAGATGAAGGGACAGAGTGCACCCTCAGCAAGTTTGTGGACGATACAAAGCTTGGCAGAGTGGCTGACACACCAGAGGCCTGTACGGTCATTCAGAGGGACCTGGACAGGCTGGAGAGTTGGGCAGAGAGGAACCTCATGAGGTTCAACAAGGGCAAGTTCAGGGTCCTGTACAGGGAGGTGCAAACCCAGGCACTGGTACAGGTTGGGGGCTGACCTGCTGGAGAGGAGCTCTGAGGAGAGGGACCTGGGGGTCATGGTGGACAACAAGTTAACCGTGAGCCAGCAGTGTGCCCTTGTGGCCAAGAAGGCCAATGGGATCCTAGCCTGCATCAAGAGGAGTGTGGACAGCAGGTCGAGAGAGGTGATCCTCCCCCTCTACTCAGCACTGGTGAGGCCACAGCTGGAATACTGTGTACAGTTCTGGGCTCCCCAGTACAAGAGGGATGTAGAACTTCTAGAAAGGGTCTAGCGTAGAGCCACGAAGATGATTAAGGGATTAGAGCACCTGTCCTATGAGGAAAGACTAAGCGAGATGGGCCTGTTTAGCCTAGAGAAGAGGAGATTGAGAGGGGATCTCATCAACCTCTACAAATACCTGTGGGGACAATGTAAAGTGGATGGGGCCAAACTCTTCTCAGTGGTGGCCAGTGATAGGACAAAGGGTAACGGGTATAAATTGAACCACAGCAGGTTTCATTGCCATATGAGGAAGAAATTCTTCACAGTTTGGGTAACAGAGCACTGGAACAGGCTTATCAGAGAGGTTGTAGAGTCTCCTTCTTTGGAGATATTCAAAACCTGTCTGGATGAAATCCTGTGTAACATGCTCTAGGTGACACTGCTTGAGCAGGGGGATTGAACTAGATGATCTCTGGAGGTCCCTTCCAATCTCAACCATTCTGTGATTATCTGAGCAGCCAGGGACTGAGTTAGGAAAGCTAATGCCCAGATAGAATTGAATCTGACTAATAACATTAAGGTCAACAAAAAGGATTTCTACAAGTATCTCAGTGATAAAAGTGAAGTCTAGGGAAAATGCGGGTCCTCTCCAGAAGGAAACAGGAGACCTGGTTACCCAGGACAGTGAAAAGGCCAAGGTACTGAACACCTTCTTTGCCTCAGTCTTTAACAGCTAGACTGGCCTTCAGGAATTCCAGGCCCCAGAGGCCAGGCTGAAAGGCTGGATCAAGGAAGATGCATCTTTGGTGGACATTCATAAGTCCATGGGCCCTGATGGGATGCACCCACGAGTGCTGAGGGAGCTGGCAGATGTGATTGCAAGGTCACTCGATTATCTTTGCTTGATCGTGGCAACTGGGAGAAGTGCCCAAAGACTGAAGAAAAGCAAATGTCACTCCAATTTCAAGAAGGAGGACTCAGGGAACTACAGGCTGGTCAGCCTCACCTTGATCCCTGGGAAGGTGATGGAGCAGCTAATTCTGGAAAACACTGCCAGGCATGCAAGAAAATCATCAGGAGTAGTCAGCAAGAAAACCATCAGTAGTCAGCATGGATTTACCAAGGGAAAGTCATGCCTGACCAACCTGATAAGCTTCTATAATGAAATCACTGGCCTGATGGATGAAGGGGGAGAAATGGATATTGTCTTCCTGGACTTCAGTAAGGCCTTTGACACTGTCCCCCATAAGATCCTCATAGAGAAGCTGTTGAAGTATGGGTTGGATGAGCAGCCAGCGAGGTGGATTAGAAATTGGCTGAACGGCTGGGCCCAGAGGGTCGTGGTCAGTGGTGCAAAGTCTAGTTGGAGGCCAGTAACAAGCAGAGTACTCTAAGGGTCAAAACTGGGTCCAGTTCATCATCATTAATGATCTGGATGTTGGGGTAGAGTGCACCCTCAGTAAATTTGTGGGTGACATGAAACTGGAGGGAGTGCCTGACTCACCAGAGGGCTGCGCAGCCATCCAGAGGGACCTTGACATGCTGGAGAGGTAAGCTGACAATAATCTCATGAAATTCAACAAGGAGAAGTGTAGAGTCCTGCACATGGGGAGGAACAACTCCAGGCACCAGTACACGTTGGGGACCACCCACCTGGAAAGCAGCTCTGTGGAAAATGACCTAGTGGACACCAAGTTAAACAGGAGTCAGCAATGTGCCCATGCTGCTAAGAAGGCTAATGGTATTCTTGGCTGAATTAGGCAAAGTACTGATGGTCAAGAAAGATGATCCTTCCCCTCTACTCAGCATTGGTGAGGCCATACCTGGGGTACTGCATCCAATTCTGGGCCCCCTAGTATAAGAGAAACATGAACATACTGGAAAGAGACCAGCGGAGGGCTACAAAGATGATCAAGGGACTGGAGCACCTCTCCTATGAGTAGAGGATGAGAGAATTGGGACTGTTCAGCCTGTAGAAGAGGAGGCTCAGAGGGGATTCTCATCAATGTATATAAATATGTGAAGGGAGGGTACAAAGACCACCAAGCCAGGCTCTTTTCAGTGGTGTCCAGGCAATGGGCACAAACTGGAACACAGGAGGCTCCCTTTGAACATCAGGAGGCACTTCTTTATTGTACGGGTGACAGAGCACTGGAATAGGTTGCCCAGAGCAGTAGTGGAGTCTCCTTCCTTTGAGATGAGGGGATCGAGCACACCCTCAGTAAGTTTGCAGATGACACCAAGTTAGGTGCGTGTGTCGATCTGCTCGAGGGTAGGAAGGCTCTGCAGGAGGATCTGGATAGGCTGGACCGATGGGCTGAGGCCAACTGTATGAAGTTCAACAAGGCCAAGTGCCGGGTCCTGCACCTGGGGCGCAACAACCCCAAGCAGAGCTACAGGCTGGGAGATGAGTGGTTGGAAAGCTGCCTGGCAGAGAAGGACCTGGGAGTACTGGTTGATAGTCGGCTGAATATGAGCCAGCAGTGTGCTCAGGTGGCCAAGAAGGCCAACAGCAGCCTGGCTTGTATCAGAAGCAGCGTGGCCAGCAGGTCTAGGGAAGTGATTGTGCCCCTGTACTCGGCTCTGGTGAGGCCGCACCTCGAGTACTGTGTTCAGTTTTGGGCCCCTCGCTACAAGAAGGACATGGAGGTGCTCGAGAGAGTCCAGAGAAGGGCAGCGAAGCTGGTGAGGGGTCTGGAGAACAAGGCTTACGAGGAGTGGCTGAGGGAGATGGGATTGTTCAGCCTGGAGAAGAGGAGGCTCGGGGGTGACCTTATCGCTCTCTATAGGTAGGGGTTGGTCTGTTCTCCCATGTGCCTGGTGACAGGACGAGGGGGAATGGGCTAAAGTTGTGCCAGGGGAGGTTTAGGTTGGATATTAGGAAGAACTTCTTTACCGAAAGGGTTGTTAGGCGTTGCAATGGGCTGCCCAGGGAAGTGGTTGAGTCACCATCCCTGGAGGTCTTTAAGAGACGTTTAGATGTTGAGCTTAGTGATACGGTTTAGTGGAGGACTTGTTAGTGTTAGGTCAGAGGTTGGACTGGGTGATCTTGGAGGTCTCTTCCAAACTAGACGATTCTGTGATTCTGTGATTCTGTGAGATCTTTAAAAGCCTTCTGGACATAGTCCTGAGCAACCTGCTCTACATGGCCCTGCTTGAGCAGAGGGGTTGGACCAGATGACCTCCAGAGGTCCCTTCAAACCCTAACCATTGTGCAATTCTGATGCTCTCCACAGCTATAAGGCTGTTGCAGAGATAGGAAGGAGGTGTATAGCCACATGAGATAATGAAGTCCAAACACTGGAATCATGCTCATTCAGTGACCAAAGATGGACAGTTCTGTTAAACTATACAAAAGCAATGTAAACAGGAAAAGAAGTGGTTAGAATTTAACCAGAAAACACAGTAACTTCTCATTCTGAAAGACAGAAGTCACTAATTTTGTGACATTTAAAACTGTTTGACATGACACTATAAAATATACTGCAGTGCATGTCTGAGATAGCAGGGAAATTGACAGCTTGACCTAGAAGCTTTTCTGCTTTTAAATTTCAGGGAAAAAATATTAGTGGTCAACTGAATAAAATTTCCATTATCGAAGTACTACACAGACTAATTAAACGTGAGATTCTGAAAAACAGTTTCTTGATAATATCTTTATTACTGAGTCAAAGATAAAAATATCTGATTAACGTAAATTTAGTAATATTACAGTAAAAAGCCTGTAAACAAGTAAAATTTAGTGGAGCAAAGTTACTGTCATGTACCTATTTAGGTCTTTATATCAGACAGATTTTTGCTTTCTCAAGTTTATCAGTCCCTGAAAAAACACACAGAAATATATATATTTTTAAAGTATATTCTTGATTATGTCTGTCACTATGAATCCTTTTTTGTACTTTCACCATCTTTATAACAACACAGTAAAGAAGACCTTAAGAAAACATTACTTGAGGATAACACTAGAAGGATGGCTTTGATACATAGAATGATAGGAGTTATTTTGGCTTTAAAACTATACTGAGTACTTACTCAAAGTTTTCTTACTTAAAGAAAGTTTTCTGCTCAAAAAAGTAGACCCTTAAAAGCTGTGCACTATTTAAGATAATGCCCTGCCTGTTAGAGAGATTTCCTGTTATGAAGTGTTTTACGAAGATGTGTTAATTTTGTAACAAACTTGATGCTATGGGACTATTGGTATTAGTTCAAAAATTATATAACGAGACTGTGTATTACTGAAGTTTTAAGATGTGCCTTGGTCTAAGCATCTTAAATTTGATCAATAACCCACCTCCAACCTTAACCTTCAGTTCACGTTATACGAAAAAAAATGCTATGAAACAAGGCAGTATTCCTATGTAGTTTGGACTGAAGTCTAAAGTATTAGTAACTTGGACGTCATTATATCACCTTCTATAAAGTCTATTTCTATACAAATAAAGTTATATAAGATTTAATATGGGCTTATTAAGAAATTTGTGAATTTAACTGTAGGGTTTTTTCGCACGCAGTTTAAGGGTTGTATACAAAGAGACTATCAGTACTGATTAAATCCATGACATCCTAATTTTCTGAAATAGAACAGATTATGGCATATAATATGGAATTAACATTAGAAGTCAAAGCTCACATGTGAAACAAAGACTTTTTTTTTCAAACAATTCCATAAAAGAATACTGTCATGCTCTTTTTAGGCTCACCTTCAGTATGGTCCCTATCAAATTCCAATTCCACTCAAGGTTCTCTTTATGGTTGAGAACCTGGCTGTCTCGCAGATTCATTACAAGTGCTTCTTCTGTATCCTGGAACACAGAGATGAAAAGTTACATTAAGTTTCTTTGCATTACTGTTGTCAGTGTTGTCACATGATACACTTACTGTTCATGTAACAATCACTTAAAGGGCTATGCTCTGCAGTAATTTGCATCTGAGAGTAAATTGCATAGTTGCAGTACTGTATTAAGAATTAACAGCAGGAGACCACAATGGGGCCTAGAAAGCATTAAAATTATTGTAATTTCACTCAAGTTCTAGAAAACGCAATATGGTATCCACAAGTAGTTAGAAGACATTAAATTAAAAAAATACAAAAATTAGATAAATGACTCAGAATTAAATCAGAAAGTAAAGCTGGGTGGAGATGGTGGGATTTAAGTCTCCAAAATACAAAGTCAAATTAAGTTTTGAAAGATCAATAATGGTAATACCTTTAAAATAAAGATATCTTTCTGCACATGGTATTGATCCCGGTTTTGGTGGGTTGAGATTGCTTTCTGAATAATATGATCTAAGTGGAGGCTGTAAGGTTTTGGCCCTCTTTTCTTCATCTCATGAAAGCATTTTAAGCAGTTCAGCGCAGCACTTGCTCGTCTAATAGAAAAAATACTATAATCAATAATTGACATCTGTTATCTAACTAAAGAACTCCAGTGCTGTATACTGAGTTAAATAAGCATAGCTCAGGAAAGAGTTTGCCAACAATTCTGAAGCCAAATTTAAAAAAAAAAACAAAAAACTTTTCTTGGTATAAGTTTTCATACATCATCCATACACTTCAGTCTTATTTTGAAATTATAAAGAAAATTATCTTTAAGAATTAGTAGTACTGAAGAATGAGCCTTATTGATACCTTTGCTTCTACTCTGCAATTAGTGGTTTCTTTCAGACTTCACAGAAGATATTGTAAAGTTTTAATTTGATAATGTATTGCCAGATGTCACAGTAGAACAAAATTCTGCAGTAGAGAATTGAGGGAGCTAGCATCAACTTTGTCTAACAAAGTATTTCTTGTAAATTGTCTCTTCCCCCTGCTCCCCACAACCCCAAGGGCTTATCCTCCTTTTTATATCTATACAGAGCTCGGATTTTCTAGTTCAATGAGGAATAAAAAGCTTCTATAAACATTTGTTTCAAGTCCACATATGCCTCATTTGAATACCATGAGTGCCAAACAGTTCTTAATGATGCTTTAACAACATGCCACTGCATTATGTTGCACTAAATTATTCAAAATTTCTGTTCATGAATTCTTTTATTTAAATGGAAATTAAAAGAATTGAAAAAATTAACATTGCAAACTCCAAACAAAAGCAGCAGAAAGTTTTAACATAGGCACTATTGTTACAATGACCATTTCCTTCAGAAAAAAATGGGTTTAAGAAACAGTCCCCTACCAATTTTACATTTTTGCTTTTGTTCACACCAATGATTCACTGATTTGGTCAATTACTATTTAATTAGCAATAGATAAACGAAAACAGAAGAAAAAAATGGCACAAGCATTCTTAGGTTGGAAAGTTTAATTGCATCAAAATGCCAAAAAAAGAAATGTGAGACAACAGAGAGGTTAAAAACACAGAACATGACTCAGACATTGCTTGGTTAAACAGTGTCTTATAGTTCATTTAGAAACATTATGTGAAAAAAGTATTGCAATATATGTAAAATTGTCCTGAAAACGACTATCAAAGCTTTCTTTCTGGATTTCTCAATTTCTAAATTGTTACTATAATATATCACACTTCTGGAATCATGCATTGGAAACTTTTTCCCTAGTAAGTGTCACAGAGTATTTCTATATGCATGTGTTTGTTTTTAAATAAAGACAGAGGTGGTTTCAACCAAATGTAGGTTTTCACTCCACTGCAGGGGGAAAATGACATATTTTAACATTTAAGAGTAACTTGGAATTCTTACAGTCTCTTCTCTTTCATGATGTCAAAAGATGCTGCCATATTCATTAGAGTTGGTAAGCAGTGTAGGTGATGGCTGTGAGAATGAGGAAGGATTGTGTTTGCCTAAACAACAAAAAAGACGACTTGTTAGAATAACATATTACAACATTTTTAGCCATCTCTTAAGGATAAGCTTTTGAAGAACCTACCACTTTTCACAAGACTTTCACAAATGCATGAAAACAAAATTAACTTTTGCATAATGTCAGAGCAATAATTACACATACCATTTTGAATATTTTATCTAATTAATCAATCTGAAATACAATTAAAGAGAATTTTAGGACTCAGCCTTCTAATTTTTATTTTTTGTATTGGTGGTTTTTGAAGTGGTAACATGCAAAAACATGCAAAGCACCACTCATCCTTATGTCATGTGTATAAATACTAAAATATATAAAATCAGAAATAAAAAAAAATATCTGAAGAATTCTAAGCTCCTCAGCAGGCTGTGAGGTAGCACTTGAGTGTATATGAAAAAAAAAAATCAACTCTATACCAGAAAAAAATAGGTTAAGTTCTGTTCTTCAAGCACGGATGTGTTTTTGTTTGTTGTTTTGGTTTGTTTGTGTTTTTTTTGTTTTGTTTTGTTTTGTTTTTCTGGTTGGTTGGTTTTCATCTGGAGTAGGCTAGCACAACCCGAGCAAGAAAAATACAGTAGGATAAATTTACAATTCCCTCTCCTCTCCATCTGTTGAAGTAAGTATAAATCCTGTCATTGTGGAATGGTAAAGACTTTAATCTTGTCAGGGTGCAGAATAAAGGAAAAAGAGAAGCTACTGTAAAGATAAGCTAAGGAGAGTGAAGAGGCAAGAAGCAAGGTGCCTTCAGCATCTCTGTGCTACGCAAGGGATACCTATAGCAATGCTGAAAGTGCACTGCAAGTTGTGAGTTGCCTGAATGAGTAATATGAAATGCTCCAGCCACATCAAGCTGAACATGCAAAAGCTTCATCTACCTAGTCTGCAAGACAGAAAGCTAAGCAAGCTGTGTGGTGCAGTCGACACACTGGAGGGAAGGAAAGCCATCCAGAGGGACCTTGACAGGCTTAAGAGGTGGGCCTGTGAGAACCTCATGAGGTTCAACAAGGCCAAGGGCAAGGTCCTGCACCTGGGCCAGGGCAATCCCAAGCACAAATCCAGGCTGGGTGTGCTTGCAGCCCGAAAAGCCAAACATATCTTGGGCTGCAACAAAAGCAGTGTGGCCAGCAGGTCAAGGGAGGTGATTCTCCCCCTCTGTTCTGCTCTTGTGAGACCCCACCTGGAGTACTGCGTTCAGCTCTGAGGCCGCCAGCACAAGAAGAACATGGAAGTATGAGAATGAGTCCAGAGGAGGGCCACAAAGATGATCAAGGGGCTGGAGCACCTCTTCTATGAAGACAGGCTGAGAGAGTTGGGGGTTGTTCAGCCTGGAGAAGAGAAGGCTCTGAGGAGACCTTATAGCAGCCTTCCAATACTTTAAGGGGGCCTAGAGGAAAGCTGGGGAGGGACTCTTTAACAGGGATTGTGGCAATAGCACAAAGGGTAATTGCTTTAAACTAAAAGAGGGTAGATTTAGATGATATATAAGGAAGAAATTATTTACTATGAGGGTGGCGAGGCACTGGAACAGCTTGCCCAGAGAAGTTGTGGATGCCCCATCCCTGGAAGTGTTTAAGGCCAGGTTGGATGGGGCTTTGAGCAACCTGGTCTAGTGGGAGGTGTCCCTGCCCATGGCTGGGGGGTTGGAACTAGATGATCTTTAAGGTCCCTTCCAACCCAAACCATTCTATGATTCTGTGCTGCTACTGCTCCCATCACTCAAAGAAAAGCAAAAAACAGAAGTAGTCCTTTTCGCAAACACGGTAACAGATGAGTGAGTTTGCAGGACTCCAGCTTAAAAATACAACTGGCTACTGAGGCAAGGAGTAGAACTGGTGAGAGTTTGAGAGATGGGGATTAACTGCCTTCCTGTTAAGTCATGCTGTCATATATAAAGTGCCATATGGAATAATATAAAACAACCCATTATTTTGATGAAAAGTAGATGCTCCAAGTTCCTAAAAAATTCAAAGCTATGCTAGAAAATACCTATTTCCAATGAGTCTTACTTACCATGTGCAAAAGTTCTCCTAAAAGAATAGTTGCTCTAACAGATACATGGTCATCACTACTTGTGATTACTTCAACCAGACCCTTCAAAAAAGTTAAAAAAAAATACAACACTTAATGTAGGATGTATACAATGTAATGTATTTTATTTTTAATATTTATAGGAGAAAAGTAACAAGCATCTATTTATACTTGAAGTCATCAGTTACCTCTAGAAGTCCATTGTTAATAAAAGCTGAAAGCACTAAAGCCAAATAATTATCCATGAGATCAGGTCTAAGGAGAAAAAAAAAAAGCAAACAGTTTAGAAAGTACATTTCTATTATTTCTGCAAGAGAAAAATGATTATTTTGTCAACAATAACAAAAAACAACAGTTTAGACTGAGTTCATGAAATGCCCACCTTGATCTGGCTCTATAGGGTAATATAGTTTTAGCTTCAGCTGCTACAAAGCCATCAGAAAGTCTCCAGCAGTCCTGAAACCTGCTTGGATCTAAAACAAACAAACAAAAAAAAAACTCACACACACAAAAACCAACACCCAAAAATGTTAATTATAACACTGGATTTCATAGTGTTATTTTAATGGTTGTGGGTAAATAATAGTTCTTATCAACAGCTATTCCAACAGGTTTTAAATTATAGAAAATTTTATGTCCGAAGGAATCTTTGACAAGTCATCTAATCCACGCCCTTGCACAAAGTGATGCTAACTTCGAAGCTAGAACAAAGACTTCATCAACCAAAATAATGAAATTTCCAATTCATAAACACATTAAACTTGTTTAACAGAAAACCTTGTAACACCTAAAATTTTAAAATGCACATCTGTATGTAGCAAAGTTACAAGTTTATAACAAAGAATGAAGTATTTATAAGTGCAGAACAAGGATTAAACTTTTATAGTCAAGGCTATGACACACATTTATAACCAGAGTTTGGAAAATGACGGAACATTAAAGGCTGAGACTTGCTCTTTTCAGACTTACACTTTTGTGAGACAAAGCAGAGGATATTCTTAAGGTTTACAAAGGAATAATTCTAAACATAAAAGACTAACTTTGCTAAATATAGACATGAAAACACATGCATTTGCCCAAGTAAAAGTAAGTCTGCTGAAGTGCAGCGGGGATAATTAGCACATACACAATATATAGAAAAAGACACTTTTTTAAAAGACACTTTTCCCACTTTTGGGGGAATAGTGGCTGGAAAGCTGCCCAGTAGAAAGTTCCAAATACCTGGGTGTATTGGTCGATAACCAGCTGAATATGAGCCAGCAGTGTGCCCAGGTGGCCAAGAAGGCCAACAGCATCCTGGCTTGTATCATAAATAGCGTGGCCAGCAGGACTAAGGAAGTGATTGTCCCTCTGTACTTGGGTCTGGTGAGGCCGCGCCTCGAGTACTGTGTTCAGTTTTGGGCCCCTCACTACAAGAAGGACATTGAGGTGCTGAAGCGTATCCCAAAGAAGGGCAACAAAACTGGTGAAGGGTCTAGAAGTCTTCTGAGAAGCAGTTAAGGGAACTGGGGTTGTTTAGCCTAGAAAAAAAGGAGGCTCAGGGGAGACCTTATCACTCCCTAAAACTCAAAGGAGGCTGTAGTGGGGTGGGGGTTGGTCTCTTCTCCCAAGCAACAAGCAATAGGACAAGAGGAATTGGCCTCAAGTTGCCATTTCCATTGAGGTTTAGGTTGGATATTAGGAAAAATTTCTTCGCTGAAAGGGTTGTGAGATATTGGAACAGGCTGCTCAGGGAAGCGGTTGAGTCACCATCCCTGGAGGTATTCAAAAGACATGTAGATGTGGTGCTTAGTGACATGGTTTAGTGGTGGACTTGGCAGTGCTTGGTTAACGGTTGGACTTGATGATCTTGGAAGTCTTTTCCAACCTAAGTGATTCTATGATTCTAATAACTTTTCTGTGACATTCACCAGCACTTATACACTGCTAATGCTTTTAACACTTTAAAGAAGTCTAATTTCTAGTATTATACAGTCTTTTGTGTAAATGTTCCATTATGTTCCACTACTGCTCTTCTATCAAACTTACAACTGATATAGTAAGGATGTTAGAAGAAAGTTAGACTTCTAGTAGCTTGATCAACACTTAATTGTTGATAAAGGATTTTAAACGGGACTTCAGAACACCCAATGAATTCTGTGATGAAACAGTTGATATTGACATAATTTGCAACACAGAGGAAACAGTAAAGGGTTCAAATTTGTAGAAGAGTATAATAGACAGAATTATTGCGTGGACTGGTTCCAAATACTTACCTACACTGAGAAGTGCCTCAATAAATTCTTCTGTGACAACAGGGAGAGGAAGGCGAAATATATCATAGAGAACCTCAAGCAGACCTCCCTACAAAAAAAAAAAAAAGGCAGCAATTTTATAGATTCACAAAAAATGGCCTTTTTGTTCACTATTAAAAAAAGAACACTACAGTTGAGATTTTTATAGTGTGCTAAAATTGGTGTCTCTTTGGGAGTTTCTTTTTTGATAACATGCATATTTTCATAATCTAAAGGACTCTGGAGAAGAAAAGGTGATTGCTCACTTTAGAACTATATTATCACTTTGAATTCTATAGAATCTTAGGCTATTTGGATTGCAGTTTTTTACAACAGTTACTGCTGTGACCATCAACTTATTAGTTTAGGCAGTAATTGGGAAGAAACATTTTTATTCAACTCAAATTTAATGCTTTAAACTCTTAACTACAGCTATTGTGAATTTGCTTTTACTTGTGGCCAGAGCAAAAATTAATTTATGTACTTTTGATCTAGTGTGAGTCTATGCAAGTGATGTACCTTTCCTAATGCCTACTTTCTATTTGTAGCAATTAAAAGACATGCAGGATGTGCCTCAATTCTCACTTTATGGACACAGAAAAAGAAAGCAGCTTGCTTAAGATTACACAGGAAATTTATAATGGCATTATAGACTCAAAGTTGGGGGTCAAGTAAACTCAAGGCTAGTGGTCTTGTAATTGGTGGCTAGTGGTCTGTATTTAGACCACTAAATTATTAAAAAATTGTGAGAATATGTGAATTAAGACATCCAATATTATTCCTGTTTCAGTACTAAATATTTACCACCTACCCGTATTTCCATATTTGGTATACAGAGTGCCCCAATAAGAGACTGAATCCCAGAATTCCCAGGTTTGCACAGACTGATAATACCTAAAAAAACATTAAATACATAGTAATATTTCCTCACCAAACACCAAAAAATAAATATTAGACAATGTTAAATTTGATTTCCAGTTTGTGTGCAAGCACAGATGATAAAAATTACTGATTAACATTTTCCACCTTTACATTGTCATCTTCTAATCAATTTTAATCAGTATATTTAACTGCAAAACCTTGTTCCCTCACTAAAAACTATAGACTATATAAAAGCTATATTTTTGCCCTTTCCACTGTGAACAGTATTTTCAAGTTATCTGCAGAAAACATTTACATCAAAGAAACTTCAGAAAGAAAAGACAAAATTGTAAATAAAGAATTAATCTTAAACCTGAAAGATATAGGCAGAACTGTGAGCACTATCTTAACCTAACAAACTATTTAGTTCCTTTTTAATCTCAGGTGAATTCTAAACAGCAAGTTTAAATATATTTGGAATGATATCCTCTGTGCACTGTTTTTAATCATCTTTTCCCAGATAAGCAGCACTCGTCTCCAGAATTTTTCAACAGCAGAAAGTCCAGACAGGTATAAATAAATAAATAAAACACCCAAAAAGCCAAAACAAAAACCCAACAAAAACAAAACACCCTCAGACTTTTTTGCTATATGCCCTTTGGGAAGACTGACACTGTGAGGACATTTTTGTACCAAAAACATTTTTAATATCTTAGCTTCCAACATAAATAATATAAAAAACAAAACAGAAAGAAAGAACATGTAACAGTAAAAGTACCACAGCAAGTAATATATTCCAAGACAACTGTTTCTTCAGTCACTTGAACTTTTCAGGCTTATGCTATTAGTTCTAAGTGTGAATTGGGAAAAATGTAGCAATATCCCTAACAGAAACTGCTTTTTAGAACCTCTAAAGTTGTCACAAACTCTCCAAGTTTCCTCCCCAATCAAGTGAGAACACGAGACTTTTAAAGGATACCTGGATGTTAAATTAAGCTTACTGAATATTTTCAGAACATTAAAAATAATGCAAATAGTCTTGCAAATCAAAATGCTTTCTATACAATCTGAATCTTTCCTAAGTATAGCCTTTAAAAAGCCTATCCAAAATTTTGTTAGGTGGTCATATCAACTGATTTAGTTTATTTGCAAGACATTGACTTGACTAAAAAAAGAAGCAGCCCTTGAGGCAGTAACTCCATGTTAGGTATTATAATATTACAGAGAAGGGATTTAGAAAAATGCAAAAACCTACTTTTTTGATTTAGAAATGTCTTCTACATGAAAAATCCAAAACTATGTCCATATTGGGATTTATCAACTATACCACTTGATAAAAGCAGGTGCTACTGAAACTATTCTGTTGAAAATTCTTTGTATAGACAAATAGATTTCTTATTTACATTGGCAGAACAATCTCAAAGACTAATTCTTATGATATGAAGCTATTTTCAATAACTCTTCACCCATCAAATGTCAAGCACTACCATCAAAGTACAACTGTATTCTATACAAGGTATTCTATACAAGGTACAAGGTATTCTATACTGAAAAAGCTGCATCTTGTCAGTAGAGTTAGTCAAAAAAAACTACGTACAAGTCCTCAAATTTGACAATATCAAAACACATCTTAGTACTATTATAGGAAGACACCGATAGAAGATAGACCAAGAGAGACAGATTCTGGGCTTAAATAAACAATTCCTTTACACTGAAATGTCCTTGCCAGTCATCCAACTTAAAACAAACTAACAAAGAAATCTTACCTGCCCATGATCGAAATGCTGCGACTATTCCCATTTTACTAGCTAAGAACTGTGCTTCTCTGTCTTCTCTGTCATATAACAACAAATGTCACAATACACAGTTAATTACTGTAAAACAGTGTTATTAACATAGCAAGTAATAAGTAGTTAACTGAGATTTTGGATGGGGAACAAAATCAAGACTAAGAAAAATCTTTTACGGAAGTATATATTTGTGTGTATATATTATTTAAGCAATATGTACACACACACAAAGATTAGAATTTTTAAGCATTGTTACTTTTTATTTTCCAGTGGAGTTTCTACGGCAGAAGGATCACAAACTAAATATCTATATTTGGTCTATCAGATTAATCACTTTGATGCCCCCACTGACAGCGAGACTACAGCAGGGGCCTAAGGAATTGGACACTGATTCAGTTACCCAGACCTAAGCATCTACTGCCATTTGATGGTTTAAAAAACAAAACCAAACAAACAACAACAAAAACAACAAAAACATACACACACATTGTGTAAGTCAAGTTGGAAGTGACCTCAGGAGGTCTCTAAACTATTGCACAAAGAAGGTGTCACCTATGAGACCAGACCAGGTTATACTCAGGGCTTTATCCAGTCAAGTCTCAAAAACTTTCAAGGATGAAGGCTGCAGGACTTCTCTGGGACAGCCTTTTCCAACTTGACTAGCCTCACAGAAATTTGTTTTTCCTTATATCAAGTTGGAACTTCTCGTTTCGATTTCTCTCTGCTGTTTCTTTTCCTCACACCATGCACCACCATGAAGGGTCTGACTACATCTTCTTGATAACCTCTTCATAGGTATTAGAAAGGATGTTCCCCAAGCTTCCCCTCACAGGATGTGCTCCAGCTCCCTGACCATCTTGAGCTGGGAGGCTCAAAACTGGATGCAGTGGTTTGCGTGAATTTTAACAAGTACAAAATAGAAGAGAATAATCACATCCCTCAACCTGCTGGCTATGCATAGCCCAACATACTGTTAACCTTAGCCACCTGGGCACACTGTCTTACCAGAACTGCTCCCTGCCTAGTCAGGCCCACAGCCCACTTCATTGCGTTGTGTTTCCTCCCAGGCACAGAACTCTGCATCTGCCCTTGCTGTATTTCATCAGGTTCCTTTTGGCCCACTCTTCCAGACTAAAGTCTCTCTGCATGTCAGTGATGTCCTTAACTCTATCAGCTGTTCCCCCCAGTTTATCATCTGTAAACTTCATGAGAGTGCAGTCCATCCCCTCCTCCAGGTTACTGATGAAGATGGTTTCAGGACAGGTTTCAAGCTAGACCCCTGTGGTACTCCACTTGTTACTGGCCCCCAGGCACAGTAAAATGCCTTAACCCTCTGAGCCTGAACATACAACCATCAAACATAAAACCAGCTCAAATATAAACTCCCTATTGTGGATGTTTAAAGCAAGATAAAAAGAAACTCATACCTGAAGTAAGAAATAATGACTGTGAAAACTTTTTATTAAAGTGAAAGAAATCTAATGGGGAAGGAAAGACAGGTAAACCTAGTTTTCCCTTTTAAAATCTTAATTCCTAACAATGTTTTAGGAAGTTGCATTCTAACCAGCTGCTGTATTCAACTTTAAATAGTTTAGTAATAGCTCACTGCTTTTATTTTGCCACTTTGGAAAGAAAAACAGTTTAATTACAATACCATGAACACAACTGGCAGCACAAGTACCAGCCCTAACACTTACTTGAGTTGTCCTTCTGCTGTGTCTGGATTATGTCTGTAGTGAAAATCTGTGTAAGGAGCTAGAATTCGCTAAACAAAAAGAAAGACATGCATTACTTTCACATGAGAATACAGTTAATGGGTTTTGCCCTTTCATCAGTCCCACTCCAATTTGTCATGTTATTCCTTCTTTATAAATCATTATTGTCTTGGCCTAAAACATTTTAAACATTTTGCATGAACAGAGTGAAACCCGAAGTGAAAATTAAACTTTTTTATTACTAATACAGTGTTTAATTTCTGTTACTAAATAAGTAAAGTTGAACCCACCTCTAATTCTACATCTGCTCGCACATACTGTCTGGTCTTTGGATGATTAATGAGGTGCAAAACTGTAGTTACCAGAGCCTCATTTATTCGGCTAAGATGACAATCGATCACATTTTTCAAGATGGTATTTAAACCACCCTGAAGAGCCACCACCTCGGGATTCTGAAGTGCTAAATGAAGAAAAATATGTGACTTCAATGAGTGATAGGAAAGAAAATATTTCAAGACTTCCAATATACGTACTAAACAGCAAGCGTGTCTTATCTTTTTCTTCCTGAACACTGCTGAGGAACAAATAAAGCTTTTAATGGAACTGATGTTAGCAATGAAATGATATTTTGGATTAATTTATCATCAAATAAAATTCTGAACAGGCAGTCACCATGGTGCACTGATTTCCCAGCTTATTTCCAACCAAGTTTCCATACAGTAGAGCTTAGATTTCCCCACAAAAATATTTTGTACATCACTGGACTGACACGGATAAAAATATTTATTCTAGAATATAAAAGACTAACAGATTACTTATTTCTTTAAAACAGTGTGGTAATATCACACTGCTGACTAGCTAAACTCAACCACACTGCTCTCTCACTCCCCCTCCTCAAAGGAAGAGGGGGAGAAAATAAAATGGAAAAGGGCTCAAGGGTTGAGATAAGGACAGGGACCCTTCATCTCTTCCTCTCCTTCATGGTCACTCTCTGCCCCTGCTCTAACGTGGGGTCCTTCCCATGGGATGCCATCCTTCCCAAAAAGATCCTGCATGGGCTTCCCACAGACAGCAGCTCTTCAAGAACTGCTCTAATATGGGTCCGTACCACGAGGTCCATTCTTCAGGAATGGACTGCTCTCACATGGGTCCCCTGTGGGTGGCAGCTCCCACTTGATCACCTGCCCCTGTGGGGACTCCTCTCCATGGGCTGCAGGGGAACTTCTGCTCCGGCACTTGGAGCGCCTCCTCCCCCTCCTTCTTCACTGACCTTGGTGTCTGCAGGGAGGTTTCTCACTCCTCTCTCCCAGCTGCTGTTGCGCAGCAGGTTTTTCCCTTTCTTAAGTCTGTTCTCCCAGAGGCACAACCAATGTCATTTGCTGGCTTGGCTCTGGCCAGCAGTGGGTCACTTTTGAAGCCATCTGGAACTGGCTCTTATCTAACATGGAACAGCTTCTGGACTCCTCACAGAGGCCACCCCTGCAGCCCCTCTGCTACCAAAACCTTGTCATGTAAGCCCAATACAAACGGAAGACTGCATCTTGAAAAAGCTGAAGTTATTTCGGACTGATTGATACAAAACTGAAAATACTTTAAAAATCAGTACCCACACACATGTATAGGGATTTAGTATAGATCACTGTCCAAGTAACTTTTACATAGACACAAATACTGATTTCCAGAAGCCAGCTAACTACAGTACTCACTGTAAAAAAATTTTAAGGAAAATATTTTGTAGTTCTCTGAGCACTGTTACATTTGATAACACTTCATGGATTTCTCACTACTTCCAATCCATTAATTTTAGAAAAATCAACCTTAGCAAGGAAACATTTTTAAGGTAACACAAAAATTGAAATTTTCAGGTACTTCACTTAAGAGATTTCCATTTTAAGTTGAAGTGATTTTGGTTTATATTAAACTAATGATTAAACCTATGAAATCACACAGAATCACAGACTGGCCAAGGTTGGAAGGACCCTCTGAAGACCATCTAGTCCAACCCCCTGCCAAGCACGATCACCCAGAGCACATTGCGCAGGATGGCATCCAGGCGGGTTTTGAATATCTCCAGAGAAGGAGATTGCACAACCTCTCTGGGCAACCTGTCCCAGTGCTCTGTCACCCTCACACTAAAGAAATGCCCTCTCACATTCAGACGGAACTTCCTGTGCTTCAGCTTGTGCCCGTTGCCTCTTGTCCTGTCGCTGGGCACAACTGAAAAGAGACCAGCTCCATCCTCTCGACACCCTCCCCTCAGATATTTATACACATTCATGAGGTCTCCCCTCAGTCTTCTCTTTCCCAGGCTAAACAAGCCCAGTTCTCTCAGACTGTCCTTGTATGACAGGTGCTCCAGTCCTCTAATCATCAATGGAAATTAAGAACATCAAACATCTGATTCCTTAGTTATTAAACAAATCCTCTTTATTATTTGAATAAAATATATTTAATATGAACTCACAGAAGAGAATCCCTTAGAAAACTGATGACAACCATGTAGTTTTCTTAATTAGCTTCCAGTTATCTTACCTAGTTCACAGATAATGGCTATACATGCTCGAACCATTCTGTCTCTTTCTTGAAGACCATCATTTCCAACTGCTATCAAAGAATTAGTAATAGAGCTGGGGAACAACGAAGCATTCACAGTGATCATCTGCCAAAAATGAAAGAAAAAAACCTCTGGTTTCTTCATAACATTTCTTTAAACATACTCACAAATTCACCAGCATTCTGTTTTCTAGATAAAACTTGACAAATCATTCCATATATTACTTACTTATATCCTGCAAATCCTGAAACTATTTCTATTGTTCTTGAAACTCTGTTTAACTTACTTTACCATTCTCTTCCTGCTTGTTTTTTATTTTTATCTTATCATAATATAAGAATAAAAAAGACAACTGTTTAGAAAGAACTATTGTTGCCTTTTTCAGATCTTTTCCAATAATTTCTTTAGCAACAGAGAACACTGTCCACTGACAAAGAGCAGATTACAAACTCTTCTAGAAGATTAATTCATAATGCATCAGATTCTTCAATACCTATTCGACTGTTTCATTAGCCAAGACTGAACTCTCATGGTTTGTAGGGACCTCCTTCTGCACACAAGATAGTTGCAGACTATAAAAAAGGACAGTCAACGAAAGATACTGCTACAGAATTTGGAAGGCAACTATCAGTAACAGCTCTGAATCCTCTTGTATACTACCTGATCTTCTTAGAACTGCAGTGTAATTCAGCTTTATCATAAGTTATATAGCTACGTCACAAAAAAAATCTTAGAGTGAAAAGTAAAGATGAAACCAGACCTACTTTCATTAATCATTAGTGATTAAATTAAGAGATAAAACCCATTTACAACAAATTTGACACAGAATAGAACAGTTTTTAACTGCCAATGGTCCTTTACACTACTGAAGAGCTCCTGTGCCATGGAAATCCTCAGCTACTAGTTTAAGAATTTAAACCAGATTAAGGAGCAAGACCACATGCACACATTAAAGGAAAAACAAAACAAAACAAACAATCAAAAAAAAACACCCCAAATACCCGAATAAGACTTTGACTACAAAGGCTGAGTAGCTATCTATTCATATTTTTTCATAGTTTGCTAAAATTAAATGCACATATCCTATATACTATGGAATATGAACATTGCTGACATTAAACAGATGTATTACTAAGGGGAAATAGTTGTGGTTTTTTTGTTTGTTTTGTTTTGTTTTTGTCTGCTTTAAAAGGGAACAATGTAATTTCATAATATATCACATTTTTTCTACTAGTGAAAAAAAATGAGATGTGAAAAAATGCTCAAGGAAAGATTTATTTCTTTTAATATTCAACTCCAAGTATTTTAGTAGAGTAAATACAAGTTTTCATTTGTTTTCATTCTGCTCTATAAACTTAAATGCAATTTTGAAGACCAAGGACAGGTGATGCAAGATAACTTATAAGCAACTATGATGAAGTAACAAAGACTATGAAGTCAGCCTTTAAAGATTCCTTTAAAAAAATTTTAAAAAAGAAGGCAGTTCATATACTTCACCCCACTTCTGCTTTGAAAATAAAACATTCTACCTCTTAAATTATTAAAAAATGGACAAACTGACTTCTATTAGATGGAGAAATGCTTTTTGAAGTAACTTTGTACCACTGGCTGAAGACACTGTTAAATTACAAAGCTCTCACTAGGAAACACTGCCCCACAGAGAGCAGTCAAAAGAGAATACAAGCACTCAAAGCCCTCAAAAAAGTTTAAAAAGTATAAAGTTGTTTTTCTTTTCTCTTCCTCTACTACTTTAACCTGCACATTTTTTTAAACAAGTTTACCACTAAGTGCCTTTTTAAATTCAGAAAACAAGACTAATATTTTACATATTGTTCTTCTCCTCTATGAAAAGGATGAGAAGAAAGTGAGAGAATGTTTTAATTTTAAAGTTTTATATCTATACTATTCTTACACAGGAATATTTACTATCAAAAATGAGGTAAAGAATTTTGTCCAGACTTAAGAACAGAAATCAACAGTTCTTATATGCTGATGGGACCCAGTTCAGTTCTTCCACAGCTCACTAGTAAACAGTATCTTCTGAATGAATTAATTAACTCTGCCTGATTGTAATATTTGCCACCCATTCTCCTCTCCTAGACCTTTATATACTTTTTTTAGGAATCCTAAAAACCACTGAGTCTGAGCCAAATAAAGCCAAATCATTACAAATGTGTTTCCATTCCATCTTCAGATTTAAGTTATTCTGGCCCTATAGTGACGTTTTCTTTAAACCAGATTAACAAATAACATTTGTAAATGGTGACTTCCTCAAGGACCTGTGCCACTGATATAGATGATCCATCCTTTTTGTTGTTGTTGTTCTTATATTTTTTTCTTTTTTAGCTTTAAAACTGTTTTTAACAATTGTGCCAATCAAACACATTGTTTCTTCTGTAAAATAGAAATGAAGTGAGCTCATTTTAAGAAATTGCATATCAAACCTCCATATTTTCAACCTAAATATATACATATGTACACACACAAAAAAAACAACACACAAACAGATTAAACACTGTGCTCCTGTGGAACAATTCTTCCAACTACTTCAAACTTTACCCAAGTCTTCAGTTTTTTTAAGATGCTCAGTAAAGAGTACGAGCAAGATAAAGAACAGCAAAATCCAATACAAAGGCAGACTACTATAATCACCTAAGAAAATAGCTTCAGTAGCTGTAATACACTATTTTCTCTAGGATCAACTTGAAAATGCAGCTACCACAGCTTCAAACATCTCATGTCCATGGGTACATGGTACAGTAATCAGCAAAGACTAACTTATTGCATAACAGAGAAAAGGGGAAAGGGAAAGGGAAGATGGATAACACCAGCCTCCACAGATAAAGCAATAAGGCTGAAAGCATTCCTTGAACTGCAATGGCAATTTGCTTTATTTCTCAAGTGGCAGAAAATCTCCAGTCCTTCATTCACAGGTGTTTAATGACACTATACAATAAAGTTAAATCATTAGATGATACTTAATAATGTGGTTCTTATACTCTTGCACTCATCATTTGATGAGCTGTTCCCAAATCTTGTTCAGTTTTACCTCTATCAAAACAAAATTAACAGGATTTTTCTAGATTACTCAAGATTCTCAGTCATAAGAGATTAAAATCAAAATAAGTCTCAGCACTAGCTTTCTTTCTCTTTTTTTTTTGAATTAACAGCTATAATTTCTTCTCATATGATAAAATAAGGGACTGTATGAAAAAGAACTGCTGATGGAGAAAACCTGGAATCAGTACAGCTGACTGATATAGCTAGTAAGACCATATATAGTTAAATTTTACCTTTCTGACTAATCGAAGTGCTTGTGTTCTTTCTACTTCATTACTCTGCTGTATGTCAATGCACCTAAAATAAGTTAAAAACATGTTTTGCTTATAACAACATTAACTTTCACCTTAAATGTTAACATCTCTCATTAATATTCATGCAACTAAATAAAGAGAAGAAAAATATTATGAATTATTGTTTAAAAAACTGCTTTTCAGCAAATATATTCATGATTAGTCAATTAGTTTCAATTTATATTATTTACAGTTATCTTCATTATAAGTAAATCACTAGAACGCTCTCAAATATACAATGACAAGACATAACACCTTCAACAATTCTGGGCTAGCTACACCTGTCATTTCAAATAAGACTAAATAAAAGCATTCATATTTCAAATCAACGTTCTATGCGTTTTCAGATCAGAAAAGTCCATTTGCCCTAACAAAATTTAACAGCACACTAAAACTGTGTGTGTGTACATATATAAAAAAAAAACTAAACACACACACATATATCAGTATATTAAATGCAAAATGATTTTAACAAAGGAAGCACTAGAAATGATGATAATTAGATCTAGTCACCATACTGACCTTATTATCTCATTGTTAGTTTGCCCTTTGGTATCTTTCTGTTGTGGTATGGGTTAGATTATAAATTCTTGGGCATGAACAACTTTTTCATCCTGACATTGTACTAGAGGCTCTAAAGCACTATGGTGATGATACAAAGAATCGAAAAAAAAACCACAAAACAATTTAAGACATGAAAATTACTAAAGTCCTGACCTTCTAATAATACCATAAAGTAATTTATAATTAATGACATTTATGATTCAGAAACATCTTTTATGTGTCTATTTTTTTAGATTATTCATAGTAGATCATGTATTAGGATATCACTTTATTTGGATTAGATGGTGTGATGTATTATGTATCCAACAATTTAAAGAAGGATATTATGCATACTGAATAAAACAGGCTGTTATAAAGCTGCATATCAAGAATATAAGAAGATATGAAACCATCTTTTCACACCTGTCTCAACCATGAAAAATAAGTGATTTATAATTTTACAATTTAAAACAATAAGGGAAAATTACCTTGCTATCAAGTAATCCACTTTCAATTTCAGCACCTTCTGGAGAATACTAGAGTCTCGAAGGAGATAGCGGAGGGCTCGCAATCCTGCTGCTCGCACCTCTTTTGCTTCATTTAGTAAAGCTAACCGCAGACTACAATGAAGGAAACAAAGGAGGTAAACAACTATATAGCAGCAGATAGACTTCACCATCGGACATGAAACTACTAGATACTCATTTAAAATAAAAGTCTGATTTTTAAAGAGAAATATTCTGCATTAATTTTCTGTTTTTGAGATACTCACCTGTGCAGCCTAGAAGGCAAACCCTCACCTTGCTAACAGATCTAGACAATATATTAATCTGAAGAAAGACACAGATCTTTTTCCCCCCTTAAAAAAAAAAATAGTTTGTACACCCCTGAAATGATATATGACTAAATGGTATATGACTTGCTAATTTACAAAACAGCTGACCACAATATTAGTCCTAAAAAAGTAATCTAATTTAGTTAAAATTTTCTAGAAGATTAAGAGGTAGACATTATTACTTCCACTGCTACGCTGTTAATCCATAGGCATAGATCTTCAAAACATGTCTTAACACCTAATTGAGACAAATTTGCATATTAACTAATTATATGCAAAACTCTCTAAAGATATTACGGTACAAGTATGTTCACATGACATATAAAAATCAAAGGAAAACACGTAATTTAAGCAGCCTTACATAGCATAAATTTCTACACATTTAATTTCAGTATACAATCAAAATGTATTTCTCTTTACAGATTTTGAAAGTGTTTTGCTTTCATCAAGATGAGCTCTCCTGTCATGATAATGGAATTCCTAAATACACTGGCAAGGTGTGGTGGTTTTACTCAGGTGGGCAGCCGAGCTCCACCACAACCGCTCTCTCACTCCCCCTCCTCAAGGGAAAGGGGAAGAAAATACGATGCAAAGGGCTTAAGGGTTGAGATAAGGACAGGGAGATCGCTCAACAATTATCGTGACGGGCAAAACAGACTCAGAGTAGAGAGATAGTAAGATTTATTGCCTATTACTAACAGGCTAGAGAAATGAGAAACAAAGGAAAGAAACCAAAAACACCTTCCCCCATCTGCCCACTTCCACCTCCTCCCCCGAGCGGTGCAGGGGAATGGGGGAATGGGGGTTACGGTCAGTCTACAGCACTTCATCTCCGCCGCTCCTTCTCGGTCACTCTCTTTCCCTGCTCCAATGTGGGGTCCCTCCCACGGGATGCAGTCCTTCCTGAACTGATCCTGCGTGGGCTTCTCACAGGCAGCAGCTCTTCAAGAACTACTCCAAATATGGGTCCGTACTACGGGGTATATCCATCAGGAGCACACTGATCCAACCTGGGGCCCCCACGGGCAGCAGCTTCCCCCAGATCCCCTGCTCCTGCGCGGTCTCCTCTCCACGGGCTACAGGTCGGGCCCGGAATCTGCTCCAGCGGGGGTCCTCCACAGGCTGCAGCCTCCGTCGGTGCAGGTCCACCTGCTCCACCGTGGTCTCCTCCACGGGCTGCAGCATGGAACCCTGCTCCACCATGGTACTCCATGGGCTGCAGGGGGACAGCCTGCTTCACCATGGGCCTCACCACAGGCTGCAGGGGAACTTCAGCTCTGAGCCTGGAGCACCTCTCCCCCTCGTTCTACACTGACCTTGGCGCCTGCAAGGCTGTTTCTCACTTCTCTCTCTCCCAGCTGCTGTTCCCCAGCTGGTTTTTTTGTGTTTTTTTTTTTTTTTTCCCCTTTCTTAAATATGCTCTCACAGAGGCGCAAACAATATTGCTTATTGGCTTGGCTCTGGCCAGCAGCAGGGCCCTTTCTAACATGGGGCAGCTTCTGGATTCTTCTCACAGAAGCCACCCATATGACCCCCCGCTGACAAAACCTTGCCACGTAAACTCACTGCACAAGGTTAAAAAAAAAGTTTCAGTAGATATCTGAGAATGTAAATGCTTCAGAGAGTGAGACAATTTCAACCCATACAAATGGATTTTTTTTTCATTTCTTATTCTAAGATGGTCAGAAATGGTAATCAACTATTCCAAGGACAAAATCTTCTGAATCTTTCTGGAGAACAATTAGTCAGTCCATGAAAAAGTCACTGTAACAGTGTTGTGGTTTAACCCGGCTGGCAGCTAAACACCACACAGCCGTTCGCTCACCCTCCCCCCTCCCTCTCTGGGATGGGGGAGAGAAACGGGAAAGTGAAGCCTGTGAGTTGAGATAAAGACAGTTTATTAAGACAGGAATATAATAATAACAATAATAATAATAATAGTGATAATGTTAATAGTATTAATAATAATAATGTGTACAAACAAGTGATGCACAATGCAATTGCTCACCACCCGCTGACCGATGCCCAGCCTATCCCCGAGCAGCCGGCCCCCCACCCCGCTAGCCACCCCTATATATTGTTTAGCATGACGTCAGATGGTATGGAATACCCCTCTGGCCAGTTTGGGTCAGCTGTCCTGGGTCTGTCCCCTCCCAGCTCCTGCTGCACCCCCAGCCTGCTCGCTGGCAGGACAGAGCGAGAAGCTGAAAAGTCCTTGGCTTGGTGTAAACACTGCTCTGCAACAATTAAAACATCAGCATGTTATCAGCGCTCTTCTCATCCTAATCCAAAACATAGCACCCTACCAGCTACTAGGAGGAAAAATTAACTCTGTCCTAACTGGAACCAGGACAAACAGCAATCTACTTCCGGGCAATGGCCAGACAAAGTAGAAAGGCTGCAATACCACATCCAAATAAAAATGAACTGATTATTACATCCAGCACCAAGTAGGGAATTACGTAAAACTGCTATCTTGGACTTCCGGAGGGCAGACTTGGAACTGTTCAGGATGCTGGTAGGGAGGGGCCCTTGGGAGTCAGTCCTGAAGGGCAGAGGGGTCCAGGAAGGCTGAATGCTCCTGAAGAAGGAAGTCTTAAAGGCGCAGGAGCAGGCTGTTCCTGTGTGCCTTAAGACGAGCTGGTGTGGAAGAAGACCGGCGTGGCTGAACAGGGAACTTTTGCTGAGCGTCCGGGAGAAAAAGACTTTATGTCCTTTGGAAATAAGGACAGGCAACTCGGGGACAGTACAAGGAAGTTGACAGCATACACAGAGTAAATCAGAAAGGCATGAGCTCAACCTGGCCACTGTGGTAAAGGATAACCAAAAATGTTTTTACGAATGCATTAACGGTAAGAGAAGGAGAGTCTCCATCATTTACCGGACTCAGGGGGGAATGTGACTACTAAGGATAAGGAAAAGACTGAGGTTCTCAATGCCTTCATAACATCTGTCTTTACTAGTCACACCACTTATCCTCAAGGTACTCAGCCTCCTGATCTGGAAGTCTGGGACAGGGAGCAGAAGACACACCCCCCACACCCCCCCCCCCCCCGATTCAGGTGGAAACAGTTAGAGACTGGCTGCTCCACCTGGACTGTCACAAGTCCATGGGGCCAGATGGAATCCACACAAGGGTGCTGAGGGAGCTGGTGAATGTGATTGCTGGGCCACTTTCCATCATCTGTCAGTGGTCGTGGTCATTAGGAAAGGTCCCAGATGACTGGAGACTTGCTAATGTGATGCCCATCTATAAGAAGGGTTGTAAGGAGGACCCGGGGAACTACAGGCCTGTCAGCCTGACCTTGGTGCCAGGAAAGGTGATTAAAGAAATCATCTTGAGTGCAATCACACAACATGTGAGGGACAAGCAGGGGATGAAGCCCAGCCAGCATGGGTTCATGAAAGGCAAGTCCTGCCTGAACAACCACATCTTCTATGACCAGGTAACCGACCTGGTGGAGGAGAGAAAGGCTGCTGGGGAAAAGGCACATCCTCTTTAATATTTTTATTGATGATTTGGATGAGGGAATTGAGTGCACCCTCAATAAGTTTGTAGACACCAAGTTGGGGGGGAAGTGTTGATCTGCCGGAGGGCAGGAAGGCCCTGCAGAGGGACCTGGACAGGTTGGGTCGATGGGCAAAAACCAGTTGGATGAGGTTCAACATGGCTAAGTGCTTGGTCATGCACTTTGGCCACAACAACCCCATGCAATGCTACAAATAGATCATACTATAACAAAAAAACTTCTTCATAATCTGGTTTCTCTGAAAATACAGTTTGGCCAGTTTCTACTCCTTGGCCTGTCGCGGGTTAAGGGTAGGAATTTCCCTGGCTCACAACACTCTTGGACCTGTAACATCCACACTTACAAGAAAGATCAGAAGTAAGCAGTCAGAGCTCTCCAGAATGTTCAACCTCTATTCTCTGAAGAGCAAAGCAGCAACCATAACTTTCCAAAATGACTAAAAACATGCTTTTAAGTTTTAATTTTAAAAGTGCACATAGTTACACACCCAAGGTAATCCTTGTACTGGGTCTGGCTGGGATGTTAACTTTCCCTGCAGCAGCCCATACAGTGCTGTGCTCTGCACTTGTAGCTAAAACAGCAGTGGTATCACACCATGGCCTGGCACATTGGAACCACAAGAATACAAAGCTCTAGTGGACACCGCCGCACAGTGTACCCTAATGCCATCAGGCTACCAAGGGACAGAACTCATCTGTATCTCTGGAGTGACAGGGGGATCCCAACAGCTAACTGTATTGGAAGCTGAAGCGAGTCCAACTGGGAATGAGTGGCAAAAGCACCTCATCGTGACTGGCCCCGAGGCTCCATGCATCCTT
This sequence comes from Anser brachyrhynchus, assembly GCF_964034855.1. Lineage (NCBI taxonomy): Eukaryota > Metazoa > Chordata > Aves > Anseriformes > Anatidae > Anser > Anser brachyrhynchus. The sequence goes on along the minus strand of NC_137704.1, from coordinate 24,666,125 downwards.
GGCATAGACTACCTCAAGAGAGGGTACTTCAAGGATCCAAAAGGGTACCGGTGGGCTTTTGGCATAGCTGCTTTGAGCACAGAGAAGATTAGGCAGCTGTCTACCCTGCCTGGTCTTTCAGAAGACCCTTCTGTTGTAGGATTGCTGAGGATTAAAGAACAGCAGGTACCAATCGCTACCGCAACAGTGCACCGGCAGCAATATCGCACCAACCGAGACTCCCTGATTCCCATCCATAAGCTAATTCGTCAACTGGAGAGCCAAGGAGTGATCAGCAAGACTCACTCACCTTTTAATAGTCCCATATGGCCAGTGCGAAAGTCTAATGGCGAGTGCAGGCTAACGGTGGACTATCGGGGCCTGAACGAAGTCACGCCACCACTGAGTGCTGCAGTGCCGGACATGCTAGACCTCCAAAACGAACTAGAGTCAAAGGCAGCCAAGTGGTACACCATAATTTATATTACTAATGCATTTTTCTCCATCCCTCTAGCAGCACAGTGCAGGCCACAGTTTGCTTTCACTTGGAGGAGAATCCAATACACCTGGAATCGACTGCCCCAGGGGTGGAAACACAGCCCTACCATTTGCCATGGACTGATCCAGTCTGCGCTGGAACGGGGGGGAGCTCCTGAACACCTGCAGTACATGGATGAAATCATCGTGTGGGGCGACAAAGCAGAGGAAGTTTTTGAGAAAGGGAAGAAAGTAATCCAAATTCTCCTGAAACCTGGTTTTGCCATTAAACAAAGTAAGGTCAAGGGACCCGCAAGGGAAATCCAGTTCTTGGGGGTAAAATGGCAGGATGGACGTCACCATATTCCGATGGATGTGATCAACTGTCCTGGTTCCAGTTAGGACAGAGTTAATATTTCCTCCTAGTAGCTGGTAGGGTGCTATGTTTTGGATTAGGATGAGAAGAGCGCTGATAACATGCTGATGTTTTAATTGTTGCAGAGCAGTGTTTACACCAAGCCAAGGACTTTTCAGCTTCTCGCTCTGTCCTGCCAGCGAGCAGGCTGGGGGTGCAGCAGGAGCTGGGAGGGGACAGACCCAGGACAGCTGACCCAAACTGGCCAAAGGGGTATTCCATACCATCTGACGTCATGCTAAACAATATATAGGGGTGGCTGGCCGGGGTAGGGGGCCGGCTGCTCGGGGATAAGCTGGGCATCGGTCAGCGGGTGGTGAGCAATTGCATTGTGCATCACTTGTTTCTCACACATTATTATTATTAATACTATTATCATTATCACTATTATTATTATTATTGTTATTATTATATTCCTGTCTTAATAAACTGTCTTTATCTCAACTCACCGGCTTCACTTTCCCGTTTCTCTCCCCCATCCCAGAGAGGGAGGGGGGAGGGTGAGCGAAGGGCTGTGTGGTGTTTAGCTGCCAGCCGGGTTAAACCAAATGGATGGCATCCTCATGTGCGGCAACACAGCAGAAGACGTTTTTGAGAAAGGGAAGAAAATAATCCAAATTCTCCTGAAAGCTGGTTTTGCCATTAAACAAAGTAAGGTCAAGGGACCCGCACAGGAAATCCAGTTCTTGGGGGTAAAATGGCAGGATGGACGTCGCCATATTCCAATGGATGTGATCAACAAAATAACTGCTATGTCTCCGCCAACTAGCAAAAAAGAAACACACGCTTTCCTAGGCCTTGTGGGATTCTGAAGAATGCATCTTCCAGGCTACAGTCAGCTTGTGAGTCCTCTATATCAAGTGACTCGAAAGAGGAACTATTTTGAGTGGGGCCCCGAGCAACAACAGGCCTTTGAACAAATCAAACAAGAAATAGCTCGTGCAGTAGCCCTTGGGCCTGTCCGTACCGGACCAGCTGTGCAAAACATGCTTTACACTGCAGCTGGGGAGCATGGCCTCACCTGGAGCCTCCGGCAGAAAACCCCAGGAGAAACTCGAGGTCGACCTCTGGGGTTCTGGAGTCGGGGCTATCGAGGATCAGAAGCCAATTACACCCCAACTGAAAAGGAGATACTAACAGCATATGAGGAGGTTTGAGCCACTTCAGTTGTTGTTGGTACAGAAGCACAGCTCCTCTTGGCACCACAGCTACCTGTGTTACATTGGATGTTCAAAGGGAAAATCCCCACTACACACCATGCAACCGACGCTACATGGAGTAAGTGGGTAGCGTTAATTACACAGCGGGCTCGAATGGGAAAACCCAACCGCCCAGGAATCCTGGAAGAGATCATGGACTGGCCGGAGGGCAGGGATTTCGGAGTACCAACAGAAGAGGTAACCCGTGCTGAAGAGGCACCACCATATAATGAGTTGCCAGAAGACAGAAAGCAGTATGTGTTGTTCACTGACGGATCCTGCCACATGGTAGGGGGCCATCGGAAATGGAAAGCTGCTGTGTGGAGTCCCACACAACGAGTCGTGGAGGCCATGGAAGGGGAAGGCGAGTCGAGTCAGTATGCAGAAGTGAAAGCCATACAATTGGCCCTAGAAATTGCTGAACGAAAAAATGGCCAGTACTGTATCTCTACACTGACTCATGGATGGTGGCAAATGCCCTGTGGGGGTGGTTACAGCAAAGGAAACAGAGCAACTGGCAGCGCAGAGGTAAACCTATCTGGGCTGCTACACTGTGGCAAGATATTGCTGCCCGGGTAGAAAACCTGGCTGTAAAGGTACGTCATGTAGATGCCCACATGCCCAAGAGTTGCGCTACTGAAGAACATCAGAACAACGAAGAGGTGGACTGAGCTTCAAAAAGTGAAGTGGCTCAGGTGGATCTGGACTGGGGACATAAGGGTGAGCTGTCTGTAGCTCGATGGGCCCATGAAACATCAGGACATCTGGGGAGGGATGCCACATACAGATGGGCTCGTGATCGAGGGGTGGACCTGACCACTGAGGCCATCACACAGGTCACCCATGAGTGTGAAACCTGTGCTGTAATCAAGCAAGCCATGAGAGTAAAATCTCCCTGGAACAGGGGGAGGTGGCTAGGGTTTCGATATGGTGAGGCCTGTCAAATTGACTATATCGGACCACTCCCACAAACCCGCCAAGGCAAACGGTACATACTCACCATGGTAGAAGCAACTACTGGGTGGCTGGAAACATACCCCATAAACCAGGCCACAGCCCGAAACACTATCTTGGGCCTGGAAAGGCAAGTGCTGTGGCACACCAGAGAGAATTGAGTCCAACAATGGGAGTCATTTTCCGAAACAATCTTGTCACCTCCTGGGCCAAAAGGCATGGCACTGAGTGGGTGTATCACATCCCTTATCACCCACAAGCCTCTGGGAAGGTTGAGAGGTATAATGGACTGTTAAAGACTTACGAGCATTGGGTGCTGGGACATGGAAACAATGGGACATAAATCTACCAGAAGCCACTTGGCTAGTTAACAACAGAGGGTCCGACAACCATCCTGGTCCTGCTGAAACAAAACCCCTACACACAGTGAAAGGAGCTAAAGTCCCTGTAGTGCATGTAGGGAAGTGGATGGGGAAGGCGGTGTGGGTTGTTCCTGCCTCAGGAAAAGACAAATCCACTCGTGGGATTGTCTTCGCCCAAAGACCGGAGTATACCTGGTGGGTCATGCAAAAGAATGGGGATATCAGCTGCATGCCTCAAGGACATTTAACCTTGGGAGAAAACTAATCTTCAATCTAAACTGCGTGTTGTAGGAAGACACTGCAGAACCAATGACAGGTGAACTTCGCAAGGAACCAGGCAAGTGCAGCAACGACTCGAGCTAAACTGGTGCTGGCGTCCAGACATCCAACTCCGCCTGCCCTGAGTGACCACTTTGGCAGATGAAGACTAAATCATCACCAGTTCTTATGAACGTTTTTTGAGAAAGGCCTATAGAATGAAAAGAAGTACAGACCTATCAATCTGTTAAAGGATAAGGAACAGTGGCGATGATAATACTTATACGCTAAAGTATCTGGGACCTGAGTGTGACACAAATGTTATGGAATAAGGGGTGGAGGTTGTGCTGGGTCTGTCTGGGATGGAGTTAACTTTCCCTGCAGCAGCCCATACAGTGCTGTGCTCTGCACTTGTAGCTAAAACAGCAGTGGTATCACACCAGTGTTGTGTCTGCTGCTGAGCAGTGCTGGCACAGCATCAGGACTCCCTCTACCCTCCCCCCCCCCCCCTCCCCCAGCCAGCAGGCTGGGAGTGGGCAAGAGGTGAGGAAGGAACATCACCAGGGCAGCTGACCTAAACCAACCAAAGGGATATTCCATACCATATGATGTCACACTCAGCAATAAAAGGTGGAAAAAGGAGGAAGAGGGGAGGGGTGGGCTCTCGTTGGGAAAACGTCTGTCCTCCTCCCGAACACCGGCTACGTGCGTTGAGGCCCTGCTTCAAGGACGTGGTCAAGCATCGCTCATTTGTGGGAAATAGAGAGTAATTTCTCTCCTCTGCACTTCCACATAGCCTTTACTTCTTTTGTTTAGTTTTCCCTTTCCCCCTCCCTTTTCCCCTTTCCTTTTTTCCCCTTTAGTTAAATTGTTTAGTTAAATTGTTTAATTAATAATAATCTTTCCTTAATAATTTTTTTCCTTTAATTAAATCATTGGTTTTCCCTTTTCCACTTTTCCTTTAAGTTAAATTATTTAATTTATAATAATTTTCCCTTAATAATTATTTTTTTTCCTTTGATTTACTATCTTTATCCCAACCCGTGAGTTGCTTCTTTCCTTTTCTTCTTCCCCTCCTCTTCTGAGACGGGGGAGCGAGAGAGCGGTTGTGGTGGAGTTCAGCTGCCTAGCAAGGTAAAACCACCACACAGAGCACTGGAACAGGTTACCCAGAGAGGCTGTGGAGTCCCCTTCTTTGGAGATATTCAAAACCCACCCAGATGCAATCCTGTGCAACCTTTGCTAGGTGACCCTGCTTGGCAGGGGGGTTGGACCAGATGATCTCATGATCTGAGGGTGCATTCGAGCCCCTCATCCAGATCGCTGATAAAGATATTGAAGAGAACTGGCCCCAATACTGAGCCCTGGGGGACACCACTAGTGACCGGCCTCCAACTGGATTTAACTCCATTCACCACAACTCTTTGGGCCCAGCCACGCATACAGTTTTTAACCCAGCAAAGCATACACCCATACAAGCCTTGAGCAGCCAGCTTCTCCAGGAGAATGCTGTGGGAAACGGTGTCAAAAGCCTTACCGAAGTCTAGGTAGACCGCATCCACAGCCTCTCCCTCATCCACTGAACCCGTCACCTTGTCGTAGAAGGAGATCAGGTTCGTCAAGCAGGACCTGCCTTTCATAAACCCACGCTGACTGGGCCTGATCGCCTGGCTGTCCTCTAAGTGCCGCGTGATGGCACTCAAGATGATCTGCTCCATGAGCTTCCCCAGCACCAAAGTCAGACCGACAGGCCTGTAGCTCCCTGGATCCTCCTTCCGGCCTTTCTTGTACATGGGCATCACATTTGCTAGCCGCCAGTCAACTGGGACCTCCCCTGAAAGCCAGGATTGCTGATAAATAATGGAAATCAACTTGGTGAGCGCTTCCACCAACTCCCTCAGTACCCTCGGGTGGATCCCATCTGGCCCCATAGATCTGCATACGTCTAAGTGGTGCAGCAGGTCACCAATCATTTCCTCCTGGATTATGAGGGCTTCATTCTGCTCCCCGTCCCTATCTACCAGCTCAGGGGGCTGGGTATCCGAAGAACAACTGGTCCAACTACTAAAGACTGAGGCAAAGAAGGCATTAAGCACCTCAGCCTTTTCCTCATCTCTTGTCACTGTTTCCTCCCCACATCCAATACAGGATGGAGATTCTCCTTAGTCCTCCTTTTGTTGTTCATGTATTTATAAAAACATTTTTTATTGTCTTTAACAGCAGTAGCCAGGTTGAGCTCCAGTTGGGCTTTGGCCCTTCTAATTTTCTCCCTGCATAGCCTCACGACACCTTTGTAGTCCTCCTGAGTGGCCAGCCCCTTCTTCCAAAGTTCATAAACTCTTTTTCTTCCTGAGCTCTAGCCAAAGCTCCCTGTTCAGCCAGGCTGGTCTTCTTCCCTGCCAGCTTGTCTTTTGGCACATGGGGACTGCCTGCTCCTGTGCCTTTAGGATTTCCTTCTTGGAAGGAGTCCAGCCTTCCTGGACTCCTTTGCCCTTCAGGACTGCCTCCCAAGGGACTCTGCCAACCAGTCTCCTTTAACAGGCCAAAGGCTGCCCCTCCAGAAGTCCAGGGTAGCAGTTCTACTAACCCCCCCCCCCTTACTTTTCCAAGAATCAAAAACTCTATTAATTCACAATTGCTATGCCCAAGATGGCCTCCAACCTTCACATTGCCCACAGGTCCTTCTCCGTTCACAAGCAAAAGGTCCAGCAGAGCACCTTCCCTAGTTGGCTCACTCACCAGCTGTGTCAGGAAGTTATCTTCCACACACCCCAGAAGCCTCCTAGACTGTTTCTTCTCTGCTGCACTGTATTTCCAGCAGACATCTGGTAAGGTGAAGTCCCCCACGAGAACAAGGGCTAGCGGTTGTGAGACTTCTCCCAGCTGCTTATAGAACATTTCATCTGCCTCTTCATCCTGGTTGGGTGGTCTATAACAGACGCCAACCAGGACATTTGCCTCACTGGCCTTCCCCCTGATTCTTACCCATAATCACTCAACCTTGTTGTCACCATTATTAAGCTCGAGACAATTAAAATACTAACATACAGGGCTACCCCACCGCCTCTCCTTCCTAGCCTATCCCTTCTGAAAGGGGATGCTTTAGATGCTTGTCATGGTTTCAGCTAGGATAGAGTTAATTTTCCTCCTAGTAGCTGGTAGGGTGCTGTGTTTGGGATTTAGGATGAGAAGAATGTTGATAACACCCTGATGTTTAATTGCTGCAGAGCAGTGCTTACACCAAGCCAAGGACTTTTCAGCTTCTCGCTCTGTCCTGCCAGCGAGCAGGCTGGGGGTGCAGCAGGAGCTGGGAGGGGACAGACCCAGGACAGCTGACCCAAACTGGCCAAAGGGGTATTCCATACCATCTGACGTCATGCTGAACAATATATAGGGGTGGCTGGCCGGGGTGGGGGGGCCGGCTGCTCGGGGATAGGCTGGGCATCGGTCAGCGGGTGGTGAGCAATTGCATTGTGCATCACTTGTTTGTACACATTAGTAGTAGTAGTATCATTATTATTATTATTTTCCTTTCTTTCCTGCCCTAATAAACTGTCTTTATCTCTACCCACAGGCTTCACTTTCCTGTTTCTCTCCCCCATCCCAGAGAGGGAGGGGGGAGGGTGAGCGAACGGCTGTGTGGTGCTGAGCTGCTGGCCAGGTTAAACCACAACATTAGTAGCATACAAGCTACTGCCCTGCATAAGTTTCCTCAAATACCACTCCTGAAAATAATTTTCAAGTTAGGACTACATAAGTTATCAAGATTTCAAGGTTTAAAAAAATATTTAAGTATCTTGTCTGTGGTGAGAATGAACATTTGCTTTAGTCCTCATGTATCAGGAAGACGCAATATTAATGACAAGAACCTTAGCAATCATCGTTGGTATATACGGCCTTACCTAATTCCATCTTTCTACAATAAATATATATTTTTCATGGGGGAAAAGTATTAGATACAACAGTAACTACTGCACAATTTAATGATTAAAACCAAGCTGAAATTAGTCTCCTGATAAAATTCCTGTCATTACCACTTTATTGTAGAATAAAGTATCTGTGTGGGAATGGAAATGTTGTTTTTGCAGTGTTACATTGTATAGAAGGAAGGAATGTGGTATTGAGATATGCTTACAGTGATAAGAAAGCTTAACAGAAAACCTTGTAAAATGCAGACAGCCGGACTCCTTAGAGCAATTAGGTGAAGATCACGGTGTCAAGTCAAATCAGATAAGTGAAGAAACATTACCACTTCAAACAGTAAAAAAGTCAAAAGAAGCTTGAAATTTAACAGGCCGGCAACTGAAGGCCAGGCATTGTCTGTGAAGCATCAGATAGGTTGTGAACCCGGATTACCCAGTCAATGGGGAAACAGGGGAGGGTCCTGTCATCAAAAAGTATATAAACTGTGTTTTGGAACTAGTGGGTGCGCTCTCCTGCTTGTGGGGCGCCCGCCATTGCAATCGCGAATAAATTACTACTTCACTGAGATCCTCGCCTGAGCCTAAGTTACTGACTACGGAGTGTTTCTCACAATTTGGGGGCTCGTCCGGGATCCAGTCACCTACCGGGGAGCCCCACCGCCGCAGCAGCAGGAAGGCATGCCCCGCTGATTTCAGGGTCCTGTGCATCGGCGGTGGCGGTTCTGCGGAGAGCTGACAGAGGGCCCGAGACTGATTAAAGAGGCAGGATCCGTGAAGTAGTGGGGAAGGGAAGAAGGTAGGCACTCCGGGTTTAAGAATTGATCCGGTAACTCTGTGCACAGACCAAGGTAAGAAATATTAAGTATTGCCTTGGGGGTCGGGTGAGACTCTGTGTGATGTGTGACGTGTGATTGAGACGTACTTTTGTACGAAGCGAGTGTGGAGTCCTGATCCGCGGTTCCCTAGCTCCGCGAGGGGCGCGGCCGGAGACGGACGAAGCGTGAGATGAGAGAGAGAAAGGAAGAGTCTCGGGAAATTTGGTGTGCGGTAATCCTTGCACGGGGTAGTGCTCGGAGTACACCAGGGAATTTTGGTGTGCGGTAAGCCTTGCACAGGGTAGTGCTTGGCAGTACACCAGGGAAATTTGGTGTGCGGTAATCCTTGCACGGGGTAGTGCTCGGAGTACACCAGGGAAATTTGGTGTGTGGTAAGCCTTGCACGGGGTAGTGCTTGGCAGTACACCAGGGAAATTTGGTGTGCGGTAAGCCTTGCACGGGGTAGTGCTTGGCAGTACACCAGGGAAATTTGGTGTGCGGTAAGCCTTGCACGGGGTAGTGCTCGGAGTACACCAGGGAAATTTGGTGTGTGGTAAGCCTTGCACAGGGTAGTGCTTGGCAGTACACCAGGGAAATTTGGTGTGCGGTAATCCTTGCACGGGGTAGTGCTCGGAAGTACACCAGGGAATCTGGTAAACTCATAGCTGTGCGGTAGCCCTTGCACGGGGAAGTGCTTGGCAGTACACCCCCATTTTCCAGGATAGGAAAAATGGGAAATATGAGTTCCAGGGGACAGGGAGATATCCCTGGGGGAGTGCCTCCCGACTGTCCTTTAGGAAGGATGTTGAGAAATTGGAAGAATAACCCCAAAACTAAGGAAAAAGATAGGAAGAAAATGGTTAAATATTGTGTATCAGTCTGGACGAAAGAACCAATTAAAGGAGCTGCAGTATTTTGGCCAAAATACGGGTCTGACAAAGATTGGGTATGTCAGGCCTTAAATTTTTATGTTAATAACAAATTTCCATTTTCGGAAGAAGAATCTGAGTATGCGGCTTGTTGGATACAAGGAATAAATTTGGTTTTGAGCAAAATCAGAATAAAGAGGGAAAGAAAAAGGAAGAGACAAGTGATAAATGGGACCTTCTGGATAACTTACCTCCTCCTTATAACCCCCAAGTTGCTGCAGCAGCAGCGGCTGCTGTAGCAGTTCCTCCGAAAGAAGAGACAGGAACTATAGATAACATTAGCTCTGGGAACAGGAGGTACCCCAAACTGGTAAAAGAATTAGAACAAGGTAGAAGAGGTACTGAGAATTTTGCCTTCCCTGATACTAACAGCACTAACACTAACTGTGTATCCTCTTAAGTGAACTTCCCCCCCTCCTTACCAGCAGAGAGGTTAGGAGTTTCCTAGGACCTAACTTATACCCTTGGGGAGGGGGAATTATGTATATAAATATGTTGTTTACAGGGAAAGAAATGGGAATGATCAGGAGGAGAGCTGCAATACAAAAATGGGAAAGAGCTCATCCTCCAGGACCAGGGGTAATACCGGCAGGGCAGAAATAACCACTTGCCGATCCTGGCTGGAAGAATAATAGTGTGCAACACAGAAATCATATGAGAGACTTGGGGTCAGAATGAGAAAGTACTTGGGGATGAATCCTGAGGACCCGGTATCCCAAGGGCTCTTGAAAGTTCATTTTGTGATTGAAGCCTGGCAAGATGCACAGAAAATGCTCCAGAAGGTGGGGGGGGATGTAGTGACCAGTCACTGGGGGGCCCTCCTGTGGGAGGCCCTGAACGTGTATGTCAGGAGGGGAGATGAGAAGGAAAAGCAGAGAGTGAAACTAATGGTATTGACAGTGTAGCAGGTAGTGAGGCAGAGGGTTGGAGAAAGAGGAAGAAAATCTTCAGGGGGAGTCAGGGCCAGGATGGAAAGGAGAGGAAGAGAGATGAAGGAATGGCAGGCAAGGAAAGCTACCCGTGTTGTGGCCTGAATCCTAGCAGGGACAGGCTTTGATGGGATGTTTTAAGTGTGGGCAGGCTGGCCACTTCAGGTAGGAATATCCGGAGTGGAAGAAGGAGGAGAGAAGGAAAATGGGATGAGGGAGAAAGGTATGGAATTAAGTTGGCTAATGACTGAGACTTTGGAGAAAGTACAGGCTGGAAAAGGTAGGAAGAAGTGTTAAAAAGAGTTATTGAAGGTGTTAAAGGTGTGGTATGTAATGTTTGACAGAGCTGTTTTTTTGAATGAGTTGGGAAAGTTGAATGAGCAGGGAAAGAGGATGTAGGCATTATCTAAGTAACAGTCTAGAAGTTTTGGTATATTTGCTGTGGTGTTTGGTCAGGTTCCCAAGTATCGAGAAGGGGGGGGGCAGGGGGGGCAGCCTGCTCCACCAGGGGCCTCTCCACAGGCCACAGGGGGCTTCGGCTCCGGCGCCTGGAGCGCCTCCACCCCCTCCTTCTGTGCTGACTTTGGTGTCTCCGGGGAGGTTTCTCACTCCTCGCTCTCCCAGCTGCTGTTGAGCAGCAGGTTTTTTGTTTGTTTGTTCGTTTTCGTGGATGTGCTCTCACAGAGGCACGGACTGTGTTGCTCATGGCTTGGCTCTGGGCAGCGGTGGGCCCCTCTGGGGCCGGACGAAATTGTCCCTTATCTGCCACGGGGAGGTTTTTGGATTCTCCTCGTGGGGGCTGCCACTGCAGCCCCCCCCGAACCTTGCCATCAAACACAATACACAGGGGCAGCTAGGTCATTACTGGCCTGTAAAGTATCAGGGATTAAATTAACTAATGAAACCCTAATGAGTGATGGGGGTAGAAGGGGCTGGGATAACAGTGCCACCTTTGGGGGGTACCAAGCTGAGACTAGGGGATAAAATGATCTCTGGGCAATTGTTGTATGTACCCAAGGCAGGGACTAACTTGTTGGGAAGGGATTTGATGATGAAATTGGGCATTCAAATAGTAAATTGGTAGACCGGAATAACAGTGGTATTAATGGAGTGCTCTCAGGCCCTGAGAGCAAAGATATATTCACCTCTGGCTGGAAAGACTCTGAAATGGGGGCGGAAGCAACAATACAGATGGACAGTTTTACCTCAGGGGTTTACAGGGCCACCGACTAATTTGGGCAAAGTTCTGGAACAGATTTTGGAGCAATTCCAACCTCCCGAGGAGGAATTTCTGTTACAAAATGTGTATGATCGTTTATTGTCAGGACAGGAGAAAACAGTTGTGAAGGAAGCTACTAACAAGCTATTCAACTTTCTGGGAAAGCAGGGCTTGGGAGTATTGAAAAATAAATTACAATACGTAGAAAGAGAAGTCAGGTATTTAAGGCATCTAATGTCTGAGGGAAAACTGAGAATAAATCCAGAGAGGATTCAGGGAATTGTTGAAAACTAAGAAAGAACTAAAAAGTTTTTAAGAGAGATTTCTTTAAGGAATCAGGAGCCACGAAGCCTGAGGGAAAATGGATATTCCCTGATGGGAGAGAAATGCTGAATAAAGCACCAATGAGGCAAATATTAATCGTTTTACATTAAGAGAGTCATTTGGAGATGCAAGCAATGTGTGATGTTGTGCTAAGAAAGTATGTCTGTGTAGGAATATACACTTTAGTGAAGCAAATATGCAGAGGATGTACCATATGTCAAAAGGCAAATAAAAAGGTCATTTGTAACTAACCTAGAGGGGGACGGGAGCCAGGGATTTGACCTTTCCAAAGTATACAGGTAGACTTTACTGAGTTACGTAAAGGAGGGAGACTTAAGTACTTGTTTGTCCTAATTGACCACGTGACTGGATGGGTGTAAGCTTTCCCCTCGGTATCTGCCACTGCGAACACGGTGGCTAAGGAATCACTGGAGCAAATAGTCCCTAGATATGGGATAGCTGAAAACATTGATTCAGATCAAGGAAATAATTTCACTTCACAAGTACTGCAAGGGTTAATGCAGGCCTTAGAGATTGAGTGGGCTTTTCACACCCCCTGGCACCCCTCCTCTTCTGGGAAGGCAAAGCGAATGAACCAGACATTAAAGAAGCAATTAACTAAATTAGTGTTAAAAACCCAACTTCCTTGGGTAAAATGTTTACTTTTAGCACTCCTCCAGGTTCAAACAGCACCAAGAAACGATATAGGAATTTCACCGTATGAGATGCTGTTCGGATTACCCTATCTGGGCAGAAGGGATGAGATACCACAATTCGAAACGAGAGTTTCGAACACGAGAACTGTGTTCTGGGGTTGTCCTCTTCTTTGTCATTTCTCAGGACCCGTGGGAAATTGGGTCCTGATTCAGACCTGGAAAGGATCAACTCCGGCCTGAATGGGAAGGACACTTCCAAGTACTACTAACCACTGGAACAGCCATAGGAACTGCGGAAAAAGGTTGGACTCACTATACTCGAGTGAAGGCATCCGTCGACCCTAGTACCTGGGAAGCTGTTCCTACAGAAGACTTGTTGGAAGCTGAAATCGAAGAGAAAAATCTCATAGTGGACTCTGAGCGGGATAAGAGCTTGCGATTGTAAACTAACCTTTTATTTTCACAGGTAACTAATGAGTGTGACTTGTGATTGAGAGAAAGGACTGGCCTATAGTGAATTGAAGTGTTCCCAAGGGGGGTTTGTTATGGTAGTAGTGTATATCTTATTCTTTGTATTGATAATTATTTGGAAACCTAAGGTTTAAAAATAATGACAGGGAAAAATCAATTATTAATCTTGTTTTTAGTGATTATAGGCCTCAGAGAAAGCCTTGGTCAATTGGCAACTTGGAAAAGGCATGACCAGATAATAGTAAGATGGGATACCCCATAAAAATATGGGTGAATGTGACAGAGGGTTATGTACCGCAATCTGCCATGTTTGATGCTTGTGAGGTGTTAGCTTGTGGAGATTTAAATGCCCAACGACAGCTGAGCAGAGAGAACAAATAACTGGGAGAGACCCAACAGCCAGATTGAGAATAGCTGTATGGAAACGATCCTCTATTGCCATCAGAGAAAGGGAGAAACTCAAGGAGAAAACAGGAGAGAAAACAGGAGGCCCTCTTTGAAATGCGGCAGTTCAAACATTTGAGATTGAAACAGGGTACGGGGATGTGAATGCCTGGATAGAATGGGTCAAATATACTGTCCAGAGCCTCAACCATAGCAATTGCCATGCTTGTGCCTCGGGATGACCGATTGCCCAGATTGGGGTGGACCGAGGATTCCCAGGGGATGCGATGTATGATTGCATTGTACCAAGAAAAGACTGCCTGGGGAAATGAGGCCTGTAAGTCTCTCTCTTTGCTATTCCCTTCCTCGCATGATAGCAATATCAGGGTTCCCCCTGCATTCTCCACAGCTATAGGTAACCATACAGCTTGCCTCTCACGGCAGGGTGTGAGTGCTACCTGGCATCTGGGAGAATTTGCCTTGTGCACGAGGACCTTGAATGCTACCGAGGACTTGATGGGAAACTATTCAAGACTTGAGATCCCTAGGGCAGATCTCTGGTGGTACTGTGGAGGGAAGATCTTACGGTCCACCCTACCATCTAACTGGGGAGGCACTTGTGCACTTGTTCAATTAGCTATACCCTTCACCCTGGCATTTGAAAGCGAAACATCACAAATACCCAGAAGAAGTAAAAGAGGCTTAGGAATATCATTTGATGATAGAGTATACATAGATTCTATAGGGGTGCCTAGAGGAGTTCCTGATGAACATAAAGCCAGGAATCAAATTGCTGCAGGGTTTGAGTCACTGTTCTGGTGGGTAACAATTAATAAAAATGTGGATTGGATTAATTATATCTATTATAATCAGCAGAGATTCATAAACTATACAAGAGATGCGATAAGAGGAATCGCTGAACAACTAGATGTCACCAGCAAAATGGCTTGGGAAAACAGAATAGCATTAGATATGATTCTTGCGGAGAAAGGTGGTGTGTGCGTGATGCTGGGCAACCATTGTTGTACTTTTATCCCTAACAATACTGCCCCGGATGGCACAGTAACTAGAGCATTGCAAGGGCTTACCACCCTTGCCAATGAATTGGCAGAAAACTCAGGAACAGACACTTCCATCACAGGATGGTTGGAATCTTGGTTTGGTAAATGGAAAGGAATGGTAGTGTCCATATTTACATCCTTGATTGTAGTAGCAGGAGTTTTGACAGCCATTGGTTGTTGCATTATCCCCTGTGTAAGGGGACTTGTCCAACGGTTAATTGAAACTGCACTTTCGAAACAAATGACCATGGATCCACCACCCTACTCAGATAAGATGATGATATTAGAGGAAATGGAAAGCAAAGAAAGTGAAGAAGAGGAAGACATCTACCAAATTACACCTTAGAGCAAAATTTTGCAAAAATCAACAAATTATAAAAAGAGAAAAGGGGGGAATTGTGGGAATGGAAATGTTGTTTTTGCAGTGTTACATTGTATAGAAGGAAGGAATGTGGTATTGAGATATGCTTACAGTGATAAGAAAGCTTAACAGAAAACCTTGTAAAATGCAGACAGCCGGACTCCTTAGAGCAATTAGGTGAAGATCACGGTGTCAAGTCAAATCAGATAAGTGATGAAACATTACCACTTCAAACAGTAAAAAAGTCAAAAGAAGCTTGAAATTTAACAGGCCGGCAACTGAAGGCCAGGCATTGTCTGTGAAGCATCAGATAGATTGTGAACCTGGATTACCCAGTCAATGGGGAAACAGGGGAGGGTCCTGTCATCAAAAAGTATATAAACTGTGTTTTGGAACTAGTGGGTGCGCTCTCCTGCTTGTGGGGCGCCCGCCATTGCAATCGCGAATAAATTACTACTTCACTGAGATCCTCGCCTGAGCCTAAGTTATTGGCTACGGAGTGTTTCTCACATCTGTATGTTTTACTATACATTTAAACCATAGAAGAACTTGTTCTAACACACAAGCACACACAGAGAAGTTTACATATTAAGAAAAAAGAAATAAAATGTAGGAAAAAACGCAAACTGAGCCACAAACTGATGGAGGCTGGGGATACACGCTTATCCTGTTGTTCTACTCTCTCCTGTGCATCAGTTATCAGCTGCTGTCAAAGGCAGGATACAAGGCTGGGGTGACCCAGTAGAACTGCTCTTACATTCAAAAGCAGATAAAAAGTTGGAGGACAAGCCTTTCCCAGATCTGTAACGTTGGTTATGTTACAGGTATCAAATCAGAAATCAAATTAGTACTTTCCAAAACACCAAATACGAATTTGAATGGGCAATATAAGTTTACTGTAATGGTTCAGAAAAGTATCCTTGATTCCTTCCACTCATTTTCTTCTTTCTTGCCAACAATTCTAAACAGAAAATTCAGGCCGGTCACAATTTCTATTTGCTTTAAACAAATCATATACATTGATCATTTCACATCATGCAACTACCGTTTGCTTTGTGTATCAGGGAAACCTCCTTTCAAAAACTACTCAAAAAAATAACATCTGATCATGCATTTCTTTGAATATTATCGAACTGACAAGCAAGTTAATACTATTATCACTGATATTAGAAAAACATTTCTGAAAGGGAAGAATGTGGCGTAAGGACCACACGGAGGCCAGGGTTCTTTAAGGATCCATAACTTCTACTTCTTTATTGAGGGCATAGCTTCCACTCCCTATTGAGGACAGGCTCCCTTCTTATACCATTCGCCCCACAGCAGTACTTTTCCACTAACTATTCATTGGTCAACAACTTTGCCCGGCAACTGTGAACCCCCAGCAACTTCCATGCCTTAACGGCTGGAGAACAGGCAACCCGAGACAGCAAGGCGTCTCCTGAATCACCCTTCTTTGTTCCCTCTAAACTCTTTACATTCCTGATGGCCTCATCGTTAAGAGTCCGATGTTATCACCAACCACGGAGCTTGTCGACCCGCACGGCCACACTCCCACAGAAGAATATGATCATATCTAAGAACATTTTCCCAATAAGCATTTTGATTATTCCCTGCATCATTTTCATTTGTTCAAGAACCCAAAACCATAAATGCTATCCAGCTAAATTGGCCTTACTGACAAACTGCAAGCTGTCAGTAATTAGCCACTGTCCCTAGAAAATCCTGTTACATAGTCTGTCACGTAAGAAGCAATAGCCTAGCTCCGTTAGCAGATGTAGGATCACCAAGCCTGCTGATAAAGACATGAATGGCAATTTGGCAAATTGGGAAAAGAGCAAAGTAATAACATCTTCAAATCCAAACATTAATAAAGGTACACACAACTGCAAATGGCAGGTAATTCACAAACAGTACTAACAACAGCAAGAAACCTTTATGCTATGGTGGCCCAGCCCCAGAACTACAACACCATTGGCATAAGCAAAACCTGGTGGGAAGAGGCCTGTGACTGGTGTGTTGCGATGGACATTTTACAGGCTCCTCAGAAGGGATAGGCATGGGCAGGCGGCACCCTATGTAACAGAGGCACTGGACTGTACAGAGCTTGCAATTGGCGAAGACACGGTTAAGAGCCTCTGGGTAGGGATTAAGGGACAAGCAAATAAAGGGGATGTCATTACTGGAGTCTATAGTAGACTACCCAGCCAGGATGACAACACCAATGAATTATTCTTTAGGGAACGAAGAGATACCCCCAGATCAGCTGCCCTTGTCCTTATGGGGGACTTCAACTTGCCAGACCTTAACTGGGAAAAATCACACAGCTGAAACAAACAGATCCAGGAGACTCCTAAAACACGATGATGATTATTTCTTTCACAAAAAAGGAAGCAAAAAAACAGCGTGCTCTGCATGATTTGCTCTAACACAAGCATCCTGTTACAGTTCACCATCACAATGACAGCATACTGTGAAGCAAGGGTTAAACATGCCCACACATTTCATTTATTTTAAAGTAATGTTTTTAAGGTGGAGAGGATACCCACTTCTCCATATTTTCAAGCCAAATTACATATCACAGGAGTATCACAGAACCACCTAGGTTGGAAGAGACCTCCAAGATCACCCAGTCCAACCTCTGACCTAACACTAACAAGTCCTCCACTAAACCATATCACTAAGCTCAACATCTAAACATCTCTTAAAGACCTCCAGGGATGGCGACTCAACCACTTCCCCGGGCAGCCCATTGCAACGCCTAACAACCCTTTCGGTAAAGAAGTACTTCCTAACATCCAACCTAAACCTCCCCTGGCGCAACTTTCGCCCATTCCCCCTCGTCCTGTCACCAGGCACCTGGGAGAACAGACCAACCCCCACCTCGCTACAGCCTCCTTTGAGGTACCTATAGAGAGCGATGAGGTCGCCCCTGAGCCTCCTCTTCTCCAGGCTGAACAATCCCAGCTCCCTCAGCCGCTCCTCGTAAGCCTTGTTCTCCAGACCCCTCACCAGCTTGGTCGCCCTTCTCTGGACACACTCGAGCACCTCCATGTCCTTCCTGTAGCGAGGGGCCCAAAACTGAACACAGTACTCGAGGCGCGGCCTCACCAGAGCCGAGTACAGGGGCACAATCACTTCCCTAGACCTGCTGGCCACGCTGCTTCTGATACAAGCCAGGATGCTGTTGGCCTTCTTGGCCACCTGAGCACACTGCTGGCTCATATTCAGCCGACTATCAACCAGTACTCCCAGGTCCTTCTCTGCCAGGCAGCTTTCCAACCACTCATCTCCCAGCCTGTAGCTCTGCTTGGGGTTGTTGCGCCCCAGGTGCAGGACCCGGCACTTGGCCTTGTTGAACTTCATACAGTTGGCCTCAGCTCATCGGTCCAGCCTATCCAGATCCTCCTGCAGAGCCTTCCTGCCCTCAAGCAGATCGACACACGCACCTAACTTGGTGTCATCTGCAAACTTACTGAGGGTGCACTCGATCCCCTCATCCAGGTCATCGATAAAGATATTGAAGAGGACTGGCCCCAGCACTGAGCCCTGGGGGACACCACTAGTGACCGGCCTCCAACTGGATTTAACTCCATTCACTACGACTCTTTGGGCCCGGCTACCCAGCCAGTTTCTAACCCAACGAAGCATGCGAAGAAGTCTTTCTGTTACAGTCTTGCCATTAGTATGGAAGACTGCTTTTGAGTCACCAAGAAAGCATACACCAGCTAGCATCTCTACATCTTCCTTACTGTCTTGTTGCAAAAACTCCAAAAGCTTTCCCCCCCCACACACAACTACTTGAGCTCTCATCATTAGACAGATGTGCAGCATTCCTCCCTGCTGCTGCTTTACTGATGAAGGAAGTTGGAAACAGTGAAGAGATTTGGTCACCAAATCTCAACCTGAATTTGAAAACAAAATTCATCCAAGCCTTCTTTGACTACCCCTCAAACAACCCTTGAAAATTCCCAAGATTTTGTGGGCTGTAAACTGCCAATAGCTTTCTGAAACATTTGCCCTACATGCAATGCATTTTGATTTGCCATGTGGAATCAAATACGACAGTTTAAAATGATGTAAGCACTATAAGAAAAGCAATACAGCTCAGATTTTGTGAAGTTAATCAGAACTTGTGTGTCTTATTTTTACCTGTGTTAGAAGGAAATGATGTAAAAAGAAGGAAAAAAGGAAAATTGTATTTTTTTTCAGATAACACTTAGCCAATTTGTGAAACTCAGTCTTGAGGAGAAAAAAATATGAATAAAATAGCTGAGAATTAGCTTTATCTCCTGTTGTAACTAAGAGATTCAACACTTGCAGGACAGAGAGAATTGGCTGTACAAGAAAAGCTGCTAAATCAAAGTATCTTGTAATGCATGTTGAATTATTTGAAGTGTACCTATCCCCAACACTGATACTTTCATTTATTATAAATAAATTTCACAGATTCCATGAAATTTATTTATAATAAATGAAAGTATCAATGTTGGAGATAGGTACATTTCAATAATATCAAAGAGCAAAGACTGTTACCCTCAAAAATGAAGAAACTGAGACATAGGTACGAACAGCACTTGGCCTCAGCCATGGTCAGCAGTTCTATTTGCGTCCTTGTATCTCTCAAACAGTTCAGTAAATAAATTAACTTAGTAAAGTTTCCAATAGCCACTTCTACTTAAGCTTCTGCAGTTCAGCTTGGAGTCCCTGCAAAATAGTCAGAAACTAAGATGAATTATGCTAAGAGCACGTAATGCTTGCAGCACAGTTATACACACAACCAGGACTAGACTCTAAGCAAGAATTCCTACCAAATGCGATAATCTGGTCAATCGCTCCAATTGTCCTCTCCGGCCTTTAGAAGTCATGATCTTGATTTCAATAGTCTAATTAAACCAGTCTGCCTCACCTCCTATTGCTAATTCCTTCCATATGACTGCAATGGGAGTTGCACTGGTGGTGAATCTGTCCTCTTTTTCCTCTTCTGTTCTATTCTGAGCAGGTAACGTAACAAAAGGCCAAAATCTGAGTACTATGAATCCCAATTAATAATTTTGTAACCAACAGAAGATACAATACATAGCCTTAAACAGTCAAAAGCAACCAGTAACCTGTACCTTCACTTTTTTTTCTTACTGTACCAACATTATGCCCAACCTTGTTTGTGCTGGAGACAATTTTTCAAGCTCATCATATTTACAGCAAACTGATTTCTTAGGAAAAAAGAAAATTGTTGTCCCAAAATAAGATTTATCAGAGTTGTCTTAAAATATGGGGTACAGCCTGTGCTGAGTAGCCCAAAGGTTTCAAAAACAAACAAAAAACAGAAACAACAACACACAAACTTTACATTAATACCTTTAACCAAGCTAATCTTGTACATAGAGAGTTCTTACACACGCTGCACCATAATATAAAATACCCTTCATAAACATTATTACATCATTTTGAAAATGCAGAACACTAAAATGCTCTTAAGAGTAAAATCGTACTATACCAGGCATGGTAAAAATACATAAGAGAACAGCAAGGTGTGTTCTGGGAAAACATGGGCAACCCTCAAACTACAGCAGCAGAGAAGAGAAGGAAAAAAAAGGCAGAGAAAGGTAGATCAACTCTACATGCCACAAGACATGCCCAGAGTCTTTACCGCACAAAAAGACAGGAAGAAGTAGGACGAAAAGCAGTACAAAGAAAGCTAGCATTCTCCCTACACCTATGATTAGTTCTGAAATACTTAATAATGGCACTGGCTTCTTACACAGTCCACAGCTAGACTATCAAAAGTCAGACTTGTATGCTAAATCATTTATGTCAAGTCAACTGCTTAAAACAAGGCGATACTAATCTAATTTCACATATTCATAACAGAGACCATTGCAACTAGAAGCATATGGCTGAGGCACTGTTTATGTTAAGTTGACAGAGAAAGTGAAAAAACAATAGAATATTCTTTTAAATTACTCTGCATGATTTGCTCTAACACAAGCATACTCTCTCCTGTGCATCAGTTATCAGCTGCTGTCAAAGGCAGGATACAAGGCTGGGGTGATCCAGTAGAATTGCTCTTACATTCAAAAGCAGATAAAAAGTTGGAGGAAAAGCCTTTCCCAGGTATTGATCTCCTGGCTCTTTCTGCTTCTCCTGTCATCATTCCCTGTAACTGGAGGGTTAGAGGAAAACACCACCTGTGCTATTGATCCCTTAACCAGTTGTTAGCTTGAGACAATCAAAATACTCTCCAACATACAGGGCTACCCCACTGCCTCTCCTTCTTGGCCTATCCCTTCTGAAAGGGGATGCTTTAGATGCTTTATAGTAGCATACAAGCTACCGCCCTGCGTAAGTTTCCTTAAATATCAGTCCTGAAAATAATTTTCAAGTGTCCTAGTTTCAGCTAGGACAGTGTTAGTTTTCCTCCTAGTAGCTGGTAGTGTACTGTGTTTTGGATTTAGGATGAGAAGAATGTTGATAACACCCTGATGTTTTAATTGTTGCAGAGCAGTGCTTACACTAAGCCAAGGACTTTTCAGCTTCTCACACTGTCCTCGCAGTGACCAGACTATCTTAGGAGAGGATATTTCAAGGACCCAAAAGGGCTCTGGTGGGCTTTTGGCATAGCTGCCTTAGAGACAGAGGACGTTAAACAGTTGTCTACCTTGCCCGGTCTCTCAGAGGACCCTTCTGTTGTGGGGTTGCTGAGGGTTGAAGAACAGCAAGTGCCGATCGCTACCACATCTGTGCACCGGCGGCAATATCGCACCAACCGAGACTCCCTGAGTCCCATCCATAAGCTAATTCGTCAACTGGAGAGCCAAGGAGTGATCAGCAAGACCCATTCACCTTTTAATAGTCCCATATGGCCAGTGCGAAAGTCTAATGGTGAGTGGAGACTAACAGTGGACTATCGGGGCCTGAACGAAGTCACGCCACCGCTGACTGCTGTAGTGCCGACATGCTAGAAATCCAAAACAAACTAGAGTCAAAGGCAGCCAAGTGGTATGCCACAACTGATATCGCTAATGCATTTTTCTCCATCCCTCTAGCAGCACAGTGCAGGCCACAGTTTGCTTTCACTTGGAAGGGTATCCAGTACACTTGGAATCGGCTGCCCCAGGGGTGGAAACACAGCCCTAGCATTTGCCATGGACTGATCCAGTCTGCGCTGGAGCAGGGGGAAGCTCCTGAACACCTGCAGTACATCGATGGCATCATTGTGTGGGGCGACACAGCAGAGGAAGTTTTTGAGAAATGGAAGAAAATAGTCCAAATCCTTCTGAAGGCTGGTTTTGCCATAAAACAAAATAAAGGACCTGCACAATAGATCCAGTTTTTAGGAATAAAATGGCAAGATGGACGTCGTCAAATCCCAATGGATGTGATCAACAAAATAACAGCTATGTCTCCACCAACTAGCAAAAAGGAAACAAACTTTTCCAGGCGTCATGGGGTTACGGAGAATGCACATTCCAAATTACAGTCTGATTGTAAGCACGCTCTATCAAGTGACCTGGAAGAAGAACAATTTCAAACGGGGCCCCGAGCAATGACAAGCCTTTGAACAAATTAAACGGGAGATCAGTTCATCAGTTCATCAGTTCATGCAGTAGCCCTTGGGCCAGTCCGGGACGGACAAGATGTAAAACGTGCTCTGCGCCGCAGCCAGGGAGAATGGCCCCCCAAAGCCTCTGGCAGAAAGAGCCCTGGGAAACTCGAGGTCGACCCCTAGGGTTTTGGAGTCTTGGATACAGAGGATCCGAGGCTTGCCACGCTCCAACCGAAAAGGAGATATTGGCAGCATATGAGGGAGTTTGATCTGCTTCGGAAGTGGTCGGCACTGCAGCACAGCTCCTTCTGGCACCCTGACTGCTGGTGCTGGGCTGGATGTTCAAAGGAAGGGTCCCCTCTACACATCATGCAACTGATGCTATGTCGAGTAAGTGGGTCGCACTGATCACACAGCGGGCTCGAATGGGAAACCCCAGTCGCCCAAGAATCTTGGAATGATCATGGACTGGCCAGAGGGTAGGGATTTCAGAATATCACCAGAGGAGGAGGTGACGTGTGCTGAAGAAGCCCAGCTGTACCAGAAAATGAGAAGAAATATGCCCTGTTCACTGATGGGTCCTGTCGTATTGTGGGAAAGCATCGGAGATGGAAAGCTGCTGTATGGAGTCCTACACGACGAGTTGCAGAAGCTGCTGAGGGAGAAGGTGAATCGGGTCAGTTTACAGAAGTGAAAGCCATCCGGCTGGCTTTAGGTATTGCTGAACAAGAAAAATGGCCAGTTCTCTATCTCTATACTGTACTCATACTATTCATTCTCTATACACCCCCCCCTCCCCCGTTGGGGTGGTTAGAGCAATGGAAGCAGAGCTGGCAACGCAGAGGGAAACCCATCTGGGCTGCTGCACTGTGGCAAGATATTGCCACCTGGGTAGAGAACCTGGTTGTAAAGGTGTGGTGGTTTTACTCAGGTGGGCAGCTGAGTTCCACCACAACCGCTCTCTCACTCCCCCTCCTCAAAGGGAAAGGGGGAGAGAATATGATACAAAGGGCTCAAGGGTTGAGATAAGGACGGGGAGATCGCTCAACAATTATCGTGACGGGCAAAACACACTCAGCATAGGGAGATAGTAAGATTTATTGCCTATTACTAACAAGCTAGAGAAGTGAGAAACAAAGGAAAGAAACCAAAAACGCCTTCCCCCCATCCTCCCTCTTCCACCTCCTCCCCCCTCTTTCTGTTTCTGCTGTCATCATTCTCTGTAACTGGAGGGTTAGAGGAAAACACCACCTGTGCTCCTGATCCCTTAACCAGTTGTCTCAAGGCCCTGAAGTCTCTCCTGATTGCCCTTGGACTTCTTGTTGAAACTTCATCGCTGCCTATCTGAAAAATCAATAATGGGTAATAATCTGAGGGACGCACCAGGGAAGGAAGCTTTCTCTTCACATCTCTAACCTGGGCCCCAGGGAGGCAGCAAACTTCCCTATGAAGTGGGTCCGGTCTGTATATTGGGCCTTCTGATCCCTTGAGAAGGGAGTCTCCAATGACAGCAACTTGTCTGCTTTTTTTTTTTTGGTGGGAATTGTTTTGATGCAGGGCATAGGCCAACTTGACCTTGGTGACATCTCCAAGCCAGGCGAACCTTATTCCTCAGTATTGTTTGCTTCCACTTGCAGAGCCTCATACCTATTGCACAAAGGCACCTGGGAAGGTGGGGTAGTCACTGAGGAGATAGGCCTGCTGCGCTGGGCAGGAACTTGTTGCTATTGCCCCTTACCCATTAGGTCACTGTGTGCAGCCAGGTGGAGAGAGGATAAGGAATCCTCCATCTTGTGTATCCCTTCTGCCTTCTGGGCCTGTCTCGGGGAAGTCAGGGAGTGATTCCAGTAGTCTATCTCCATCTCTGACTCCCTGATACTCCTCAACCTACTCACCTCCTCCCAGAGCTCTGCCACTAAGCAGAGGAGTGCCTCTACCGGAGCGCACCTCTCACAGGTGTGCTCACTACTGGCATCCTGTGCTGGTATGAGAGTAGGGCACACCCTGTAGGTAGCAGCATGTTCATCTGTCCATCACCCCCCCCCCCCGAGCTCTGTCTGGGAAGCTGCATCAGTTATAGTGGGTGACAAGCTCCAAGAGGCTGTGGTCTACTGCTGGGTGGATACCATTGTTCCCTGGTCAAGGTAGTCAAGCTTCAGCGCCCTCCCTGCACCCTCCCACACAAACTGATGCACAAACTGCAACACCACACCCTAACTGACATGCTGTTGTGGTTTAACCCGGCTGGCAGCTAAACACCACACAGCCGTTCGCTCACCCTCCCCCCTCCCTCTCTGGGATGGGGGAGAGAAACGGGAAAGTGAAGCCGGTGAGTTGAGATAAAGGCAGTTTATTAAGACAGGAATATAATAATATAAGGAATATAAGGAATATAATAATAACAATAATAATAATAATAGTGATAATGATAATAGTATTAACAATAATAATGTGTAAGAAAACAAGTGATGCACAATGCAATTGCTCACCACCCGCTGACCGATGCCCAGCCTATCCCTGAGCAGCCGCCCCCCCACCCCGGCCAGCCACCCCTATATATTGTTTAGCATGACATCAGATGGTATGGAATACCCCTTTGGCCAGTTTGGGTCAGCTGTCCTGGGTCTGTCCCCTCCCAGCTCCTGCTGCACCCCCAGCCTGCTCGCTGGCAGGACAGAGCGAGAAGCTGAAAAGTCCTTGGCCTGGTGTAAACACTGCTCTGCAACAATTAAAACATCAGCATGTTATCAGCGCTCTTCTCATCCTAATCCAAAACATAGCACCCTACCAGCTACTATAAGCTACTTAACTCTGTCCTAACTGGAACCAGGACAGATATCCACCCCTTATTCCATACCATTTATGTCATGCTCAGGTTACACTCTGTCCAATACATTCTAATTAATCACCATTTTCATCTATGATATATAGCAATCATGGTAGTGATGACATACATTATTATATAATAATTAACATACTACAATTCAACTCATGGGCTATTCTCACCCAGTATCAAATCCCCTTGAGGTACACACTGGACCTCCCCATTCTTTTGCATTACCCACCAAGTGCATCCAGGTCCCTGAGCAAAAGCAATCCCACGAATGGGTTTGCCTTTTCCTGAGGCAGGAGTAGCCCAGACTGTTTTACCCAGCATGTTTCTTTCGTGCACTACAGGAACTTTATCCCCTTCTACAGTGCGTAACAGGTTTGATTGGGCAGGTCCAGCTCGGTTGGCAGATCCCCTGGTATTGACTAACCAGGTGGCCTTTGCCAAATGTGTATCCCAATTTTTGAATGTCCCAGCACCCATTGCTTTCAGTGTAGTCTTTAACAGTCCATTGTATCGTTCAACTTTCCCGGAGGCTGGTGCATGATAGGGGATGTGATACACCCACTCAATACCATGTTACTTTGGCCCAAGTGTCTATAAGGTTGTTTCGGAAATGAGTCCCATTGTCTGACTCAATTCTCTCTGGGGTGCCATGTCGCCATAGGACTTGCTTTTCAAGGCCCAGGATAGTGTTCCGGGCGGTGGCATGGGGCACAGGATATGTTTCCAGCCATCCGGTGGTTGCTTCCACCATTGTAAGTACGTGGCGCTTGCCGTTGCGGGTTTGAGGGAGTGTGATGTAATCAATCTGCCAGGCCTCTCCATATTTATATTTCAGCCATCGTCCTCCATACCAAAGAGGCTTTGACCGTTTGGCTTGCTTGATTGCAGCACATGTTTCACAGTCATGAATAACCTGTGCTATAGTGTCCATGGTCAGGTCCACCCCTCGATCACGAGCCCATCTGTAGGTTGCATCTCTACCTTGATGGCCTGAGGTGTCATGGGCCCATCGGGCTATAAATAATTCACCTTTATGTTGCCAGTCCAGGTCCACCTGAGCCACTTCAATCTTAGCAGCCTGATCCACCTGCTGGTTGTTTTGATGTTCTTCAGTAGCCCGATTCTTGGGCACATGAGCATCTACGTGGCGTACCTTTACAACCAGGTTCTCTACCCGGGCAGCAATA
The DNA here is from genome assembly GCF_964034855.1 of Anser brachyrhynchus. NCBI lineage: Eukaryota > Metazoa > Chordata > Aves > Anseriformes > Anatidae > Anser > Anser brachyrhynchus. The sequence goes on along the minus strand of NC_137704.1, from coordinate 24,639,843 downwards.
TCTTGCCACAATGCAGCAGCCCAGATGGGTTTGCCCCTGCGCTGCCAGTTGTTCTGCTTCCATTGCTGTAACCACCCCCACAGGGCATTTGCTACCATCCATGTATCAGTATAGAGATAGAGAACTGGCCACTTTTCTCGTTCAGCAATATCTAAAGCCAGCTGAATGGCTTTCACTTCTGCAAACTGACTCGATTCACCTTCTCCCTCAGCAGCTTCTGCAACTCGTCGTGTAGGACTCCATACAGCAGCTTTCCATCTCCGATGCTTTCCCACAATACGACAGGACCCGTCAGTGAACAAGGCATATTTCTTCTCATTTTCCGGTAGCTTGTTGTACAGTGGGGCTTCTTCAGCACGGACCACCTCCTCCTCTGATGATATCCCAAAGTATTTGCCTTCTGGCCAGTCCATAATCACCTCCAAGATTCCTGGGCGACTGGGGTTTCCTATTCGAGCCCGCTGAGTAATCAGTGCAACCCACTTGCTCCATGTAGCATCAGTTGCATGATGTGTAGAGGGGACCCTTCCTTTGAACATCCAGCCTAGTACCGGCAGTCGGGGTGCCAGGAGGAGCTGCGCTTCAGTACCGACCACTTCCGAAGCAGATCGAACTCCTTCATATGCTGCCAATATCTCCTTTTCAGTTGGAGTATAGCGGGCCTCAGATCCTCTGTATCCCCGACTCCAAAACCCCAGGGGTCGACCTCGAGTTTCCCAAGGCACTTTCTGCGAGGGGCTCCAGGTGGGACCATTCTCCCCGGCTGCGGTGTAGAGCACATTCTTTACATCTGGTCCTGTTCGGACTGGCCCGAGGGCTACTGCATGAACTATTTCCTGCTTAATTTGTTCAAAGGCTTGTCGTTGCTCAGGGCCCCATTCAAAAGCATTCTTCTTACGGGTTACTTGGTAGAGCGGGTTTACAATCAGACTGTAATTTGGAATATGCATTCTCCAAAACCCCACGACACCTAGGAAAGTTTGTGTTTCTTTTTTGCTAGTTGGTGGAGACATAGCTGTTATTTTGTTGATCACATCCATTGGGATTTGATGACGTCCATCTTGCCATTTTATTCCTAAAAACTGGATCTCTCGTGCAGGTCCTTTAACTTTATTCTGTTTTATGGCAAAACCGGCCTTCAGAAGGATTTGGACTATTTTCTTCCCTTTCTCGAAAACTTCTTCTGCAGTGTCACCCCACACAATGATGTCATCGATGTACTGCAGGTGTTCAGGAGCTTCCCCCTGCTCCAGCGCAGACTGGACCAGTCCATGGCAAATGCTAGGGCTGTGTTTCCACCCCTGGGGCAGCCGATTCCAAGTATATTGGACTCCCCTCCAAGTGAAAGCAAACTGTGGCCTGCACTGTGCTGCTAGAGGGATGGAGAAAAATGCATTAGCGATATCAATTGTGGCGTACCACTTGGCTGCCTTTGACTCCAGTTCATACTGGAGTTCTAGCATGTCCGGCACTGCAGCACTCAGCGGTGGCGTGACTTCGTTCAGGCCACGATAGTCCACTGTTAGTCTCCACTCACCATTAGACTTTCGCACTGGCCATATGGGACTATTAAAAGGTGAATGAGTCTTGCTGATCACTCCTTGGCTCTCCAGTTGACGAATTAGCTTATGGATGGGACTCAGGGAGTCTCGGTTGGTGCGATATTGCCGCCGGTGCACAGTTGTGGTAGCGATCGGCACTTGCTGTTCTTCAACCCTCAGCAACCCCACAACAGAAGGGTCCTCTGAGAGACCGGGCAAGGTAGACAACTGTTTAATGTCCTCTGTCTCCAAGGCAGCTATGCCAAAAGCCCAGCGGAACCCTTTTGGGTCCTTGAAATATCCTCTTCTAAGATAGTCTATGCCAAGGATGCACGGAGCATCCGGGCCAGTCACAATACGGTGCTTTTGCCACTCAATTCCAGTTAGACTCACGTCAGCCTCCAATACAGTTAACTGCTGGGATCCCCCCGTCACCCCATGAATACAGATGGGCTCTGGCCCTTTATAGCTTGATGGCATTAGAGTACATTGTGCACCGGTGTCTACCAAAGCCTTATACTTCTGTGCGTCTGACGTGCCAGGCCATCGAATCCACACAGTCCAATAAACTCGATTGTCCCTTTCCCCCCCCTGGCTGGAGGCAGGGCCCCTCTAGTCCTGGTCAGAATCTTCGTTTCTGTGTCTAAAGGACTGCCTGCTGGAAGTTGGAGCAGCAAACTTTTCAGAGAATTCCTTTTTCTCACTTGTTTTCCTTTGCAATTCACGTACCCGTGCCTCTAGGGTCGCAGTAGATTTTCCATCCCATTTTCTCATGTCCTGTCCATGGTCACGTAGGTAAAACCACAAGGTGGCGCGGTGTGTGTGCCCACCATATCGTCTTCCTTGCATAGATGAACGTTTACCCCTAATAGCTGAGACACTGGTTTGTACAGGTGGGGAGGAAAATAATCTCTCTTCAAGTTGGTGGATCTTTTCAGAAAGTTTCTCCAAAGTATTCTATTTTAGCTGGTGGACACTGTTTCGTTCAGGTGGAGGGGAAGATAATCTTTCTTCAAGTCGGTGGATCTTTTCAGAAAGTTTCTCCAAAGCATTCTCTTTTAGCTGGTGGACACTGGTTCGTTCAGGTGGAGGGGAAGATAAATTCTCTTTAAGTTGGTGGACCTCTTCAGAGAGTTTCTCCACAGCCGAGACACAGGCCTTTAGGGAAGAGGAGAGATTTCCTTCGTACTGCCGGAGTAATTTAGCCACTTCATTCACTGGGGGATTCTCCTCCGCTTTCCAGGCTATTATTGCCAATGAGCTGGCATATGATGATGGTGCACTCCGTACAAACTTCCGCCACATAGGTGGTGTACACTGGACTGCATCTGGATCTGCGGATGTTTGTGCGTCGTCTAGGTCCTTATAAATTAGTTCCCGTACGGCCAATTCCCTCAGGTACTGAATTCCCTTCTCCATAGTGGTCCATTTGCCTGGTAGACATACAAGTTCTTCCTTGAAGGGATACCTTTCCTGCACAGCTGACAGGAGACGCCTCCAGAGGCTGCGAGATCGTGCTCCATCTCCAATTGCTTTGTCAATGCATGCGTCCCTAGCAAGGGATCCCAGCCGCCTGGCTTCCTTGCCCTCTAATTCCACATAGTTGGCTCCAGCGTCCCAGCACCGGAGCAGCCAGGTGACAAGCTGCTCACCTATACAGTGACCAAAATCTTTTCGCACATCTCGTAGCTCACGCTGGTATAGAGTCCGGGTAGTTACTGTTGATTTTTCGACACCCTCATCCTCATCTTCAGTCTCCTGCACCTTTGATGGCCGGTGTAGAGTCCGGGTAGTTACTGTTGATTTTTCGACATCCTCATCCTCATCTTCAGTCTCCTGCACCTTTGATGGCCCAGCCTCGTCTTCTCTATGCCCAGACTTAGCAGAAGACTGTCTGCGTTCTAAATGACCTGAGCCTCTATACCATTTCTTCACCTTGTCTACAGGGGCAACTTGCACTGCTACAGCTCGTTTCTCTGACCCAGACACAGGAGCCGGAGCTGCTGCAGGGGCTGGAGCGGCTGCAGGAGCTGGAGCTGGAGCGGCTGCAGGAGCTGGAGCGGCTGCAGGAGCGGGAGCTAGGTTGCTAGTAGCATCAATTGCAGATCGATAGGCACAAGCCAGACCCCAGCACGCTACAGTGATTTGTGTCACTTTGGAACTGCCAGAGTCATGACACCTTTTTTTCAAGCATTCTGCCAGCTTTTTAGGATTTTGCAGTTGTTCAGGGGTGAATGTCCAAAACACTGGAGGTGACCACTGCTCTAGAAACCTGCCCATATCCTCCCACACTCCCTGCCACTCGCAACTATCCCGCCTCAAGACAGATCTCCGGATGAGATTCCTAAGTAGTTGTTTAACCCTCAACAAAACCTGAAGCGCATTCAGGAGGCATAACAACAAGAGCAGGCTGGTCTGAGTATCCCAAGGATATTCAACATCTCGGAGAACCACCGTAACTATCTCGGGGGATAAGAGGGTGGTGGTGAAGGAGAAAGGGAGAGTGAACAGGTAGGGAAACATGTCTTCCCCTGTCCCCTTCACAGATTGGCTCCCTAACGAAAACAGGCAATAGGTGTAATTGTTAATAGTTTCCAAGATATGGGTTCCAAAGTATAGAGTCGACGTCAGTGCTGAGTACAAATACCAGGTTAGAGTCGTGACCAGATATTTCATCATTTCATAAGCCATTGTTACACTGCACAGTACCATAACAATCTTAAACCAGGGCCCGGAAAGGATAAACAGTGCAACAGGGAGCACATACAGAAAGTAACGCACCATAAAACTCAATTTGGAATACAGGTACAGCAGACTGGAGATTAAGGCAATCAACATCGTGACTAGCAACTATTAAGCAGGTCCAATACTTATACCAATTTTAGTTTAACACACTCTGGTCAAATCTGTCGATATCTCAACCCTTCGTGCCCCACGTTGGGCGCCAAAAGGACTGTTGTGGTTTAACCCGGCCGGCAGCTAAACACCACACAGCCGTTCGCTCACCCTCCCCCCTCCCTCTCTGGGATGGGGGAGAGAAACGGGAAAGTGAAGCCTGTGAGTTGAGATAAAGACAGTTTATTAAGACAGGAATATAATAATATAAGGAATATAAGGAATATAATAATAACAATAATAATAATAATAGTGATAATGATAATAGTATTAACAATAATAATGTGTAAGAAAACAAGTGATGCACAATGCAATTGCTCACCACCCGCTGACCGATGCCCAGCCTATCCCCGAGCAGCCGGCCCCCCACCCCGGCCAGCCACCCCTATATATTGTTTAGCATGACGTCAGATGGTATGGAATACCCCTTTGGCCAGTTTGGGTCAGCTGTCCTGGGTCTGTCCCCTCCCAGCTCCTGCTGCACCCCCAGCCTGCTCGCTGGCAGGACAGAGCGAGAAGCCGAAAAGTCCTTGGCCTGGTGTAAGCGCTGCTCTGCAACAGTTAAAACATCAGCATGTTATCAGCGCTCTTCTCATCCTAATCCAAAACATAGCACCCTACCAGCTACTATGAGCTACTTAACTCTGTCCTAACTGGAACCAGGACACATGCCACACCCTGTTTGCTTGCCCTGTTCACCGCACTCCCTAGGGGCTGCCTTTGTACATGTGTTTGTATGTGTGCATATATGCATATAAAAATCGCTTCCCATTTACATATACAGAGGGATCATTTGACTGACCCAAGTAACATCACTAACCAAGATCATTTACCTGTTAGCTATCTTTCTATTATTATTGAGAAGCCTTTTTTGGCATTTTGCTTCTTATGGTGCTATTTTTCTTTACTTGTTTGCTAAAAATAACATTTTTATTTTTCTTATCAATATCTAATTGTGTTTGGATTAGCAGATCTTTCTGCAAGCTTTTTCCTATAAAAAGGAACACTAGTATTTGTATAGCCTTTTAAGACTTGCATTTTAAAATACAAAGAACTCTTAAGTGATGTCTATTATCATAAAACAATACAATAGTTTAGATAGAGATCAGATGATAAATTACAGCAAAATATGCATTCACAAAAATATACTACTTAAAAAAATGTTTGGCTCTATCACTGAAAGTCAGTTCTATTTAAGAAAACAAAATGAAAAATTTAAGTAAAATTTGTGTAAAGTAACTAGATTTTCTAAGCTTCCTTTCCTAAATCAGAAGATTAAATTGAAAGAACAGAAAATCATATTAAATAATAGATCTTAGGTTTTTCTACCAGCAATACTGAGCCTCAGGACCAATTTACCAATGTCTGTACAAAAAATACAGGAGTTCTGGAAACAGGCATGTAGTTACTTTTGACTGTCAGAAATGGAGACAAAATAAAGGAAACTTCAATTTCATAGAATCATAGAATATCCCGAGTTGGAAGGGACCCATAAGGATCATCAAGTCCAACTCCTGGCACCACAAAGGTCTACCCAAAAATTCAGACCACGTGTCTGAGAGCATAGTCCAAACGCTTCTTAAATTCAGACAGGCTTGGTGCCATGACTACGTCCCTGGGGAGCCTGTTCCAGTGTGCGATCACCCTCTCGGTGAAGAACCTCTTCCTGATATCCAACCTGAACCTCCCCTGTCGCAGCTTGACTCCATTCCCTCGGGTCCTATCACTGGTGATTAAGGAGAATAGCTCGGTGCCTTCCCCTCCACTCCCCCTCGCGAGGAACCTATAGACCGTGATGAGGTCTCCCCTCAGCCTCCTCTTCTCCAGGCTGAACAGGCCAAGTGACCTCAGTCGCTCCTCGTATGTCTTCCCCTCTAGGCCCTTCACCATCTTCGTCGCCCTCCTCTGGACACTTTCCAACAGTTTCACGTCCTTTTTGTACTGTGGTGCCCAGAACTGCACACAGTACTCGAGGTGAGGCCGCACCAGCGCACAGTAGAGCGGGACAATCACTCCCCTCGACCGACTAGCAATGCCGTGCTTGATGCACCCCAGGATGCGGTTGGCCCTCCTGGCTGCCAGGGCACACTGCTGGCTCATATTCAACTTGCTGTCAACCACAACCCCCAGATCCCTCTCTGTGGGGCTGCTCTCCAGCGTCTCGTCACCCAGTCTGTGCGTATAGCCAGGGTTGCCCTGTCCCAGGTGCAGGACCCGACACTTGCTTTTGTTAAACTTCATGCGGTTGGTGATCGCCCAGCTCTCCAATCTGTCCAGATCTCTCTGCAAGGCCTTTCCACCCTCAACAGAGTCCACAACTCCTCCCAGTTTAGTATCGTCAGCAAATTTGCTCAAAACACCTTCTAGTCCTACATCCAAATCGTTTATGAAAACACTGAAGAGGGCTGGCCCTAAAATGGAGCCCTGGGGGACCCCACTGGTGACTGGCCGCCAGCCTGATGTAGCACCATTTACCACAACCCTTTGAGCCCTACCCATCAGCCAATTGCTCACCCATCGTATGATGGTTTTATCTAGCTGTATGCTGGACATTTTGTCCAGTAGTATCATATGAGAAACTGTACTGAAAGCTTTACTGAAATCCAAAAAGATTACATCAACTGGCTTCCCCGATCGACTAGATGGGTGATTTTAAAATATATACAGTGTTTTATTTTAGCACCAAGGAAAGTGGCACTACAAAGTATATGTATAAACATAACAAATGAACATAAGTTCATCTTTAAATCTTAGTTCTACATTAAGAGTATGTTTCAAATTCTTTAAGAGTGCATTTTTTGTACAAGTCCTTTCTGCAAATACTGAGATATTTAGAGGTATTGTTACATTTCTGAGAAAATATAATAAAGAAATCCACACTAACTTGGAGTTTTTCCCCCCTTTACCTGAAAGTGTATAATGTATTTCTGATTTTACTCATTAAAATATTAGTAAGGTATACATTTACATTATGACATTTTAAACACATTGCAACTAAAAAATACTAGTTCCAAAAGTACAAATAAAGTTGATTTAATTGCACCTAGAACAATGAAAGTACTGTAGTATTACTCTAATGTTCCTTACTACTTACCATATTATGATGCTGTCATACGTAAAACCTAGAATTTCTTCAGCATGGCCAGTATTACAAAGAAGCTGAAAATAAAAAAAATAATAATAATAATAAAAGCATCTATTACTTATAACTCTTTAAAAATGACTATTTAAAACTTAAGATACTTGGTAATGCTTTCAAAGTAACACAAGGAATTTCATTCATTGAAAGGGAAAATGTGCGAACTTCAGACTTTCCTGAAAATGTTTGCTGCTGGTATTCCATTCTCATATACACCAGACACACAAGCCTTTGGCCTCTCTTAGTAGAGAAAAGCTTACACAACTGTTTAAGCTGCCTAGTGACTGATTTTTCAACTCTACTTTCAAAAGCTATGCTTCAGATTGCTCCTCTTGCTGCCTTTAGGATCTTGTTGGAAGAAGCACTAGTTGGGCAACTGGTACCTGAGCAGAGATGAAAAAGAGTCAAGTCAAAGCATGTAAAACATGTGCATTCAAAAAGACAGCTTGTGTAAGAGTTTTGAAGCAAAGGTCCACTAGTGGTCCACTGTCACATTTCACCATGACAGCTGAGGCACAGAAAAAAATGAGAAGGAATTGCAAATGGTAAGTGACCCACAGCTGACATTCAGCCTGACCTGCCATTGATTCAACAGGATTTGTGTTTTTCTTTTTATTGTACCACAGAAAATCAGTGCAAAGGTTGAATTTACACCCATAAACTGTAGCAACGTCTGAACATTTCAACCTCATCTGTCAGTTTTGAGCACAAGACTGAGGATTTACAAGTACAGTTTTTAAGTCCAAAACCATTCTCAAAAACAACAGTCTAGTGCATGCAAATGTTTTAACCTCTTGTCCTGGTTCCAGTTAGGACAGAGTTAATATTCCTCCTAGTAGCTGGTAGGGTGCTATGTTTTGGATTAGGATGAGAAGAGCGCTGATAACATGCTGATGTTTTAATTGTTGCAGAGCAGTGTTTACACCAGGCCAAGGACTTTTCGGCTTCTCGCTCTGTCCTGCCAGCGAGCAGGCTGGGGGTGCAGCAGGAGCTGGGAGGGGACAGACCCAGGACAGCTGACCCAAACTGGCCAAAGGGGTATTCCATACCATCTGACGTCATGCTAAACAATATATAGGGGTGGCTGGCCAGGGTGGGGGGGCCGGCTGCTCGGGGATAGGCTGGGCATCGGTCAGCGGGTGGTGAGCAATTGCATTGTGCATCACTTGTTTCGTACACATTAGTAGTAGTAGTAGTAGTATCATTATGATTATTATTTTCCTTTCTTTCCTGCCCTAATAAACTTTCTTTATCTCTACCCACAGGCTTCACTTTCCCGTTTCTCTCCCCCATCCCAGAGAGGGAGGGGGGAGGGTGAGCGAACGGCTGTGTGGTGTTTAGCTGCTGGCTGGGTTAAACCAGCTCAGCAAGTGTGCAATTAGTGAATACCACTGTTCTGAAATTATTTAAATATATCAAACACTATACCCATTTATTATTAAACCCATTTTATTAGCATGATGGTTCAAATTCAAACTATATTTAGGTTAAAACAGGAGGAACCTAAGTTCTAAACTAAGCTTCCTTAGTTTAGCTTTAAGTTTTTAAGGAGGAACCTATAGACCGTGATGAGGTCTCCCCTCAGCCTCCTCTTCTCCAGGCTGAACAGGCCAAGTGACCTCAGTTGCTCCTCGTATGTCTTCCCCTCTAGGCCCTTCACCATCTTTGTAGCCCTTCTCTGGACACTCTCCAATAGTTTCACGTCCTTTTTGTACTGTGGTGCCCAGAACTGCACACAGTACTCGAGTTGAAGCTGCACCTCACTGAGCACGGAGTGGAGTGGGACAATCACTTCCCTCAACCGGCTAGCAGTGCCGTGCTTTATGCACCCCAGGATACGGTTGGGTCATTTGGCTGCCAGGGCACACTGTTTATTCATGTTCAAATTGACGTAAACCAAAATCCCCAGTTCCCTTTCTGTGGGGCTGCTCTCCAGCCTCTCATCCCCCAGTCTGTACATATACCCAGGGCTGCCCCTTCCCAGGTGCAGTATCTGGCACTTGCTCTTCTTGAACTTCATATTGTTGGTGATTGCCCAGCTCTCTAATGTGTCAAGATCTCTCTGCAAGGCCTCTCCACCCTCAATGAAGTCAACAGCTCCTCCCAATTTAGTATCATCTCCAAACTCACTCAAAACACCTTTTAGTGATTTATGAAAACATTGAAAAGAACTGGCTCTAAAATGGAGCCCTAGGGAACCCTACTACTGACTGGCTGCCAGCCTGATGTAACACCATTTACTATAAGTCTTCGAGCCCAAAAGTTTTTGATACAATGTTAAATGAACAGGGATAACACAGAATCTTTGACCATATGATTTAACATTAGCACAAAATGATACTTATTCTAAGCCAGACAGTGACTAACTTTTAAGGTTTTTTTTGCATGTTTACTGTCAGCTGAGTTTTTCATGCTGCTTGGATGAATCATACCAATATAAGTAACACATCAACATGTCTTAGAAAGAGTAGCTCAAAACAACAAAACCACAGGAGTCACAAAATAAATGCAGACAGACTGTTCAAATTTATACTAGATAGAACGGTCACAGCAATTAATGGAATATCAAATTACTTATATGACTAAAATGCAATTATTACACTGTAATTTTAGAAATACAGTTTGAATAGCCATTGGTAATACTTATGAGGGAATTACTCAGTAGATTCTAGTCTCAAGAGAAGCCTTTACTGAAACTCTAGACTCTGGATTTAGACCCATTTGCTCTCTAAGCTTGTTCCACAGCTGAATGCCCCTAAGCACATGTTCTGTTCCCATTTGCTACATATTTCATCAAGAGGCATCGAGTTTTAACCATATTGTTACAGGTACTGGGATCAATATTAGTCAGTCAATACTGTATTCAGATTCTAAGCTACTGTGGTTTTCCAAAGGATGGATGTTGTGGTTTAACCCAGCTGGCAGCTAAGCACCACACAGCCGTTCGCTCACCCTCCCCCCTCCCTCTCTGGGATGGGGGAAAGAATCAGGAAAATGAAGCCTGTGGGTTGAGATAGAGACAGTTTATTAGGGCAGGAAAAATAATAATAATAATGATAATGGTACTACTAATCATACTGTGTACAAACAAGTGATGCACAATGCAATTGCTCACCACCCGCTGACCAATGTCCAGCCTATCCCCGAGCAGCCAGTCCTCCCACCCCAGCCAGCCACCCCTATATATTGTTCAGCATGACGTCAGATGGTATGGAATACCCCTTTGGCCAGTTTGGGTCAGCTGTCCTGGGTCTGTCCCCTCCCAGCTCCTGCTGCACCCCCAGCCTGCTCGCTGGCAGGACAGAGCGAGAAGCCGAAAAGTCCTTGGCCTGGTGTAAACACTGCTCTGCAACAATTAAAACATCATGGTGTTTTCAACATTCTTCTCATCCTAAATCCCAAACATAGCACCCTACCAGCTACTAGGAAGAAAATTAACTCTATCCTAGCTAAAACCAGGACATATATCCACCCCTTATTCCATACCATTTATATCACGCTCAGATTACACCCTTTCCAATACATTCCAATTAATCACCATTTTCATCTATGGTATATAGAATGTCCACTGAGTTTGCATAGTCCGTGACTGACTTCGGGCTCCATCTGTCACAGCAGTCTTTCAGGGCAGAAGAGATGGTGTGTGATGTTGGATTGTCACACGTTGAAGCCCATTCTCGTTCCATCACATCTCTGTGCTTGGCCATTTCTATCAAAATTCATTCGTTATTATCTGCGTGGCTGTTACTGTGATACCGTTAACAGGATGTTGACATTCAGCAATCATGGTAGTGATGACATACAGTATTATATAATAATTAACATACTACAATTCAACTCATGGGCTATTCTCACCCAGTATTAAATCCCCTTGAGGTACACACCGGACCTCCCCATTCTTTTGCATTACCCACCAAGTGCATCCAGGTCCCTGAGCAAAAGCAATCCCACGAATGGGTTTGCCTTTTCCTGAGGCAGGAGTAGCCCAGACTGTTTTACCCAGCATGTTTCTTACGTGCACTACAGGAACTTTATCCCCTTCTACAGTGCGTAACTGGTTTGACTGGGCAGGTCCAGCTCGGTTGGCAGATCCCCTAGTATTGACTAACCAGGTGGCCTTTGCCAAATGCGTATCCCAATGTTTGAATGTCCCAGCACCCATTGCTTTCAGTGTAGTCTTTAACAGTCCATTGTATCGTTCAACTTTCCCGGAGGCTGGTGCATGATAGGGGATGTGATACACCCACTCAATACCATGTTCTTTGGCCCAAGTGTCTATAAGGTTGTTTCGGAAATGAGTCCCGTTGTCTGACTCAATTCTCTCTGGGGTGCCATGTCGCCATAGGACTTGCTTTTCAAGGCCCAGGATAGTGTTCCGGGCGGTGGCATGGGGCACAGGATATGTTTCCAGCCATCCGGTGGTTGCTTCCACCATTGTAAGTACGTGGCGCTTGCCGTTGCGGGTTTGAGGGAGTGTGATGTAATCAATCTGCCAGGCCTCTCCATATTTATATTTCAGCCATCGTCCTCCATACCAAAGAGGCTTTGACCGTTTGGCTTGCTTGATTGCAGCACATGTTTCACAGTCATGAATAACCTGTGCTATAGTGTCCATGGTCAGGTCCACCCCTCGATCACGAGCCCATCTGTATGTAGCATCTCTACCTTGATGGCCTGAGGTGTCATGGGCCCATCGGGCTATAAATAATTCACCTTTATGTTGCCAGTCCAGGTCCACCTGAGCCACTTCAATCTTAGCAGCCTGATCCACCTGCTGCTTGTTTTGATGTTCTTCAGTAGCCCGATTCTTGGGCACATGAGCATCTACATGGCGTACCTTTACAACCAGGTTCTCTACCCGGGCAGCAATATCTTGCCACAATGCAGCAGCCCAGATGGGTTTGCCCCTGCGCTGCCAGTTGTTCTGCTTCCATTGCTGTAACCACCCCCACAGGGCATTTGCTACCATCCATGAATCAGTATAGAGATAGAGAACTGGCCACTTTTCTCGTTCAGCAATATCTAAAGCCAGCTGGATGGCTTTCACTTCTGCAAACTGACTCGATTCAACTTCTCCCTCAGCAGCTTCTGCAACTCGTCGTGTAGGACTCCATACAGCAGCTTTCCATCTCCGATGCTTTCCCACAATACGACAGGACCCATCAGTGAACAGGGCATATTTCTTCTCATTTTCCGGTAGCTTGTTGTACAGTGGGGCTTCTTCAGCACGGGCCACCTCCTCAGCCTGGAGAAGAGGAGGCTGAGGGGAGACCTCATCACGGTCTATAGGTTCCTCGCGAGGGGGAGTGGAGGGGAAGGCACCGAGCTATTCTCCTTAATCACCAGTGATAGGACCCACGGGAATGGTGTCAAGCTGAGGCAGGGGAGGTTTAGGCTAGACATCAGGAAGAGGTTCTTCACCGAGAGGGTGATCGCACACTGGAACAGGCTCCCCAGGGAAGCAGTCACTGCACCAAGCCTGTCTGAATTTAAGAAGCGTTTGGACTGTGCACTTAGTCACATGGTCTAAACTTTTGGGTAGATCTTTGTGGTGCCAGAAGTTGGACTCAATGATCCTTCTGGGTCCCTTCCAAGTCGGGATATTCTATGATTCTATGATCCTCCTCCAGAGATATCCCAAAATATTTGCATTCTGGCCAGTCCATAATCACTTCCAAGGCTACTGGGTGACTGGGTGTCCTCGTTCCAGTTAGGACAGAGTTAATATTCCTCCTAGTAGCTGGTAGGGTGCTATGTTTTGGATTAGGATGAGAAGAGCGCTGATAACATGCTGATGTTTTAATTGTTGCAGAGCAGCGATTACACCAAGCCAAGGACTTGTCAGCTTCTCGCTCTGTCCTGCCAGCGAGCAGGCTAGGGGTGCAGCAGGAGCTGGGAGGGGACAGACCCAGGACAGCTGACCCAAACTGGCCAAAGGGGTATTCCATACCATCTGACGTCATGCTAAACAATATATAGGGGTGGCTGGCCGGGGTGGGGGGCCGGCTGCTCGGGGATAGGCTGGGCATCGGTCAGCGGGTGGTGAGCAATTGCATTGTGCATCACTTGTTTCGTACACATTATTATTATTAATACTATTATCATTATCACTATTATTATTATTATTGTTATTATTATATTCCTGTCTTAATAAACTGTCTTTATCTCAACTCACAGGCTTCACTTTCCCGTTTCTCTCCCCCATCCCAGAGAGGGAGGGGGGAGGGAGAGCGAACGGCTGTGTGGTGTTTAGCTGCCAGCCGGGTTAAACCACAACACGGGTTTCCTATTCAAGCCCGCTGAGTATTCGGTGCAACCCACTTGCTCCATGTAGCATCAGTTGCATGATGTGTAGAGGGGACCCTTCCTTTGAACATCCAGCCTAGTACCAGCAGTCGGGGTGCCAGGAGGAGCTGTGCTGCAGTGCCGACCACTTCCGAAGCAGATCGAACTCCTTCATATGCTGCCAATATCTCCTTTTCAGTTGGAGTATAGCGGGCCTCAGATCCTCTGTATCCCCGACTCCGAAACCCCAGGGGTCGACCTCGAGTTTCCCCAGGCTCTTTCTGCCAGAGGCTCCAGGTGGGACCATTCTCCCTGGCTGCGGTGTAGAGCACATTCTTTACATCTGGTCCTGTTCGGACTGGCCCGAGGGCTACTGCATGAACTATTTCCTGCTTAATTTGTTCAAAGGCTTGTCGTTGCTCAGGGCCCCATTTGAAATCATTCTTCTTACGGGTTACTTGGTAGAGCAGGTTTACAAGCAGGCTGTAATTTGGAATGTTCATTGTCCATAACCCCATGACACCTAGGAAAGTTTGTGTTTCTTTTTTGCTAGTTGGTGGAGACATAGCTGTTATTTTGTTGATCACATCCATTGGGATTTGACGACGTCCATCTTGCCATTTTATTCCTAAAAACTGGATCTATTGTGCAGGTCCTTTATTTTGTTTTATGGCAAAACCACCCTTCAGAAGGATTTGGACTATTTTCTTCCATTTCTCGAAAACTTCCTCTGCAGTGTCACCCCACACAATGATGCCATCGATGTACTGCAGGTGTTCAGGAGCTTCCCCCTGCTCCAGCGCAGACTGGATCAGTCCATGGCAAATGCTAGGGCTGTGTTTCCACCCCTGGGGCAGTCGATTCCAAGTGTACTGGATACCCCTCCAAGTGAAAGCAAACTGTGGCCTGCACTGTGCTGCTAGAGGGATGGAGAAAAATGCATTAGCGATATCAATTGTGGCATACCACTTGGCTGCCTTTGATTCCAGTTCATACTGGAGTTCTAGCATGTCCGGCACTGCAGCACTCAGCGGTGGCGTGACTTCGTTCAGGCCCCGATAGTCCACTGTTAGTCTCCACTCACCATTAGACTTTCGCACTGGCCATATGGGACTATTAAAAGGTAAATGAGTCTTGCTGATCACTCCTTGGCTCTCCAGTTGACGAATTAGCTTATGGATGGGACTCAGGGAGTCTCGGTTGGTGCGATATTGCTGCCGGTGCACAGATGTGGTAGCGATTGGCACCTGCTGTTCCTCGACCCTCAGCAACCCCACAACAGAAGGGTCCTCTGAGAGACCGGGCAAGGTAGACAACTATTTAATGTCCTCTGTCTCTAAGGCAGCTATGCCAAAAGCCCACCAGAGCCCTTTTGGGTCCTTGAAATATCCTCTCCTATGATAGTCTGGTCACTGCGAGGACAGTGTGAGAAGATGAAAAGTCCTTGGCTTAGTGTAAGCACTGCTCTGCAACAATTAAAACATTAGGGTGTTATCAACATTCTTCTCATCCTAAATCCAAAACACAGTACACTACCAGCTACTAAGTCTATGCCAAGGATGCACGGAGCATCCGGGCCAGTCACAATACGGTGCTTTTGCCACTCAATTCCAGTTAGACTCACGTCAGCCTCCAATACAGTTAACTGCTGGGATCCCCCCGTCACACCATAAATACAGATGGGCTCTGGCCCTTTATAGCTTGATGGCATTATAGTACGCTGTGCACCGGTGTCTACTAAAGCCTTATACTTCTGTGTGTCTGACGTGCCAGGCCACCGAATCCACACAGTCCAATAAACTCGATTGTCCCTTTCCTCCCCCTGGCTGGAGGCAGGGCCCCTCTAGTCCTGGTCAGAATCTTCATTTCTGTTTCTGGAGGACTGCCTGCTGGAAGTTGGAACAGCAAACTTCCCAGAGACCCCCTTTTTCCGATTGTTTTCCTTTGCAACTCACGTACCCGTGCCTCTAGGGTCGCAGTAGATTTTCCATCCCACTTTCTCCTGTCCTCTCCATGGTCACGTAGGTAAAACTACAGGGTGGCATGGGGTGTATAGCCACTATATCTTCCTTGCATGGATGGATGCTTACTCCTGATAGCTGAGACACTGGTTTTTACAGGTGGGGGGGAAGATAAATTCTCTTTAAGTTGGTGGACCTCTTCAGAAAGTTTCTCCAAAGTATTCTCTTTTAGCTGGTGGAACTCTTGAGAAAGGTTCTCCACAGCCGAGACGCAGGCCTGTAGGGAAGAGGAGAGACTTTCTTCGTGCTGCTGGAGTTGTTTAGCCACTTCATCCACTGTGGGTTCCTCATCCTCTTTCCAGGCCATTACTGCCAATGAGCTGGCATATGATGATGGTGCACTCCGTACAAACTTCCGCCACGTGGGTTGTGAACACTTGACTTCATCTGGATCTGTGGATGTTTGTGCGTCGTCTAGGTCCTTATAAATCACCTCCCGTACGGCTAATTCCCTCAGGTACTGGATTCCCTTCTCCATAGTGGTCCACTTGCCTGGTAGACATACAAGTTCTTCCTTGAAGGGATACCTTTCCTGCACAGCTGACAGGAGACGCCTCCAGAGACTGCGAGATCGTGCTCCATCTCCAATTGCTTTGTCAATGCATGCGTCCCTAGCAAGGGATCCCAGCCGCCTGGCTTCCCTGCCCTCTAATTCCACACAATCGGCCCCGGTGTCCCAGCACCGGAGCTGCCAGGTGACAAGCTGCTCACCTATGCAGCAACCAAAATCTTTTCGCACATCTCGTAGCTCACGCTGGTATAGGTTTCGGGTAGTTGTTGTTTTTGCGACATCTTCATCTTCATCCTCCTGTTCCTCTGATGGCCCGGCATCGTCTTCTCTATACTTAGTCTTAGCAGAAGTTTCTCTGCGTTCTAAACAATCTGACTCTCTATACCATTTTTTCATCTTGGTTACAGGGGCAACTTGCACTGCTACAGCTCGTTTCTCTGACCCAGCCACAGGGCCTGCCACAGGGGTTGGTACAGACATAGGGCCCGCCACAGGGGCTGGAACAACCGCTGGGCCTGTCACAGGGGTTGGAGAGGCCGCAGGGGCTGGAGCGGCCGCAGGGTGCATTGTAGGGTTTGGAGTGGCCCTTGGGCCTGTCACAGGACTTGATTGTGATAAATTAGCGGGTGTTTGTTCATTGTCTTTAAAAGGAATTCAGAGGATCTTCTGAGAAGATAAGGTTTTGCAATTTACGACCTTGTTAAGGGGGAAGACTAAGCAAGTACATAGTGGGGAGGGGGTGTTGGATAAACATCCTTGGTAAAACAAAGACTCTGTGAAATACTGTTTCCCGCTTCACTACCCTCCCCCTTGAACACGAGCACAACGCATGATCATTGAAAGAAAAACAACGACCCCCAACAACGAACTGCGCAGCTTCAGAAGGTTCAACAAGTCCTGACAAGCCGAAACTTGGATGCTATAAAATGGCGACACTGAAAAGGGAAAGTTGCGTGCTGTGGTGGAGCGGAGACTCCCCAGCCGCCCAGCGCTGTTTTGCTTGTGCCTGCTTACTTAATTAATAAAATATTTCTGATAGACCAAGAAAGGAGTGTCCACAGGGTCTGTCACTAGGGTTATAGTGGCATCGATTGCAGCTCGATAGGCACAGGCCAGACCCCAGCACGTTGCAGTGATTTGTGTCACTTTGGAATTGCCAGAGTGATCACACCCCTTTTTCAAGCATTCTAGCAGTTTTTTAGGATTTTGTAGTCGTTCAGGGGTGAATTTCCAAAGCACTGGATGTGCCCACTGCTCTAGAAACCTGCCCATATCCTCCCACACTCCCTGCCACTCGCAACTATCCTGCCTCAGGACAGATCTCTGGATGGCATTCCTAAGTAGTTGTTTAATATTAAACAAAATCTGAAGCGCATTCAGGAGACATAACAACAAGAGCAGGCTGGTCTGAGTATCCCAAGGATATTCAAAATCTTTAAGAACTATCGTAACTAGTCCGGAGGATAAGAGGGGGGTGAAGGAGAAAGAGAGAGTGAATAAGTAGGAAAAAATATCTCTCCCTGTCCCCTCCACAGATTGGCTCCCTGAAGAAAAAAGGTAATATAGGTGTAATTATTAATAGTTTCTGAGATATGGTTTCCAAAGTATGGAGTCGGCGACAGTGCTGAGTACACATACCAGGTTAGTCTGATGACCAGCAACTTTATCATACCATATGCCAGTGTTACACCGCACAGTAAAATAATGATCTTAAACCAGGGCCCAGAAAGGATAAACAGCACGACAGGAAACACATACAGTAAGTAATGTGCAATATAACTCAATTTGGAAAACAGGCACAGCAGACTTGAGATCAAAGCAATCAACATTGTGACTGGCAACTATTAAGCAGGTCCAATACTTATACCAATTTTAGTTTAACACACTCAGGTCAAATCTGTCGATATCTCAACCCTTCAAGCCCCACGTTGGGCGCCAAAAGGACTGTTGTGGTTTAACCCGGCTGGCAGCTAAACACCACACAGCCGTTCGCTCACCCTCCCCCCTCCCTCTCTGGGATGGGGGAGAGAAACGGGAAAGTGAAGCCTGTGGGTAGAGATAAAGAAAGTTTATTAGGGCAGGAAAGAAAGGAAAATAATAATCATAATGATACTACTACTACTACTACTAATGTGTACAAACAAGTGATGCACAATGCAATTGCTCACCACCCGCTGACCGATGCCCAGCCTATCCCCGAGCAGCCGGCCCCCCCCACCCCGGCCAGCCACCCCTATATATTGTTTAGCATGACGTCAGATGGTATGGAATACCCCTTTGGCCAGTTTGGGTCAGCTGTCCTGGGTCTGTCCCCTCCCAGCTCCTGCTGCACCCCCAGCCTGCTCGCTGGCAGGACAGAGCGAGAAGCCGAAAAGTCCTTGGCCTGGTGTAAACACTGCTCTGCAACAATTAAAACATCAGCATGTTATCAGCGCTCTTCTCATCCTAATCCAAAACATAGCACCCTACCAGCTACTAGGAGGAAAATTAACTCTGTCCTAGCCAAAACCAGGACAACGGAGTGTGGTGGTTTTACCGTGCTAGGCAGCTGAACACCACAACCGCTCTCTCACTCCCCCTCCTTAGATGAGGAGGGGAAGAAGTAAAGGAAAGAACAGCTCACGGGTTGAGATAAGGATGATTTAATTAAAGGAAAAAAAAATAATTATTAAGGAAAGATTATTATTAATTAAACAATTTAACTAAACAATTTAACTAAACAATTAACAATTTAACTAAAGGGGGAAAAAAAAGGAAAGGGGAAAAGGGAGGGGGAAAGGGAAAACTAAACAAAAGAAGTAAAGGCTATGTGGAAGTGCAGAGGAAAGAAATTATTCTCTACGTCCCACAAATGAGCGATGCTTGACCACGTCCTTGAAGCAGGGCCTCAACGCACGTAGCCGGTGTTCGGGAGGAGGACAGACGTTTTCCCAACGAGAGCCCACCCCTCCCCTCTTCCTCCTTTTTCCACCTTTTATTGCTGAGTGTGACATCATATGGTATGGAATATCCCTTTGGTTGGTTTAGGTCAGCTGCCCTGGTGATGTTTCTTTTCTCACATCTTTGCCCACCCCTAGGGGAGTTAGGGAGAGTCCTGATGCTGTGCCAGCACTGCTCAGCAGCAGACACAACACTGGTGTGATACTATTGCTGTTTTAGCCAGGAGTGCAAAGCACAGCGCTGTATAGGCTGCTGCAGGGAAAGTTAACATCCCAGCCCGACCCAGTACATGGAGAAGACCCTAAAATGACAACAGAAGCTGAGCACGAAACAGTGCAAGGGATTACCAATCAGAGAGAGACTCTATGAAAGCCTCTGTAGCCCCAAACTCAATCCACATCCTAGCAAACTTCAGCTGTATAGTGAAAAGCTAACAGGTAAACTAAGCAGGGCAGTAGAACCTCATTAAATAATGATGGAATTAGATCTAAACAGACTGAAAATACTATTTTTCATACCACTGATGCTATTCAACTGCTACGGTCAAGCTAAAAATAATTGCCTCATTTTGTCCTTAAAAAAAATCTGTGTATGTTTTTTTCTGTTCATTATTTAAATACGCTTTTAGTTTTAAAAAGTATAAACGATCTCTCAGACACTAACAGTGGAATAAACCTTCTATAATACAGACTTCCAAATGAATAAATCAAATCCAAAAGATATTTTCCACTACATAAATGCAATTGTACAGTTCCTTCTGGTTAAAGCAATTTCTCTCTTACTACTTCTAATGGGGGGGGGGGGGGTGTAACATGACACCAAAGAAATAATGATGTTTTAGTATTAATCAGAAAAATTTGGGAAACCTCAAGGTGCTTGCCTTATCTGGCTGACCATATAAACGAAAGGTGAGTGAGCCACCTCACTGAAGCCAAAGGCACTGTCCTAGTTTTGGCTAGGATAGAGTTAATTTTCCTCCTAGTAGCTGGTAGGGTGCTATGTTTTGGATTAGGATGAGAAGAGCGCTGATAACATGCTGATGTTTTAATTGTTGCAGAGCAGTGTTTACACCAGGCCAAGGACTTTTCGGCTTCTTGCTCTGTCCTGCCAGCGGGCAGGCTGGGGGTGCAGCAGGAGCTGGGAGGGGACAGACCCAGGACAGCTGACCCAAACTGGCCAAAGGGGTATTCCATACCATCTGACGTCATGCTAAACAATATATAGGGGTGGCTGGCCGGGGTGGGGGGCCGGCTGCTCGGGGATAGGCTGGGCATCGGTCAGCGGGTGGTGAGCAATTGCATTGTGCATCACTTGTTTGTACACATTATTAGTAGTAGTACCATTATCGTTATTATTATTATTTTCCTTTCTTTTCTATCCTAATAAACTGCCTCTATCTCAACCCACAAGCTTTCATTTTAATATTTTTTTCGATTCCCTCCCCCAAAGTCTGTGCAAAAAAGCAGCCTGCATACAAGCGATGGATGAGAGGGATGTGTTAAGGCAGTACTGTCTGCTAGCAGCTGTGCATTTGGGCATTGATGGGGTGGTATCGGACTTGGAAAAAGGAGGTATTATCACTCGCATTCATTCCCCTTACACTTCTCCTGTCTGGACAGTGAAAAAGCCGAATGGATTGTGACTTACAATTGATTATAGGTGACTGAATGCCAATACCGCACCTTTTAACTGCCGCTGCGCCAAATATTGTGGAAATGGTAACTCAAATTCAGGAAGCATCACACCCATGGATGGCAACTTTAGACACTAAAGATATGTTTTTCATGATTCCGTTGCAGGAACATGATAAGGCTCAATTTGCTTTTCCTTGGAAAGGGATACAGTTTACCTTTAATAGGCTGTCTTAAGGATATCAACACTCCCCTACTGTTGCTCACAATGCCTTGGCAAAGGTTTTAGCAGAAATCCCCAGCCCACCAGGCATTGTAGTATATCAGTACATCAATGACATAGTGATAGGAGGGAAAAATGCAGAGGGAGTCAGACATGCCATGGAAGCTGCATGAGAAAAATTGAGAGCTTTGGAATTAGACATTCCTCCATCAAAATGTCAGGTGGCCGTGCAAGAGGTTAAGTTCCTGGGAGTCTGGTAGATTAAAGGAGACACTTCTATTCCTCCATACACCTTGGAGAAAATAGATAATGGGCAGAGTCCCTCTAGTACAAAGAACTTACAGCAAATTCTGGGATATTACTTACTGGCATAAGGATATCCCTGTTTTTTCTATCATTACCTGTCCCTTATACAATCTTCTTAGAAAAGGGAAATCATGGGACTGGACTAAACAGCACAAGGATGCATTAGAATTATTAATAAAAGAACTGAGGTTATTTCAACAGCTAGGTCCCTTACACACAACCAACCCTATTTGTGTAGAATGGGGATTCAGTGAACATGGTTCCCACTGTAATCTCTGGCAAAAGGGACCAGAAGGACCAGAGAGACCACTAGAGTTTAGCTCCCACTCTTCAATGACACCGTAACAAGATATTAGGATCTTGAAAAAGGCTTACTGTCTCTAGTGCAAGTGGTGAAATGGGTGGAACAGATAAGGAGAGAACAGAGTGTGATTATCTAGGGTCCTTTCCATCTCCTAGATATAGTTTGCAAGGGTATGGTACCACCTGCAGGAATTGCCCAGAAACCCACAGTCTGTAAATGGTATACCTATCTGGACAGTATCAATGAAATTATGCCTATTAAGGAAGGCAACATTAAGGTATCTAAATTGCAGAAAGATATAAACATTACCTTACTATTCCAAACCTCACCAAGCCAACCATTTCTGATTCAGGAGGCATATCCTCTAAGGAAGGTCAGCAATGCCAACACGCATTGGGACTGTTAACACTTTGCCTCCTCTGGAGAAAACCTCTTTCACCAGCTCTATGGGGATGGACCAAAAGGGAACTGAAAGATCATTGGCAATACCTCAAGACAGGGACTGTAGTTGAATGGACCCTGGAATAAATTTTCACGCCTTAAGTTACAGCACTCCAGAACCGAAGGATGTTGTATAACCTCACTGGACAGACTGAAGCACTGGCTAGTACAACTCGTGTTGGGTTGGAAGAATTAGGAGGTTAGCTGAACATATTTAATAAGGTGACAGATATAACAGATTCAGAATTGCCATTGATAAATACACTTACCGCAATAGTGCTAATAAATGATATTAGTGCCAGCAAAATGCTATCCCAGGTATTCCTCACCAAAGGGCAAAGACACAGAGCTTACCAAGAGGGCGTCCCTATCTTGGAGGAGGAGAAAGGAGCACAGCTCATCGATTGCCTCTTCTAGGTCTCCAATTTCTTCTCCCTCCCGCCACCCGCACGCCCCTATCTCTCTTCTTTTTTCTAACTTTTTTTTTTCCCCCTAACACTAACTCTTTCATATCCTAACCTTATCTGTTCCACCCCCTTGGGTGATGTTTAGCATGATATGGGTGGAGATTTGAGTACTATAGTCATATATGTTTAGCATGTACTTCATTAAGGTCATTATCATATTTGGGGGTGTTAACTTCAATATTTATTTTACACATAACGAAGCAAAAGGTTTTACTCCAGGCACCATGGCCTTCAAGATTCTGTTCTTCTGCCAAAACAGGGCTGTCCCCCCACCACAAGACTCCCGCCTTCAGCAACCTCTCATACTAAGCCTACAGACCTCCATCCACAAAAAGGTTGTATAAGAGAGAAGCAGGAGCAAGCTGCTTAATTCCCTTTGCCCAAGGCCAGTGCTTATCAGTGACACTAAGAAGTCTGACTATTCTCCACACACACCTACTTCAAAGATTATGATGTGTTTGTCCTTCTCATGTAATTTGGTCCCCCAAATCTGCCCTTGAGCATTTTTTCTTTCACTTGAGATTGTCTCAAAAATGTATAAGCAGCCTCCTGCTCATATTACTCAATTTTTTATTTTCATGTACAACAACAATAATTTCAACCATACTTTTCCCACCAAAGTTTCCACTGCTACCTTCTTTCCTGGCTATTGCCGATTGCAAAATCCATCCTGTGTCACTGAAACTTGTGTTTCATCTTCAGGCATGTAGCCCTATCTGTAACCCTATCAGAAAGGTGTAGAATTTACCAACTCCTTCTGTGTATCAGTACATCTGTTGAGGTAACAGGTACACTGAAGCTCTTATGTATCCTACCTCACTTAATGCAATGTACTTTTCCCTTGCCCAGCTGGAACACTGGTCCAACCCCCAACTATTCACTATGCTACAACACCCTTTTTCTAACTCACTACTCACCTCTCATCAGTCCTCTCTGCTCCTCTCCACCAGTTCTTCATCTACCAAAAAATGGTACTTGCTCTCATTCTGAAGGGCCTTTCATGGTCTCTTCCCTCAGCCTATCATCTCTCATTCTGCAGTAAGTTATTAATTCTTGCCTTCTGCCAGCTCCCAACACATCTATCAAACTTTCAGGCAAGTATCTTTCACATTCCAATGATTTGTAATCTTACAATTGGTAAAAGCACCTCAAAAATCAGCAATACAGACCATTTTTAGAAATTGACCCTTTAATTTATTTTCACTATCAAACCCGCAATGGAAGTTGACAGTTTCTAGTCTATCAGTGCCCAAGCCACTGCCTATCATGCTCATTGACATAGTCCTCCACCTCACCATACTTTGCCAGTTTACATCCAGAAATCTGTCATTTCACATTTTTGATTCAGCCTTGTGGATCAGGAACCAATCCTTTAGCTCTATTTGTACAACTTAACCCCTGAATTAGAAGATAATTCAGACTTCTAAACACTACAACACTACAAAAATTCAGCCAGTAAGGGACACAAACAAGTTTCAGCATAATTTTGCATTCACATATTTGCTTGTCCTTATTTGCTCCTTTCCTCTCCGACAGTATATAGATTTCCATGCACTGTTCCATGATACTAGACTGTTTTATGAATCTTCTGTACATCTGATATAGTATATATAAAATATTTTATCCATATGATCACTTGTTCTGACACCATTTGAGTACCTACCTTAGTAAAATTATTCAAGTGACCTAGTTTTCTCATATTTGAAATGCCTTGTAATTTGGCCACATTTTGGAGAATCTCTCTCATATTATCACAGGGTTCTGAAAAAAAAAAAAAAAGTTATTAGTAGACAATTAAAAAATTAGAAATCTAAACATGCATTCAACATGTAGTTTCCAAAGCATAACAGGTATTTTGCTGATCGTAATTAAGGATACAGATAATTTTCCTTCAAGAAATATCAATTGGATTTACATCTAGAACCAAAGCCAGATATACCTGAGTTCTCTCAAGTAAGTGCTAAATCACATGGAGGAGAGAGATTTCTATTTTAAAGGAGATTTTAACCAATATATTAGATTTACAATCGACAAAAATATCGATTTAATGATTCAAACTCCAGTCTTAGCATCTCATAACTGAACAGCCTTATTCTTAATTCCCCTGTAATTTAAAGACAAATAGTAAACAAAGACAGAAGTAAAAAGACAGCACTTAACTACCACACTACATGATTATTTTTTTCCCCTCCCCAAACAAAGGGTCGGTAGGACTTCTGCTTTCCATATTAACCTCTGTCCACAATCACCCTAAATTTACGAGAGGGCTGGGAATTTCCAGTGATATGAGAAGTGAACTACAAGGTAAGCAAGGTGACTGGGAACTTTTTATCCTCACCTTCTTCCTAAGGATACACAATTCGACATGTCCATGTACTCTCCAAACCAACAAAAAAAAGCAGCCCCAAAGGATTCAGATACCAGTTTATGAACCTACATTTTGCTGGGAAATGGAAAAGGACTACCAAATAGAGAAGACGATATCATCCTGTCTCTGGGAATAAGGCTGGTACAATACAGGCAGAGTACAAAAGCAACACAAAGTGGGGCTGGGCACAGCGATGCAAGCAGACCTACTGTAACAGAAACTGCAGTAAGCTCTGTACACGGTGGTATTGCAGTAGAACAGTTTTCAAAGAGATGTTTGATTGCCAGGATTGTTGTGGAGTCTTGTACTAGACATCATTATGTGATACGTGCTACAACAACACTGTCAA
This sequence comes from Anser brachyrhynchus, assembly GCF_964034855.1. Classification (NCBI taxonomy): domain Eukaryota; kingdom Metazoa; phylum Chordata; class Aves; order Anseriformes; family Anatidae; genus Anser; species Anser brachyrhynchus. Next base: position 24,614,422 of record NC_137704.1, on the reverse strand, counting down.
CAGAACTGTAGTTTGAAATAAAATGCCAAGGCTACATTGGAGACATAAACAGATGAAAAGTATTGTTACCAAAAAAGAAAAAAATAAAAAGCATTGCATGAAATAAAGTCTTTAGAAAAAGCCAGGAGAAGAGTCCAAACACTGGACATCTGGAAAGCTGCAAAAGGAAGGGTTGTGTATGTGGTGCCACATACTAACTTTCAGTCAAAGAAACTTGCTTCCTACTGTAGTACGAACAGATATATCTGAAGCTTTGGAGTATAAATAAGAGATTTTTACTTTCCTGTTCATCCTGAAAGGATATCATAGACTCATAGAATCAAAGAATGGCTTGGGTTAGTCTTATGAAAATAAAATGAACATGAAAATAAAAAATTGAGTAATATGAGCAGGAGGCTGCTTATACATCTTTGAGACAATCTCAAGTGAAAGAAAAAATGCTCAAGGGCAGACTTATAAAGTCTTATGAGGAGCAGCTGAGGGACCTGGGGTTGTTTAGTCTGGAGAAGAGGAGGAGGCTCAGGGCAGACCTTATTGGGGAGACCCAGGGGAGACCTACAGCTACCTGAAAGGGAGTTGTGGGGAGCTGGGGGTCAGCCTCTTCTCACAGATAACTGACAATAGGACTAGAGGGAATGGCCTCAAGTTGTGCCAGGGGAGGTTTAGTTTGGAAATTAGGAGACATTTCTTCTCAGAAAGGGTATTCAGGCGTTGGAACGGGTTGCCCAGGGAGGTGGTGGCGTCACCGTCCCTGGGGGTGTTTAAGGAAAGGTTGGACATGGTGCTTAGGGACAGGGTTTAGCGGGTGATATTGGTGGTAGGGGGATGGTTGGACAGATGATCTCAGAGGTCTTTTCCAACCTTAAGGATTCTATGATCCTACTTCTGAAAGACCATCACTGCTGTAATATCAAATATGATTATTCACATAAAAATGAGTGCCACTAATAGTCTTTATTGACTTTAAGCTGAACTAGTAGAAAATAAGAAAGAGATTTTTCATACTGTGAGGTTAAGATAAATTCTTTCTGTACAAAAGCTGAACTAGAAGTTAACTGAAGTTATTTCCAAGTCATTCAAGAAGAGCAGACAGAAGGAAAGACAAGCAACTATCAACTGTGTTGAGCAGATAATAGGTATTCTTTACATCATGAATCATGCTTTGTTTCTAGTGTTGCAGATTTGTAGAGAAAGAAGTCTGAACAATGAGCACATGAGACTCACTTCTTCTAAATGATGTTTTTCTATTTCTTTTGGATATTCCAGATTAAGATACCTCAGATGAGTTTCCTTCTAAAACAGAAAGTACTCGTTTCTCATGAAAACAATGCTGTTGCTATCTATTACATTTCTTATTAGGACAGCCAAATACTGAATTTGGATTTTTTTTTCCCCTCCATTGAGAGAAGTATCTTTACTTTTATATTTGAGAGGAAAAAAATGTATTGAACTGCAGAATAAAACAATCATAAGACAAATATTTTCTCAAAAGCAATAATACTCTGAAAGTTTGTTCAACAACTCACAAGAGAAGGATATTCTTAATTTGGAGAATGGAGTCAATTTAAAAATCTGCAACTGTGAAACCACTAAAAAGGACAATATCAAGTGAACCAACATCCAAAAGTACCAAACAGGGATGTGTCACTATTTTTAAATAATGAGAATCTAATAAAAATATACTGTTAGCTAGAAACACATACCTCTAAAGTAAAGGCCATAAAAATCCATAAAGGTCCAATGAAAGCAATGACGTATAGAAAACTACAAGACTGAAAAAAACCTCTCACTTGAAAACAAACAAACAAACAAACAAAACATCAATCAACAACTGAACTACAAAATCTAAGAGAAAATACTATGAGCTAAAAGAGAAATCTGACTTTTTAAAGTTAATGAATATATGCTACAGCAAGAAGAAAAAACAAACGTACGAGGGAAAACTGTGTGTGAGGAGTGTTGGGGACACAACCTAAACACGTGTGCGTATGTGTATGTATGTGTGTACACACACAAAATGGCTTGGTTGGAAGGGACCTTAAAGACCATCTAGTTCCAACCCCCTGCCATAGGCAGGGATGCCACCCACTAGATCAGGTTTGCCAGGGCCCCATCCAGCCTGGCCTTGAACACTTCCAGGGATGGGGCATCCACAGCTTCTCTGGGAAACCTGTTCCAGTGCCTCACCAGCCTCTGAGTAAAGAGCTTCTTCCTAACATCCAATCTAAATCTCCCCTCTTTCAGTTTAAAACCATTCCCCCTTGTCCCATCATTATCTACACGAGTAAAGAGTCCCTCTCCATCCTTTTTATAAGAACCCTTTAAGTATTGAAAGGCCGCAACGAGGTCTCCCCGGAGCCTTCTCTTCTCCAGGCTGAACATCCCCAGCTCTCTCAGTCTTTCTTCATAGGAGAGGTGCTCCAGCCCCTTGATCATCTTTGTGGCCCTCCTCTGGACCCGTTCTAACAGGTCCACATCTTTCTTGTACTGGGGGCCCCAGACCTGGACGCAGTACTCCAAGCGGGGCCTCACAAGGACAGAGTAGATGGGGACAATCACCTCCCTTGACCTGCTGGCCCCGCCTCTCTTGATGCAGCCCAGGATACGGTTGGCCTTCTGGGCTGCAAGCGCACACTGCTGGCTCACGTTGAGCTTCTCATCTACCAGAACCCCCAAATCACTCTCCACAGGGCTGCTCTCAATAGGTTCTTCTCCCAGTCTGTACTCGTGCCTGGGATTGCCCCGTCCCAGGTGCAGCACCCTGCACTTGGACTTGTTGAACCTCATTCGGTTCACGTGGGCCCACTTCTCAAGCTTATCCAGGTCCCTTTGGATGGCATCTCTTCCTTCTGTTGTATCAACTGCACCACTCAGCTTGGTGTCATCTGCAAACTTGCTGAGGGTGCACTCAATCCCATCATCTAGGTCACTGATGAAGATATTGAAAAGCACCGGTCCCAAGACAGACCCCTGAGGGACACCGCTTGTCACCGGCCTCTACCTGGACAGAGAGCCATTGACCACTACTCTCTGGGTGCAGCCATCAAGCCAATTCCTTATCCACCAAATGGTCCACCCTTCAAATCCATCTCTCTCCAATTTAGAAATCAGGATGTCATGTGGGACCGTGTCAAAAGCCTTACAGAAGTCCAAGTAGATGACATCAGTCGGTCTTCCTTTGCCAACTGATGCTGTCATAGAAGGCCACCAGATTGGTCAGGCATGATTTGCCCTTGGGGAAGCCATGCTGGCTGTCTCGGATCACCTCCTGGTCTTGCATGTGCCTTAACATTGCTTCCAGGAGGATCTGTTCCATGATCTTGCCAGGCACAGAGGTGAGGCTCACCGGTCTGTAGTTCTCCGGGTCTTCCTTTCTACCCTTTTTAAAAATGGGAGTGATGTTTCCCTTTTTCCAGTCACGGGGGACTTCACCTGACTACCATGACTTTTCAAATATGATGGAGAGTGGCTTGGCAGCTACATCAGCCAATTCCCTCAGAACCCTGGGATGGATGTCATCAGGCCCCATGGACTTGTAGCTGTTCAGTTGCATCAGGAGGTCCCGAACCCGCTCTTCGCTTACAGTGGGAGGGACTCTGCTCCCCCAGCCCCCACCTAGAGGTTCGGAGACTCGAGAGATGTGGGAAGCCTGACGGCCAGTGAAGACTGAGGCAAAGAAGTTGTTGAGTACCTCAGCCTTCTCCACGTCTGTTGTTACCAGTCCTCCATCTACATTTTTCAGAGAGGGTACATTCTCCTTAGTCTTTCTTTTCTGGCCAATGTAGCTGTAGAATCCCTTCTTGTTATTTTTTGCATCCCTCGCCAAGTTTAGCTCTGTCAGTGCCTTGGCTTTCCTGATCCCATCCCTGCACGTCCGGACAGCGTTTCTGTACTCTTCCCAGGGCACACGGCCCTGTTTCCACTGCCTGTGCAGTCCCTTCTTTTGCCTAAGTTTGACCAGAAGGTCATTGCTCAGCCATACCGGTTTCCTACCTTCCCTGCTTGATTTATTGCACATGGGGATGGAGAACTCTTGCACTCTAAGAAAAATATCCTTAAAGAGTTGCCAGCTCTGATCAGATCCTCTTTCCCTAAGGACAGTGTCCCACGGAATCTCTTCCACTAATTCTTTGAGTAACTGTAAGTTTGCTCTTCTAAAGTCGAGGATCCTGACTTTGCTCTTTGCCAGGCCCACATCCCTCGAGATCACAAACTCAACCAGGCCATGGTCACTGCAACCCAGACTGCCTCCAATCTTAACCTCTTTAATGAGGTCATTCACACTGGTGAGCACCAGGTCCAGAAACGCTTCTCCTCTGGTTGGCTTGTCTAACATCTGGACGAGGAAGTTGTCCTCAATGCACTCCAGGAGTCTCCTGGATTGCTTGCTGCCTGCCATGTAGCTTTCCCAGCAGACATCTGGGTGATTGAAATCCCCCATCAGGATGAGAGCCCGTGAGCACGATGCTTCTTGTAGTTGGAGCAAGAAGGCTTCATCAAAAGGCTCCCCTTGATCGGGCGGCCTGTAGTAGACCCCAACCACAAGGTGCCCTTTATTGGTCTGATGCTTAATTTTTACCCACAGGCTCTCAACCTGCTCATGGCTGTTTCTTAGCGGCAATTCTTCACAATCTATCCACTTCTTAACATAGAGGGCAACACCCCCACCCTTCCTTCCCTGCCTATCTCTCCTGTAAAGCTTGTAGCCCTCCATTCCAGTGTTCCAGTTGTGTGATTTGTCCCACCACGTTTCTGTGATAGCAATTAGATCAGAGTTTTCTAATTGCACCATGGCTTCCAACTCCTCCTGCTTATTCCCCATGCTGCATGCATTGGTGTAGAGGCACTTCAGCTGGGCTATGGGCCACATTGCCTTTTTAGAGGAGTCATTCCCAATTCCTATGGGATGATTCACAGGTGTCTCCCCGTTGTTTTCTAGTGTACTGGCATCCACTGGTTCTTTTGCGTCTCTTACAGGTACATCCCCTTCCCCCACCGAGTCTAGTTTAAAGCCCTACTAATGAGTCCAGCCAGCTTGCTGCCCAGGATGCTCTTGCCCCACTTCATCAGGCATGCCCCATCTGGTGTCAGCATTCCTGGTCTCTCAGAAAAATGTCTGAGATCGTAGAACCTAAAACCCTGAGCATGGCACCAGCTACGTAGCCAATCATTCACCTGATTTGTATGTTGCCTCCTCCTTGGGTCCCAGCCTCCAACTGGGAGGACTGAGAACACTACTTGCGCTCCCAATCCCTTCAACATCTTTCCAAGGGACATAAAGTCCCTTTTGATGTTTCGTAGTTTCCTTATTGCGACCTCATTCATCCCTACATGAAAGAGTAGGAATGGGTGATAGTCATGTGGCTTAACCAAGCTTGGTAGCCTCTTTGTGATGTCGCGGATGCAGGCCCCAGGCAGGCAGCAAACCTCTCGAGAGAGATTGTCTGGGCAGCAAATGGGCGCTTCAGTGCCTCTCAGAGAGGAATCTCCAATTACCAACACCCTTCGTGCTTTTTTGTGGCACTGGTTCTTATACACGTGGTTTGCTGGTCCACGTTTATACTGTTGCCCTTTCCTGGGGCTTGACCATTACCATTTTTGTTTTTATTATCCTCTCCTTTTCTGAGCTCCAGTGCATCATATCTATTGCGTAGGGGCACTTCAGGGGCAAGGGGGAGATCCCTTCTTCTGCTCCGAGCAGAGATGAGGGTCCAGCTTCCCTTGTCTTGCGAGTCCATCAGTTGTGCCAATTCAGGGTTGGAGGCTCCTTTACCAGTCCCTTGTGAGGACTTAAGGCAGGGCTGTTGCTCAGCCTGTGCCAGTGCTTGATACCACACATCAATCTTTCGCTGATTCCTGGATGCTTTGCAGCCTGTTGAGCTCCTCTCGCAAGACAGCAACTTGCTCAAAAAGCTCATCCAGCTGGGCACACTTGCACCCACGACACCCAATTCTGCCATTGGGCCCTAGGGGGACTTCAGGATTCTGGAGTTCCCCACAACTGGGGGTCTGGAAAGCTCTTTTGGTCCTCAGGGGCTCTGTCTGCATGTAGACATCTGCCATGGGGGGTTGTGGCCCCTCCGTCTGGGTTTTGGTCTCAGCCCACAAGAGAGAGCCCGCAAGAGATGCGGAGGCCATGGTTTTCTGCCTGGTGGATACCATGGCTGGGCTCTTCACAAGCAGGTTACAACCGCCGTTGGAAAAGACCGTTGGAAAAGAGCAGTGAGGGCGCCCTCCCTGCTCGCCCTGCCTGCGCGCACTGCCGTGCAAACTGCCGCGCCACGACTTGACTGCCACACCATGCCCTGTTTGCCCATCCTGGTCACCGCGCTCCCTAGGGGCTGCCTTTGTACGGCCGGGGAAGGGGTGCTGCCAGATCCGCCTGCGCCTCGTCAGCCTCCCTCGCGAAGGCTGCCGGGTCCTGGCGGCTCCCTCCACTGCCTCAAGTGGCCTCCATGCCAGAAAAAAAGCCCTGCCCGCCTCGATCCCCCGCTCCGCTGCAGAACGCGTCTACACGGAGCCGATCGCGTGCTCTGCGTGCTCTGCGTGCTCTGACTTCTCAGGCACACTACAAGCAGAAAACTTGAAAAAATAAATCAGATCTACTGAATAACCAAAAAGGAAGGGGAGAAGGAACAAAGCATCCTAAAGTCATTTTAATTATACTAAACATTAGTTTGACAAAAAAGTAAAAATGATGGAAGAATTGGAGGAAATTCATTAGTAAGTATTACCACTGACCCATCAAGCTTCACAACTAAGCGTTAGAAAAGAACATTAACACGAACTATCTACATATGTTTGCTAGCACTGTTATAAAACAGTAGTGGCCACAATGGAGAAAAGGTAATAAACAGGTCTACACAAAAAGGATTCCAAAGCTCATCCAGATGACTGTTCATCAGATATCCTTAAAATAAAACTGGCTAACCCCATAAAGCAAACAAAATAGTTTACACAAACTGTATTATGGTAATCTTTTACAAGACTTAAAAGGAGTTATTAGAAAAGTATATTAAAAAAAAACCACAACATTTTCCCAACTTAGCAAACCAAAACTTTCACGTAAGGTATTGCTAAAGATTGTATCAACAGATATAAAAAAGTTATACAAATCAAGTTACACACATCAAAATCTGAAAAGATAAATGCAAAGAGTAGAGATGAATGAATGGAAGATTTTTATCCTTAAAAAAATGTATCCTGAATTTTATGCAATTAAGTACCAGGTTCACAATCTCCTTCAGTACAGAGTATCCAACATATAATTGATAATTTGAAAAAAAAAAAAAAAGAACGGGGGAGGGGGGTACAAAATATGTTATTTATGTTAATGAAATAGGATGGGTTAGAAACTTGAAGGGAACTTAAAAATAATCTATATGCACAAGTAACAAGACTAACCAAACTAAAGATTGTTAAATTTGGTTTAATGCACATAAAGACAAAAACCGTTATAAAGCCATACTACAGGATTCTAAAGAAGCAATCGGATCAAGAAAATGATTTTTCTCTGCACGCTCCATGTGCATCTGTGGCTAAAAGCTGAAAAGACATTACGATGGTGCAAGAAAAAAACTAAGCACTATACTAATTTTAAGTGTCACTACAGAAATGGAAAGCCTCCTAAGACAGCATTAAAGCCAATAAACTTTAATACTGATGTTAAGGTTTAACCCAGCCAGCAGCTCAGCACCACACAGCTGTTCGCTCACCCTCCCCCCTCCCTCTCTGGGATGGGGGAGAGAATTAGAACGAAATGAAAGCCTGTGGGTTGAGATAAAGACAGTTTATTAGGACAGGAAAGAAAGGATAATAATAATAATAATAATAATAATAATAATAATAATAATAATAATGATAATAATAATGTGTACAAACAAGTGATGCACAATGCAATTGCTCACCACCTGCTGACCGATGCCCAGCCTATCCCCGAGCAGCCGGCCCCCCACCCCGGCCAGCCACCCCTATATATTGTTCAGCATGACGTCAGATGGTATGGAATACCCCTTTGGCCAGTTTGGGTCAGCTGTCCTGGGTCTGTCCCCTCCCAGCTCCTGCTGCACCCCCAGCCTGCTCGCTGGCAGGACAGAGCGAGAAGCTGACAAGTCCTTGGCTTGCTGTAAGCACTGCTCTGCAACAATTAAAACATCATGGTGTTATCAACATTCTTCTCATCCTAAATCCCAAACACAGCACCCTACCAGCTACTAGGAGGAAAAGTAACTCTATCCTAGCCAAAACCAGGACAACTGATAAAAAAGAAATCTGGAAGAACTAACAAAGGATGGAACTACAAAGAATATTCATTACCTACTATGGGTTTATTCTTACACTTTTCTTCTAAAGCACGTGTTGCAGTTTAACTCAGCAGACAGCTAAACACCACACAGCCATCTGCTCACTCACCCTCCAAGGGGGATGGGGAGAAAATTGAAAAGAACAAAAACTCATGGGTTGAGAAAAGGACAGTTTAAACAGAAAAATAAAATAAAATAAAAATAAAAAATAAACTAAGAAAATGATGAGTGACACAATCGCTCACCACCAGCCAACTGATGCCCAGCCAGTCCCCAAGCAACAACAGCCTCCCTGGCCAACCCCCCAGTTTTATCGCTCAGCGTGACATCATATGGTAAGGAACATCCCTTTGGCCAGTTTGGGTCAGCTGTCCTGGGTCTGTCCCCTCCCAGTTTCTTGCGCATCCCCAGCCTCCTTGCTGTCTGGGCAGCATAAGCTGAAAAATCCTTGACTTAGCGTAAGCACTGCTCTGAAACAACATCAGCATATTATCAGCTTTATTCTCATCCTAAATCCAAAACACAGCACCATACCAACTACTAGGCAGAAAATTAGCTCTACCCCAGTCGAGCTGGGCAGGGCCAGCTCAGTTGGCAGATCCTCCCCTAGAGTTCACTAAAAAGGTGGCTTTTGCTCACTGTGTATCCTGATATTAACGTCCCAGCACCCATTGCTCTCACTGTAGTCTTTAACAGTCCATTGTATCGTTCAATTTTCCCGGAGGCTGGTGCATGATAGGGGATGTGATACACCCATTCAATGCCATGCTCTTTGGCCCAGGTATCCATGAGGTTGTTACGGAAATGAGTCCCGCTGTCTGACTCAATTCTCTCTGGGGTGCCATGTCGCCATAAGACTTGCTTTTCAAGGCTCAGGATAGCGTTCCGGGCGGTGGCATGGGGCACGGGATATATTTCCAGCCATCCGGAGGTTGCTGCCATCATTGTAAACACGTGGCACTTGCCTTGGAGGGTTTGTGGGAGTGTGATATCATCGGTCTTCCAGGCCTCCTCGTATTTATATTTCAGCCTCCGTCCTCCACGCCAGAGAGACTTTAACCACTTGGTTTGCTTCGCTGCAACATGTTAGGGAATCCCGTTGTTTCCCCTAGCAGAATAGGTCTCCCCAGGCATCCAGAATTCGCTCAGCAAGTCAACTCTTATTTTATTGCATCAAGTATTTAGAGGTACCCATATATGAGCTCAAGCTGGGTGCCTCCAAGGAGGGACCACTCTCAAAACATTCCCTGGGTTCCTTTATACCCGTACAATCTTTTATTTGTCCGCTATAGTCCAATCAGTTCTCAACGCATATACGTTATGTTCCTTCAGATTGGTGGTTCTTTGTTGCAGGGCCGAATGGCTTCTGTTATCTCCTGGGGCAGGCTCTGATCTGATGCCTTCCTTGGACAGCACATCCCCCCTTCTGCATCGGCGCCACCCAGGCCCCCAAACGGTGCCACTCACTGTTGCTCAATCACCACTACATACCGGGTTCAGGTGAAGCGGAGCTCATACTGTGGCCTAAGGCTTCACCAAATTTACTTGACTAATATCAAACAAAAGCTACCTGAGTTCCTTACATACCAGCAGCTTGTTTCCCTTTCAAGCATGTTTCACAAGCATGGATAACCTAAGTCCAGTCCACCCCTCCCTCATCAGCCCACCTATATGTTGCATCTCTTCCTTGATGACCCGAGGTGTCATGGACACATCGGGCTATAAATAACTCATCTTTACGCTGTCAGTCCAGATCCGCATGAGCCACTTCAATCTTAGCAGCCTGACCCACCTGCTGGTTGATTTGATGTTCTTTAGTAGCGCAACTCTTGGGCATGTGGGCATCTACATGACGTACCTTTACAGACAGGTTTTTCTACCCGGGCAGCAATATCTTGCCACAGTGTAGCAGCCCAGATAGGTTTACCTCTGCGCTGCCAGTTGTTCTGCTTCCATTGCTGTAACCACCCCCACAGGGCATTTGCTACCATCCATGAATCAGTATAGAGATAGAGAACTGGCCACTTTTCTCGTTCAGCAATATCTAAAGCCAGCTGAATGGCTTTCACTTCTGCAAACTGACTCGATTCACCTTCTCCCTCAGCAGCTTCTGCAACTCGTCGTGTAGGACTCCATACAGCAGCTTTCCATCTCCGATGCTTTCCCACAATACGACAGGACCCATCAGTGAACAAGGCATATTTCTTCTCATTTTCTGGTACAGCTGGGCTTCTTCAGCACACGTCACCTCCTCCTCTGGTGATATTCTGAAATCCCTACCCTCTGGCCAGTCCATGATCATTCCAAGATTCTTGGGCGACTGGGGTTTCCCATTCGAGCCCGCTGTGTGATCAGTGCAACCCACTTACTCGACATAGCATCAGTTGCATGATGTGTAGAGGGGACCCTTCCTTTGAACATCCAGCCCAGCACCAGCAGTCGGGGTGCCAGAAGGAGCTGTGCTGCAGTGCCGACCACTTCCGAAGCAGATCAAACTCCCTCATATGCTGCCAATATCTCCTTTTCGGTTGGAGCGTGGCAAGCCTCGGATCCTCTGTATCCAAGACTCCAAAACCCCAGGGATCGACCTCGAGTTTCCCAGGGCTCTTTCTGCCAGAGGCTTTGGGGGGCCATTCTCCCTGGCTGCGGCGCAGAGCACGTTTTACATCTTGTCCGTCCCGGACTGGCCCAAGGGCTACTGCATGAACTATCTCCTGTTTAATTTGTTCAAAGGCTTGTCATTGCTCGGGGCCCCGTTTGAAATTGTTCTTCTTCCAGGTCACTTGATAGAGCGTGCTTACAATCAGACTGTAATTTGGAATGTGCATTCTCCAAAAACCCACGACGCCTAAGAAAACTTGTATATTCTTTTTCCTACTTTTATTTGCAAAACCAGCCTTCAGTAGAATTTAGACCATTTTCTTTACTCTGTCAGATAGTTCCTCTGCAGTGTCACCCCACACAATGATGCCATCGATGTACTGCAGGAGTTCAGGAGCTTCCCCCTGCTCCAGCGCAGACTGGATCAGTCCATGGCAAATGCTAGGGCTGTGTTTCCACCCCTGGGGCAGTCGATTCCAGGTGTATTGGACTCCCCTCCAAGTGAAAGCAAACTGTGGCTTGCACGCTGCTGCCAAAGGGATCAAGAAAAATGCATTAGCAATATCAGTTCTGGCATACCACTTGGCTGCCTTTGACTCCAGTTCATATTGAAGTTCTAGCATGTCCAGCACGGCAGCACATGACGTTGGCGTGACTTCATTCAGGCCCCGATAGTCCACTGTTAAGTCTCCACGCTCCATTAGACTTTTGCACTGGCCATATGGGACTATTAAAGGGTGAGCGAGTCTTGCTGATCACTCCTTGGTTCTCCAGTTGATGAGCCAGCTCATGGATGGGAATTAGGGCGTCTCGGTTGGTGCGATACTGCTGCCACTGCACTATCGTGGTAGCGATCAGCACTTGCTGTTCTTCAACCCTCAGCAACCCCACAACAGAAGGGTCCTCTAAGAGACCGGGCAAGGCAGACAACTTTTTTATGTCCTTCATCTCCAAGGCAGCTATGCCAAAAGCCCACCGGTACCCTTTCCTGAGGCAGTCAATGCCAAGGATGCACGGAGCCTCCGGACCAGTCACAATGGGGTGCTTTTGCCACTCGTTCCTAGTTAGGGTCACTTCGGCCTCCAATACAGACAACTGTTGGGATGCTACCAACCACATCACAATACCAGCTGCTAGGAAGAAAATTAACTCCCAAACAAAACCAGGATAGCATCTCACCTACTCACCGCAGTAAGATAACAATTGTTTTGACAATTTGATATTTAACAATAACGAATCGTGTAATTGTATATATTGTGAGCTTTGCATGGCCAAAGCCTCTTGGCACATTACTTTAAAGACCTCAAAAGTTTCTGAGGCCTACTGACTTTCCATTTTCTTCACAGCTCAAGGCTTCCTCTCAGGTGTCAATGGTATGGTGCTCTGGGAACCGGCAAGACCCATCTCTACTGGGTATGACAAGAAAATACATCACTATTATATCGATCTTTTAACTCAAGTGTAATTGCATTTACTGCAGACCACTATTTCAGACAAATGCAGACTACAACTGTCTTAGTTTGGGTAAATGTTCTATCGAGATTACTGACTCCAAAACTCAAAACTTTACAGGAAATCAATAATTTTTCTTGAAATCATTGATTCCCTTCTAGTTTAGCGCTTTAAAATTAATCACTCATACTCCACAAATGCAGAAACGCACACAGTATTTCTTGCATCCAAATAACTTTCTCATTTTCAGAGAAAAAATAATTGTATTCTGTACTACGAAAAGATTTGCATATGGAAATACAAGATAATGTTGAGAATAACAGCAGAGCAAGTTACCAACTTATGTATTATCTCCAAAGGTTTATATTATATATGTTGCATAAGAACAATCAATTCTATAAATATTTCTAAAGAACCACCAGTCAACACAAATACGGTGGTTAATATTCGAGCATTTGGGTTGTAGCCTTGAGCTTGGAAATGATGACGATAAGCAGAATAATCTGCATAGTATCATAGAATCACTTAGGTTGGAAATGACCTCCAAGATCATCAAGTCCAACCGTTACCATAGCACTGCTAAGTCTACCCCTAAACCATGTCACTAAGCACCACTTCTACCTGCCTTTTGAATACTTCCAGGGATGGTGACTCAACCACTTCTCTGGGCAGCCTGTTCCAATGTCTCACAACCCTTTCAGTGAAGAAATTTTTCCTAATACCCAACCTAAACCTCCCCTGGCGCAACTTGAGGCCATTTCCTCTTGTCCCATCACTTCTTGCTTGAGAGACAAGACCAACCCCCAACCAGCTACAACATCCTTTGAGGTATTTGGATGACACAAAACTGGGAGGAGTGGCCAATACATCAGAGGGCTGTGCTGCCATTCAGAGGGACCTGGACAGGCTGGAGGGTTGGGCGGTGAGGAACCTCATGAAGTTCAACAAAGGCAAAGGCAGGGTCCTGCACCTAGGGAGGAATAACCCCATGCACCAGTACAGGTTGGGAACTGACCTGCTGGAAAGCAGCCCTGCGGAAAACGACCTGGGAGTCCTGGTGGACAGCAGGTTAACCATGAGTCAGCAATGTGCCCTTGTGGCCAAGAAGGCCAACGGTATCCTGGGCTGCATTTGGAAGAGTGTTGCCAGCAGGTCGAGGGAGGTGATCCTCCCCCTCTGCTCAGCCCTGGTGAGGCCACACCTGGAGTACTGTGTCCAGTTCTGGGCTCCCCAGTACAAGACGGACATGGAGCTCCTGAAGCGAGTCCAGAGGAGGACTACGAAGATGATCAGGGGACTGGAGCACCTGTTGTACGAGGTCAGGCTGAGAGAGCTGGGCCTGTTTAGCTTGGAGAAGACTGAGAGGGGACCTTATCAATGTATATGAATATCTGATGGAAGGGTGTCAAGAGGATGGGGCCGGACTCTTCAGTGGTGCCCAGCGACAGGACAAGAGGCAACATGCACAAACTGAAACACAGGAAGATCCAGCTGAATGTGAGGAAACATTTCTTTACTGTAAGGGTGACAGGCTGTACTAGGTCTGGCTGGGACGGAACTTTCCCTGCAGCAGCCCATACAGTGCTGTGCTCTGCACTCGTAGCTAAAACAGCAGTGGTATCACACCAGTGTTGTGTCTGCTGCTGAGCAGTGCTGGCACAGCATCAGGACTCCCTCTAATCCCTCCCCCCAGAGCCAGCAGGCTGGGGGTGGGCAAGAGGTGAGGAAGGAACATCACCAGGGCAGCTGACCTAAACCAACCAAAGGGATATTCCATACCATATGATGTCACACTCAGCAATAAAAGGTGGAAAAAGGAGGAAGAGGGGAGGGGTGGGCTCTCGTTGGGAAAACGTCTGTCCTCCTCCCGAACACCGGCTACGTGCGTTGAGGCCCTGCTTCAAGGACGTGGTCAAGCATCGCTCATTTGTGGGAAGCAGAGAGTAATTTCTTTCCTCTGCACTTCCACACAGCCTTTGCTTGGCTTTGGCTTTTTGTTGTTTTGTGTTGTTTTTTTTTTCCTTTTCCCCTTTTCCGTTTTCCTTTTAGTTAAATTAATTAATAATAATTTTCCCTTAATAATTATTTTTTCCTTTGATTAAATTATCCTTATCCCAACCCATGAGTTGTTTCTTTGCTTTTCTTCTTCCCACCCTCTTCTGAGGAGAGGGAGTGAGAGAGCGATTGTGGTGGAGTTCAGCTGCCTAGCAAGGTAAAACCACCACAGTCCTTTTTGGCGCCCAACGTCGGGTTCGAAGGGTTGAGATGACAATAGAATTGATTAAAACTCTTACAACTAACACACTTACTTGCTAGTCACCATGTTCAGTGTCCTGTTAATATTGGCTTGTTTGATCATGTGTCATGTAATCCGTGCCACGTTCTCCCTTCTCCTCTATATCCAACCAGTGCGTGCTAAAATCTGTTCATTTTTTTAAATTCGCTGTGCTGTCAAGCACTGGCCTTGAGTTTAATCTGGCAGTCAGGCCCTGCACTGTTATCGCTTGGGTCTCATGGAAACTGTCTTTTAGAGAATATTCAGAATTACACTGCCTTCCCTTCCTCATCTGGAAGTCAATTTATGAATAATATCAGGACCTCCTCCTTCTTTCACAGTGGGCTAATTACAACAGTTTTTGAATACTTTGAATATCCACGTGTAACCAATATACTCCTATTGCTAACTCTGAATAACGTGTTTCCTCTTCTCTCTAATCAATTGTTTGGAAATCTTACCCAGGAATTTGCCCCGAGACAGTCTGGTGGTGGGTGGCAAGGTGTGTGGGAGGATATAGGCAGGTACCTGTCACGGTTGTCTCCTCCAATAGTTTTGAACTTCACCCCTGAACAAGTACGAAATCCTAAAAACCTGACAGAATGTTTGACAGTCATATGCCCTGACCCTGACAATGCTGGAGAACAGCTTGCAGCACTGTGCTGGGTCCTGGCTTACACATATCAAACAGTATTTAACTCTACCCAGCACCCTCAAGGGAGGGAGGTCTCTGAATCTGATGACCAGATAACACACACTGTGGCTAACCCAGAGGACCAACCATCCATGGTATCAGTTGCCCCCATAGTCAAGACAAAACAATGGAAATGGAAGTCAGCTCATTTAGTAAGGGAAGAAGCTCCTCCTAAGAAGGAGGGAAAAGGCAGGCAGCTCTAAAGCAGCGTCATCACAACAACATCAGGGAGAAGAGACGGAAATCATAAATGAATCAGAAACTACCCGATCCCTATCCCTGAGTGAATTGTGAGAAATACGAAAGGATTTCAGTCAACACCCAGGTGAGCAAGCACGTCCTCACCTGGCTGCTTCGATGCTGGGAAACTGGGGCCAGTAGCCAGGAACTAGAGGGCAATGAAGCCAAGCAGCTGGGATCCCTCTCTAGAGAAAGGCTCATAGACAGAGTAATTGGGAGAGAGGCACAGGTTCTCAGCCTCTGGACGCGACTCCTGGCAGCTGTGAAAGAAAGGTATCCCCACAAGGAAGATATTGTATATCAATTATGCAAGTGGACCACCACGGAGAAATGTCTCCAGCACCTGCGGGAATTAGCTGTGCTGGAGATGGAGAACCAGGACTAGAGGGGCCCTGCCTCTGGCCAGGTAGAGGAGAGGGATAGCTAGATTTATTGGACTATGTGGATCCAACGGCCTGGCACATCGGAACCACAAGAACACAAAGCTCTAGTGGACACAGGCACACAGTGTACCCTAATGCCATCAGGCCAGCAAGGGACAGAACTCATCTGTATCTCTGGAGTGACAGGTGGATCCCAACAGCTAACTGTATTGGAACCTGAAGCGAGTCCAACTGGGAATGAGTGGCAAAATGACCTCATCGTGACTGGCCCGGAGGCTCCGTGCATCCTTGGCATAGACTACCTCAAGAGAGGGTACTTCAAGAATCCAAAAGGGTACCGGTGGGCTTTTGGCATAGCTGCTTTGAGCACAGAGAAGATTAGGCAGCTGTCTACCATGCCTGGTCTTTCAGAAGACCCTTCTGTTGTAGGATTGCTGAGGATTGAAGAACAGCAGGTACCAATCGCTACCGCAACAGTGCACCGGCAGCAATATCGCACCAACCGAGACTCCCTGATTCCCATCCATAAGCTAATTCATCAACTTTAGAACCAAGGAGTGATCAGCAAGACTCACTCACCCTTTAATAGTCCCATATGGCCAGTGCGAAAGTCTAATGGCGAGTGCAGGCTAACGGTGGACTATCGGGGCCTGAACGAAGTCACACCACCGCTGAGTGCTGCAGTGCCGGACATGCTAGACCTCCAAAACGAACTAGAGTCAAAGACACCAAGTGGTACACCATAATTTATATTACTAATGCATTTTTCTCCATCCCTCTAGCAGCAGAGTGCAGGCCACACTTTGCTTTCACTTGGAGGGGAGTCCAATATACTTGGAATTGACTGCCCCAGGGGTGGAAACACAGCCCTACCATTTGCCATGGACTGATCCAGTCTGCGCTGGAGCAGGGGGAAGCTCCTGAACACCTGCAGTACATCGATGGCATCATCGTGTGGGGTGACACAGCAGAAGACGTTTTTGAGAAAGGGAAGAAAGTAATCCAAATTCTCCTGAAACCTGGTTTTGCCATTGAACACAGTAAGGTCAAGGGACCCGCAAGGGAAATCCAGTTCTTGGGGGTAAAATGGCAGGATGGACGTCACCATATTCCGATGGATGTGATCAACTGTCCTGGTTCCAGTTAGGACAGAGTTAATTTTCCTCATAGTAGCTGGTAGGGTGCTATGTTTTGGATAAGGGTGAGAAGAGCGCTGATAACATGCTGATGTTTTAATTGTTGCAGAGCAGTGTTTACACCAGGCCAAGGACTTTTCGGCTTCTCGCTCTGTCCTGCCAGCGAGCAGGCTGGGGGTGCAGCAGGAGCTGGGAGGGGACAGACCCAGGACAGCTGACCCAAACTGGCCAAAGGGGTATTCCATACCATCTGACGTCATGCTAAACAATATATAGGGGTGGCTGGCCGGGGTGGGGGGCCGGCTGCTCGGGGATAGGCTGGGCATCGGTCAGCGGGTGGTGAGCAATTGCATTGTGCATCACTTGTTTTGTACACATTAGTAGTAGTAGTACTATTATTATTATTATTATTTTCCTGTCTTAATAAACTGTCTTTATCTCAACTCACCGGCTTCACTTTCCCGTTTCTCTCCCCCATCCCAGAGAGGGAGGGGGGAGGGTGAGCGAACGGCTGTGTGGTGTTTAGCTGCCGGCCGGGTTAAACCACAACAGTCCTTTTGGCGCCCAACGTGGGGCACGAAGGGTTGAGATATCGACAGATTTGACCAGAGTGTGTTAAACTAAAATTGGTATAAGTATTGGACCTGCTTAATAGTTGCTAGTCACGATGTTGATTGCCTTAATCTCCAGTCTGCTGTGCCTGTATTCCAAATTGAGTTTTATGGTGCGTTACTTTCTGTATGTGCTCCCTGTTGCACTGTTTATCCTTTCCGGGCCCTGGTTTAAGATTGTTATGGTACTGTGCGGTGTAACAATGGCTTATGAAATGATGAAATATCTGGTCACGACTCTAACCTGGTGTTGTGGTTTAACCCGGCTGGCAGCTAAACACCACACAGCCGTTCGCTCACCCTCCCCCCTCCCTCTCTGGGATGGGGGGAGAGAAACGGGAAAGTGAAGCCTGTGAGTTGAGATAAAGACAGTTTATTAAGACAGGAAAATAATAATAACAATAATAATAATAATAGTGATAATGGTAATAGTATTAACAATAATAATGTGTAAGAAAACAAGTGATGCACAATGCAATTGCTCACCACCCGCTGACCGATGCCCAGCCTATTCCCGAGCAGCCGGCCCCCCCACCCCGGCCAGCCACCCCTATATATTGTTTAGCATGACGTCAGATGGTATGGAATACCCCTTTGGCCAGTTTGGGTCAGCTGTCCTGGGTCTGTCCCCTCCCAGCTCCTGCTGCACCCCCAGCCTGCTCGCTGGCAGGACAGAGCGAGAAGCCGAAAAGTCCTTGGCCTGGTGTAAACACTGCTCTGCAACAATTAAAACATCAGCATGTTATCAGCGCTCTTCTCATCCTAATCCAAAACATAGCACCCTACCAGCTACTATGAGCTACTTAACTCTGTCCTAACTGGAACCAGGACAGATATCCACCCCTTATTCCATACCATTTATGTCATGCTCAGGTTACACTCTGTCCAATACATTCTAATTAATCACCATTTTCATCTATGATATATAGCAATCATGGTAGTGATGACATACATTATTATATAATAATTAACATACTACAATTCAACTCATGGGCTATTCTCACCCAGTATCAAATCCCCTTGAGGTACACACCGGACCTCCCCATTCTTTTGCATTACCCACCAAGTGCATCCAGGTCCCTGAGCAAAAGCAATTCCACGAATGGGTTTGCCTTTTCCTGAGGCAGGAGTAGCCCAGACTGTTTTACCCAGCATGTTTCTTACGTGCACTACAGGAACTTTATCCCCTTCTACAGTGCGTAACAGGTTTGATTGGGCAGGTCCAGCTCGGTTGGCAGATCCCCTGGTATTGACTAACCAGGTGGCCTTTGCCAAATGTGTATCCCAATTTTTGAATGTCCCAGCACCCATTGCTTTCAGTGTAGTCTTCAACAGTCCATTGTATCGTTCAACTTTTCCAGAGGCTGGTGCATGATAGGGGATGTGATACACCCACTCAATACCATGTTCTTTGGCCCAAGTGTCTATAAGGTTGTTTCGGAAATGAGTCCCGTTGTCTGACTCAATTCTCTCTGGGGTGCCATGTCGCCATAAGACTTGCTTTTCAAGGCCCAGGATAGTGTTCCGGGCGGTGGCATGGGGCACAGGATATGTTTCCAGCCATCCGGTGGTTGCTTCCACCATTGTAAGTACGTGGCGCTTGCCGTTGCGGGTTTGAGGGAGTGTGATGTAATCAATCTGCCAGGCCTCTCCATATTTATATTTCAGCCATCGTCCTCCATACCAAAGAGGCTTTGACCGTTTGGCTTGCTTGATTGCAGCACATGTTTCACAGTCATGAATAACCTGTGCTATAGTGTCCATGGTCAGGTCCACCCCTCGATCACGAGCCCATCTGTAGGTTGCATCTCTACCTTGATGGCCTGAGGTGTCATGGGCCCATCGGGCTATAAATAATTCACCTTTATGTTGCCAGTCCAGGTCCACCTGAGCCACTTCAATCTTAGCAGCCTGATCCACCTGCTGGTTGTTTTGGTGTTCTTCAGTAGCCCGATTCTTGGGCACATGAGCATCTACATGGCGTACCTTTACAACCAGGTTCTCTACCCGGGCAGCAATATCTTGCCACAATGCCGCAGCCCAGATGGGCTTGCCCCTGCGCTGCCAGTTGTTCTGCTTCCATTGCTGTAACCACCCCCACAGGGCATTTGCTACCATCCATGAATCAGTATAGAGATAGAGAACTGGCCACTTTTCTCGTTCAGCAATATCTAAAGCCAGCTGAATGGCTTTTACTTCTGCAAACTGACTCGATTCACCTTCTCCCTCAGCAGCTTCTGCAACTCGTCGTGTAGGACTCCATACAGCAGCTTTCCATCTCCGATGCTTTCCCACAATACGACAGGACCCGTCAGTGAACAAGGCATATTTCTTCTCATTTTCCGGTAGCTTGTTGTACAGGGGGGCTTCTTCAGCACGAACCACCTCCTCCTCTGGTGATATCCCAAAGTATTTGCCTTCTGGCCAGTCCATAATCACCTCCAAGATTCCTGGGCGACTGGGGTTTCCTATTCGAGCCCGCTGAGTAATCAGTGCAACCCACTTGCTCCATGTAGCATCAGTTGCATGATGCGTAGAGGGGACCCTTCCTTTGAACATCCAGCCTAGTACCGGCAGTCGGGGTGCCAGGAGGAGCTGCGCTTCAGTACCGACCACTTCCGAAGCAGATCGAACTCCTTCATATGCTGCCAATATCTCCTTTTCAGTTGGAGTATAGCGGGCTTCAGATCCTCTGTATCCCCGACTCCAAAACCCCAGGGGTCGACCTCGAGTTTCCCCAGGTTCTTTCTGCCAGAGGCTCCAGGTGGGACCATTCTCTCCGGCTGCGGTGTAGAGCACATTCTTTACATCTGGTCCTGTTCGGACTGGCCCGAGGGCTACTGCATGAACTATTTCCTGCTTAATTTGTTCAAAGGCTTGTCGTTGCTCAGGGCCCCATTCAAAAGCATTCTTCTTACGGGTTACTTGGTAGAGCGGGTTTACAATCAGACTGTAATTTGGAATATGCATTCTCCAAAACCCCACGACACCTAGGAAAGTTTGTGTTTCTTTTTTGCTAGTTGGTGGAGACATAGCTGTTATTTTGTTGATCACATCCATTGGGATTTGACGGCGTCCATCTTGCCATTTTATTCCTAAAAACTGGATCTCTCGTGCAGGTCCTTTAACTTTATTCTGTTTTATGGCAAAACCGGCCTTCAGAAGGATTTGGACTATTTTCTTCCCTTTCTCGAAAACTTCTTCTGCAGTGTCACCCCACACAATGATGTCATCGATGTACTGCAGGTGTTCAGGAGCTTCCCCCTGCTCCAGCGCAGACTGGATCAGTCCATGGCAAATGGTAGGGCTGTGTTTCCACCCCTGGGGCAGCCGATTCCAAGTATATTGGACTCCCCTCCAAGTGAAAGCAAACTGTGGCCTGCACTGTGCTGCTAGAGGGATGGAGAAAAATGCATTAGCGATATCAATTGTGGCATACCACTTGGCTGCCTTTGATTCCAGTTCATACTGGAGTTCTAGCATGTCCGGCACTGCAGCACTCAGTGGTGGCGTGACTTCGTTCAGGCCACGATAGTCCACTGTTAGTCTCCACTCACCATTAGACTTTTGCACTGGCCATATGGGACTATTAAAAGGTGAATGAGTCTTGCTGATCACTCCTTGGCTCTCCAGTTGACGAATTAGCTTATGGATGGGACTCAGGGAGTCTCGGTTGGTGCGATATTGCCGCCGGTGCACAGTTGTGGTAGCGATCGGCACTTGCTGTTCTTCAACCCTCAGCAACCCCACAACAGAAGGGTCCTCTGAGAGACCAGGCAAGGTAGACAACTGTTTAATGTCCTCTGTCTCCAAAGCAGCTATGCCAAAAGCCCAGCGGAACCCTTTTGGGTCCTTGAAATATCCTCTTCTAAGATAGTCTATGCCAAGGATGCACGGAGCATCTGGGCCAGTCACAATACGGTGCTTTTGCCACTCATTACCGGTTAGACTCACTTCAGCCTCCAATACAGTTAACTGCTGGGATCCCCCCGTCACACCATAAATACAGATGGGCTCTGGCCCTTTATAGCTTGATGGCATTAGAGTACATTGTGCACCGGTGTCTACCAAAGCCTTATACTTCTGTGCGTCTGACGTGCCAGGCCATCGAATCCACACAGTCCAATAAACTCGATTGTCCCTTTCCTCCCCCTGGCTGGAGGCAGGGCCCCTCTAGTCCTGGTCAGAATCTTCATTTCTGTGTTTAAAGGACTGCCTGCTGGAAGTTGGAGCAGCAAACCTTTCAGAGAACTCCTTTTTCCCAATTGTTTTCCTTTGCAATTCACGTACCCGTGCCTCTAGGGTCGCAGTAGATTTTCCATCCCATTTTCTCATGTCCTCTCCATGGTCACGTAGGTAAAACCACAGGGTGGCGCGGTGTGTGTGCCCACCATATTGTCTTCCTTGCATAGATGAACGTTTACCCCTAATAGCTGAGACACTGGTTTGTACAGGTGGGGAGGAAAATAAACTCTCTTTAAGTTGGTGGATCTCTTCAGAAAGTTTCTCCAAGGTATTCTCTTTTAGCTGGTGAACACTAGTTCGTTCAGGTGAAGGGGAAGATAATCTTTCTTCAAGTTGGTGGATCTTTTCAGAAAGTTTCTCCAAAGCATTCTCTTTTAGCTGGTGGACACTGGTTCGTTCAGGTGAAGGGGAAGATAATCTTTCTTCAAGTTGGTGGATCTTTTCAGAAAGTTTCTCCAAAGCATTCTCTTTTAGCTGGTGGACACTGGTTCGTTCAGGTGAAGGGGAAGATAATCTTTCTTCAAGTTGGTGGATCTTTTCAGAAAGTTTCTCTAAAGCATTCTCTTTTAGCTGGTGGACACTGGTTCGTTCAGGTGGAGGGGAAGATAAATTCTCTTTAAGTTGGTGGACCTCTTCAGAGAGTTTCTCCACAGCTGAGACACAGGCCTTTAGGGAAGAGGAGAGATTTCCTTCGTACTGCCGGAGTATTTTAGTCACTTCATTCACTGTGGGATTCTCCTCCGTTTTCCAGGTTAGTATTGCCAATGAGTTGGCATATGATGATGGGGCACTCCGTACAAACTTCCGCCACATGGGTGGTGTACACTGGACTGCATCTGGATCTGTGGATGTTTGTGCGTCATCTAGGTCCTTATAAATTACTTCCCGTACGGCCAATTCCCTCAGGTACTGAATTCCCTTCTCCATGGTGGTCCATTTGCTTGGTAAACATACAAGTTCTTCCTTGAAGAGATACCTTTCCTTCACAGCTGACAGGAGACGCCTCCAGAGGCTGCGAGATTGTGCTCCATCTCCAATTGCTTTGTCAATGCATGCGTCCCTAGCAAGGGATCCCAGCCGCCTGGCTTCCTTGCCCTCCAATTCCACATAATTGGCTCCCGTGTCCCAGCACCGGAGCAGCCAGGTGACAAGCTGCTCGCCTATACAGCGACCAAAATCTTTTCGCACATCTCGTAGCTCACGCTGGTATAGAGTCCGGGTAATTACTGTTGATTTTCCGACATCCTCATCCTCATCTTCAGTCTCCTGCACCTTTGATGGTTGGTATGGAGTCCGGGTAGTTACTGTTGATTTTTCGCCATCCTCATCCTCATCTTCAGTCTCCTGCACCTTTGATGGCCCAGCCTCGTCTTCACTTCGCCCAGACTTAGCAGAAGACTGTCTGCGTTTTAAACGACCTGAGCCTCTATACCATTTTTTCACCTTGTCTACAGGGGCAACTTGCACTGCTACAGCTCGTTTCTCTGACCCAGCCACAGGGTCTGCCACAGGGGTTGGAATACCCTCTGCGGGGTCAACTTGCACTGCTACAGCTCGTTTCTCTGACCCAGACACAGGGTCTGCCACAGGGCTTGGAATACCCTCTGCGGGGTCAACTTGCACTGCTACAGCTCGTTTCTCTGACCCAGCCACAGGAGTGGGAGCAGCTGCACGAGCTGGGGCAGCTGCAGGAGCTGGGGCAGCTGCAGGAGCTGGAGCTGGAGCGGCTGCAGGAGCTGGAACTGGAACGGCTGCAGGAGCTGGAGCTGGAGTAGCTGCAGGAGCTGGAACTGGAGCGGCTGCAGGAGCTGGAGCGGCTGCAGGAGCTGGAGCTGGAGTAGCTGCAGGAGCTGGAACTGGAGCGGCTGCAGGAGCTGCAGCTGGAGTAGCTGCAGGAGCTGGAACTGGAGCGGCTGCAGGAGCTGCAGCTGGAGTAGCTGCAGGAGCTGGAACTGGAGCGGCTGCAGGAGCTGCAGCTGGAGTAGCTGCAGGAGCTGGAACTGGAGCGGCTGCAGGAGCTGGAGCGGCTGCAGGAGCTGGAGCGGCTGCAGGAGCTGGAGCTGGAGCGGCTGCAGGAGCTGCAGCTGGAGTAGCTGCAGGAGCTGGAACTGGAGCGGCTGCAGGAGCTGGAGCTAGGTTGCTAATAACATCAATTGCAGCTCGATAGGCACAAGCCAGACCCCAGCACGCTACAGTGATTTGTGTCACTTTGGAACTGCCAGAGTCATGACACCTTTTTTTCAAGCATTCTGCCAGCTTTTTAGGATTTTGCAGTTGTTCAGGGGTGAATGTCCAAAACACTGGAGGTGACCACTGCTCTAGAAACCTGCCCATATCCTCCCACACTCCCTGCCACTCGCAACTATCCCGCCTCAAGACAGATCTCCGGATGAGATTCCTAAGTAGTTGTTTAACCCTCCACAAAATCTGAAGCGCATTCAGGAGACATAACAACAAGAGCAGGCTGGTCTGAGTATCCCAAGGATATTCAACATCTCGGAGAACCACCGTAACTAACTCGGGGGATAAGAGGGTGGTGGTGAAGGAGAAAGGGAGAGTGAACAGGTAGGGAAACATGTCTTCCCCTGTCCCCTTCACAGATTGGCTCCCTAACGAAAACAGGCAATAGGTGTAATTGCTAATAGTTTCCGAGATATGGGTTCCAAAGTATAGAGTCGACGTCAGTGCTGAGTACAAATACCAGGTTAAAGTCGTGACCAGATATTTCATCATTTCATAAGCCATTGTTACACCGCACAGTACCATAACAATCTTAAACCAGGGCCCGGAAAGGATAAACAGTGCAACAGGGAGCACATACAGAAAGTAACGCACCATAAAACTCAATTTGGAATACAGGTACAGCAGACTGGAGATTAAGGCAATCAACATCGTGACTAGCAACTATTAAGCAGGTCCAATACTTATACCAATTTTAGTTTAACACACTCTGGTCAGATTTGTCGATATCTCAACCCTTCGGGCCCCACGTTGGGCGCCAAAAAGACTGTTGTGGTTTAACCCGGCTGGCAGCTAAACACCACACAGCCGTTCGCTCACCCTCCCCCCTCCCTCTCTGGGATGGGGGGAGAGAAACGGGAAAGTGAAGCCTGTGAGTTGAGATAAAGACAGTTTATTAAGACAGGAAAATAATAATAACAATAATAATAATAATAGTGATAATGGTAATAGTATTAACAATAATAATGTGTAAGAAAACAAGTGATGCACAATGCAATTGCTCACCACCCGCTGACCGATGCCCAGCCTATTCCCGAGCAGCCGGCCCCCCCACCCCGGCCAGCCACCCCTATATATTGTTTAGCATGACGTCAGATGGTATGGAATACCCCTTTGGCCAGTTTGGGTCAGCTGTCCTGGGTCTGTCCCCTCCCAGCTCCTGCTGCACCCCCAGCCTGCTCGCTGGCAGGACAGAGCAAGAAGCCGAAAAGTCCTTGGCCTGGTGTAAACACTGCTCTGCAACAATTAAAACATCAGCATGTTATCAGCGCTCTTCTCATCCTAATCCAAAACATAGCACCCTACCAGCTACTATGAGCTACTTAACTCTGTCCTAACTGGAACCAGGACACCTGGTATTTGTACTCAGCACTGACGTCGACTCTATACTTTGGAACCCATATCTCGGAAACTATTAGCAATTACACCTATTGCCTGTTTTCGTTAGGGAGCCAATCTGTGGAGGGGACAGGGGAAGACATGTTTCCCTACCTGTTCACTCTCCCTTTCTCCTTCACCACCCTCTTATCCCCCGAGCTAGTTACGATAGTTCTCCAAGATGTTGAATATCCTTGGGATACTCAGACCAGCCTGCTCTTGTTGTTATGCCTCCTGAATGCGCTTCAGGTTTTGTTGAGGGTTAAACAACTACTTAGGAATCTCATCCGGAGATCTGTCTTGAGGCGGGATAGTTGCGAGTGGCAGGGAGTGTGGGAGGATATGGGCAGGTTTCTAGAGCAGTGGGCACCTCCAGTGTTTTGGACATTCACCCCTGAACAACTGCAAAATCCTAAAAAGCTGGCAGAATGCTTGAAAAAAAGGTGTCATGACTCTGGCAGTTCCAAAGTGACACAAATCACTGTAGCGTGCTGGGGTCTGGCTTGTGCCTATCGAGCTGCAATTGATGCTACTAGCAACCTAGTGACAGACCCCGCAGCCGCCCCAGCTCCTGCAGCCGCTCCAGCTCCAGCTCCTGCAGCTGCTCCCACTCCTGTGGCTGGGTCAGAGAAACGAGCTGTAGCAGTGCAAGTTGACCCCGCAGAGGGTATTCCAACCCCTGTGGCAGGCCTTGTGGCTGGGTCAGAGAAACGAGCTGTAGCAGTACAAGTTGCCCCTGTAGACAAGGTGAAAAAATGGTATAGAGGCTCAGGTCGTTTAGAACGCAGACAGTCTTCTGCTAAGTCTGGGCATAGTGAAGACGAGGCTGGGCCATCAAAGGTGCAGGAGACTGAAGATGAGGATGGGGATGTCGAAAAATCAACAGTAACTACCCGGACTCTATACCAGCGTGAGCTACGAGATGTGCGAAAAGATTTTGGTCGCTGTCTAGGTGAGCAGCTTGTCACCTGGCTGCTCCGGTGCTGGGACACCGGGGCCAATTGTGTGGAATTAGAGGGCAATGAAGCCAGGCGGCTGGGATCCCTTGCTAGAGACGCAGGCATTGACAAAGCAATTGGAGATGGAGCACGATCTCGCAGCCTCTGGAGGCGTCTCCTGTCAGCTGTGCAGGAAAGGTATCCCTTCAAGGAAGAACTTGTATGTCTACCAGGCAAGTGGACCACTATGGAGAAGGGAATTCAGTACCTGAGGGAATTAGCCGTACGGGAAGTAATTTATAAGGACCTAGACGACGCACAAACATCCGCAGATCCAGATGAAGTCCGGTATACACCACCCATGTGGCGGAAGTTTGTACGTAGTGCACCATCATCATATGCCAGCTCATTGGCAATACTAGCCTGGAAAGATCATGAGGAACCCACAGTGAATGAAGTGGCTAAACAACTCTGGCAGTACGAAGGAAATCTCTCCTCTTCCCTACAGGCCTGCGTCTCGGCTGTGGAGAAACTCTCTGAAGAGTTCCACCAGCTAAAAGAGAATACTTTGGAGAAACTTTCTGAAAAGATCCACCAACTTGAAGAGAGATTATTTTCCTCCCCACCTGTACAAACCAGTGTCTCAGCTATTAGGGGTAAACGTTCATCTATGCAAGGAAGACAATATGGTGGGCACACACACCGCGCCACCCTGTGGTTTTACCTACGTGACCATGGAGAGGACATGAGATAATGGGATGGAAAATCTACCGCGACCCTAGAGGCACGGGTACGTGAATTGCAAAAGAAAACAATTGGGAAAAAGGGGTTCTCTGAAAAGTTTGCTGCTACAACTTCCAGCAGGCAGTCCTTTAAACACAGAAACGAAGATTCTGACCAGGACTAGAGGGGCCCTGCCTCCAGCCGGGGGGGGAAAGGGACAATCGAGTTTATTGGACTGTGTGGATTCGATGGCCTGGCACGTCAGACGCACAGAAGTATAAGGCTTTGGTAGACACCGGTGCACAATGTACTCTAATGCCATCAAGCTATAAATGGCCAGAGCCCATCTGTATTTATGGTGTGACGGGGGGATCCCAGCAGTTAACTGTATTGGAGGCTGAAGTGAGTCTAACCGGTAATGAGTGGCAAAAGCACCGTATTGTGACTGGCCCGGATGCTCCGTGCATCCTTGGCATAGACTATCTTAGAAGAGGATATTTCAAGGACCCAAAAGGGTTCCGCTTGGCTTTTGGCATAGCTGCTTTGGAGACAGAGGACATTAAACAGTTGTCTACCTTGCCTGGTCTCTCAGAGGACCCTTCTGTTGTGGGGTTGCTGAGGGTTGAAGAACAGCAAGTGCCGATCGCTACCACATCTGTGCACCGGCGGCAATATCGCACCAACCGAGACTCCCTGATTCCCATCCATAAGCTAATTCGTCAACTGGAGAGCCAAGGAGTGATCAGCAAGACCCATTCACCTTTTAATAGTCCCATATGGCCAGTGCGAAAGTCTAATGGTGAATGGAGACTAACAGCGGACTATCGTGGCCTGAACGAAGTCACGCCACCACTGAGTGCTGCAGTGCCGGACATGCTAGAACTCCAGTATGAACTGGAGTCAAAGGCAGCCAAGTGGTACGCCACAATTGATATCGCTAATGCATTTTTCTCCATCCCTCTAGCAGCACAGTGCAGGCCACAGTTTGCTTTCACTTGGAGGGGAGTCCAATACACCTGGAATCGGCTGCCCCAGGGGTGGAAACACAGCCCTAGCATTTGCCATGGACTGATCCAGTCTGCGCTGGAGCAGGGGGAAGCTCCTGAACACCTGCAGTACATCGATGGCATCATTGTGTGGGGTGACAGCAGAGGAAGTTTTTGAGAAAGGGAAGAAAATAGTCCAAATCCTTCTAAAGGCTGGTTTTCCCATAAAACAGAATAAAGTCAAAGGACCTGCACGAGAGATCCAGCTTTTAGGAATAAAATGGCAAGATGGACGTCATCAAATCCCAATGGATGTGATCAACAAAATAACAGCTATGTCTCCACCAACTAGCAAAAAAGAAACACAAACTTTCCCAGGTGTCGTGGGGTTTTGGAAAATGCATATTCCAAATTACAGTCTGATTGTAAACCCGCTCTACCAAGTAACCCTTAAGAAGAATGCTTTTGAATGGGGCCCTGAGCAACGACAAGCCTTTGAACAAATTAAGCAGGAAATAGTTCATGCAGTAGCCCTCGGGCCAGTCCGAACAGGACCAGATGTAAAGAATGTGCTCTACACCGCAGCCGGGGAGAATGGTCCCACCTGGAGCCCCTCGCAGAAAGTGCCTTGGGAAACTCGAGGTCGACCCCTGGGGTTTTGGAGTCGGGGATACAGAGGATCTGAGGCCCGCTATACTCCAACTGAAAAGGAGATATTGGCAGCATATGAAGGAGTTCGATCTGCTTCGGAAGTGGTCCGTACTGAAGCGCAGCTCCTCCTGGCACCTCGACTGCCGGTACTAGGCTGGATGTTCAAAGGAAGGGTCCCCTCTACACATCATGCAACTGATGCTACATGGAGCAAGTGGGTTGCACCGAATACTCAGAGGGCTCGAATAGGAAACCCCAGTCGCCCAGGAATCTTGGAGGTGATTATGGACTGGCCAGAAGGCAAATACGTTGGGATATCATCAGAGGAGGAGGTGGTCCGTGCTGAAGAAGCCCCACTGTACAACAAGCTACCGGAAAATGAGAAGAAATATGCCCTGTTCACTGATGGGTCCTGTCGTATTGTGGGAAAGCATCGGAGATGGAAAGCTGCTGTATGGAGTCCTACACGACGAGTTGCAGAAGCTGCTGAGGGAGAAGGTGAATCGAGTCAGTTTGCAGAAGTGAAAGCCATCCAGCTGGCTTTAGATATTGCTGAACGAGAAAAGTGGCCAGTTCTCTATCTCTATACTGATACATGGATGGTAGCAAATGCCCTGTGGGGGTGGTTACAGCAATGGAAGCAGAACAACTGGCAGCGCAGGGGCAAACCCATCTGGGCTGCGGCATTGTGGCAAGATATTGCTGCCCGGGTAGAGAACCTGGTTGTAAAGGTACGCCACGTAGATGCTCATGTGCCCAAGAATCGGGCTACTGAAGAACATCAAAACAACCAGCAGGTGGATCAGGCTGCTAAGATTGAAGTGGCTCAGGTGGACCTGGACTGGCAACATAAAGGTGAATTATTTATAGCCCGATGGGCCCATGACACCTCGGGCCATCAAGGTAGAGATGCAACATACAGATGGGCTCGTGATCGAGGGGTGGACCTGACCATGGACACTATAGCACAGGTTATTCATGATTGTGAAACGTGCTGCAATCAAGCAAGCCAAACGGTCAAAGCCTCTTTGGTATGGAGGACGATGGCTGAAATATAAATATGGAGAGGCCTGGCAGATTGATTACATCACACTCCCTCAAACCCGCAACGGCAAGCGCCACGTACTTACAATGGTGGAAGCAACCACCGGATGGCTGGAAACATATCCTGTGCCCCATGCCACCGCCCGGAACACTATCCTGGGCCTTGAAAAGCAAGTCCTATGGCGACATGGCACCCCAGAGAGAATTGAGTCAGACAACGGGACTCATTTCCGAAACAACCTTATAGACACTTGGGCCAAAGAACATGGTATTGAGTGGGTGTATCACATCCCCTATCATGCACCAGCCTCCGGGAAAGTTGAACGATACAATGGACTGTTAAAGACTACACTGAAAGCAATGGGTGCTGGGACATTCAAAAATTGGGATACGCATTTGGCAAAGGCCACCTGGTTAGTCAATACCAGGGGATCTGCCAACCGAGCTGGACCTGCCCAATCAAACCTGTTACGCACTGTAGAAGGGGATAAAGTTCCTGTAGCGCATGTAAGAAACATGCTGGGTAAAACAGTCTGGGCTACTCCTGCCTCAGGAAAAGGCAAACCCATTCGTGGGATTGCTTTTGCTCAGGGACCTGGATGCACTTGGTGGGTAATGCAAAAGAATGGGGAGGTCCGGTGTGTACCTCAAGGGGATTTGATACTGGGTGAGAATAGCCCATGAGTTGAATTGTAGTATGTTAATTATTATATAATACTGTATGTCATCACTACCATGATTGCTATATATCATAGATGAAAATGGTGATTAATTAGAATGTATTGGACAGAGTGTAACCTGAGCATGACATAAATGGTATGGAATAAGGGGTGGATATCTGTCCTGGTTCCAGTTAGGACAGAGTTAATTTTTCCTCATAGTAGCTGGTAGGGTGCTGTGTTTGGGATTAGGATGAGAAGAGCGCTGATAACATGCTGATGTTTTAATTGTTGCAGAGCAGTGTTTACACCAAGCCAAGGACTTTTCAGCTTCTCGCTCTGTCCTGCCAGTGGGCAGGCTGGGGGTGCAGCAGGAGCTGGGAGGGGACAGACCCAGGACAGCTGACCCAAACTGGCCAAAGGGGTATTCCATACCATCTGACGTCATGCTAAACAATATATAGGGGTGGCTGGCCGGGGTGGGGGGCCGGCTGCTCGGGGATAGGCTGGGCATCGGTCAGCGGGTGGTGAGCAATTGCATTGTGCATCACTTGTTTTCTTACACATTATTATTATTAATACTATTATCATTATCACTATTATTATTATTATTGTTATTATTATATTCCTGTTTTAATAAACTGTCTTTATCTCAACTCACCGGCTTCACTTTCCCGTTTCTCTCCCCCATCCCAGAGAGGGAGGGGGGAGGGTGAGCGAAGGGCAGTGTGGTGTTTAGCTGCCAGCCGGGTTAAACCAAATGGATGGCATCCTCATGTGCGGCAACACAGCAGAAGACGTTTTTGAGAAAGGGAAGAAAATAATCCAAATTCTCCTGAAAGCTGGTTTTGCCATTAAACAAAGTAAGGTCAAGGGACCCGCACAGGAAATCCAGTTCTTGGGGGTAAAATGGCAGGATGGACGTCGCCATATTCCAATGGATGTGATCAACAAAATAACTGCTATGTCTCCGCCAACTAGCAAAAAAGAAACACACGCTTTCCTAGGCCTTGTGGGATTCTGAAGAATGCATATTCCAGGCTACAGTCAGCTTGTGAGTCCTCTATATCGAGTGACTCGAAAGAGGAACTATTTTGAGTGGGGCCCCGAGCAACAACAGGCCTTTGAACAAATCAAACAAGAAATAGCTCGTGCAGTAGCCCTTGGGCCTGTCCGTACCGGACCAGCTGTGCAAAACATGCTTTACACTGCAGCTGGGGAGCATGGCCTCACCTGGAGCCTCTGGCAGAAAACCCCAGGAGAAACTCGAGGTCGACCTCTGGGGTTCTGGAGTCGGGGCTATCGAGGATCAGAAGCCAATTACACCCCAACTGAAAAGGAGATACTAACAGCATATGAGGAGGTTTGAGCCACTTCAGTTGTTGTTGGTACAGAAGCACAGCTCCTCTTGGCACCACAGCTACCTGTGTTACATTGGATGTTCAAAGGGAAAATCCCCACTACACACCATGCAACCGACGCTACATGGAGTAAGTGGGTAGCGTTAATTACACAGCGGGCTCGAATGGGAAAACCCAACCGCCCAGGAATCCTGGAAGAGATCATGGACTGGCCGGAGGGCAGGGATTTCGGAGTACCAACAGAAGAGGTAACCCGTGCTGAAGAGGCACCACCATATAATGAGTTGCCAGAAGACAGAAAGCAGTATGTGTTGTTCACTGACGGATCCTGCCACATGGTAGGGGGCCATCGGAAATGGAAAGCTGCTGTGTGGAGTCCCACACAACGAGTCGTGGAGGCCATGGAAGGGGAAGGCGAGTCGAGTCAGTATGCAGAAGTGAAAGCCATACAATTGGCCCTAGAAATTGCTGAACGAAAAAATGGCCAGTACTGTATCTCTACACTGACTCATGGATGGTGGCAAATGCCCTGTGGGGGTGGTTACAGCAAAGGAAACAGAGCAACTGGCAGCGCAGAGGTAAACCTATCTGGGCTGCTACCCTGTGGCAAGATATTGCTGCCCGGGTAGAAAACCTGGCTGTAAAGGTACGTCATGTAGATGCCCACATGCCCAAGAGTTGCGCTACTGAAGAACATCAGAACAACGAAGAGGTGGACTGAGCTTCAAAAAGTGAAGTGGCTCAGGTGGATCTGGACTGGGGACATAAGGGTGAGCTGTCTGTAGCTCGATGGGCCCATGAAACATCAGGACATCTGGGGAGGGATGCCACATACAGATGGGCTCGTGATCGAGGGGTGGACCTGACCACTGAGGCCACCACACAGGTCACCCATGAGTGTGAAACCTGTGCTGTAATCAAGCAAGCCATGAGAGTAAAATCTCCCTGGAACAGGGGGAGGTGGCTAGGGTTTCGATATGGTGAGGCCTGTCAAATTGACTATATCGGACCACTCCCACAAACCCGCCAAGGCAAACGGTACATACTCACCATGGTAGAAGCAACTACTGGGTGGCTGGAAACATACCCCATAAACCAGGCCACAGCCCGAAACACTATCTTGGGCCTGGAAAGGCAAGTGCTGTGGCACACCAGAGAGAATTGAGTCCAACAATGGGAGTCATTTTCCGAAACAATCTTGTCACCTCCTGGGCCAAAAGGCATGGCACTGAGTGGGTGTATCACATCCCTTATCACCCACAAGCCTCTGGGAAGGTTGAGAGGTATAATGGACTGTTAAAGACTTACGAGCATTGGGTGCTGGGACATGGAAACAATGGGACATAAATCTACCAGAAGCCACTTGGCTAGTTAACAACAGAGGGTCCGACAACCATCCTGGTCCTGCTGAAACAAAACCCCTACACACAGTGAAAGGAGCTAAAGTCCCTGTAGTGCATGTAGGGAAGTGGATGGGGAAGGCGGTGTGGGTTGTTCCTGCCTCAGGAAAAGACAAATCCACTCGTGGGATTGTCTTCGCCCAAAGACCGGAGTATACCTGGTGGGTCATGCAAAAGAATGGGGATATCAGCTGCATGCCTCAAGGACATTTAACCTTGGGAGAAAACTAATCTTCAATCTAAACTGCGTGTTGTAGGAAGACACTGCAGAACCAATGACAGGTGAACTTCGCAAGGAACCAGGCAAGTGCAGCAACGACTCGAGCTAAACTGGTGCTGGCGTCCAGACATCCAACTCCGCCTGCCCTGAGTGACCACTTTGGCAGATGAAGACTAAATCATCACCAGTTCTTATGAACGTTTTTTGAGAAAGGCCTATAGAATGAAAAGAAGTACAGACCTATCAATCTGTTAAAGGATAAGGAACAGTGGCGATGATAATACTTATACGCTAAAGTATCTGGGACCTGAGTGTGACACAAATGTTATGGAATAAGGGGTGGAGGTTGTGCTGGGTCTGTCTGGGATGGAGTTAACTTTCCCTGCAGCAGCCCATACAGTGCTGTGCTCTGCACTTGTAGCTAAAACAGCAGTGGTATCACACCAGTGTTGTGTCTGCTGCTGAGCAGTGCTGGCACAGCATCAGGACTCCCTCTACCCTCCCCCCCCCCCCCTCCCCCAGCCAGCAGGCTGGGAGTGGGCAAGAGGTGAGGAAGGAACATCACCAGGGCAGCTGACCTAAACCAACCAAAGGGATATTCCATACCATATGATGTCACACTCAGCAATAAAAGGTGGAAAAAGGAGGAAGAGGGGAGGGGTGGGCTCTCGTTGGGAAAACGTCTGTCCTCCTCCCGAACACCGGCTACGTGCGTTGAGGCCCTGCTTCAAGGACGTGGTCAAGCATCGCTCATTTGTGGGAAATAGAGAGTAATTTCTCTCCTCTGCACTTCCACATAGCCTTTACTTCTTTTGTTTAGTTTTCCCTTTCCCCCTCCCTTTTCCCCTTTCCTTTTTTCCCCTTTAGTTAAATTGTTTAGTTAAATTGTTTAATTAATAATAATCTTTCCTTAATAATTTTTTTCCTTTAATTAAATCATTGGTTTTCCCTTTTCCACTTTTCCTTTAAGTTAAATTATTTAATTTATAATAATTTTCCCTTAATAATTATTTTTTTTCCTTTGATTTACTATCTTTATCCCAACCCGTGAGTTGCTTCTTTCCTTTTCTTCTTCCCCTCCTCTTCTGAGACGGGGGAGCGAGAGAGCGGTTGTGGTGGAGTTCAGCTGCCTAGCAAGGTAAAACCACCACACAGAGCACTGGAACAGGTTACCCAGAGAGGCTGTGGAGTCCCCTTCTTTGGAGATATTCAAAACCCACCCAGATGCAATCCTGTGCAACCTTTGCTAGGTGACCCTGCTTGGCAGGGGGGTTGGACCAGATGATCTCATGATCTGAGGGTGCATTCGAGCCCCTCATCCAGATCGCTGATAAAGATATTGAAGAGAACTGGCCCCAATACTGAGCCCTGGGGGACACCACTAGTGACCGGCCTCCAACTGGATTTAACTCCATTCACCACAACTCTTTGGGCCCAGCCACGCATACAGTTTTTAACCCAGCAAAGCATACACCCATACAAGCCTTGAGCAGCCAGCTTCTCCAGGAGAATGCTGTGGGAAACGGTGTCAAAAGCCTTACCGAAGTCTAGGTAGACCGCATCCACAGCCTCTCCCTCATCCACTGAACCCGTCACCTTGTCGTAGAAGGAGATCAGGTTCGTCAAGCAGGACCTGCCTTTCATAAACCCACGCTGACTGGGCCTGATCGCCTGGCTGTCCTCTAAGTGCCGCGTGATGGCACTCAAGATGATCTGCTCCATGAGCTTCCCCAGCACCAAAGTCAGACCGACAGGCCTGTAGCTCCCTGGATCCTCCTTCCGGCCTTTCTTGTACATGGGCATCACATTTGCTAGCCGCCAGTCAACTGGGACCTCCCCTGAAAGCCAGGATTGCTGATAAATAATGGAAATCAACTTGGTGAGCGCTTCCACCAACTCCCTCAGTACCCTCGGGTGGATCCCATCTGGCCCCATAGATCTGCATACGTCTAAGTGGTGCAGCAGGTCACCAATCATTTCCTCCTGGATTATGAGGGCTTCATTCTGCTCCCCGTCCCTATCTACCAGCTCAGGGGGCTGGGTATCCGAAGAACAACTGGTCCAACTACTAAAGACTGAGGCAAAGAAGGCATTAAGCACCTCAGCCTTTTCCTCATCTCTTGTCACTGTTTCCTCCCCACATCCAATACAGGATGGAGATTCTCCTTAGTCCTCCTTTTGTTGTTCATGTATTTATAAAAACATTTTTTATTGTCTTTAACAGCAGTAGCCAGGTTGAGCTCCAGTTGGGCTTTGGCCCTTCTAATTTTCTCCCTGCATAGCCTCACGACACCTTTGTAGTCCTCCTGAGTGGCCAGCCCCTTCTTCCAAAGTTCATAAACTCTTTTTCTTCCTGAGCTCTAGCCAAAGCTCCCTGTTCAGCCAGGCTGGTCTTCTTCCCTGCCAGCTTGTCTTTTGGCACATGGGGACTGCCTGCTCCTGTGCCTTTAGGATTTCCTTCTTGGAAGGAGTCCAGCCTTCCTGGACTCCTTTGCCCTTCAGGACTGCCTCCCAAGGGACTCTGCCAACCAGTCTCCTTTAACAGGCCAAAGGCTGCCCCTCCAGAAGTCCAGGGTAGCAGTTCTACTAACCCCCCCCCCCTTACTTTTCCAAGAATCAAAAACTCTATTAATTCACAATTGCTATGCCCAAGATGGCCTCCAACCTTCACATAGCCCACAGGTCCTTCTCCGTTCACAAGCAAAAGGTCCAGCAGAGCACCTTCCCTAGTTGGCTCACTCACCAGCTGTGTCAGGAAGTTATCTTCCACACACCCCAGAAGCCTCCTAGACTGTTTCTTCTCTGCTGCACTGTATTTCCAGCAGACATCTGGTAAGGTGAAGTCCCCCACGAGAACAAGGGCTAGCGGTTGTGAGACTTCTCCCAGCTGCTTATAGAACATTTCATCTGCCTCTTCATCCTGGTTGGGTGGTCTATAACAGACGCCAACCAGGACATTTGCCTCACTGGCCTTCCCCCTGATTCTTACCCATAATCACTCAACCTTGTTGTCACCATTATTAAGCTCGAGACAATTAAAATACTAACATACAGGGCTACCCCACCGCCTCTCCTTCCTAGCCTATCCCTTCTGAAAGGGGATGCTTTAGATGCTTGTCATGGTTTCAGCTAGGATAGAGTTAATTTTCCTCCTAGTAGCTGGTAGGGTACTGTGTTTGGGATTTAGGATGAGAAGAATGTTGATAACACCATGATGTTTAATTGCTGCAGAGCAGTGTTTACACCAGGCCAAGGACTTTTTGGCTTCTCGCTCTGTCCTGCCAGCGAGCAGGCTGGGGGTGCAGCAGGAGCTGGGAGGGGACAGACCCAGGACAGCTGACCCAAACTGGCCAAAGGGGTATTCCATACCATCTGACGTCATGCTAAACAATATATAGGGGTGGCTGGCCGGGGTGGGGGGGCCGGCTGCTCGGGGATAGGCTGGGCATCGGTCAGCGGGTGGTGAGCAATTGCATTGTGCATCACTTGTTTGTACACATTAGTAGTAGTAGTATCATTATTATTATTATTTTCCTTTCTTTCCTGCCCTAATAAACTGTCTTTATCTCAACTCACCGGCTTCACTTTCCCGTTTCTCTCCCCCATCCCAGAGAGGGAGGGGGGAGGGTGAGCGAACGGCTGTGTGGTGCTGAGCTGCTGGCCAGGTTAAACCACAACATTAGTAGCATACAAGCTACCGCCCTGCATAAGTTTCCTCAAATACCACTCCTGAAAATAATTTTCAAGTTAGGACTACATAAGTTATCAAGATTTCAAGGTTTAAAAAAATATTTAAGTATCTTGTCTGTGGTGAGAATGAACATTTGCTTTAGTCCTCATGTATCAGGAAGACGCAATATTAATGACAAGAACCTTAGCAATCATCGTTGGTATATACGGCCTTACCTAATTCCATCTTTCTACAATAAATATATATTTTTCATGGGGGAAAAGTATTAGATACAACAGTAACTACTGCACAATTTAATGATTAAAACCAAGCTGAAATTAGTCTCCTGATAAAATTCCTGTCATTACCACTTTATTGTAGAATAAAGTATCTGTGTGGGAATGGAAATGTTGTTTTTGCAGTGTTACATTGTATAGAAGGAAGGAATGTGGTATTGAGATATGCTTACAGTGATAAGAAAGCTTAACAGAAAACCTTGTAAAATGCAGACAGCCGGACTCCTTAGAGCAATTAGGTGAAGATCACGGTGTCAAGTCAAATCAGATAAGTGAAGAAACATTACCACTTCAAACAGTAAAAAAGTCAAAAGAAGCTTGAAATTTAACAGGCCGGCAACTGAAGGCCAGGCATTGTCTGTGAAGCATCAGATAGGTTGTGAACCCGGATTACCCAGTCAATGGGGAAACAGGGGAGGGTCCTGTCATCAAAAAGTATATAAACTGTGTTTTGGAACTAGTGGGTGCGCTCTCCTGCTTGTGGGGCGCCCGCCATTGCAATCGCGAATAAATTACTACTTCACTGAGATCCTCGCCTGAGCCTAAGTTACTGACTACGGAGTGTTTCTCACAATTTGGGGGCTCGTCCGGGATCCAGTCACCTACCGGGGAGCCCCACCGCCGCAGCAGCAGGAAGGCATGCCCCGCTGATTTCAGGGTCCTGTGCATCGGCGGTGGCGGTTCTGCGGAGAGCTGACAGAGGGCCCGAGACTGATTAAAGAGGCAGGATCCGTGAAGTAGTGGGGAAGGGAAGAAGGTAGGCACTCCGGGTTTAAGAATTGATCCGGTAACTCTGTGCACAGACCAAGGTAAGAAATATTAAGTATTGCCTTGGGGGTCGGGTGAGACTCTGTGTGACGTGTGATTGAGACGTACTTTTGTACGAAGCGAGTGTGGAGTCCTGATCCGCGGTTCCCTAGCTCCGCGAGGGGCGCGGCCGGAGACGGACGAAGCGTGAGATGAGAGAGAGAAAGGAAGAGTCTCGGGAAATTTGGTGTGCGGTAATCCTTGCACGGGGTAGTGCTCGGAGTACACCAGGGAATTTTGGTGTGCGGTAAGCCTTGCACAGGGTAGTGCTTGGCAGTACACCAGGGAAATTTGGTGTGCGGTAATCCTTGCACGGGGTAGTGCTCGGAGTACACCAGGGAAATTTGGTGTGTGGTAAGCCTTGCACGGGGTAGTGCTTGGCAGTACACCAGGGAAATTTGGTGTGCGGTAAGCCTTGCACGGGGTAGTGCTTGGCAGTACACCAGGGAAATTTGGTGTGCGGTAAGCCTTGCACGGGGTAGTGCTCGGAGTACACCAGGGAAATTTGGTGTGTGGTAAGCCTTGCACAGGGTAGTGCTTGGCAGTACACCAGGGAAATTTGGTGTGCGGTAATCCTTGCACGGGGTAGTGCTCGGAAGTACACCAGGGAATCTGGTAAACTCATAGGTGTGCGGTAGCCCTTGCACGGGGAAGTGCTTGGCAGTACAGCCCCATTTTCCAGGATAGGAAAAATGGGAAATATGAGTTCCAGGGGACAGGGAGATATCCCTGGGGGAGTGCCTCCCGACTGTCCTTTAGGAAGGATGTTGAGAAATTGGAAGAATAACCCCAAAACTAAGGAAAAAGATAGGAAGAAAATGGTTAAATATTGTGTATCAGTCTGGACGAAAGAACCAATTAAAGGAGCTGCAGTATTTTGGCCAAAATACGGGTCTGACAAAGATTGGGTATGTCAGGCCTTAAATTTTTATGTTAATAACAAATTTCCATTTTCGGAAGAAGAATCTGAGTATGCGGCTTGTTGGATACAAGGAATAAATTTGG
The DNA here is from genome assembly GCF_964034855.1 of Anser brachyrhynchus. Classification (NCBI taxonomy): domain Eukaryota; kingdom Metazoa; phylum Chordata; class Aves; order Anseriformes; family Anatidae; genus Anser; species Anser brachyrhynchus. Next base: position 24,575,104 of record NC_137704.1, on the reverse strand, counting down.
TTTTGAGCAAAATCAGAATAAAGAGGGAAAGAAAAAGGAAGAGACAAGTGATAAATGGGACCTTCTGGATAACTTACCTCCTCCTTATAACCCCCAAGTTGCTGCAGCAGCAGCGGCTGCTGTAGCAGTTCCTCCGAAAGAAGAGACAGGAACTATAGATAACATTAGCTCTGGGAACAGGAGGTACCCCAAACTGGTAAAAGAATTAGAACAAGGTAGAAGAGGTACTGAGAATTTTGCCTTCCCTGATACTAACAGCACTAACACTAACTGTGTATCCTCTTAAGTGAACTTCCCCCCCTCCTTACCAGCAGAGAGGTTAGGAGTTTCCTAGGACCTAACTTATACCCTTGGGGAGGGGGAATTATGTATATAAATATGTTGTTTACAGGGAAAGAAATGGGAATGATCAGGAGGAGAGCTGCAATACAAAAATGGGAAAGAGCTCATCCTCCAGGACCAGGGGTAATACCGGCAGGGCAGAAATAACCACTTGCCGATCCTGGCTGGAAGAATAATAGTGTGCAACACAGAAATCATATGAGAGACTTGGGGTCAGAATGAGAAAGTACTTGGGGATGAATCCTGAGGACCCGGTATCCCAAGGGCTCTTGAAAGTTCATTTTGTGATTGAAGCCTGGCAAGATGCACAGAAAATGCTCCAGAAGGTGGGGGGGGATGTAGTGACCAGTCACTGGGGGGCCCTCCTGTGGGAGGCCCTGAACGTGTATGTCAGGAGGGGAGATGAGAAGGAAAAGCAGAGAGTGAAACTAATGGTATTGACAGTGTAGCAGGTAGTGAGGCAGAGGGTTGGAGAAAGAGGAAGAAAATCTTCAGGGGGAGTCAGGGCCAGGATGGAAAGGAGAGGAAGAGAGATGAAGGAATGGCAGGCAAGGAAAGCTACCCGTGTTGTGGCCTGAATCCTAGCAGGGACAGGCTTTGATGGGATGTTTTAAGTGTGGGCAGGCTGGCCACTTCAGGTAGGAATATCCGGAGTGGAAGAAGGAGGAGAGAAGGAAAATGGGATGAGGGAGAAAGGTATGGAATTAAGTTGGCTAATGACTGAGACTTTGGAGAAAGTACAGGCTGGAAAAGGTAGGAAGAAGTGTTAAAAAGAGTTATTGAAGGTGTTAAAGGTGTGGTATGTAATGTTTGACAGAGCTGTTTTTTTGAATGAGTTGGGAAAGTTGAATGAGCAGGGAAAGAGGATGTAGGCATTATCTAAGTAACAGTCTAGAAGTTTTGGTATATTTGCTGTGGTGTTTGGTCAGGTTCCCAAGTATCGAGAAGGGGGGGGGCAGGGGGGGCAGCCTGCTCCACCAGGGGCCTCTCCACAGGCCACAGGGGGCTTCGGCTCCGGCGCCTGGAGCGCCTCCACCCCCTCCTTCTGTGCTGACTTTGGTGTCTCCGGGGAGGTTTCTCACTCCTCGCTCTCCCAGCTGCTGTTGAGCAGCAGGTTTTTTGTTTGTTTGTTCGTTTTCGTGGATGTGCTCTCACAGAGGCACGGACTGTGTTGCTCATGGCTTGGCTCTGGGCAGCGGTGGGCCCCTCTGGGGCCGGACGAAATTGTCCCTTATCTGCCACGGGGAGGTTTTTGGATTCTCCTCGTGGGGGCTGCCACTGCAGCCCCCCCCGAACCTTGCCATCAAACACAATACACAGGGGCAGCTAGGTCATTACTGGCCTGTAAAGTATCAGGGATTAAATTAACTAATGAAACCCTAATGAGTGATGGGGGTAGAAGGGGCTGGGGTAACAGTGCCACCTTTGGGGGGTACCAAGCTGAGACTAGGGGATAAAATGATCTCTGGGCAATTGTTGTATGTACCCAAGGCAGGGACTAACTTGTTGGGAAGGGATTTGATGATGAAATTGGGCATTCAAATAGTAAATTGGTAGACCGGAATAACAGTGGTATTAATGGAGTGCTCTCAGGCCCTGAGAGCAAAGATATATTCACCTCTGGCTGGAAAGACTCTGAAATGGGGGCGGAAGCAACAATACAGATGGACAGTTTTACCTCAGGGGTTTACAGGGCCACCGACTAATTTGGGCAAAGTTCTGGAACAGATTTTGGAGCAATTCCAACCTCCCGAGGAGGAATTTCTGTTACAAAATGTGTATGATCGTTTATTGTCAGGACAGGAGAAAACAGTTGTGAAGGAAGCTACTAACAAGCTATTCAACTTTCTGGGAAAGCAGGGCTTGGGAGTATTGAAAAATAAATTACAATACGTAGAAAGAGAAGTCAGGTATTTAAGGCATCTAATGTCTGAGGGAAAACTGAGAATAAATCCAGAGAGGATTCAGGGAATTGTTGAAAACTAAGAAAGAACTAAAAAGTTTTTAAGAGAGATTTCTTTAAGGAATCAGGAGCCACGAAGCCTGAGGGAAAATGGATATTCCCTGATGGGAGAGAAATGCTGAATAAAGCACCAATGAGGCAAATATTAATCGTTTTACATTAAGAGAGTCATTTGGAGATGCAAGCAATGTGTGATGTTGTGCTAAGAAAGTATGTCTGTGTAGGAATATACACTTTAGTGAAGCAAATATGCAGAGGATGTACCATATGTCAAAAGGCAAATAAAAAGGTCATTTGTAACTAACCTAGAGGGGGACGGGAGCCAGGGATTTGACCTTTCCAAAGTATACAGGTAGACTTTACTGAGTTACGTAAAGGAGGGAGACTTAAGTACTTGTTTGTCCTAATTGACCACGTGACTGGATGGGTGTAAGCTTTCCCCTCGGTATCTGCCACTGCGAACACGGTGGCTAAGGTATCACTGGAGCAAATAGTCCCTAGATATGGGATAGCTGAAAACATTGATTCAGATCAAGGAAATAATTTCACTTCACAAGTACTGCAAGGGTTAATGCAGGCCTTAGAGATTGAGTGGGCTTTTCACACCCCCTGGCACCCCTCCTCTTCTGGGAAGGCAAAGCGAATGAACCAGACATTAAAGAAGCAATTAACTAAATTAGTGTTAAAAACCCAACTTCCTTGGGTAAAATGTTTACTTTTAGCACTCCTCCAGGTTCAAACAGCACCAAGAAACGATATAGGAATTTCACCGTATGAGATGCTGTTCGGATTACCCTATCTGGGCAGAAGGGATGAGATACCACAATTCGAAACGAGAGTTTCGAACACGAGAACTGTGTTCTGGGGTTGTCCTCTTCTTTGTCATTTCTCAGGACCCGTGGGAAATTGGGTCCTGATTCAGACCTGGAAAGGATCAACTCCGGCCTGAATGGGAAGGACACTTCCAAGTACTACTAACCACTGGAACAGCCATAGGAACTGCGGAAAAAGGTTGGACTCACTATACTCGAGTGAAGGCATCCGTCGACCCTAGTACCTGGGAAGCTGTTCCTACAGAAGGCTTGTTGGAAGCTGAAATCGAAGAGAAAAATCTCATAGTGGACTCTGAGCGGGATAAGAGCTTGCGATTGTAAACTAACCTTTTATTTTCACAGGTAACTAATGAGTGTGACTTGTGATTGAGAGAAAGGACTGGCCTATAGTGAATTGAAGTGTTCCCAAGGGGGGTTTGTTATGGTAGTAGTGTATATCTTATTCTTTGTATTGATAATTATTTGGAAACCTAAGGTTTAAAAATAATGACAGGGAAAAATCAATTATTAATCTTGTTTTTAGTGATTATAGGCCTCAGAGAAAGCCTTGGTCAATTGGCAACTTGGAAAAGGCATGACCAGATAATAGTAAGATGGGATACCCCATAAAAATATGGGTGAATGTGACAGAGGGTTATGTACCGCAATCTGCCATGTTTGATGCTTGTGAGGTGTTAGCTTGTGGAGATTTAAATGCCCAACGACAGCTGAGCAGAGAGAACAAATAACTGGGAGAGACCCAACAGCCAGATTGAGAATAGCTGTATGGAAACGATCCTCTATTGCCATCAGAGAAAGGGAGAAACTCAAGGAGAAAACAGGAGAGAAAACAGGAGGCCCTCTTTGAAATGCGGCAGTTCAAACATTTGAGATTGAAACAGGGTACGGGGATGTGAATGCCTGGATAGAATGGGTCAAATATACTGTCCAGAGCCTCAACCATAGCAATTGCCATGCTTGTGCCTCGGGATGACCGATTGCCCAGATTGGGGTGGACCGAGGATTCCCAGGGGATGCGATGTATGATTGCATTGTACCAAGAAAAGACTGCCTGGGGAAATGAGGCCTGTAAGTCTCTCTCTTTGCTATTCCCTTCCTCGCATGATAGCAATATCAGGGTTCCCCCTGCATTCTCCACAGCTATAGGTAACCATACAGCTTGCCTCTCACGGCAGGGTGTGAGTGCTACCTGGCATCTGGGAGAATTTGCCTTGTGCACGAGGACCTTGAATGCTACCGAGGACTTGATGGGAAACTATTCAAGACTTGAGATCCCTAGGGCAGATCTCTGGTGGTACTGTGGAGGGAAGATCTTACGGTCCACCCTACCATCTAACTGGGGAGGCACTTGTGCACTTGTTCAATTAGCTATACCCTTCACCCTGGCATTTGAAAGCGAAACATCACAAATACCCAGAAGAAGTAAAAGAGGCTTAGGAGTATCATTTGATGATAGAGTATACATAGATTCTATAGGGGTGCCTAGAGGAGTTCCTGATGAACATAAAGCCAGGAATCAAATTGCTGCAGGGTTTGAGTCACTGTTCTGGTGGGTAACAATTAATAAAAATGTGGATTGGATTAATTATATCTATTATAATCAGCAGAGATTCATAAACTATACAAGAGATGCGATAAGAGGAATCGCTGAACAACTAGATGTCACCAGCAAAATGGCTTGGGAAAACAGAATAGCATTAGATATGATTCTTGCGGAGAAAGGTGGTGTGTGCGTGATGCTGGGCAACCATTGTTGTACTTTTATCCCTAACAATACTGCCCCGGATGGCACAGGAACTAGAGCATTGCAAGGGCTTACCACCCTTGCCAATGAATTGGCAGAAAACTCAGGAGCAGACACTTCCATCACAGGATGGTTGGAATCTTGGTTTGGTAAATGGAAAGGAATGGTAGTGTCCATATTTACATCCTTGATTGTAGTAGCAGGAGTTTTGACAGCCATTGGTTGTTGCATTATCCCCTGTGTAAGGGGACTTGTCCAACGGTTAATTGAAACTGCACTTTCGAAACAAATGACCATGGATCCACCACCCTACTCAGATAAGATGATGATATTAGAGGAAATGGAAAGCAAAGAAAGTGAAGAAGAGGAAGACATCTACCAAATTACACCTTAGAGCAAAATTTTGCAAAAATCAACAAATTATAAAAAGAGAAAAGGGGGGAATTGTGGGAATGGAAATGTTGTTTTTGCAGTGTTACATTGTATAGAAGGAAGGAATGTGGTATTGAGATATGCTTACAGTGATAAGAAAGCTTAACAGAAAACCTTGTAAAATGCAGACAGCCGGACTCCTTAGAGCAATTAGGTGAAGATCACGGTGTCAAGTCAAATCAGATAAGTGATGAAACATTACCACTTCAAACAGTAAAAAAGTCAAAAGAAGCTTGAAATTTAACAGGCCGGCAACTGAAGGCCAGGCATTGTCTGTGAAGCATCAGATAGATTGTGAACCTGGATTACCCAGTCAATGGGGAAACAGGGGAGGGTCCTGTCATCAAAAAGTATATAAACTGTGTTTTGGAACTAGTGGGTGCGCTCTCCTGCTTGTGGGGCGCCCGCCATTGCAATCGCGAATAAATTACTACTTCACTGAGATCCTCGCCTGAGCCTAAGTTATTGGCTACGGAGTGTTTCTCACATCTGTATGTTTTACTATACATTTAAACCATAGAAGAACTTGTTCTAACACACAAGCACACACAGAGAAGTTTACATATTAAGAAAAAAGAAATAAAATGTAGGAAAAAACGCAAACTGAGCCACAAACTGATGGAGGCTGGGGATACACGCTTATCCTGTTGTTCTACTCTCTCCTGTGCATCAGTTATCAGCTGCTGTCAAAGGCAGGATACAAGGCTGGGGTGACCCAGTAGAACTGCTCTTACATTCAAAAGCAGATAAAAAGTTGGAGGACAAGCCTTTCCCAGATCTGTAACGTTGGTTATGTTACAGGTATCAAATCAGAAATCAAATTAGTACTTTCCAAAACACCAAATACGAATTTGAATGGGCAATATAAGTTTACTGTAATGGTTCAGAAAAGTATCCTTGATTCCTTCCACTCATTTTCTTCTTTCTTGCCAACAATTCTAAACAGAAAATTCAGGCCGGTCACAATTTCTATTTGCTTTAAACAAATCATATACATTGATCATTTCACATCATGCAACTACCGTTTGCTTTGTGTATCAGGGAAACCTCCTTTCAAAAACTACTCAAAAAAATAACATCTGATCATGCATTTCTTTGAATATTATCGAACTGACAAGCAAGTTAATACTATTATCACTGATATTAGAAAAACATTTCTGAAAGGGAAGAATGTGGCGTAAGGACCACACGGAGGCCAGGGTTCTTTAAGGATCCATAACTTCTACTTCTTTATTGAGGGCATAGCTTCCACTCCCTATTGAGGACAGGCTCCCTTCTTATACCATTCGCCCCACAGCAGTACTTTTCCACTAACTATTCATTGGTCAACAACTTTGCCCGGCAACTGTGAACCCCCAGCAACTTCCATGCCTTAACGGCTGGAGAACAGGCAACCCGAGACAGCAAGGCGTCTCCTGAATCACCCTTCTTTGTTCCCTCTAAACTCTTTACATTCCTGATGGCCTCATCGTTAAGAGTCCGATGTTATCACCAACCACGGAGCTTGTCGACCCGCACGGCCACACTCCCACAGAAGAATATGATCATATCTAAGAACATTTTCCCAATAAGCATTTTGATTATTCCCTGCATCATTTTCATTTGTTCAAGAACCCAAAACCATAAATGCTATCCAGCTAAATTGGCCTTACTGACAAACTGCAAGCTGTCAGTAATTAGCCACTGTCCCTAGAAAATCCTGTTACATAGTCTGTCACGTAAGAAGCAATAGCCTAGCTCCGTTAGCAGATGTAGGATCACCAAGCCTGCTGATAAAGACATGAATGGCAATTTGGCAAATTGGGAAAAGAGCAAAGTAATAACATCTTCAAATCCAAACATTAATAAAGGTACACACAACTGCAAATGGCAGGTAATTCACAAACAGTACTAACAACAGCAAGAAACCTTTATGCTATGGTGGCCCAGCCCCAGAACTACAACACCATTGGCATAAGCAAAACCTGGTGGGAAGAGGCCTGTGACTGGTGTGTTGCGATGGACATTTTACAGGCTCCTCAGAAGGGATAGGCATGGGCAGGCGGCACCCTATGTAACAGAGGCACTGGACTGTACAGAGCTTGCAATTGGCGAAGACACGGTTAAGAGCCTCTGGGTAGGGATTAAGGGACAAGCAAATAAAGGGGATGTCATTACTGGAGTCTATAGTAGACTACCCAGCCAGGATGACAACACCAATGAATTATTCTTTAGGGAACGAAGAGATACCCCCAGATCAGCTGCCCTTGTCCTTATGGGGGACTTCAACTTGCCAGACCTTAACTGGGAAAAATCACACAGCTGAAACAAACAGATCCAGGAGACTCCTAAAACACGATGATGATTATTTCTTTCACAAAAAAGGAAGCAAAAAAACAGCGTGCTCTGCATGATTTGCTCTAACACAAGCATCCTGTTACAGTTCACCATCACAATGACAGCATACTGTGAAGCAAGGGTTAAACATGCCCACACATTTCATTTATTTTAAAGTAATGTTTTTAAGGTGGAGAGGATACCCACTTCTCCATATTTTCAAGCCAAATTACATATCACAGGAGTATCACAGAACCACCTAGGTTGGAAGAGACCTCCAAGATCACCCAGTCCAACCTCTGACCTAACACTAACAAGTCCTCCACTAAACCATATCACTAAGCTCAACATCTAAACATCTCTTAAAGACCTCCAGGGATGGCGACTCAACCACTTCCCCGGGCAGCCCATTGCAACGCCTAACAACCCTTTCGGTAAAGAAGTACTTCCTAACATCCAACCTAAACCTCCCCTGGCGCAACTTTCGCCCATTCCCCCTCGTCCTGTCACCAGGCACCTGGGAGAACAGACCAACCCCCACCTCGCTACAGCCTCCTTTGAGGTACCTATAGAGAGCGATGAGGTCGCCCCTGAGCCTCCTCTTCTCCAGGCTGAACAATCCCAGCTCCCTCAGCCGCTCCTCGTAAGCCTTGTTCTCCAGACCCCTCACCAGCTTGGTCGCCCTTCTCTGGACACACTCGAGCACCTCCATGTCCTTCCTGTAGTGAGGGGCCCAAAACTGAACACAGTACTCGAGGCGCGGCCTCACCAGAGCCGAGTACAGGGGCACAATCACTTCCCTAGACCTGCTGGCCACGCTGCTTCTGATACAAGCCAGGATGCTGTTGGCCTTCTTGGCCACCTGAGCACACTGCTGGCTCATATTCAGCCGACTATCAACCAGTACTCCCAGGTCCTTCTCTGCCAGGCAGCTTTCCAACCACTCATCTCCCAGCCTGTAGCTCTGCTTGGGGTTGTTGCGCCCCAGGTGCAGGACCCGGCACTTGGCCTTGTTGAACTTCATACAGTTGGCCTCAGCTCATCGGTCCAGCCTATCCAGATCCTCCTGCAGAGCCTTCCTGCCCTCAAGCAGATCGACACACGCACCTAACTTGGTGTCATCTGCAAACTTACTGAGGGTGCACTCGATCCCCTCATCCAGGTCATCGATAAAGATATTGAAGAGGACTGGCCCCAGCACTGAGCCCTGGGGGACACCACTAGTGACCGGCCTCCAACTGGATTTAACTCCATTCACTACGACTCTTTGGGCCCGGCTACCCAGCCAGTTTCTAACCCAACGAAGCATGCGAAGAAGTCTTTCTGTTACAGTCTTGCCATTAGTATGGAAGACTGCTTTTGAGTCACCAAGAAAGCATACACCAGCTAGCATCTCTACATCTTCCTTACTGTCTTGTTGCAAAAACTCCAAAAGCTTTCCCCCCCCCACACAACTACTTGAGCTCTCATCATTAGACAGATGTGCAGCATTCCTCCCTGCTGCTGCTTTACTGATGAAGGAAGTTGGAAACAGTGAAGAGATTTGGTCACCAAATCTCAACCTGAATTTGAAAACAAAATTCATCCAAGCCTTCTTTGACTACCCCTCAAACAACCCTTGAAAATTCCCAAGATTTTGTGGGCTGTAAACTGCCAATAGCTTTCTGAAACATTTGCCCTACATGCAATGCATTTTGATTTGCCATGTGGAATCAAATACGACAGTTTAAAATGATGTAAGCACTATAAGAAAAGCAATACAGCTCAGATTTTGTGAAGTTAATCAGAACTTGTGTGTCTTATTTTTACCTGTGTTAGAAGGAAATGATGTAAAAAGAAGGAAAAAAGGAAAATTGTATTTTTTTTCAGATAACACTTAGCCAATTTGTGAAACTCAGTCTTGAGGAGAAAAAAATATGAATAAAATAGCTGAGAATTAGCTTTATCTCCTGTTGTAACTAAGAGATTCAACACTTGCAGGACAGAGAGAATTGGCTGTACAAGAAAAGCTGCTAAATCAAAGTATCTTGTAATGCATGTTGAATTATTTGAAGTGTACCTATCCCCAACACTGATACTTTCATTTATTATAAATAAATTTCACAGATTCCATGAAATTTATTTATAATAAATGAAAGTATCAATGTTGGAGATAGGTACATTTCAATAATATCAAAGAGCAAAGACTGTTACCCTCAAAAATGAAGAAACTGAGACATAGGTACGAACAGCACTTGGCCTCAGCCATGGTCAGCAGTTCTATTTGCGTCCTTGTATCTCTCAAACAGTTCAGTAAATAAATTAACTTAGTAAAGTTTCCAATAGCCACTTCTACTTAAGCTTCTGCAGTTCAGCTTGGAGTCCCTGCAAAATAGTCAGAAACTAAGATGAATTATGCTAAGAGCACGTAATGCTTGCAGCACAGTTATACACACAACCAGGACTAGACTCTAAGCAAGAATTCCTACCAAATGCGATAATCTGGTCAATCGCTCCAATTGTCCTCTCCGGCCTTTAGAAGTCATGATCTTGATTTCAATAGTCTAATTAAACCAGTCTGCCTCACCTCCTATTGCTAATTCCTTCCATATGACTGCAATGGGAGTTGCACTGGTGGTGAATCTGTCCTCTTTTTCCTCTTCTGTTCTATTCTGAGCAGGTAACGTAACAAAAGGCCAAAATCTGAGTACTATGAATCCCAATTAATAATTTTGTAACCAACAGAAGATACAATACATAGCCTTAAACAGTCAAAAGCAACCAGTAACCTGTACCTTCACTTTTTTTTCTTACTGTACCAACATTATGCCCAACCTTGTTTGTGCTGGAGACAATTTTTCAAGCTCATCATATTTACAGCAAACTGATTTCTTAGGAAAAAAGAAAATTGTTGTCCCAAAATAAGATTTATCAGAGTTGTCTTAAAATATGGGGTACAGCCTGTGCTGAGTAGCCCAAAGGTTTCAAAAACAAACAAAAAACAGAAACAACAACACACAAACTTTACATTAATACCTTTAACCAAGCTAATCTTGTACATAGAGAGTTCTTACACACGCTGCACCATAATATAAAATACCCTTCATAAACATTATTACATCATTTTGAAAATGCAGAACACTAAAATGCTCTTAAGAGTAAAATCGTACTATACCAGGCATGGTAAAAATACATAAGAGAACAGCAAGGTGTGTTCTGGGAAAACATGGGCAACCCTCAAACTACAGCAGCAGAGAAGAGAAGGAAAAAAAAGGCAGAGAAAGGTAGATCAACTCTACATGCCACAAGACATGCCCAGAGTCTTTACCGCACAAAAAGACAGGAAGAAGTAGGACGAAAAGCAGTACAAAGAAAGCTAGCATTCTCCCTACACCTATGATTAGTTCTGAAATACTTAATAATGGCACTGGCTTCTTACACAGTCCACAGCTAGACTATCAAAAGTCAGACTTGTATGCTAAATCATTTATGTCAAGTCAACTGCTTAAAACAAGGCGATACTAATCTAATTTCACATATTCATAACAGAGACCATTGCAACTAGAAGCATATGGCTGAGGCACTGTTTATGTTAAGTTGACAGAGAAAGTGAAAAAACAATAGAATATTCTTTTAAATTACTCTGCATGATTTGCTCTAACACAAGCATACTCTCTCCTGTGCATCAGTTATCAGCTGCTGTCAAAGGCAGGATACAAGGCTGGGGTGATCCAGTAGAATTGCTCTTACATTCAAAAGCAGATAAAAAGTTGGAGGAAAAGCCTTTCCCAGGTATTGATCTCCTGGCTCTTTCTGCTTCTCCTGTCATCATTCCCTGTAACTGGAGGGTTAGAGGAAAACACCACCTGTGCTATTGATCCCTTAACCAGTTGTTAGCTTGAGACAATCAAAATACTCTCCAACATACAGGGCTACCCCACTGCCTCTCCTTCTTGGCCTATCCCTTCTGAAAGGGGATGCTTTAGATGCTTTATAGTAGCATACAAGCTACCGCCCTGCGTAAGTTTCCTTAAATATCAGTCCTGAAAATAATTTTCAAGTGTCCTAGTTTCAGCTAGGACAGTGTTAGTTTTCCTCCTAGTAGCTGGTAGTGTACTGTGTTTTGGATTTAGGATGAGAAGAATGTTGATAACACCCTGATGTTTTAATTGTTGCAGAGCAGTGCTTACACTAAGCCAAGGACTTTTCAGCTTCTCACACTGTCCTCGCAGTGACCAGACTATCTTAGGAGAGGATATTTCAAGGACCCAAAAGGGCTCTGGTGGGCTTTTGGCATAGCTGCCTTAGAGACAGAGGACGTTAAACAGTTGTCTACCTTGCCCGGTCTCTCAGAGGACCCTTCTGTTGTGGGGTTGCTGAGGGTTGAAGAACAGCAAGTGCCGATCGCTACCACATCTGTGCACCGGCGGCAATATCGCACCAACCGAGACTCCCTGAGTCCCATCCATAAGCTAATTCGTCAACTGGAGAGCCAAGGAGTGATCAGCAAGACCCATTCACCTTTTAATAGTCCCATATGGCCAGTGCGAAAGTCTAATGGTGAGTGGAGACTAACAGTGGACTATCGGGGCCTGAACGAAGTCACGCCACCGCTGACTGCTGTAGTGCCGACATGCTAGAACTCCAGTACGAACTGGAATCAAAGGCAGCCAAGTGGTATGCCACAACTGATATCGCTAATGCATTTTTCTCCATCCCTCTAGCAGCACAGTGCAGGCCACAGTTTGCTTTCACTTGGAAGGGTATCCAGTACACTTGGAATCGGCTGCCCCAGGGGTGGAAACACAGCCCTAGCATTTGCCATGGACTGATCCAGTCTGCGCTGGAGCAGGGGGAAGCTCCTGAACACCTGCAGTACATCGATGGCATCATTGTGTGGGGTGACACAGCAGAGGAAGTTTTTGAGAAATGGAAGAAAATAGTCCAAATCCTTCTGAAGGCTGGTTTTGCCATAAAACAAAATAAAGGACCTGCACAATAGATCCAGTTTTTAGGAATAAAATGGCAAGATGGACGTCGTCAAATCCCAATGGATGTGATCAACAAAATAACAGCTATGTCTCCACCAACTAGCAAAAAGGAAACAAACTTTTCCAGGCGTCATGGGGTTACGGAGAATGCACATTCCAAATTACAGTCTGATTGTAAGCACGCTCTATCAAGTGACCTGGAAGAAGAACAATTTCAAACGGGGCCCCGAGCAATGACAAGCCTTTGAACAAATTAAACGGGAGATCAGTTCATCAGTTCATCAGTTCATGCAGTAGCCCTTGGGCCAGTCCGGGACGGACAAGATGTAAAACGTGCTCTGCGCCGCAGCCAGGGAGAATGGCCCCCCAAAGCCTCTGGCAGAAAGAGCCCTGGGAAACTCGAGGTCGACCCCTAGGGTTTTGGAGTCTTGGATACAGAGGATCCGAGGCTTGCCACGCTCCAACCGAAAAGGAGATATTGGCAGCATATGAGGGAGTTTGATCTGCTTCGGAAGTGGTCGGCACTGCAGCACAGCTCCTTCTGGCACCCCGACTGCTGGTGCTGGGCTGGATGTTCAAAGGAAGGGTCCCCTCTACACATCATGCAACTGATGCTATGTCGAGTAAGTGGGTCGCACTGATCACACAGCGGGCTCGAATGGGAAACCCCAGTCGCCCAAGAATCTTGGAATGATCATGGACTGGCCAGAGGGTAGGGATTTCAGAATATCACCAGAGGAGGAGGTGACGTGTGCTGAAGAAGCCCAGCTGTACCAGAAAATGAGAAGAAATATGCCCTGTTCACTGATGGGTCCTGTCGTATTGTGGGAAAGCATCGGAGATGGAAAGCTGCTGTATGGAGTCCTACACGACGAGTTGCAGAAGCTGCTGAGGGAGAAGGTGAATCGGGTCAGTTTACAGAAGTGAAAGCCATCCGGCTGGCTTTAGGTATTGCTGAACAAGAAAAATGGCCAGTTCTCTATCTCTATACTGTACTCATACTATTCATTCTCTATACACCCCCCCCTCCCCCGTTGGGGTGGTTAGAGCAATGGAAGCAGAGCTGGCAACGCAGAGGGAAACCCATCTGGGCTGCTGCACTGTGGCAAGATATTGCCACCTGGGTAGAGAACCTGGTTGTAAAGGTGTGGTGGTTTTACTCAGGTGGGCAGCTGAGTTCCACCACAACCGCTCTCTCACTCCCCCTCCTCAAAGGGAAAGGGGGAGAGAATATGATACAAAGGGCTCAAGGGTTGAGATAAGGACGGGGAGATCGCTCAACAATTATCGTGACGGGCAAAACACACTCAGCATAGGGAGATAGTAAGATTTATTGCCTATTACTAACAAGCTAGAGAAGTGAGAAACAAAGGAAAGAAACCAAAAACGCCTTCCCCCCATCCTCCCTCTTCCACCTCCTCCCCCCTCTTTCTGTTTCTGCTGTCATCATTCTCTGTAACTGGAGGGTTAGAGGAAAACACCACCTGTGCTCCTGATCCCTTAACCAGTTGTCTCAAGGCCCTGAAGTCTCTCCTGATTGCCCTTGGACTTCTTGTTGAAACTTCATCGCTGCCTATCTGAAAAATCAATAATGGGTAATAATCTGAGGGACGCACCAGGGAAGGAAGCTTTCTCTTCACATCTCTAACCTGGGCCCCAGGGAGGCAGCAAACTTCCCTATGAAGTGGGTCCGGTCTGTATATTGGGCCTTCTGATCCCTTGAGAAGGGAGTCTCCAATGACAGCAACTTGTCTGCTTTTTTTTTTTTGGTGGGAATTGTTTTGATGCAGGGCATAGGCCAACTTGACCTTGGTGACATCTCCAAGCCAGGCGAACCTTATTCCTCAGTATTGTTTGCTTCCACTTGCAGAGCCTCATACCTATTGCACAAAGGCACCTGGGAAGGTGGGGTAGTCACTGAGGAGATAGGCCTGCTGCGCTGGGCAGGAACTTGTTGCTATTGCCCCTTACCCATTAGGTCACTGTGTGCAGCCAGGTGGAGAGAGGATAAGGAATCCTCCATCTTGTGTATCCCTTCTGCCTTCTGGGCCTGTCTCGGGGAAGTCAGGGAGTGATTCCAGTAGTCTATCTCCATCTCTGACTCCCTGATACTCCTCAACCTACTCACCTCCTCCCAGAGCTCTGCCACTAAGCAGAGGAGTGCCTCTACCGGAGCGCACCTCTCACAGGTGTGCTCACTACTGGCATCCTGTGCTGGTATGAGAGTAGGGCACACCCTGTAGGTAGCAGCATGTTCATCTGTCCATCACCCCCCCCCCCCCGAGCTCTGTCTGGGAAGCTGCATCAGTTATAGTGGGTGACAAGCTCCAAGAGGCTGTGGTCTACTGCTGGGTGGATACCATTGTTCCCTGGTCAAGGTAGTCAAGCTTCAGCGCCCTCCCTGCACCCTCCCACACAAACTGATGCACAAACTGCAACACCACACCCTAACTGACATGCTGTTGTGGTTTAACCCGGCTGGCAGCTAAACACCACACAGCCGTTCGCTCACCCTCCCCCCTCCCTCTCTGGGATGGGGGAGAGAAACGGGAAAGTGAAGCCTGTGAGTTGAGATAAAGACAGTTTATTAAGACAGGAAAATAATAATAACAATAATAATAATAATAGTGATAATGGTAATAGTATTAACAATAATAATGTGTAAGAAAACAAGTGATGCACAATGCAATTGCTCACCACCCGCTGACCGATGCCCAGCCTATCCCCGAGCAGCCGCCCCCCCCCACCCCGGCCAGCCACCCCTATATATTGTTTAGCATGACGTCAGATGGTATGGAATACCCCTTTGGCCAGTTTGGGTCAGCTGTCCTGGGTCTGTCCCCTCCCAGCTCCTGCTGCACCCCCAGCCTGCTCGCTGGCAGGACAGAGCGAGAAGCTGAAAAGTCCTTGGCCTGGTGTAAACACTGCTCTGCAACAGTTAAAACATCAGCATGTTATCAGCGCTCTTCTCATCCTAATCCAAAACATAGCACCCTACCAGCTACTATAAGCTACTTAACTCTGTCCTAACTGGAACCAGGACAGATATCCACCCCTTATTCCATACCATTTATGTCATGCTCAGGTTACACTCTGTCCAATACATTCTAATTAATCACCATTTTCATCTATGGTATATAGCAATCATGGTAGTGATGACATACATTATTATATAATAATTAACATACTACAATTCAACTCATGGGCTATTCTCACCCAGTATCAAATCCCCTTGAGGTACACACTGGACCTCCCCATTCTTTTGCATTACCCACCAAGTGCATCCAGGTCCCTGAGCAAAAGCAATCCCACGAATGGGTTTGCCTTTTCCTGAGGCAGGAGTAGCCCAGACTGTTTTACCCAGCATGTTTCTTTCGTGCGCTACAGGAACTTTATCCCCTTCTACAGTGCGTAACAGGTTTGATTGGGCAGGTCCAGCTCGGTTGGCAGATCCCCTGGTATTGACTAACCAGGTGGCCTTTGCCAAATGTGTATCCCAATTTTTGAATGTCCCAGCACCCATTGCTTTCAGTGTAGTCTTTAACAGTCCATTGTATCGTTCAACTTTCCCGGAGGCTGGTGCATGATAGGGGATGTGATACACCCACTCAATACCATGTTACTTTGGCCCAAGTGTCTATAAGGTTGTTTCGGAAATGAGTCCCATTGTCTGACTCAATTCTCTCTGGGGTGCCATGTCGCCATAGGACTTGCTTTTCAAGGCCCAGGATAGTGTTCCGGGCGGTGGCATGGGGCACAGGATATGTTTCCAGCCATCCGGTGGTTGCTTCCACCATTGTAAGTACGTGGCGCTTGCCGTTGCGGGTTTGAGGGAGTGTGATGTAATCAATCTGCCAGGCCTCTCCATATTTATATTTCAGCCATCGTCCTCCATACCAAAGAGGCTTTGACCGTTTGGCTTGCTTGATTGCAGCACATGTTTCACAATCATGAATAACCTGTGCTATAGTGTCCATGGTCAGGTCCACCCCTCGATCACGAGCCCATCTGTAGGTTGCATCTCTACCTTGATGGCCTGAGGTGTCATGGGCCCATCGGGCTATAAATAATTCACCTTTATGTTGCCAGTCCAGGTCCACCTGAGCCACTTCAATCTTAGCAGCCTGATCCACCTGCTGGTTGTTTTGATGTTCTTCAGTAGCCCGATTCTTGGGCACATGAGCATCTACGTGGCGTACCTTTACAACCAGGTTCTCTACCCGGGCAGCAATATCTTGCCACAATGCAGCAGCCCAGATGGGTTTGCCCCTGCGCTGCCAGTTGTTCTGCTTCCATTGCTGTAACCACCCCCACAGGGCATTTGCTACCATCCATGTATCAGTATAGAGATAGAGAACTGGCCACTTTTCTCGTTCAGCAATATCTAAAGCCAGCTGAATGGCTTTCACTTCTGCAAACTGACTCGATTCACCTTCTCCCTCAGCAGCTTCTGCAACTCGTCGTGTAGGACTCCATACAGCAGCTTTCCATCTCCGATGCTTTCCCACAATACGACAGGCCCCATCAGTGAACAAGGCATATTTCTTCTCATTTTCCGGTAGCTTGTTGTACAGGGGGGCTTCTTCAGCACGGACCACCTCCTCCTCTGATGATATCCCAACGTATTTGCCTTCTGGCCAGTCCATAATCACCTCCAAGATTCCTGGGCGACTGGGGTTTCCTATTCGAGCTCGCTGAGTAATCAGTGCAACCCACTTGCTCCATGTAGCATCAGTTGCATGATGTGTAGAGGGGACCCTTCCTTTGAACATCCAGCCTAGTACCGGCAGTCGGGGTGCCAGGAGGAGCTGCGCTTCAGTACCGACCACTTCCGAAGCAGATCGAACTCCTTCATATGCTGCCAATATCTCCTTTTCAGTTGGAGTATAGCGGGCCTCAGATCCTCTGTATCCCCGACTCCAAAACCCCAGGGGTCGACCTCGAGTTTCCCCAGGTTCTTTCTGCCAGAGGCTCCAGGTGGGACCATTCTCCCCGGCTGCGGTGTAGAGCACATTCTTTACATCTGGTCCTGTTCGGACTGGCCCGAGGGCTACTGCATGAACTATTTCCTGCTTAATTTGTTCAAAGGCTTGTCGTTGCTCAGGGCCCCATTCAAAAGCATTCTTCTTACGGGTTACTTGGTAGAGCGGGTTTACAATCAGACTGTAATTTGGAATATGCATTCTCCAAAACCCCACGACACCTAGGAAAGTTTGTGTTTCTTTTTTGCTAGTTGGTGGAGACATAGCTGTTATTTTGTTGATCACATCCATTGGGATTTGATGACGTCCATCTTGCCATTTTATTCCTAAAAACTGGATCTATTGTGCAGGTCCTTTAACTTTATTCTGTTTTATGGGAAAACCGGCCTTCAGAAGGATTTGGACTATTTTCTTCCCTTTCTCGAAAACTTCTTCTGCAGTGTCACCCCACACAATGATGCCATCGATGTACTGCAGGTGTTCAGGAGCTTCCCCCTGCTCCAGCGCAGACTGGATCAGTCCATGGCAAATGCTAGGGCTGTGTTTCCACCCCTGGGGCAGCCGATTCCAAGTATATTGGACTCCCCTCCAAGTGAAAGCAAACTGTGGCCTGCACTGTGCTGCTAGAGGGATGGAGAAAAATGCATTAGCGATATCAATTGTGGCGTACCACTTGGCTGCCTTTGACTCCAGTTCATACTGGAGTTCTAGCATGTCCGGCACTGCAGCACTCAGTGGTGGCGTGACTTCGTTCAGGCCACGATAGTCCACTGTTAGTCTCCACTCACCATTAGACTTTCGCACTGGCCATATGGGACTATTAAAAGGTGAATGAGTCTTGCTGATCACTCCTTGGCTCTCCAGTTGACGAATTAGCTTATGGATGGGACTCAGGGAGTCTCGGTTGGTGCGATATTGCCGCCGGTGCACAGATGTGGTAGCGATCGGCACTTGCTGTTCTTCAACCCTCAGCAACCCCACAACAGAAGGGTCCTCTGAGAGACCAGGCAAGGTAGACAACTATTTAATGTCCTCTGTCTCCAAGGCAGCTATGCCAAAAGCCCAGCGGAACCCTTTTGGGTCCTTGAAATATCCTCTTCTAAGATAGTCTATGCCAAGGATGCACGGAGCATCCGGGCCAGTCACAATACGGTGCTTTTGCCACTCAATTCCAGTTAGACTCACGTCAGCCTCCAATACAGTTAACTGCTGGGATCCCCCCATCACCCCATGAATACAGATGGGCTCTGGCCCTTTATAGCTTGATGGCATTAGAGTACATTGTGCACCGGTGTCTACCAAAGCCTTATACTTCTGTGCGTCTGACGTGCCAGGCCATCGAATCCACACAGTCCAATAAACTCGATTGTCCCTTTCCCCCCCCTGGCTGGAGGCAGGGCCCCTCTAGTCCTGGTCAGAATCTTCGTTTCTGTGTCTAAAGGACTGCCTGCTGGAAGTTGGAGCAGCAAACTTTTCAGAGAATTCCTTTTTCCCACTTGTTTTCCTTTGCAATTCACGTACCCGTGCCTCTAGGGTCGCAGTAGATTTTCCATCCCATTTTCTCATGTCCTCTCCATGGTCACGTAGGTAAAACCACAAGGTGGCGCGGTGTGTGTGCCCACTATATCGTCTTCCTTGCATAGATGAACGTTTACCCCTAATAGCTGAGACACTGGTTTGTACAGGTGGGGAGGAAAATAATCTCTCTTCAAGTTGGTGGATCTTTTCAGAAAGTTTCTCCAAAGTATTCTATTTTAGCTGGTGGACACTGGTTCGTTCAGGTGGAGGGGAAGATAAATTCTCTTTAAGTTGGTGGACCTCTTCAGAGAGTTTCTCCACAGCCGAGACACAGGCCTGTAGGGAAGAGGAGAGATTTCCTTCGTACTGCCGGAGTAATTTAGCCACTTCATTCACTGGGGGATTCTCCTCCGCTTTCCAGGCTATTATTGCCAATGAGCTGGCATATGATGATGGTGTACTCCATACAAACTTCCGCCACATAGGTGGTGTACACTGGACTGCATCTGGATCTGCGGATGTTTGTGCGTCGTCTAGGTCCTTATAAATTACTTCCCGTACGGCCAATTCCCTCAGGTACTGAATTCCCTTCTCCATGGTGGTCCATTTGCCTGGTAGACATACAAGTTCTTCCTTGAAGGGATACCTTTCCTGCACAGCTGACAGGAAACGCCTCCAGAGGCTGCGAGATCGTGCTCCATCTCCAATTGCTTTGTCAATGCCTGCGTCTCTAGCAAGGGATCCCAGCCGCCTGGCTTCCTTGCCCTCTAATTCCACATAGTTGGCTCCAGTGTCCCAGCACCGGAGCAGCCAGGTGACAAGCTGCTCACCTATACAGCGACCAAAATCTTTTCGCACATCTCGTAGCTCACGCTGGTATAGAGTCCGGGAAGTTACTGTAGATTTTTCGACACCCTCATCCTCATCTTCAGTCTCCTGCACCTTTGATGGCTGGTGTAGAGTCCGGGTAGTTACTGTTGATTTTTCGACATCCTCATCCTCATCTTCAGTCTCCTGCACCTTTGATGGCCCAGCCTCATCTTCACTATGCCCAGACTTAGCAGAAGACTGTCTGCGTTCTAAACGACCTGAGCCTCTATACCATTTCTTCACCTTGTCTACAGGGGCAACTTGCACTGCTACAGCTCGTTTCTCTGACCCAGACACAGGAGCCGGAGCTGCTGCAGGGGCTGGAGCGGCTGCAGGAGCTGGAGCTGGAGCGGCTGCAGGAGCTGGAGCGGCTGCAGGAGCGGGAGCTAGGTTGCTAGTAGCATCAATTGCAGATCGATAGGCACAAGCCAGACCCCAGCACGCTACAGTGATTTGTGTCACTTTGGAACTGCCAGAGTCATGACACCTTTTTTTCAAGCATTCTGCCAGCTTTTTAGGATTTTGCAGTTGTTCAGGGGTGAATGTCCAAAACACTGGAGGTGACCACTGCTCTAGAAACCTGCCCATATCCTCCCACACTCCCTGCCACTCGCAACTATCCCGCCTCAAGACAGATCTCCGGATGAGATTCCTAAGTAGTTGTTTAACCCTCAACAAAACCTGAAGCGCATTCAGGAGGCATAACAACAAGAGCAGGCTGGTCTGAGTATCCCAAGGATATTCAACATCTCGGAGAACCACTGTAACTAGCTCGGGGGATAAGAGGGTGGTGGTGAAGGAGAAAGGGAGAGTGAACAGGTAGGGAAACATGTCTTCCCCTGTCCCCTTCACAGATTGGCTCCCTAACGAAAACAGGCAATAGGTGTAATTGCTAATAGTTTCCGAGATATGGGTTCCAAAGTATAGAGTCGACGTCAGTGCTGAGTACAAATACCAGGTTAGAGTCGTGACCAGATATTTCATCATTTCATAAGCCATTGTTACACCGCACAGTACCATAACAATCTTAAACCAGGGCCCGGAAAGGATAAACAGTGCAACAGGGAGCACATACAGAAAGTAACGCACCATAAAACTCAATTTGGAATACAGGTACAGCAGACTGGAGATTAAGGCAATCAACATCGTGACTAGCAACTATTAAGCAGGTCCAATACTTATACCAATTTTAGTTTAACACACTCTGGTCAAATCTGTCGATATCTCAACCCTTCGTGCCCCACGTTGGGCGCCAAAAGGACTGTTGTGGTTTAACCCGGCCGGCAGCTAAACACCACACAGCCGTTCGCTCACCCTCCCCCCTCCCTCTCTGGGATGGGGGAGAGAAACGGGAAAGTGAAGCCTGTGAGTTGAGATAAAGACAGTTTATTAAGACAGGAATATAATAATATAAGGAATATAAGGAATATAATAATAACAATAATAATAATAATAGTGATAATGATAATAGTATTAATAATAATAATGTGTAAGAAAACAAGTGATGCACAATGCAATTGCTCACCACCCGCTGACCGATGCCCAGCCTATCCCCGAGCAGCCGGCCCCCCACCCCGGCCAGCCACCCCTATATATTGTTTAGCATGACGTCAGATGGTATGGAATACCCCTTTGGCCAGTTTGGGTCAGCTGTCCTGGGTCTGTCCCCTCCCAGCTCCTGCTGCACCCCCAGCCTGCTCGCTGGCAGGACAGAGCGAGAAGCCGAAAAGTCCTTGGCCTGGTGTAAGCGCTGCTCTGCAACAGTTAAAACATCAGCATGTTATCAGCGCTCTTCTCATCCTAATCCAAAACATAGCACCCTACCAGCTACTATGAGCTACTTAACTCTGTCCTAACTGGAACCAGGACACATGCCACACCCTGTTTGCTTGCCCTGTTCACCGCACTCCCTAGGGGCTGCCTTTGTACATGTGTTTGTATGTGTGCATATATGCATATAAAAATCGCTTCCCATTTACATATACAGAGGGATCATTTGACTGACCCAAGTAACATCACTAACCAAGATCATTTACCTGTTAGCTATCTTTCTATTATTATTGAGAAGCCTTTTTTGGCATTTTGCTTCTTATGGTGCTATTTTTCTTTACTTGTTTGCTAAAAATAACATTTTTATTTTTCTTATCAATATCTAATTGTGTTTGGATTAGCAGATCTTTCTGCAAGCTTTTTCCTATAAAAAGGAACACTAGTATTTGTATAGCCTTTTAAGACTTGCATTTTAAAATACAAAGAACTCTTAAGTGATGTCTATTATCATAAAACAATACAATAGTTTAGATAGAGATCAGATGATAAATTACAGCAAAATATGCATTCACAAAAATATACTACTTAAAAAAATGTTTGGCTCTATCACTGAAAGTCAGTTCTATTTAAGAAAACAAAATGAAAAATTTAAGTAAAATTTGTGTAAAGTAACTAGATTTTCTAAGCTTCCTTTCCTAAATCAGAAGATTAAATTGAAAGAACAGAAAATCATATTAAATAATAGATCTTAGGTTTTTCTACCAGCAATACTGAGCCTCAGGACCAATTTACCAATGTCTGTACAAAAAATACAGGAGTTCTGGAAACAGGCATGTAGTTACTTTTGACTGTCAGAAATGGAGACAAAATAAAGGAAACTTCAATTTCATAGAATCATAGAATATCCCGAGTTGGAAGGGACCCATAAGGATCATCAAGTCCAACTCCTGGCACCACAAAGGTCTACCCAAAAATTCAGACCACGTGTCTGAGAGCATAGTCCAAACGCTTCTTAAATTCAGACAGGCTTGGTGCCATGACTACGTCCCTGGGGAGCCTGTTCCAGTGTGCGATCACCCTCTCGGTGAAGAACCTCTTCCTGATATCCAACCTGAACCTCCCCTGTCGCAGCTTGACTCCATTCCCTCGGGTCCTATCACTGGTGATTAAGGAGAATAGCTCGGTGCCTTCCCCTCCACTCCCCCTCGCGAGGAACCTATAGACCGTGATGAGGTCCCCCCTCAGCCTTCTCTTCTCCAGGCTGAACAGGCCAAGTGACCTCAGTCGCTCCTCGTATGTCTTCCCCTCTAGGCCCTTCACCATCTTTGTAGCCCTTCTCTGGACACTCTCCAATAGTTTCACGTCCTTTTTGTACTGTGGTGCCCAGAACAACACAGTGAATTAAAACTGTATTAATTTAAAATATTTCAGCTAAACACTTATGTAACTATTCTAACAGTTGGAAAAAATAAACATCATGTATTCAGTGGGGAAATCAAGTTATCAACTAGCTTAGTTAATGGTGTGCTGAGACGTTTTCATTTTTAAACTTGATTGCAAAGATAAAATTAACACCTACCATGGATACCTATACGATTACTGATCTGTCAGCTGCAGTTTCTCCAACAGAAAAAAAAATTTTGACAAAGGGTGTACAACTAAATTCAGACCTGTCCCTTACTCAACTGCAACCATCAGAGTAATGATTTTTTTTTTTAATTTATTTTTAACAGGGCTATACTCACAATGCAAAATGCCTGTGTTTTTTTCACAGAATTGTATGGGTTGGAAGGGACATCGAAAGATCATCGTGTCCAACCCCCCTGCCAAAACAGGCTCCTTAGAGCAGGCTGCCCAGGTAGGCGTCCAGACGGGCCTTGAATATCTCCAGAGAAGGAGACTCCACAACCTCCCTGGGCAGCCTGTTCCAGTGCTCCATCACTCTCACCGTGAAGTTCTTTTGCATGTTGGTGTGAAACTTCCTGGGCTCCATCTTGTGGCCATTACCCCTTGTCCTGTCCCCACAAACCACTGAGAAGAGGTTGGCCAAATCCCTCTGTCTCCCACACCTCAGGTATTTATACACACTGATGAGATCCCCTCTCAGTCTTCTCTTCTCCAGGCTGAACAGACCCAGGTCTCGCAGCCTTTCCTCATAGGGAAGATGCTCCAGGCCCCGTATCATCTTTGTGGCCCTCCGCTGGACTCTTTCCAGGAGATCCCTGTCTTTTTTGTACCGGGGAGCCCAGAACTGGACACAGTACTCCAGGTGAGGCCTGACCAGGGCAGAGTAGAGGGGGAGGATCACCTCCCTTGACCTGCTGGCCACGCTCCTTTTAATGCACGCCAGGATCCCATTGGCCCTCTTGGCCATGAGGGCACACTGCTGGCTCATGGTCAACCTGTCGTCCACCAGGACCCCCAGGTCCTTCTCCTCAGAGCTCCTCTCCAGCAGGTCATCCCCCAGCCTGTACTGGTACATCCGGTTGTTCCTTCCCAGGTGCAGGACTCTACACTTGCTCTTGTTAAACCTCATTTGGTTTCTTCCTGCCCAGCTCTCCAGGCGGTCCAGGTCTCGCTGAATGGCAGCACAGCCTTCTGGCGTGTCAGCCACTCCTCCCAGCTTTGTGTCATCGGCGTACTTGCTGAGGGCAGACACTATTCCCTCATCAAGGTCGTCGATGAAGATGTTGAACAAGACCGGACCCAGCACCGACCCCTGGGGAACACCGCTAGTCACAGGGCTCCAGACGGACTCTGCGCTGCCAATCACCACCCTCTGAGCTCGGCCAGTCAGCCAGTTCTCAACCCACCTTACTGTCCACTCCTCTATCCCACACTTTCTCAGCTTTGCTATCAGGATGTCATGGGAGACAGTATTGAAAGCCTTGCTGAAGTCAATGTAGATGACATCCACTGCTCTCCCCCCATCTACCCAGCTGGTGATGCCATCAGAGAAGGCAACGAGGTTGGTCGAGCACGACTTCCCCTTGGTGAATCCATGCTGACTACTCCTCATAACCTTCTTCTCTTCCCATTGCTTGGAGATGGCATCCAGAACAAGCTGTTCCAACACCTTGCCAGGGACAGAGGTGAGACTGACTGGCCTGTAGTTTCCCGGATCCTCCTTATTGCCCTTCTTGAAGACTGGAGTGACATTGGCTATCCTCCAATCTTCAGGCACCTCTCCTGTTCTCCAGGACCTTTCAAAGATGATAGAGAGCAGTTCGGCGATCACCTCTGCCAACTCCCTTAGCACACGTGGATGCATACCATCGGGACCCATGGATTTGTGTGCGTTGAGCCCACTCAGGCGCTCCCAAACCACTCCATCATCAACCAGGTAGGAGCCCTCCATTTCCCAGACCCTTTCTCCTCCTGCCAGGGTCGAGGAGTCCCGGGGGGGAGTCCTTGAAGCAAAGACTGAAGCAAAGAAAGCATTCAGTATCTCCGCCTTCTCGGCATCTCCCATTACCAGGACACCCCCCTCGTTCAGCAAGGGACCTACATTATCCCTAGTCTTCCTTTTACTGTTTACATACTTTAAAAACCCTTCTTATTATCCTTTATCTCTTTTGCAAGCCTCATCTCTAGGTGGGCTTTAGCCTTCCTCGTCGCGTCCCTGCAGGCCCTGACAACACTTCTGTACTCCTCCCAAGAGGACAGGTCCTTTTTCCACATTTCATAGACCTTCCTCTTCCTTTTGATCTTATCGATGAGCTCCTTGCTCATCCACGCATGTTTCCTGCCCCCCTTCCCCAATTTCCTACTCTTAGGGATGCACCGATCCTGAGCTTGGAAGAAGTGCTGTTTAAATGTTGCCCAGCTTTCACAAGCACTCTTGCCTTCTAGCAACCTAGCCCAGGAGATACCCCCAGGCAGGTCCCAGAAGAGGTCGAAGTTGGCTCTTCGAAAGTCCAGGGTAGCAATCCTGCTTTTAGCCTTACTTCTTCCACCAAGTTCCATCTTGAACTCCACCATCCCATGGTCGCTGCATCCCAAGCTGCCCCCAACCTTGACATCCCTAACAAGCCCATCCCTGTTGGTAAGGACAAGGTCCAGAAGCACCCCCCGCCTCGTCGGCTCCTCCACCACCTGCGTCAGAAAATTGTCTTCAACGCATTGTAGGAACAGTTTGGACTGCGCGTGCCTGGCCGAGTTGCTTACCCAACAGATGTCTGGATAATTGAAGTCCCCCATGAGAACCAGCACCCGTGATCGTGAGGCTACTACCAGCTGCTTGTAGAAGGCCTCATCGACCTACTCCTGATCTGGTGACCTGTAGTATACCCCCATAACAGTGTCCCCCATACCAGCCCACCCCTTAATTCTCACCCACAAGCTCTCCACTTGTCCTTCACCCTCTCCCACGTGGAGCTGGGTACACTCTAGTTGCTCCCTCACATAAAGGGCAACCCCACCCCCTCGCTTCCCCAGCCTGTCTTTCCTAGAAAGGACATAGCCCTCCCTGACAGCATTCCAGTCACGAGAGCTGTCCCACCACATCTCTGTGATCGCAACGAGATGTGGCCCTGCGACCGAACACAGATCTCGAGCTCATCCTGTTTATTTCCCATGCTCTGCGCATTGGTATACAGGCACTTTAGGGAAGCAGCAGGCGCAGTTACCCCTGGAGGGATGCAAGAAGAAGATTCTGGATGGGGTATCTGGATCATTACCTTCTCTGAGGAGCCCTCAGACAATCCTGTGGGACAACTCAGAGGTTTTTCCCTACTATCTTCAACAGTGACAGCAGTGACAACTTCCCCTAGCCCTGCTCTGTCACTTTTAGCTCCCCTCCCTTCCCCCGTCAATCCTAGTTTAAAGCCCTGGTAATCAGCCCAGAGAGCTTGCTCCCCAACACACTTGTGCCCCACTTGCTGAGTTGGAGTCGGTCAGCAGCCCACATACCTGGCTTCTCAAAGGACTGCCCAAGATCGAAATACCCAAATCCTTGGTCCAGACACCACCCCCTCAGCCAGTCATTCACCTATCCCATTCTCCTCCTTCTTTCTGGGTCCTGGTCACCCAGCGGGAGGACAATTACAAAGTAATTGTAAAGCGGGGGGGGGGGGAGTTAGCGAGGCAGTTAGCGTGGGCAGGAAGGGCAGAGCGCTCACACCCGCCCATAGGGACAACTCCTCTAACGGCACTCTCCCGTCAGCTGGGCTGCGATGGTCTCCACCAGGCACGGTGCTTTCTCTAGGAAGTCAGTACACACCCAGACCGACTGCCCGTCCAAACATGCGGCAGTTCAGGTCTCCGGATGCGGGGAGTGTCTGAGCCTCTTGCTGCCATCGGCGGGAGGCAGAGAGACTGCTTGCGTGAGGTGCGAGCAGGTGGATGACCTGGTCCGCATGGTGGCAGAACTCAAGGAGGAGGTGCAGAGGTTGAGGGATATCAGGGAGTGCGAGCGGGAGATAGACTGGTGGAGCGACTCCCTGCAGGACCGGAGGGAGAGGGACCAGGGTGAGACGCTCCAAAGGGGGGTGGACCCCCTGCCCTGTCGCCATCGGGCAGAGGGAGGGGACCTGCGAGTTGAGGAGGAATGGAGACAGGTCCCTGCTCGACCTCACAGGAGATGCCCTCCCCTTCCGGTGCCGCCTTCCCAGGTGCCCTTGAACAATAGGTTTGAGGCCCTGGAGCTTGAGAGACCGGTGGGTGAGGATGAGGTAGGAAGCCTACCCAGGAGGATGCCTGAGGTGAGGAAGTTGACTCCACGCCTCAGGACTGCCTCCACCAAGAAAGAAAGAAGGGTGATTGTTGTGGGCGACTCCATCCTCAGGGGAACGGAGGGCCCTATTTGTCGGCCTGACCCCACACATAGGGAAGTCTGCTGCCTCCCTGGGGCCAGGGTCAGAGACATTACCAGGAAGCTTCCAAACCTGGTTCGCCCCTCTGACTATTACCCGCTTCTGATAGTCCAGGCTGGCAGTGACGACGTTGAAAAGAGAAGCCTCAAGGCTATCAAACAGGACTATAGGGGGCTGGGACGATTGGTGGAGGGAGCGGGAGTGCAGGTGGTGTTTTCGTCTATCCCTACGGGGGAAGGGAGAGGCACGGAGAGGACACGGAAAGCTCACGTGGTTAATAGGTGGCTCAGAGGCTGGTGCCAGCACAGAAATTTTGGGTTTTTTCACCATGGGGAGCTTTACTCGGCACCCGGCCTGATGGCCCCAGACGGGTCCCTATCTCCAAGGAGAAAACGGATCCTAGGCCAGGAGCTGGTGGGGCTCATAGAGAGCGCTTTAAACTAGGTAAGAAGGGGGACGGGGCTCAAACAAGGCTTGTTGGAGCTGTGCCAGGGGGAAACAATGGCAAAGCCGGGGAAGAAGGCGATGGCCCAGCTGAAGTGCATCTACACTAATGCACGCAGCATGGGTAACAAACAGGAGGAGCTGGAAGCCATCGTGCTGCAGGCAGGCTACGACTTGGTTGCCATCACGGAGACGTGGTGGGACCGCTCCCACGACTGGAGTGCTGCAATGCCTGGCTATAGGCTCTTCAGGAGGGACAGGCAGCACAGAGGGGGTGGTGGCGTGGCTCTCTACATTAGAGAATCTTTTGATGTTGTGGAACTCCAGGCTGGGAATGATAAGGTTGAATCCCTGTGGGTTAGGATCCGCGGGAAGGCCAACAAGGCTACCATCCTGGTCGGGGTCTGTTATAGACCGCCGAACCAGGATGAGGAGACGGATGAGGAGTTCTACAGGCAACTGACAGACGTTGCAAAATCGTCGGCGCTTGTCCTCGTGGGGGACTTCAACTTCCCGGACATATCCTGGAAACACAACACGGCACAGAGAAAGCAGTCTAGGAGGTTTCTGGAGAGCGTGGGAGATAGCTTCCTGACGCAGCTGGTCAGTGAACCTACCAGGGGTGGTGCCCCGCTAGACCTTCTCTTCACAAACAGAGAAGGACTGGTGGGAGATGTGGTGGTCGGAAGCTGTCTTGGGCAGAGTGACCACGAAATGGTAGAGTTCTCTATTCTTGGCGAGGCCAGGAAGGGGACCAGTAAAACTGCTGTCTTGGACTTCCGGAGGGCTGACTTTGAGCTGCTCAGGACGCTGGTTGGCCGAGTCCCTTGGGAGGCGGTTCTGAAGGGCAGAGGAGTCCAGGAAGGCTGGGCGCTCCTCAAGAAGGAAATCGTGATGGCACAGGAGCGGTCCGTCCCCACGTGTCCAAAGACGAGCCGGCGTGGAAGAAGACCGGCCTGGCTCAACAGAGAGTTGCGGCTTGTGCTTAGCAGAAAAAAGAGGGTTTATAATCTTTGGAAAGAAGGGCGGGCCACTGAGGAGGACTACAAGGATGTAGCGAGGCTATGCAGGGAGAAAATTAGAAAGGCCAAAGCTCATCTGGAGCTCAACCTGGCTACTGCCGTTAAAGACAACAAAAAATCCTTTTACAAATATATCAACGCGAAACGGAGGACTAAGGAGAATCTCCATCCTTTACTGGATGCGAGGGGAAACTTAGTTACAAGGGATGAGGAAAAGGCTGAGGTTCTTAATGCCGCCTTTGCCTCAGTCTTTAGCGACAATACCGGTTGTTCTCTGGATACCCAGTGCCATGAGCTGGTGGAAGGGGATGGGGAGCAGGACGTGGCCTTCGCTATCCATGAGGAAATGGTTGGCGACCTGCTACGGAGCTTGGATGTGCGCAAGTCGATGGGGCCGGATGGGATGCACCCGAGGATACTGAGCGAACTGGCGGAGGAGCTGGCCGAGCCGCTTTCCATCATTTATCGGCAGTCCTGGCTATCGGGGGAGGTCCCAGTTGACTGGCGGCTAGCCAATGTGACGCCCATCTATAAGAAGGGCCGCAGGGCAGACCCGGGGAACTATAGGCCTGTCAGTTTGACCTCAGTGCCAGGAAAGCTCATGGAGCAGATTATCTTGAGGGTCATCACGCGGCACTTGCAGGGCAAGCAGGCGATCAGGCCCAGTCACCATGGGTTTATGAAAGGCAGGTCCTGCTTGACGAACCTGATCTCCTTCTATGACCAAGTGACGCGCTTGGTGGATGAGGGGAAGGCTGTGGATGTGGTTTACCTTGACCTCAGTAAGGCTTTTGACACCGTTTCCCACAACATTCTCCTCATGAAACTGGCTGCTCGGGGCTTGGACTGGCGTACGCTTTGCTGGGTTAGAAACTGGCTGGATGGCCGGGCCCAAAGAGTTGTGGTGAATGGAGTCAAATCTGGTTGGAGGCCGGTCACTAGTGGTGTCCCCCAGGGCTCGGTACTGGGGCCGGCCCTCTTTAATATCTTTATCGATGACCTGGATGAGGGGATCGAGTGCACCCTCAGTAAGTTTGCAGATGACACCAAGCTAAGTGCGTTTGTCGATCTGCTCGAGGGCAGGAAGGCTCTGCAGGAGGATCTGGATAGGCTGGAGCGATGGGCTGAGGCCAACTGTATGAAGTTCAACAAGGCCAAGTGCCGGGTCCTGCACCTGGGGCGCAACAACCCCAAGCAGCGCTACAGGCTGGGAGATGAGTGGCTGGAAAGCTGCCTGGCAGAGAAGGACGTGGGAGTACTGGTTGATAGTCGGCTGAATATGAGCCAGCAGTGTGCCCAGGTGGCCAAGAAGGCCAACAGCATCCTGGCTTGTATCAGAAGCAGCGTGGCCAGCAGGTCTAGGGAAGTGATTGTCCCCCTGTACTCGGCTCTGGTGAGGCCGCACCTCGAGTACTGTGTTCAGTTTTGGGCCCCTCGCTACAGGAAGGACATGGAGGTGCTCGAGCAAGTCCAGAGAAGGGCGACCAAGCTGGTGAGGGGTCTGGAGAACAAGTCTTACGAGGAGCGGCTGAGGGAGCTGGGATTGTTCAGCCTGGAGAAGAGGAGGCTCAGGGGCGACCTCATCGCTCTCTATAGGTACCTCAAAGGAGGCTGTAGCAAGGTGGGGGTTGGTCTGTTCTCCCACGTGCCTGGTGACAGGATGAGGGGGAATGGGCGAAAGTTGCGACAGGGGACTTTTAGGTTGGATGTTAGGAAGAACTTCTTTACCAAAAGGGTTATTAAGCATTGGAACGGACTGCCCAGGGAGGTGGTGGAGTCACCATCCCTGGAGGTCTTTAAAAGACGTTTAGATGTAGAGTTTAGTGATATGGTTTAGTGGAGGACTTAGTGTTAGGTCGGAGGTTGGACTCGATGATCTTGAGGTCTCTTCCAACCTAGAAATCTGTGATACTGTGTAATCTTAATACAATGAATATACATCTTAATTGAGAGCCTTTTTTACAAGATGATACAAATGAGGTAATTACACTGCTACCACTACAGGTCTCATGGGATCAGTAGATGGCTTAAAACACCTCATGCCAAAAAAACAAACAAACAAAAAAAATATCATCATGACAGTTGCCTTTTGAATTCTCAGTAAAAGATTTCAAACAGACAACATCTAAAAATCACCACTCCAGCATTTAAACTTCGTCCACTGTTCTTTCACATCGAATAATTCAATTACACAACGTGAAAAAGTTACTGAACGCATTCATTAAAATCCTGATTCTGTAGATTTCATACACATATAACACTACTTACAGTAGTAAACGTCACGCATTTGAACTGTTAAGGCTTTTATCCTGCATTTCATTGACAAAAGTTTCACTTGTTTTTATTTTCAAGACCGTTTTAATTTATTTTCAAGCAATCATATCTGTTTGGAGATGGGGTGAGATAGAGAAGACATAAGAGGTTGTTGCTTTAAATTGAAAAAATTCTGAGCTTCTCCTAAGAACTAAAGTACGTTTGTAAATAAGATATGCATACAAGTACGTAGGACCAGGGATGTATGTGGGACCAGACGCGACTGCAGCGGCGCTCCTCAGAGGCATTCGGCCCAACCCACCGCGGCGCGGTCCGGGCAGCCCCGTCCGCGGACCGACCGCCAGCGAACAACAACCTAAAACCAGCCCCAGACGCGACCGAGGCGCCCCCCACTCCAGCCCCGCTCGATGTTGCGGGGCCCCAGGGGTGCCCGCGCTGCCCCGCTCGCTCCTCAGGTAGCGGGGGCTGGGGAAAGGCTTCCACCTACGGGAAAGCCTGTTCACCAGAGGCTGCCGAGCAGCCTACCGGCCCCGAGCATCCACAGCCCCCAGGCCCTTCTCTCCCCAACCCGCTCCCCAAGCCCCTCGGCCCAGTAGTGCCAGGCCCCCACAACCAGCACCAGGCCGCTGGCCACCGACGGTTCCCTCTCGGCTGGCACGCAGCGAGGTGGCAGGCAACGACCCCCGCCCCACCGCCCCATACCTCGGTTGAGATCGAGGGGGACGTTCTCCTCACCGCTGTCGTTCCGACCTGCATGAACGGGAGACAGAAGCGGAGAGCGCGTTAGGCTGGCGGCGGGGGGAGAACGAGGGAGCGGAGGGGACGGTTTGGCACTGACAGGGAACGGGGGCCGCTAGGGGAAGGAAGGGGAAGCCGGCAGCAAAGCAGAGGGAGCCTACCCAGCCTTCCCAGGCCCCTTACCTCGAATAGGAAGGTGCCTCAAAGAGCATGAGCGGAGACTCACCGCCATGTTTATGGCCCCACAGTCACAACACCGGAAACCTCGCCCGCTCTCGCGAGAAGCCTGCGGAATCGCTGCCGCAGCCAGCACCCCCCTCCCCACTCCATCCGGCCTTTCCTCCCTCCCTCCGCCTCGCCAGCAGGAGGAGCACAGTGGCGGCTGAAGCGAGATGAGGTGGAGTCGAGAGGCCACTGCCTCGCCGAGGGGGATCCAGTCCGCCCCAGAGGGGCCTTGTCCTCTCTCTCGCGGCGGTCCTGGGGCCGTGGATGTGTGAGCGCTATACTTCCTCAGTCAGCCCCAGATGTCCGATAAAAAAGTTCGGGTTCGTTACCTGGTGTGCAATAAACCAAACCACACACTAGGTCGAGATATTGTTTATTTCAGAGTTGCGCAAGTCTGGGTACCAGGTGGTTTCCCACAAAGCTGATACACCTAAGGATTTTCTACACCACTCTTTATACAGTCCCTTATTAATACATGTTTGTACAGTCCCCTCGCCTCTGATTGGTTACATAATTATCACACTGCTGACATGACAGAATCATTCTGTGCATCCTCAGAGAGGAAGGGTCCCTTGTTGGGCCAGAGTCTCCCAGCCTAGACCTCTGATTTTTACTATTGTAATAAGGATAGTCCATATTAGAATACTCCTAATTTTTGTTTTTCAGCCAAGTATTCACATTACTTTGATTGGTGATATATTCAAGGAAATATGTCAGGATTGTCAATATGTCAAGAACGTCAATATAATGGTCTTCCTGATTAGCAGTTCCTCACTTAATCATCCTTTAGAAACATCTCCAAGGCCTGGGGCACCTTGCTGTGGGAACAAAAATGTTGTTTTTTGCACAGTTACATTGTTTAAAGGGAAGGAATGTGGTATTGAGATTGTGCTTGCAGTGCTAAGAAAGCTTAACATATGACCTTGTAAAATGCAGACAACCAGACTCCTTAGAGCAATTAGGCGAAAATCACACTGTCAAGTCAAATCAGATAAGTGAGGAAACATTACCACTTCAAACAGTAAAAAAGTCAAAAGAAATTTGAAATTTAACAGGCCGGCAACTGAAAGCCATGTATTGTCTGTGAAGCATCAGATAGGTTGTGAACCTGGATTACCCAGTCAATGGGAAAACAGGGGAGGGTCCCGGTCGTCGAGAAACAAAAAATTATATAAACTGTGTTATGGAACTAGTAGGTGTGCTCCTGCTCGAGGGATGCCTGCCATTGCAATCGCAAATAAAAATGCTACTTCACTGAGATCCTCGCCTGAGCCTGAGTTATTGGCTACGGAGTGTTTCTCACAATTTGGGGGCTCGTCCGGGAGCCAGTCACCTACCGGGGAGCCCCACCGCCGCAGCAGCAGGAAGGCATGCCCCGCTGATTTCAGGGTCCTGTGCATCGGCGGTGGCGGTTCTGCGGAGAGCTGACAGAGGGCCCGAGACTGATTAAAGAGGCAGGATCCGTGAAGTAGTGGGGAAGGGAAGAAGGTAGGCACTCCGGGTTTAAGAATTGATCCGGTAACTCTGTGCACAGACCAAGGTAAGAAATATTAAGTATTGCCTTGGGGGTCGGGTGAGACTCTGTGTGATGTGTGATGTGTGATTGAGACGTACTTTTGTACGAAGCGAGTGTGGAGTCCTGATCCGCGGTTCCCTAGCTCCGCGAGGGGCGCGGCCGGAGACGGACGAAGCGTGAGATAAGGGAGAGAAAGGAAGAGTCTCGGGAAATTTGGTGTACGGTAGTCCTTGCACGGTGAAGTGCTTGGGAGTACACCCCCATTTTCCAGAATCGGAATGTTAGTGTGTGGTACCCTGCAGGAGGGAAATTTCTGTAGCAGCACACTGACAAGGGCTAGGAGAAATGGGAAAATATGTGTTCCAGGGGACAGGG
This sequence comes from Anser brachyrhynchus, assembly GCF_964034855.1. Lineage (NCBI taxonomy): Eukaryota > Metazoa > Chordata > Aves > Anseriformes > Anatidae > Anser > Anser brachyrhynchus. The sequence goes on along the minus strand of NC_137704.1, from coordinate 24,540,957 downwards.
AGATATCCCTGGGGGAGTGCCTTCTGACAGTTCTTCCTGAAGAATTATGAGAAATTGGAAAAATAATCTCAAAATTAGAGGAGATGATAAAAGAAGAAAATGGTTAAATATTGTGTATCAATCTGGACAAAAGAACCAATTAAGGAAACAGCAGTATTTTGGCCAAAATATGGGTCTGATGAAAATTCAAGCTTTAAATTTATGTGTAAACAATAAGATTCCTTTTTCAGAGAAGGAGCCAAGTTATGCTCCCTATAATCCTAATATTGCACCGGTGGCAGCAGCAGTCGCTCCAGGAAAGGAGACAGGGACTGCAATTAACACTGTCCCTAGAGAAGAGCGTACTCTAGGCTCTGGTAAGAATTAGAACAAGGTAGAAGAGAGATTGAGAATTTTTCCTTCCCTGATACTAACAGTACTAACACTAACTGTGTGTCCTCTTAGGTGAACTCCCCCCTCTCCTTACCGGCAGAGAGGTGTTAGGGGTTTTAAGGAGATGAAGTCTTTAACTGAGGACCCCATCAGGCTAGCTGAACAATTAGACCAGTTCCTAGGACCTAACTTATACTCTTGGGGGATATGATGTCTCTACTAAGTATGTTGTTTACAGGGGAAGAAATGAGAATGATCAGGAGGAGAGCTGCTATACAAGAGTGGGAAAGAGCTCATCCTCCGGGACTGGGGGTAATACCGGCAGAGCAGGGGTGCCCACTTGCCGATCCTGGCTGGAGTGGTGATAGTGCGCAGCACAGGGGTCATGTGGGAGACTTGGGGTCGGGGTGGGGGAGTGCTCGGGGTGAGTCCTGGGGACCCGGTGTCCCGGGGGCTCTTGAAAGTTCTTTTTGTGGTTGGAGCCTGATCAGATACATGGGGGGGGGGCTCCGGAGGGTGGGAGGATATAGTGAACAGTCACTGGGGGGGGCCCTCCTGCAGGAGGCCCTGAAGGTGTATGTCAGGAGGGGAGATGAGAAGGAAAAGCAGAGAGCAAAACTAATGGTATTGACAGTGTACCAGGTAGTGAGGCAGAGGGTTGGAGAAAGAGGAAGAAAATCTTCAGGGGGAGTCAGGGCCAGGATGGAAAGGAGAGGAAGAGAGATGAAGGAATGGCAGGCAAGGAAAGCTCAGGGACAGGCTTCGAAGTGTGGCCAGGCTGGCCACTTCAGGTAGGAATATCTGGAGTGGAAGAAGGAGGAGAGAAGGAAAATGGGATGAAATATGCTATACTGATATGCTGTTTCAGCATCCTGGAGGGAGAAAGGTATGGAATTAAGTTGGCCAATGACTGAGCCTTTGGTGAAAGTACAGGCTGGAGAAAGATAAAAAGCGTTAAAAAGGGTTATTGAAGGTAGTAAAGGTGTGGTAAGTAGTGTTTGACAGAGCTGTTTGAAGTTGAATGAGCAGGGCAAGAGGATGTAGGCATTATCTAAGTAACAGTCTAGAAGTTTTGGTATATTTGCTGTGGTGTTTGGTCAGGTTCCCAAGTATCGAGAAGGGGGGGGGCAGGGGGGGCAGCCTGCTCCACCAGGGGCCTCTCCACAGGCCGCAGGGGGCTTCGGCTCCGGCGCCTGGAGCGCCTCCACCCCCTCCTTCTGTGCTGACTTTGGTGTCTCCGGGGAGGTTTCTCACTCCTCGCTCTCCCAGCTGCTGTTGAGCAGCAGGTTTTTTGTTTGTTTGTTTGTTTTCGTGGATGTGCTCTCACAGAGGCACGGACTGTGTTGCTCATGGCTTGGCTCTGGGCAGCGGTGGGCCCCTCTGGGGCCGGACGAAATTGTCCCTTATCTGCCACGGGGAGGTTTTTGGATTCTCCTCACAGGGGCTGCCACTGCAGCCCCCTCCCGAACCTTGCCATCAAACACAATACACAGGGGCAGCTAGGTCATTACTGGCCTGTAAAGTATCAGGGATTAAATTAACTAATGAAACCCTAACAAGTGATGGGGGTAGAAGGGGCTGGGATAACAGTGCCACCTTTGGGGGGTACCAAGCTGAGACTAGGGGATAAAATGATCTCTGGGCAATTATTGTATGTACCCAAGGCAGGGACTAACTTGTTGGGAAGGGATTTGATGATGAAATTGGGCATTCAAATAGTAAATTGGTAGACCGGAATAACAGTGGTGTTAATGGAGTGCTCTCAGGCCCTGAGAGCAAAGATATATTCACCTCTGGCTGGAAAGACTCTGAAATGGGGGCGGAAGCAACAATACAGATGGACAGTTTTACCTCAGGGGTTTACAGGGCCTCCGATTAATTTGGGCAAAGTTCTGGAACAGATTTTGGAGCAATTCCAACCTCCCGAGGAGGAATTTCTGTTACAAAATGTGTATGATCGTTTATTGTCAGGACAGGAGAAAACAGTTGTGAAGGAAGCTACTAACAAGCTATTCAGCTTTCTGGGAAAGCAGGGCTTGGGAGTATTGAAAAATAAATTACAATATGTAGGAAAAAAAGTCAAGTGTATAAGGCATCTAATGTCTGAGGGAAAACGGAGAATAAATCCAGAGAGGATTCAGGGAATTGTTGAAAACTAAGAAAGAACTAAAATGTTTTAAGAGAAAGATTTTTTTAAGGAAGCCACGAAGTCGGAGGGAAAATGGATACTCCCGGATGGGAGAGAAATGCTGAATAAAGCACCAATGAGGCAAATATTAGCTGTTTTACATCAAGAGAGTCATTGGGAGGTGCAAGCAATGTGTGATGTTGTGCTAAGACAGTATGTCTGTGTAGGAATATACACTTTAGTGAAGCAAATATGCAGAGGATGTACCATATGTCAAAGGGTAAATAAAAAGGTCATCCGTAACCCACCTAGAGGGGGACGGGAGCCAGGGATTCGAACCTTTCCAAAGTATACAGGTAGACTTTACTGAGTTACCTAAAGGAGGGAGACTTAAGTACTTGTTTGTCCTAGTTGACCACGTGACTGGATGGGTGTAAGCTTTCCCCTTGGTATCTGCCACTGCGAACACGGTGGCTAAGGTATCACTGGAGCAAATAGTCCCTAGATATGGGATAGCTGAAAACATTGATTCAGATCAAGGAAGTCATTTCACTTCACAAGTACTGCAAGGGTTAATGCAGGCCTTAGAGATTGAGTGGGATTTTTACACCCCCTGGCACCCCTCCTCTTCAGGGAAGGTAGAGTGAATGAACCAGACATTAAAGAAGCAATTAACTAAATTAGTGTTAGAAAGCCAACTTCCTTGGGTAAAATGCTTACCTTTAGCACTCCTACAGGTTCAAACAGCACCAAGAAACGATATAGGAATTTCACCATATGAGATGCTGTTCGGATTACCCTATCTGGGCAGAAGGGATGAGATACCACAATTCGAAATGAGAGAGTTTTCTTAAGAACTGTATTCTGGGGTTGTCCTCTTCTTTGTCATCTCTCAGGACCCATGGGAAATTGGGCCCTGATTCAGACCTGGAAAGAATCAAAACTCCGGCCTGAATGGGAAGGACACTTCCAAGTACTAGTAACAACTGAAACAGCCGTAAGAACTGCAGAAAAAGGTTGGACTCACTATACTCGACTGAAGGCATCCATCGACCCTAGTACCTGGGAAGCTGTTCCTACAGAAGACTTGTTGGAAGCTGAAATCGAAGAGAAAAATCTCATAGTGGACTCTGAGCGGGATAAAAGCTTGCAATTGTAAACTAACCTTTTATTTTCACAGGTAACTAATGAGTGTGACTTGTGATTGAGAGAAAGGACAGACCTATAGCGAATTGAAGTGCTCCCAAGGGGGGTTGTTATAGTAGTAGTGTACATCTTATTCTTTGTATTGATAATTATTTGGAAACCTAAGGTTTAAAAATAATGACAGGGAAAAATCAACTATTAATTTTGTTTTTAGTGATTGTAGGCCTCAGAGAAGGCCTTGGTCAATTGGCAACTTGGAAAAGGCATGACCAGATAATAGTAAGATGGGATACCCCATAAAAATATGGGTGAATGTGACAGAGGGTTATGTACCACAATCTGTCATGTTTGATGCTTGTGAGGTGTTAGCTTGTGGAGATTTAAATGCCCAACGACAGCTGAGCAGAGAGAACAAATAACTGGGAGAGACCCAACAGCCAGATTGAGAATAGCTGTATGGAAACGATCCTCTATTTCCATCAGAGAAAGGGAGAAACTCAAGGAGAAAACAGGTGAGAAAACAGGAGGCCCTCTTTGAAATGCGGCAGTTCAAACATTTGAGATTGAAACAGGGTATGGGGATGTGAATGCCTGGATAGAATGGGTCAAATATACTGTCCAGAGCCTCAACCATAGCAATTGCCATGCTTGTGCCTCGGGATGACTGATTGCCCAGATAGTGCCCTTCCCATTGGGGTGGACCAGGGATTCCCAGGGGATGCGATGTATGATTGCATTGTACCAAGAGAAGACTGCCTGGGGAAATGAGGCCTGTAAGTCTCTCTCTTTGCTATTCCCTTCCTCGCATGATAGCAATATCAGGGTTCCCCCTGCATTCTCCACAGCTATAGGTAACCATACAGCTTGCCTCTCACGGCAGGGTGTGAGTGCTACCCAGCATCTGGGAGAATTTGCCTTGTGCACAGGGACCTTGAATGCTACCAAGGACTTGATGGGAAACTGCTCAAGACTTGAGATCCCCAGGGCAGATCTCTGGTGGTACTGTGGAGGGAAGATCTTACGGTCCACCCTACCATCTAACTGGGGAGGCACTTGTGCACTTGTTCAATTAGCTATACCCTTCACCCTGGCATTTGAAAGAGAAACATCACAAATACTCAGAAGAAGTAAAGGAAGCTTAGGAGTATCATTTGATGATAGAGCGTACATAGATTCTATTGGGGTGCCTAGAGGAGTTCCCGATGAACAGGAAGCCAGGAATCAAATTGCTGCAGGGTTTGAGTCACTGTTCTGGTGGGTAACAATCAATAAGAATGTGGATTGGATTAATTGTATTTATTATAATCAGCAGAGATTCATAAATTATATAAAGGATGCGGTAAGAAGAATCGCTGAACAACTAGATGCCACCAGCAAAATGGCTTGGGAAAACAGAATAGGGAAAATAGAACAGATGTTTGCGGAGAAAGGAGGTGTGTGTCCGTTGTACTGGGCAACCATTGTTGCACTTTTATACCCAACAATACTGCCCCGGATGGCATAGTAACTAGAGCATTGCAAGGGCTTACCACCCTTGCCAGTGAATTGGCAGAAAACTTAGGAACAGACACTTCCACCACCGGAGGGTTGCAATCTTGGTTTGGTAAATGGAAAGGGATGGTAGTGTCCATGTTTACATCCTTGATCGTAGTAGCAGGAGTTTTGACAGCCGTTGGTTGTTGCATTATCCCCTGTGTAAGAGGACTAGTACAGTGGTTAATTGAAACTGCACTATTGAAACAAATGACCATGGAGCCACCACCTTAATTAGATAAGGTGATAGAGGAGATGGAAAGCAAAAAAGGTGAAGAAGAGGAAGATATCTACCAAATTACACCTTAGAGAAAAGTTTTGCAAAAATCAACAATTTATAAAAAAAGAAAAGGGGGGAATTGTGGGAATAAAAATGTTGGTTTTGCACAGAGTTACATTGTTTAAAGGTAAGGAATGGGGTATTGAGATATGCTTGCAGTGATGAGAAAACTTAGCAGGCGACCTTGTAAAATGCAGACAACCAGACTCCTTAGAACAATTAGGTGAAAATCACGGTGTCAAGTCAGGTAAGTGAAGAAACATTACCACTTCAAACAGTAAAAAAGTCAAAAGAAATTTGAAATTTAACAGGCCGGCAACTGAAAGCCATGTATTGTCTGTGAAGCATCAGATAGATTGTGAACCTGGATTACCCACTCAGTGGGGAAACAGGGGAGGGTCCCGGTCATCGAGAAATAAAGTATATAAACAGTACTGTGTGACTAGTAGGTGCGCTCCTGCTTGTGGGACGCCCGCCATTGCAATCGCGAATAAATTACTACTTCACTGAGATCCTCGCCTGAGCCTGAGTTATTGGCTATGGAGTGTTTCTCACAGAATGGATGGATCAGGGCTTCCAAGGGTGGGGTTTGAGCTAATGATCCACAGGTCCTGAGAGATGACAAAGAGGACGACAGTTCTTAAGAAAAGCATCTTTTGTCTCAATTTGAGGTAATTCATTCCCTTTGTCCATGTACAGCAACCCAAATAATATTTCATATGGTGAAACTCCCACATCTTTTCTTGGTGCAGTTTGAATTCGGAGAGGTGCCAAAGGTAAGCACTTCGTTTGGGGAAGCTGAGTGTCCAGAACTTAGTCAATTGCTTCTTTACTGTCTGATCCTCTCCACCCTTCCAGAGGAGGAAGGATGCCAAGGAGTGTGAAATTTCCACTTAATTCCTAGAGCCCACATTAGCCCTTGCAATATTTCTGACATAAAGTGATTTCCTTGATCAGAGTCAATATTTTCAACAATTCCATACCTGGGAGTTATTTGTTCTAGAATTACTTTAGTTACTATGTTCGCAGTAGCAGATACTGAAGGGAAAGCTTCCACCCACCCTGACAAATGATCGACCAAGACTAACAAGTATTTAAATCTACCTACTCTAAGGAGTTCTGTAAAATCTACCTGTACATTTTGGAAGTGTTGAATTCCTGGTTCTCGCCCTCCTTTGGGCTGACTGCAGATAATTTTCCTATTTACCTTTTGACATACTACACAACTCCTGCATGCTTGTTCAGCCAGAGTATATATATATTCCTACACATACATATTTCCATAGCACAGCGTCACACGATGCTTGAATTCCCCAATGACCCTCTTGATGTAAAACAGTTAATATTTGCCTCATTAGCACTTTATTCAGCATTTCTCTCCCCTCGGGGAGTATCTGTTTTTTCAGGGGCTTCTGTTTTTTCAGGGGCTTCATGACTCCTAATTCCTTAAAAACCTCTTTCTCTTAAAATATTTTAGTTCTTTTTGGTTTTGGGTAGGGGTAGCTCAAAAATTCCCTGAATCCTCTCTGGATTTAGTCTTCATTCCCCCTCAGACACCAGATGCCCTAAATACTTGACTCCTCTTTCTACGAATTTTAATTTATTTTCCAATACTTTCATGCCCTGTTTTCCCAGAAAGCCGAATAGCTTGTTAGTGGCTTCCTTCACAGCTGTTTTCTCCTGTCCTGACAATAAAGGATCATCCACATATTGTAACAGTAACACCTCCTCTGGAGGTTGGAATTGCTCCAAAATTTGTTCTAGAACTTGCCCAAATAAATTGGTGGCCCTGTGAACCCCTGAGGTAAAATTGTCCATCTGTATTGCTGCTTCCACCCCCATTTCAGGGTCTTTCCACTCAAAGGCAAATATATCTTTGCTCTCAGGGCCTGAGAGCACTCCATTAATAACACTGTTATTCCAGCCTAACAATTTACTATTTGAATGCCCAATTTCATTATCAAATCCTTTCCCAACAAGTTAGTCCCTGCCTCGGGTGCATAAAATAATTGCCCAGTGATCATTCTATCCCTAGTCTCAGCTTGGTGTCCCCAAAAAGTGGCACTGTTATCCCAGTCCCTTCTACCCCCATCACTTTTTAGGGTTTCATTAGTTAATTTAAGCCCTGATACTTTACAGACCAGTAATGACCTAGCTGCCTCAGTGTATTGGGTTCACATGGCAAGGTTCTGGTAGTGGAGGGGGCTGCAGTGGTAGCCCCTGTGAGAAGAATCCAGCAGCTGCCCCATGTTAGATAAATAAGGGCCAGTTTCAGCCAGCTCCAAAGGGGCCCACCGCTGCCCAGAGCCAAGCCATGAGCAATGCAGTTTAAATCTCTATGAGAGCACATCCAAGAAAAGGGAAAAAACTGCTGCACAACAGCAGCTGGGAGAGTGAGGAGTGAGAAACCTCCCTGCAGACACCAAGGTCAGTGCAGAGGGAGGGGGAGGAGGCGCTCCAAGTGCCGGAGCTGAAGCCCCCCTGCGGCCCACAGAGAGGCCTCTGGTGGAGCAGGCTGACTCCCCCTCCCCACAGCTCATGGTGTACCACGGGGGAGCACGTCTCCACGCTGCAGCCCCAGCCCCTGGAGAGGAGCCCATGCAGGACCACGTGATCAGGGAGGGGCCCAGGGGGTCCCAAGCCGGACCAACCTGTCCTGAAAAATAAACCCCACGACACAGACCCACACCTGGAACAGCTCCCAAAGAGCCGCTGCCCATGGAAAAACCATGCACTGGGTCGGGCTGGGATGTTAACTTTCCCTGCAGCAGCCCATACAGTGCTGTGCTCTGCACTCATAGCTAAAACAGCAGTGGTATCACACCAGTGTTGTGTCTGCTGCTGAGCAGTGCTGGCACAGCATCAGGACTCTCCCTAACTCCCCTAGGGGTGGGCAAAGATGTGAGAAAAGAAACATCACCAGGGCAGCTGACCTAAACCAACCAAAGGGATATTCCATACCATATGATGTCACACTCAGCAATAAAAGGTGGAAAAAGGAGGAAGAGGGGAGGGGTGGGCTCTCGTTGGGAAAACGTCTGTCCTCCTCCCGAACACCGGCTACGTGCGTTGAGGCCCTGCTTCAAGGACGTGGTCAAGCATCGCTCATTTGTGGGAAGTAGAGAGTAATTTCTCTCCTCTGCACTTCCACATAGCCTTTACTTCTTTTGTTTAGTTTTCCCTTTCCCCCTCCCTTTTCCCCTTTCCTTTTTTTTCCCCCTTTAGTTAAACTGTTAATTGTTTAATTAAATTGTTTAGTTAAATTGTTTAATTAATAATAATATATTTTTAACATTTAATATATTTTTAATATATTTTTTTTTCCTTTAATTAAATCATCCTTATCTCAACCCGTGAGCTGTTCTTTCCTTTACTTCTTCCCCTCCTCATCTAAGGAGGGGGAGTGAGAGAGCAGTTGTGGTCTTCAGCTGCCTAGCACGGTAAAACCACCACAAACCCACACAGGACCAGCCCAGGAAGGTTGGCACCCCACAGGGGGGACCCCACACCAGAGCAGGGGAGAGAGTGACTGTGAAGGAGGAAACAAAGCACCACGGACTGACGGCAGCCCCCACTCCCGGCCCTCCCCCGTGCCATTCAGAGCAGGGAAGAGGTGGAAGAGAGTGGATGGGGGAAGGTGCCCCCAGCTTGTTTCTTTGTTTCTCATCGCTCCAGCCCGTCAACAATAGGCAATAAATTTTATTAATCTTCCTATGCTAAGTCTGTTTTGCCCGCAGCAATAATTGTAGAGTGATCCCTATTGAGGTACACTTGAGGAACCCTTGAGGTACACTTTTTCATTTATCAGGGAACTAGCTTTCTGAGAAGCCCCGATTATAACAGCAATCTCTCCTCCTTCTTCCACTCCAGATACTCCTATTTGAAGTGGCTGGTCTGGCCACACTTAAAACATCTTCTCAAAGCCTGTCCGTGCTAGGATTTAGGCTGCAACACAGGTAGTTTTCCTTGCCTGCCATTCCTTCATCTCTCTTCCTCTCCTTTCCATCCTGGGCACGACGCCTCCCGAAAGTCCCTCTATCTCCAACCCTCTGCCTCACTACCCAATACGCTGTGAATACCATTTGTTTCGCTCTGTACTTTTCCTTCTCATCTCCCCTCCTGGCGTGCACCTTCATACTACCCACACTGTTCGCTCCATCCCCCCACCTTCTGGAGCTTTTTCTGCATATCTGGCCAGGCTTTAATCACAAAATGAACTTTCAAGAGCCCTTGGGCTACCGGGTCCTCAGGATTCATCCCCGAGTACTTTCTCATTTTGGACCTGAGTCTCTCATATGATTTCTGTGTTGTGGGTTGTTATTACCCCAGTTGGATAAGCAGATATTTCTGCTCTATCGGAATTACTCTCGGTCTGGAGGGGGGGGAGGGTGTTAGTTCTTTCCCATTCTTGCATAGCTGCCTGCTGAATCATTCCCCTCCTAAACATTCTTCTCCAGGGAATAACATACTCAAGATTGACATTCCCCCCGTGGGAAAGGAATTCGTAGGTGGCTTTGCGCTGTTTCACAAGTCCCTGAATTAGAGATAATGAGGAAACAAGCGGTAGAAACAAAAACTTGAGCAAGGTCGAGATAAAGTAAATTGGCTGCAGTGTTAAAGATGGGCTTTGGGCAGTGGCCAATTGCTGGCTGGCTCGAGGCGCATGTCTGAGGGTCTCTAACCCATTGTATGACAGATTTGGGTGCGTGGACAGCTCATGGGGCTACGGGGAAAGTATATGTAGTGGTGAAAAATGGCAATAAAGGTCTCCTGTTCAAGAGCCATCAGGAGTCTGTGTCTTTCATCCCTTCACATCCCCCTCCCCCCCCCCCCCGCCCCCCCGGAATACAAATTAGGCCTTAGAAATGGATTTGACTGTTCTGCTAGGCCCTCAATTAAAGACTTCCATTTCCTTCTTAAAACTCCTAACCTCTCTGCTGGTAAGGGGGGAGTTCACATAAAGTATTTGTCCTTGTCCCCCTGGAACCTCTCTAAGAGGATACACAGTTAGTGTTAGTACTGTTAGTATCAGGGAAGGCGAAACTCTCAATATCTCTTCTACATTGTTCTAATTCTTGCCAGAGCCTAGAGTGCGCTCCTTCTCCAGGGACAGCATCAATTGCAGTCCCTGTCTCCCCTCCTGGAGCAGCTGCTGCTGCCTCTGGTGCAATACTAGGATTATAGGGAGCATAACTTGATTCCTCCTCTGAAAAAGGAGTCTTATTGTTTATTTATTAATTTAAAGCCTGAATTTTTATCAGACCCGTATTTTGGCCAAAATAGTGAAGTTCCTTTTATTGGCTTTTTAGGCCAGACAATTACACAATATCTAACCATAATTATTATTTTTTTTAATCTTTTCCCCAAGTTTTTGGGTTGTTTTTCCAAATCCTTATCATTCTCTCCAAAGGACTATCTTTAGGCTCAGTCCCGGGGTCTCCACCCCCACCCTGCTGACTCTTGGAACCCTTAATCCCCATCCCTTCCTGACGTGCTGCTGTGGACTTGACCACCCACAGGGTACCACACGCCTTCACCTAGGATTAGGACAGAGGTGGGGTGTTCTGCCGAGCACCTCACCTCACTGTGCTCGGGGTACCGTACACCTAAGGGCCCAAACCCCCGAGACTCTCTTTCGCTCGTCTCTCTTTCGCTTCGTCCATCTACAGCCGCGCCCCTCGCGGGAATACGGAACCACAGATCAGGACTCAACACTCGCTTCACACTATAAGTGCGTCTCATTCACACTCCACACAAGAGTCTCCCAGAACCCAACCCGGGGCAATATACGGTAAAGTTTGCCTTACCTCGGTCCGTGCACGGACTTCCTGGTCCGGGTTATCAGCAGTTATCCCTGTGCCTGTTCTGTGTATGTGCTGTGTCTGGGCTGTGTCTGTGGTGTGTCGGTGCTGGCCTCCCTTCTCCCCAGTGTTTCGCAGAGCCTGCGAACCCACCACCCCCGACGGGACCGCTGAAATCAGCGGGGTGCACCTTCCTGTCTGTGGTGGCAAGAACGTCTGGTAGGCGACAAGATCCCGGACAAGTCCCCAAATTGTGAGAAAAATCTCAAATAATTTTCTTCAGACAGGATCTGCTGTGAAGCTACTTTTATTCGCGATTGCAATGGCGGGCGTCCTGCAAGCAGGAGCACACAGTAAAAGTTTATCATAACCTTATATTCCCTATTACCCGACACCTGATTTCTCCCCTGTTTCCTCATTGGCTGAGTACTACAGGTTCACAAGCTACTCGACGCACTTCTATACCATATATGTACAATTTTATTTGACCAACCATTAATTTCTCCTTTTCCTTTTTTTCCTTCACTCGTGACTAGAGGGCCCGCGATTTTTGTTTTTCCTGATTTCGTACTGCTCATCCTGTTTTTCTTAGCTATCCTCCTTATTTTGGGACAGTGGGACCTTCCCCTTATCTGCTTCACATACTCCCCACTGCTATGCCACACAATCACTTTTGAATATGCAAGGTCAGTGGAATTTTCCACTGCAAAAACAGTGCAAAAAACTAAACAATGCAAAAAACTATTGCAAAAACATGACTTTGTTTCTCACAGCAGGGGATCCCTGCCCTGGCACACTATGGTGAGGGATGGAGCTGCAGGACACGATGTGGAGCAGCTTCCTGCACCATGGCCCCAGGAAGGGGATGAGGGAAGGAAAGGCCCCATGCTGCTTCCCCAGCCCTCCCGAGAAGGCCCAGGAGAAGCAGGAGCTCCAGGGACTCCGGGCACCCTCGTCCCGCATGCCGGGCGCTCTGCCCTGGCCCCTTAGGGCAGGTCCAGCCGCTGCCCCCGGCCGGCTGCTGCAGCCCACTCCTGCCAGGACTCTCGGGCACAGAGGCTGCCACCAGCCCCCTCCCCGCCCAGGCACCCCTGGGGACCCCGGGTGAGCCCTGGGCGGGCACAGGGGCTGACTCCCATTGCCTCCAGCAGCTCCCCCTGCTTCCCCCAGCACGCAGGGGCCCCAGGAGAGCTCCTGGTGCCTCCCACGCACTCCATCTTGGAGTGAATGCAGATCCAGGCACCTCCTGTGCCCTTTCTCAGCCACTCCTCGATGTACACAGGTTTCCCATGAATGTTGGGCCGGACTTCCCCTGCATATCTGACGTGGGTGAAAGATGGCTCGAAACCCTCAGGGCAGCTCAGCATCACTTCTTCTTTCCTCCTGTACTCCTCCTGGTCTGGTGCCAGACGGAGTCTTGGGTCCCACAAGGTCTTTTGGCTCATTTCTGGCAGAGGCGAAAGCAGGTGAGCGCCAGCTGGGGCTGGGGCTGCCCAGGCAGGGGTGGGTGAGGCTGGTCCACCATTTGCTTGGGCAGCGGTCTCAGGCATCAAACCCAGGGAGACCGAGGGATGCGCTCAGGCATCGGGAGCATGGGCCAGGACACAGTGGGGATGTAGGAAATGCAGAGAGGCATGGAGGGGGCAGGACTGGATGACAGGGCTGCAGAGAAGGTAATTCCTGCCACTCCACGTACCAAGGCACACCACAGGCCCCTCAACGTGAATCCAGGCACCTGTGCTCTTCCTCCCCATCCATGTAGTTCTGCCTGCAAATCCAGAATAATTCAATGCCTGCACATCTGACGTGGGTGAAAGATGTCTGGAAACCCTCGGGGCAGCTCAGCATCACTTCTTTGTTCTTCTTGTACACCTCCTGTTCTGGTGCCAGACGGAGTCCACGAGGGCCTTTGGCACATTTCTGGCTGAGGCAAAGCAGGTTTAGTTGGGGTGTGGGTGATGAGGTGGGGCAGGGTACCGCCAGCTATCAGCAACTACCAGCAATCCCTCCAGCCACCAAAAGGAAGACGGAAGGTGAGCTGCCCATCTGCCATGACATGCCCCTCAGCAAGCCTTGTTGGGAGGGAGGGGGCTCCCTTTGTCACTTGCCCACCAAATCCCTTCTCCACCCTCATTTCCATGCTCACTCTTTGCCCCCCCCCACCATATCCCATGGCCAGCAGCTTCCCAGGACAATCCCACCTGCAGCAGGAGACCCCCTCCATCTGATCTTTGGACCTGACCCCCAACCCCAGCTCAGGCTGCCCTTCACCTCACCGTGCTATGGCACCAGAGGAGCCACTGAGCAATGGGGCTCCAGGCGAGACACCTCCTGTCGCCCTACTTACCAATGCACTTTATGGGGCCCTCAATGTGGACCCAGCGCCCAAAGTTGTTTCTCTGTGTCCAGGTACACTTGTGTTTCCCTGTAGCCACAGCCTGAGCTCTCCATGCACATTTAGCCTGCTGGAAGGGGAGCTGGAAACCCTCAGGGCAGCTCAGCATCACTTCTTCTTCCTCCTCATAGATGTCCTGCTCTGGTGTCAGACGAAGGTTAGGGTCCCACTGGGGCCACGAGCATTTTACTGTCAAAGGCAAATTTGTGTGAGACTGGGAGGGCAGGAGGCTCCTGGAGGTCGTAACCAAGACCATGAGGAAACTTGAGGGGTGCCGAGAACAGGAAAGCAGCGTCTGCCTGGGCACAGTGGAGGAGGAGGGCACTCAGAGGGGGGAGGATGGGGCAGAATTTGGCCTCCAGACTACTGCCTCCTGTCCTCCACCCTCCCCATGAGCCCTGCGCACTGCGGACATACCCGGGCTCACGCTCTGCCAGTGCGGGGCCAACCAAGGACAGGGTGGCTGTGACCCGGCACCCGGCCACCCTGCAGGCAGGAGCCCAGGCAAGAACCAGACCCTCGGCATGCTGCTCTCCCGTCCTCCCGTCCCCACAATCGCCTGCTCAGGAGCAGCTGCAGGAGCGGACAAGCAGGCGATGCATGGACAGAGGCAAGGCCGGGTCCCGCCGGAGGCTTCTGTCCCGCCCCAGCTAGGAGGCTGCTCCTGGCTGGGGCCCGTCTCAGAGCCGAGGCTGAGGCATCCCATGGCCACGGTGAGATGCCCGGGGACCCTGCTCACCGAGAAGAGCACGCAGCAGGGGAGAGCTCCTGCTCCCCAACTTACCTGTGCAGGTCAGGCGCATTTCCATGCGATGCCATGTTCCCTGCATGTCCTTCCCTTCCCAAGCATATTCCCAGCCTGTCCATGATGCACATCTGATCACAGCGAGAGGAGGATCATCCCCAGTGAGGCAGCTCAGTGTCAGCTCCTCCTTGAGCCCATAAAATCTCTTCTCTGGGACAAAGCAGAGGCTTGGGTCCCACAGGAGCTTCGGGCATCCTGCACAGAGAAGACAGAGAGCGTGTCAGTGGGATGGGAAAGGTCCTGCTGTGGGCTCTGTTGCACCATGTTTGCTGCTGTGCAGCTCCTCTGGTTGCCGCATTCAGCCCCAAGCCTGTCTCTTGCAGCCTGGAGCAGAGGGCAGGGTGGCGGCAGACACCCTGCCAGCTGCCCCTGCCATCCCCGCAGACTTGCTTCCCCACTCCAGCTCATTTGGGTAAGGCCAAACAGGGGCTGAGATGCCCCCAGCCTGCTCCACAACTGCCTCTGCCACCCAGGGAGCCTCTGCCACCACCACTCACCTGTGCTCACACCACCCCATGGGGCAGCTCCCACCCCACTGCTCACGCTGATTCGTGGCAAAAATCCCACGCAAAGGTGTCCGTTTGCTTTGCTCCACAGGTCACTTTGGATATTTTCTCCTCTCCATCCCTTGCCCAAAACACCCGCTGGCTCCTAGGACCTCCTCCCCGTATCCCTCTGTCCTCACCAGCAGGGGCAACATCCCACGCTGGGTGGGCAGAAAGGGCTCGACTGGGCTTCAGGTATGTGTTCAACCAGCCGTGTGCTCAGTTGCATTCTGCAGTGTGCAGATTGGGCAACTGAGGGAAGCAAATCTTCATACTCGTCCAAGAGTTTCTAGACAAGAGTGCTGCTGTGTCTCTGCACAGCCCTAATTTGGGGCTCCATCCTTGGACCAGTATTCGGGCTCCCCTTCCAACCCCGATGGCTCCGCATGCCCCACGCCAGCACCCACAGCAGCTGCACCGCCTCAGCCAGCAGAAAGGCCCTGCCAAAAAATGGGGATAAAATCCTACCGCCTCGGCAAACCGAGCAGCCATTCCTTCAGGCTGGGGCGAGCCACTTGCAAAGGCATTTCCAACGTTTCCTCTTGCATTTCAGGGCCCATGGCTGTGCCCTGCGCAAAGTTTATTCGTCAGTGGGGTTCTTCCCATCTTAGAGTCAGAGCCAAACATGAGCAGAGCTCCCAGCGCCTTCACGCGTCACGGCGTGTGCTGTTGCTGCAGCCGCTGATGAACCTCTCCAGGGGTTTCTGCCTCGCAGAGCACATCCCGACAGAGGCAGGGGTAACGCTGCTTTTAAAAAGGCTGCATCGCATGGCCACAGGTTCAGAGGTGTAACACGGAGCGGGGCTGCTGCTGAGGTGCGGAGGGGTGTCCAGTGTGGAGTCAGGCACACGCAGGTGCCTGAGACGTGCACACAGCCTCCTGCCAGCCTCCTTTTGTGTCATCGGAGAGAATACTGAGAAAAAGACAGAAAAAGACATTGTTATCCCAAAGCCATAAAGCCTGGATGCAACTACACCATGATTGCCATATGCTGTTCTGGGGCCCACAGCTCCAGGAGGGCAGTCAGAGGAGGGCAAGAATCATGGCAATGATGGAGGGAAGGAACTGACCTCCAAATTCACTGTTCGTAATCAGGTACTCCTCTCCAAGTTGGGAGGGGGATCTATGATGGGGGGTTACAATATCCTGAAGGCTGGGGTGAAGATGGATGTGGAAGCACTGTTCCCCCAAACCTGCTAGACCAGAAGCAGGAGAGTCTCCCCCATACAGGTGGGAGACCAGCTCACAACTACAGAAGAGAAACCTTTACTCAGAGGAGATGAAGCTGTGCAGCTCCCTGCCACAGCAGAAGCTGCCAGGTTCAGCTGGTTCAAAGAGGGACTCGAGAAATTCATGGACAACAGGTCCAACAAGGGATAAGCAGCATGCCCCTCTAACATCCCAACTCCTACCACCCTGGGCATGGGGGCTGGCTCATGGAGGGTGGCCAGGCTCATATGTGCTTTCTTAAGCACATCTCCTGTTGCCACTGGCTAACACTGGACAGTGGGGTAGTGGGACCACCATCCTGCCTGGGGTGACAGCTCTTACCCTCCTCTGGTCACCGAGCTCATCTCTGGGGTGGGACAAGAGGATAGTTCTCACCTGAGGAAGCAACTGGTTCCAAAATGAAACAGGTCTGCTCTTCTCAGGGAGCGGAGTCTCAGACTCAGAGGGGGCAAGGAGTCACGCTTGTTGACGATGCAGACCCTGCCTGGTGTTAAAAACAGAAGCCAGCTGTGACAAAATGCTGCAGAACCACAGCAGACTCCAATGACTGGCAAACAGAACTGCAGATAAAATGCAGCTTAGATAAACATGAAACAATTGCACCTTCACAGCAAGATGTTCTCCTCAGAGCCATGACAGCACAAGATCTCAAGTACTAGAAAGTCTGTCAAAGGCAGCTCATGGCCCACTGCCCATTACAACACGCATGCATACCAGGACAAATGAGAATACAATACAAGATAAATCCATGGTTCACCTCTTTTTAGTTCACCTACTTCTTGAACACCATGTGCAATCCTGCACCCCCATTTCCAAAAGGCTATGGGAAAATAGGGATGTTCAGAGAAAGATGACTGAGCAGACACCAGGGATGCCTTCCAGATGGGGAGCAACCAGTAAGCCACAACTCTTCCTGCAGGAAAAAGTAAAATGGAGGCAGGATATGGCAGCTGTATAAAATGAGGGACTCAGAGAGGAGGGAAAGGGAATGGCTGCCATTCGATTTTCTCCATAATACTGGGAGGGAGGAGCATTCAAAATTTGGCAATTTAGAAATAAAGAAAGGAAAGGGGATCTTTATGCAGTGTCAGGTTAAACTGGATAACTCCCTGCCAGTGTACACAGTGCATCCTAAGGCTGTTGTATTTTCCAAAAGAGATTAGACAAGCTCATGGAAGAAAACACCATCGAGAGCCATTGCGTGCAAAGATAGCCCCTCTGACTCAGGATGTGCTTGACCTACAAATTGCTGTAATCGGGGAAAATGTCCCTGAGACCTCAACTTTTTTTTTTTAAACTCAGCCCTTGGCTTCCCATGACCTGTCCCTGCTGGGGCCAGGTGCCAGAGCCACATGCCCTGGGAATGATCAGCCTCCCCATGCCTCAGGTCCTTGGCTAACTCTTGGGATGAGCTGCATGGCTGTCAGGTTGCTTCTGTAACCTGCAGCATGTTGCAAGCGGTAGGTAAGGCTCTTGTGCAAAATTGTTAGGCGAGGATGATGTGCTGATATCTGTAGGGTTTCCTGCTTGCAGTGCCTAGAGTCACCCTGTTACCTGTCAGTCCCACATAAAGCAGGGATTTTCCTATTGCTCCAAGTCTCTCTCAAATGTCAGCATTCCCCAATACTGGCACAACAAAGACTGAACCCTCCCACCATAACTTGTGCTGCTTTATTCTTAGACATACCTCTACAACTAGAGAACAAGTCAGACCAAGAGACCACAAGAGTCACTTACTTGTGCAGATCTGAGTCAGTGGATGGTGGTAGATTTTAACAGGAGAAAACTCCCAGGTGAGGGACTTCCCAGGGGAGGACTTCAATAAAAGTACAGCACAGCACTTGGCTGTTCATTTTGGCTGTCAGGAAGAGGAGTGCTCTACAGGAGTCGGAAGACATGCAGGAGATGCATCTTACCATTTGGGACGGCAAATGCAGAAAGGCACATCTTGCAGACTTGGGAGGTGCCACATCAATCCAGGAGACTTGTGGCATTCCCAAGGAGAAAAGATCACAACCCAGATCCAGTTACCAAGACAGCTGGCAGCTTTCTCTCCTTGGGCAACCAGCAGAGGTGCAAGGACAGGGAGACAGCCTCAGCCCTACAGTCACAGGGCTGTGCTGCATTAACTGCCAGGGCAGGACTGGAGTCTCAGTGCCACTCACCACCACTCAGCACACACACACCTGTGCAACTGCCTGCAAAGAGGTGCAAGTACTGGGATGAAACCATGGCATCTGGCTCAAGAGGCTTCTTTGCAGCAAAGGGAAAAACTGCTGCACAACAGCAGCTGGGAGAGAAGAGTGAGAACATGGGAGAGAAACAATCCCACCAAGGCCACTGACCAAGGGCAGTGCAGGAGGGCAGGAGGTGCTCCTCTCGCATGTCCCTCCCTCCCACAATGGCTGCATTCCAGGGTACAAAAAGCACATCCCACAGTTTGTCACAGCCCATTCATGACAGAATGTGACCCCAAGGACAGGAGGAGGAGATACAGACATCTCAGCCTACCCACAGAGCTGGAGAAGACGGCGGTGATCGTCCCTGCAAAAGCCTAGGCCAAGTTTCTCTGTGAAGATTCACACAGACAGAGCATTCACACACAAAAGGGAGGACTCATGACCAGGTGGATGCCGTAGTGGGGCAGGCAGCCCCCTGAAAACCAGACCACTTTATTGGTTGTTTGGATACAACAGCACAGTTGAGAGGGCAGCATGCTTGGGCAAAACTCAGGCAGAATCCTGGAGCTAGATGGGGATGGGGTTGCAAAGCAAAGAGGGGCTGGGAACCCAGTGAGCTGCTTTGGTCTCAAAAGACAGTTGCAGGCACCAGGTCAGGACAAAATGGCTGAGCCAAAATACTGGAGGACACAACTTTGTGGGCTCAAGCGTTTCATCCCAGGCCTTGGGCTGCTCCTGGTCTGCTACAAAGCGTGCAGGAGCTTAATGAGGGAGGAAATTGGAAGGGGAGCAACAACACAGCATGTGCTGTGAGGCCCTGCTTACAGCTGTGGAGGACCAAGAGGCAATGAAAGTGCCATCAGCACTGATCCGGGGACATTCATCCCATCTTCATCTCTCCCTCACTGCTTTGTCTGGCTCCTGAGGACTCCAGGACAGGCAGGGGCAGGGACAGGGACGGTCACTTTCTCCAGCCCGGCCACTTCTACCTGCAGAGTGTGGCGTAATGACCATACGGACACCAGGGTTCTTTAAGAGATCAATAACTTCAACTTCTTTTAATGATGACAATAGGTTCAACTCCCTTTTATTGAGGACAGGCTCCCTTCTTATACCATTCACTCTACAGCAGTACTTTTCCACTAACTATTCATTGGTCAACAACTTGGCCCTGCAACAGCAAACACCCAGCAACTTCCATGGCTTAACGGTTGGAGAACAAGTAGTTTGAGACAGCAAGGCGTCTCCTGACTCACCCTTCTTTGTTCCTTCTAAACTCTTTACATTCCTGATAGCCTCATCGTTAAGAATCCCATGTTCACAGAATCACAGAATCACAGAATCGTCTAGGTTGGAAGAGACCTCCAAGATCACCCAGTCCAACCTCTGACCTAACACTAACAAGTCCTCCACTAAACCGTATCACTAAGCTCAACATCTAAACGTCTCTTAAAGACCTCCAGGGATGGTGACTCAACCACTTCCCTGGGCAGCCTATTCCAATGCCTAACAACCCTTTCAGTAAAGAAGTTCTTCCTAATAGCCAACCTAAACCTCCCCTGGCACAGCTTTAGCCCGTTCCCCCTCGTCCTGTCACCAGGCACATGGGAGAACAGACCAACCCCCACCTCGCTACAGCCTCCTTTAAGGTACCTATAGAGAGCGATAAGGTCGCCCCTGAGCCTCCTCTTCTCCAGGCTGAACAAGCCCAGCTCCCTCAGCCGCTCCTCGTAAGACTTGTTCTCCAGACCCCTCACCAGCTTCGTTGCCCTTCTCTGGACTCTCTCGAGCACCTCCATGTCCTTCTTGTAGCAAGGGGCCCAAAACTGAACACAGTACTCGAGGTACGGCCTCACCAGAGCCGAGTACAGGGGGACAATCACTTCCCTAGACCTGGTGGCCACGCTGCTTCTGATACAAGCCAGGCTGCTGTTGGCCTTCTTGGCCACCTGAGCACACTGCTGGCTCATATTCAGCCGACTATCAACCAGTACTCCCAGGTCCTTCTTGTTATCACCAACCATGGGGCTTGTCGACCCCCATGGCGATACTCCCACAGTGGAGACCAACAGCACCCAGGGCAGAGGCTGCTGAGAGCCCTCAGCAGCGCGGGGAGCTCACGCTGCCACAGCCGCCTGCACACGCAAGGGGCTGAGAGGCTGGAGCGCTGGGCAGGCACCCTGGGGGCTCATGCTCAGGCTCTCCTGGGAACGACCTGCTCTCCTCCCACCACAGCCCTGCTGTGTAATGGTCCTCCTCGGCTTTCCTGGGCAAGACCCTCCTTCTCCTGGGAAGGCAAAGGGATGCCCTGAGTTTGGGGAGAGGCTGATGTGGCCCAGGGCCCTGCTGATCTGGAGACCCAGCCAGGAGCCCTACAGCCAAGCCACAGTAGGACCAGCTGCTGCACCCATGGCACCCAGAAAAGGGTGAGAGCAGTGCAGAAAGCCCAGTCTGTCACCAGCCACCATCCCAAGGGTGTTTTTTTCTCCCCGTGTTGGGAAGGAAGGGAACCGACAGCTCTCGGGACACTGTGTACAGGGCATCCATAGCAACCCTGTACAGCCACAGCTGTGCCAGGGAGGCAGCAGCAGCCCGGAGCAAAGTGGCACAGTCAAGGGGCCCCCCAGTCCCCAGCACTACGGGACCCCAAACAGCTTGAGGGAAACTGGCTCTGGGGTTGGAGAGACTGGCTCTGGGTTGGGGAGCCAGCGTGCGTATTTCTCTGTCAGCAGCCAGGGTGAGCACGGTGGTGCCACAGGGCTGGGACATGCTGGTGGCCAGGGACCGTCACCCGTGGCTTCCCACCTGCCCTCACTTTGCTCTTGCAGCTACGCTGATCACTGTGCACACTGCAGGTTGAGTGTGAGGAAACCATATATGGAGCTGAAATCCCCACCCCTGCACAGCCCCTTGGTCCAAAGCTCCCACCGGCTGGTGCTGCAGCTTACTCACAGGTCCTGCTGGGGTGCTGCGCCCCCAGGGCTGGGAGCTTGCAGGGGGGCAGGTGCTCAGCCCCTCAGCTGCACGGCCATCCCTGGATATACAGGTAGGAAGAGGCCATCTGGCCTGGCGTGGTGACCTGCCTGTGCCAGCACCCAGTGCTGCTGTCCCCTCCCCGCTCTTAGCCCTTACAAAGCATCTGTGCTCCCATTGCATCCTCCATTCCCCCCCCCCCCCCCATCCCACCCCCATGCCTTTACCTCACCTAATGCTGGGCCCCAGTGCCCCATCACTGCTTCAGAGCAGACCCCTGTGCCGTGAAGCAGGGTTCCCTCTTGCTTCCCACGTGACGGATGCTCTGCTCCCAGGGTTCATCCCCCGAGCCCAGCACTTCTTTGCCAAGACTTACTCTGAGATCTTCAAGGAGGCCAGGAGCAACATCGTCCAGCAATGGCTGGGATCTGCCCACAAGGAGCAGGAGTGGAGGACATGGCTGCTGTCCCAGGACCCCATGCAGGACAGTGACATGAGATGGGCAGGACCGAGTGTGCATCGCGTTGTGGGTCCAGGGCTGTCCCTGGTGGGCAGGGGGACATGCCCCCCCCCCACCACCACCATGGAGGGCAGGGGGACATGGGGCTGGCCATTATGGGGAGCCTGTCACCAGGAGGCTGAGAAGGACGTCAGTTGTTGCAGTAACAAAGCAAGGGTCCTGCACTGTTTGCTACAGTGGAAGTTTACTGGGTTTGGGTTCAGGGAAGCACCTGTGCATGTGACATTACTGTCTTTGCTCCCATCTTCTCTGGAGGTGCTCATAAAGCTGCAGTCCAGCAGACATCATCTGCCCCTCCCTCCATCACCACCAGCACCCCACCACATCCACCTTTCTGCCACCATGTCCCAGCCAAAGGGATGCCGGGGGGATGCTGAGCTCCCTGTGCTGAGGGCTGGTTGAGTCTCCCTCCCCAGACTGGGACCAGCTCCAGGGCACAGCAGCACTGGAGGCTCCTCTCCCTGCTCAGCCTACCCCTGGCAGTACTCACACCCCCATATCCCCACCAGGATCCTGCAGATGACCCTCGTGAGCCAGGTAGCCACCAAGGCCACCCAGCCACAGGAACAGCAGCAGCTGCCACTGCCCCATGCACATTGCCATCTGCATTCCAATCACAAGGATCCCCCTACTCCATGGAGGATGATGATCCCCAAAAATATTTTATCTCAGGTGAGGCTGCAAGGAGAGGGATAGGGCTGGGATGAGAGGGGACAAGCAGGGTCCCTAAGCACTCCATTAATAGCCACATCTTGCAGAGCCCAACTGAGGTTTGCCTGTACCCCCAAACAAGTTTCTTCCTGGCAGCTTCAACATCATTTAGGGTCATCCTTCAAGGGTGAGGACAGACCCACATATGCAAAGTGCAAATGCCCCAGAGCTGTTCCCTGTGAGGTGACCCACAGCCACTCAGCCTCGTGGACAGGTTGTCCCAGGCCCTGGGTCCCCAGCCCCAAAACCCATCCTCACCACCTCCTTTCTGCACTGCTCAGGACCTTCTCCCGCTGTCTGCAGTTTACAAGTTCCAGTTTGGCCGTACCTATGGACACCTGACTCACAACGCCCTGGGCCTGAGCACCCTGGCAAAGAAGATCCCAGACTGAACTGGTGTGAACTGCTGTCCGAAGCCTGCTTGGCCCCTGCAAGCATGCACAGGGAATAAAGACAAGGCACTCTGGCATTGCCAGAGCTGGAAAGGGACAAAAGAATATGGGCTCACCCAGGACAGCGGAGAAAGGAAACAGGGGCAGGGGCAGCCACATCCAACTTGGGTCTGGGGATTCTTTGGAGGGGTGAAGAAAGGACCTCTGGATGATACAGGGACTGGATCTACCACTCTTGGCGAGGTGGCGACCATCTCCTCCCTCTCCCATGGTCTGCCATGAGCCAAGGATAGCAGGGGACAACCTATCTTGCTCTGAAGGTCTGCTGCTGGCTATGGCTGGAGGCAGGACAAAGCACAGGTATCTCCCAGGTCCTTCTCAGGGACAGGCTGAAATCATAAGGCTGCAGAGCAAGGGACCTTAATCAGCACCTTTTTTATTAATATGCATCATAAATAAAGAAATAAATAAAGGTGAGACACCTCGTTCTAATGGGGAAATACAAATTAAATATGGTGCGACATCCACTAAGCGATGTACAAGCAGGAGGTAACCTTGCAAGACCAGGGCCCCTCGCCACGGGGAAGCCAGCCCAGGCACAACGCCGTGAGTAGCATCCACCCGGCCAAGGCACCAAATACTGGCACGGCCTTTCATTAACACTGTCCCCCACCCAGTGGGCAGGCAAGGACCCCCACCCCACCCCAAGAACATGGCAAGGCAGGGGTGGGCTGGCATTGCCTCTGCCAAGGAGCCCAGGACCCCCAGCAGCCCCTTGTGCTTGTGCACAACACTTGCCCTCAACCCCATGCCACGGGGAGCATCCCCCCTACCCCAACCCCATCTCCCCTGCTCCCTCTGGGAGAACCCCCTGCTCCCCTGCCGGGAGTATGGCCCCCATCTCCAAATAGCATCCCATCCCTAGCCCTGTCAGGGACCCTGCCCTCACCCCCTCGCCTCCCCGCCCACCCCCCTCCACCAAGCATCCCAGGGCATCCGAGGCACTGGCTCCCTGCTTAGTGTGGAGGGCGCGGAGGCACCCCCGCAGCACCCAGCTCCGCACAGGGTGGCACTACCCAACCTTGACCTACATCACACTGAACATCCACGTGCCTTCCTCATGACCCCCCACACCCTCGTTCTGCACACACATGCACCCCTTCCCCTCCCATAGCTGTGGCCAGGCAGCGTGGCAGTGCACGGTGCTCCCACCCCATAGCTGATGACAGCGGGGGTGCTGGAGGCCGGCCAGCATCCTGCTGGGGACGGCCAGCATCCTGCACCCTCTAGTGTGAAACTGAGCCAGTGCCGCGCTGGCAGGGACTGCTTGGATCCCTGCTATGTACAAGCCCACCACCTACAGGTGCTGGAGGTGGCATGGGGTGGAGGGGGCTCAGATGGTCCCTGGTGTGGCTGCATGCACAGCGATGCCTGACAATACGAGGTGCAGCTCGCAGAAGGCCCCATGGCCAGTTTGGCCTTTAGCAGCTGCATGAGGAAGAGCAAGAAGGAACCACCTATGGTTACTGTATTCTGTAATGGCAAGAAAGGTAAGAAACTAGCAAGAAGCTGTCTGTTCCTCTGGCAGGGTGGGCATCCCCAGAGGAGCCTCAGCAGCCCACAGTACTGTGCTTGGCCTCCCAGCCACGTCAATAGTCCTCATTCTCCAGGTGGGTGATGTACATGATGGGCACCAGTCCCTTCTCGGAGCTGAGGCTGCACTGCAGCCAGTCACCATCCACCTTGGAGATGACCTGCAGGATGTCCCCTTTGTTGAAGCTCAGCTGTCCTGCCTCGGTGGCAATGTGATGGCAAAGAGCTTTCACCTCGCTGCGGGCAGAGGAAGGAGAGAAAGAGTTAGATCACCACAGGATGCTCACGCCACTGAAGCCCAGGGACCACCAGGGGGGCAGAAACCCCTCCTGCCACAACAGTCAGACCCATGTGAACTCCATCCCACCATGTCCCTAGCCCCTGTGGGACAGTCACATGCCACTGCTCACCAGGGAGGGTTGGGACACAGCCCCCGGGCTGGCCGTGGCACGGGTGACACTTCAGGTGGCTCTGTCCAGAGGGGCTCTGGCTCAGGGGCTGCTTCTCGCCACATGCTTGCCCCAACCATCTGGGCCACCAGCTGGAACATGGACTTGTCCAGGCTCAGCCAGCCGGAGGGCAACCTGCAAGAAGGAGAGAGAAGCAGGTCATGGTGGGGAAGGCAACCTCTCATGGCAAGATCATGCCTTAGAGGTCTGAATCGCACAACATGCACTGCAGTCCCCAGACTGTTTCCTTTCCAAGGGACCCAGCATTCTCCAGACACACAGACCTCCCTATTCACCTCTGCTGTACCACCACAGTGTAGTCCAGAGGTAGGCTATTGGCCTGACTCCCGCCCACACTGCTGCGGCTCCAGCTTAACCAGCCCCTCCAGCCCTAAGCCACCCATGTCCCTACCTGTTAGGTTGCCTGGGCTCTTTTTGCACCTTCCTGGACCCAAATAAGTGTCCCCACTTGATGGGCTGGCTGCTCTCTGATACACTGGTGCTTCTTTCCTCTTGGGGGGCTGCTGCTGCTCCCAAACCTTGCTGAGTCCCGGTCTCCTTCTCCTTGCTGCGCTTCAGCTCTGTAACCACTGAGTCTGGGGGGCTTCCCATCCAGAAGAGCCAGCTCCGCTCCTTGACCTCTTCACCGGCTGGTACCTGCTGGGGCTTTTCCAGGGGCTCTTCCACAGCTCCAGGACTTGGCCTGCTGGCGGCCTTGGGCTTCTCCTCCAAGACGCCTTCAACAATGGGGCAGGCTTCTGCACCCTCCGCCACGTCTTCACGTGGAGGTGGTGTCCTGTGGGTTTCAGCTGGCCTGGGGACAGCACTCAAGGCCTTCTTCTTTTCATAACGGATGAGCTTTGAGCCTTCAGTCGAGCCCTCGATGTAAATCTGAGAGCTCTGCATGAGCTGGTACCACCAGCCCGCCTGCTTATCTTTCTTCCCCTCACACGTGCTCTCTCGCACCTTCCTCCGCTCTTCCTCCCTGTCCCCATCTCCAGAGGAGGCCCCCACTCCCTTGACCCTCTCACTTGCAGCTCGTTCAGGGCTGTGGCCTGGTGACACACCACCATCTCTGCCACCCACTTTGCATGCTTCAGGGGCAGTGCTGAAGCCATCGTGATCCTCACTGCTGCCCCGCGTCCGCATCAGCTGCAGGGTGGAGTGTGCAGAAAGCAGCAGGTCCTGCTTCACACGCAGCAGCTCCTTTTGCTGCTGCTGCTCTTTGCCCATCTGCATCAGGTGGTGCTCAAAAAGGAGGTCTAGGTTGAAGGGCAGCAGGGATAGAGGCTGGAGAAGGAGCAGGAGCTCCTCGAAAAGAGGCTGGCACACGCTATGAGACAGGCACAAGAAGCCCACCGGCTGGTAGTGTGCCAGGATGATATCTGTAGGGCAAGAGGCATTGGTTAGATGAGAGGCCCTTGCCACCTTTGCCAAGCCACCAAGAAGCTACTGGGGAAAGGAGTTGAGCACTGGTTTCTGGTCACAGCTGTGGCTGCAGTGTGAGGCTCAACACTGGGCAAACTGGCCCAGATCCTGCTTCCTGCAGCCACCACCTGCCTGTCAGATTACCCACTGGAACAACCTCTGTCACAAATGCCATGGGAGCAGGGTGCAAACAAAAAGCATCAGAGAGGGTTGGCACACATTAAGATTCTCTTTTCCAGCCCCCTGGATATGAACAAGGAGCTGCAGATCTGGGCCAATACCAGTGCCCTACAGGGAGAGGTGTCAGGGACAGCAGAATGCAGCCTTTCCAGGGATCTGTCTGGGCTGCACCATGGATCCTAACAGAAAATAGAATAGTATTTCTACCTGCAGCATTCACTTCCTTTGGCCACTTCTGCACTGCCCCGCCGCTAGCTTTGTTTTCAGGTGTCACTCACAGGGACAGAGTTTGGCATAGGCTCTGCGCCCATTTGTCTGCAGTGAGTTAACAAACTTACACCGCAGACAGGATTTGCACTTTATCTGCAAACCCTATGCCTAGCCTTCAGCCACCTGGCAGCCCCACCTCACACTTTCAGTTCTTAATGATGGCTTGAAACAGACTGAAACAGAAGATTTGCAACGGTTGTCCTGCTCCAGAAAAACAGGGTGCTTCCTCTTGTTACACTGCTCAGTACAAAGGCAATCTGCTCCAAAGTGCTGACAGCACACAAGGACCCAAGCAATGTCTGCTGTCAGCCCCCAAACCTGCTAGAAGATATTGGGCTGGACTTCTTGCAGTGCACGGGGCCCTAGGCTGGGCATGCACTGAGCCAGCAGCACTCTCAGGGAATCCAGCAGGTCGAGGGTGTCTGCCTCACTGTGCACTTAGCACTTAGTCATGAAGCTTCTAGGCATCAGGCAGCTTGGTTGTTGCTGCTAGGTTATCTACACACCCCAGAAACACTTCTGGTTAAAAAGAAAAATAACAGATACATCCAGGAAAATCTGCTGTTTGTTTGCCGTAAGGCTTTCCTTTCTATTTCACGTGCCTCAAGGGTTTCAGATAAGTGTTCACACTTCCAGTTCTACGAAGCTCTCAGGCACTGGACAGGGGACACAGACATTTGAGGAGGGTTAGATCTGGTCTCCTGAGGGTAGACTGAGGGATTTGTACTGTAGGATATAGCCTTGGCTACCAGCTGCAGCTGGGAAGGACACAGGTGGGCAGGCTCTCCACAGCTCAGGTGGAGGGAGCTGCATGGAGCTTTGACTTCCACCTCCCTTCCTTTAGCTGAGCAGCCATCCAGCAACATCTGCACTAGGAGTGCAATACAGTCTAGCCCTTCAGCTCAGAGCAAAGGGGAGCAGAACAGGTTGAAAGACCACCAAGAGACAAATATGTCCCAGAGGTTAGATCTGTGCTGCACAATATGCAGAATTTGGTCCTCTCTAGCCCACAGCCTCTTACCTTCATGGTTGTAGAGGTGGTTGAACCAGAACTCCAAGGACTGGATACTGTAAGAAGGGAACACAGGCAGGGAAGAAGAGAAAAAGCAAAAATCAATTTGCCCCCTTCATCACTCCCATCAGCATGCACTGATCACAGCCACCCAGCCTGTGAAGGAGCAAACCTGTTTGCTTTGCAATGTGGCATTGTGCAACTGTAATCCCTAACAGCCGTGCTCCCAGGAAGTTTCCACACCACTTAGCTTCTATATAAAGAGCTTAGCTTTGCTGAGAAGTGCTCACATGGAAGCGGCAAATCAACTACAAACATGAAATCACTGCATCAAGCTTGGCCCAAAATATGCTGGCATCCTGTGCCTGCAGAAGAGAGCTGGGCCAGCCTGGGTCGGGAGAGCAGGGCATAGTTTTCTCCTAGGGGTCCCAAAAAATTTTGGAGACCTTGGGGACTCCATTGCCAGTCTCAAAGGTCTTGCTCACATCTGCAGAGGAACAGGGAAGTACCATTCTAACAGCATTCATCCTGTCACAGGCAGAGACAGAACACCACTGACTTTTTCTGTTTGACACTGAGCATAGTGTTTACACTCTTTATCCAAACTAGAAGGGTCAGCCTTGAGTCCTGGACCAGGGAAATTTCCCTTTCAGAGACTCATGTGCTGGGATTCACTGCAGCCCTAGGAAGCAGTGTCACAGGGATTTTCAGGAGTAATATATGCATGTTATGTTGATCCCTATATGAGTCCTGGCAGACAGACTCTTCCCACCTAGCATTTTGTCAGGATAAGCTGACAATGTTCTTCAGTGGGCTACAGCCAACCCTTCTCAGTCCTGGCCTAGTAGGGGTAGGTTTTGATCCCTCTGGTGTTCCCTGAGGCTCTCAGCTTCTTCCTTCTCTCACCTACAACTGGGAAGCTGCTTCCCAGGTTTCTTAAGTCTTTTCATTGGCAACTGTGCCTGCTTGCACTCAAGGAGCAGCACCTTCTGCCAGCCCTGGACAATGACATGCAGTCAGCCCAGGGAGCCTGCTTACTTGAGAAGGCCAAAGATGAATGCGTTGAACCTCATGTCGTGGTTGGTGAGCTCCGTGTACTGGCTGATCTTGCTATAGAGGCTGTGCAGCAGCTTGGTAGAGAGACCTGTCAAGAGAAGTGAAATGCTGGGATTAGTTGTGGTCAGCAAAGTCAAAACAGCACCACAGGAAGCAGCCTTCAGGCAAAGCCAGAAGATGTCTGAGCTCCCATGCCTCCCACTCTACTCTGCGCTGGTGCGGCCTCACCTCGAGTACTGTGTGCAGTTCTGGGCACCACAGTACAAAAAGGACGTGAAACTGTTGGAGAGTGTCCAGAGGAGGGCAACGAAGATGGTGAAGGGACTAGAGGGGAAGACGTATGAGGAGCGGCTGAGGTCACTTGGCCTGTTCAGCCTGGAAAAGAGGAGGCTGAGAGGAGACCTCATCGCGGTCTACAGCTTCCTCACAAGAGGGAGTGGAGAGGAAGGCACCGATCTATTCTCTTTAGTGACCAGTGATAGGACCCGCGGGAATGGTGTCAAGCTGAGGCAGGGGAAGTTTAGGCTGGACATCAGGAAGAGGTTCTTCACTGAGAGGGTGGTCGCACACTGGAACAGGCTCCCCAGTGAAGTAGTCACTGCACCAAGCCTGTCTGATTTTAAGAAGCGTTTGGACTGTGCACTTAGTCACATGGTCTAAACTTTTGGGTAGACCTGTGTGGTGCCAGGAGTTGGACTCGATGATCGTTATGGGTCCCTTCCAACTCGGGATATTCTATGATACTATGATAATGTGTCCAGCTCCCATGCCTACATGACCCTCCACTAGATGAGTTTACTCCATTCCAACAGTTAGACTCCACAGAGGAGATGGGTTGCAGTCTTTCTCAGGCTGTCACTCCAAAACTTTAGGAGAGTTTCAATGCATGAAGGTGCCCCAGGGACCTGCCTCCCACAATTCAGGGGCAATCATGTCCCTCGGTTCAGAATCACCAGGCAAAAATAACATTGAAGTTGGTTATAATTTGGGGTGTTTGCAATCGCAGAGAGAAACCCAGAGCAGGAGATTTGCCACAAACAGGCTAGAAGGCTTCCCAGCCCTGGCTGTAAGCTCTTCATGATGCAGAAATCAGTGTGGACCTGCCATCTGTAACCTCAGAAAGGGGTTCTGCTGGATGGTAGCCACTGCCACAATCTGGGGTGCAGACTGGTACTAGAAGAGGGTGCAGGTGACATGGGCATACTTGAGAGCAGTAAGCTGTGTGTGCAAATTTTCTTATAGATCAGAGCTCTGCCTTAGACCTGCAGCTGTGCAAGGCTAAAGATGAAGGTTTAGAAACAACCCAGAAACTCAGAGGGGGGAAAAAGGGAATTGTTTTTGGTTTTTGTCTGGGCTTTTTTTCATTGCTAGGGCCTGTTATAGGAGAATTTGGACCTTCCCCAGCACCTCCCAGCCACAGCACAGCAGTACCACAGAGCGGCAAGCATCACCACACATCCTCCATACCTAGTTGGGTGGATGCCTCCACCACGCTCCAGGGGATGTTTCTCCTCTGGCCAATGATCATGTCTAGGACGTAGGCCTTGAGCCCATCACTCAGGATGTCCCGGACAGCTGGGCACAGGTATTTCAGGATGAGATGTCCCACATTGGGGCTCACGGAGCTGTTCCCAAGTTTGGCCTAAGGGAGAAGAGGCAACAGGGAGAGGGTTGGTAATTGCTCTACATGGTACAAACACATGCAAACATTCCAGTCCCACTTGCTTACTACAGTCACCTAGCTGGCAATACCCAGGCTATGATGAAGCTCAGCAGCTCCTGGAACAGGCAGGCTCTTCCTCTTCACCCTTGCTGCCTCATAAAACAATTCTGGGTTGCTCTCTGCAAGGTCTGGCCCAGGCTGAGATAAGGCGACAGCTTGGTAAGAGAATATCCCAGCTTGGAAAGAGGATATTCCAGTTAGAAGGGATACCCAGTTCTCCTCACGGGTATACCAAGGCTGTCTTGCTGGAAGAAGAAAAGAGATGGGACTTTTTCTGCTGCCGTAGAAGATTTTCACATTGCTATTTTAGAAGCAGGAAGCAGAAAATGACCTAGGAACTTCGAGCACAGAGGGGTTAAGGAACACTTAAGTCAGTGACAAGCTGAGCTATAATTCCTAGGGATTACTATAAATAAACAGGATGAGGGGAAAATGGCTGGGCAGAGCCCAGGCTGAAGTGAGGAGGCATGTAAGAGCCCAGCATCAGCAGAGAAGGACACATTCTGCTGCATGCAGTCCTTGAGATGCCAAGGGTCAATCCAAAGGGGTCATCCCTGGACCTTACACATCATGTTGGTGGTCCAAGGCAGCTGTATTCGGGACACAGATTTTACCAGCTGAGCTGGAATTACACTGGCCAGTTAGGTCCACAAAGTTTTGAACTCAGACTGAACTTCTGGGTCAGGAATAATCCTGCTAGATCCATCAAGCATGGGAGCATCATGTACCGGTGCTGCCTTTTGACAGGTGAATGTTCAGTCCTTGTCACTCTGACACATAAAGAAACCCTGGATCAAAACCATAGCATTGTCTGGCAAGTAAAGTAATGGGTGAACGTTGCAATTATTTCCCAAACCAAGACAGCAAGCGAAGGAAATTCACAGTGAAGTTTTCAAAAAGCTGTGGAAATCCAAACAGCTCAAGTTACACTGCACAGCAATCTCTGCTTCAGCAACAATTGTAATTAGGGGCAAATTACCCTGGGCTGTGAGATAAGACTGAATTGGCTTGGAATCTGTCCTAGTCAAATTTCTCCTTGGGGATGGCACTCCAGGAGCAGTTGTCATTTCCAAACAGTGTTACATTGCTGCCCCAGAGTCCCTGCAGCTGAAGGATATTATTCAGGTTTGAGAGGAGGCACCACGAACACGCTGAGCATCACAGGACTGAAAACATTGTCTGGGTCAATCAATCAAGCTTGCTCTGCTTGTGTTAGTCCAGAAATGGGAGGTGAGAGGAGCAGAAGCCAAAGACAGCCATGGGCAATCAAGATGCACTCTGAAGCCAGTGGGTATGTGGTAAAGGCCATAGGGAAAGACCACCTGCCCCAGATGGGCAATGACTAACACATTTTTTATCATTATGGAGTCCTGTCATACATCAAGGCACTGCACTGTGCCCTGCCACCAGTGCCAGAGCACAATCACGAGATAGATGGAGAAAGGAGACATAACTCTCTACTATATGAGAAAAAAGAGCCATTGTACTGCATCAGACCAGAGGTCCAGCTTGCCTGGTATTTTCTACCAGGTAGAGTATATCATGCAAGTACATAAGAAACAGTCAAACCGGAGCAAAAATATATAATACTTCAATTTAATAATGCTGTCCCAGCCTACAACTAGGACTACCTAAGGTGGACATGATTCCTTTGTGTGTAGTAGACATCAATGAATTTCCCTTCCCTGTATTTTTCCAATCTTCCCTTAAACACATGTAATCTTTTAGCATCCCCAATATCATGCAGCAAGAACTGTCACACATTTACTGTCTGCTGCATGACATAACATCAGGTTTCTTTGTTTTGTTCTTGGTACTACTAGCTTTACTTGATGCCTCTTAGTTTTTGAACTGGAAAAGAATGGAGAGGCAATCTTTCTCCATCCTCTCTACGTTGCTCATGATGTTGAGCAGCCATACTGAAAGCAAGACTTACCTTCACCCCTGGATCCCTGCTGGTTCCAAAGTGAGCCACAATCAGGTCAACAGCAGTGTTGATTGCCTTCACCAGACCTAGAGGGAAAGAGAATCAGAGCTGCCCAAGGGGCTTCTAGGACAGACCCAGACCAAATGTTTCATGAAGAAATCAGGCAGGTATATTTCCAGGCCGTGTCAGCACATGTAGTCTCTCTGGGGACATAATCAGCTCATGCCTCATCTCTGCCAAAAGCATGCAAAGTCTGTCCTAACTCCTCAGCAAATCTATCCCTGCTGGTTCCAGCACTCACACATCAGCCTGGCAGTAAGACAAGCTCTAGAAGTGGCTGAAGACATAAGTGACTGATAAGACATCCTGTCAAATATTCCCAAGGGACATGGAATATCACCTCCATTGCACCATCCCCTGTGGGAGCAGAAATGGGATCTGAGGCAATGACAGGGCAGAAACCATGCATTTGACAAGCTATGTAATGACACTAACAAGCCAGTGGTGGGTAATCTGACATCTGCTCCAGCACAATGCAAGAATAGAAGTGGAACAAAGGGGAAGGCTGCCATCTAGGAATCACAAACATAACTGGTAAGGGCACGGGAATCTTTCTGCACATCACTTGCCTCCAACATGACACAGAGGCAGCTGCCAGAATCCTGTCCCCAAGTCTGCCTCTAGTATGGGTCCTATCACAGTCGTATCTTGTCCCGCTTTGGAATCCTTTCTCCCACCCTTAAAAGGCTCCCACCCTAAAAAGGCTTCACCATATAGGACCCAACAGACCTTTTAACTAAATCACACACTCAGGCTAGCACACCTGCAACACCACACAAATTCAGAGGTCTATCCTTTATACTGAGATGGGGTGGCAGCATGCCCTGCCTTAGGGTCATGCTCCCATACCTGCCTGCTCTCTTCATACATTCTTGTGGACTTAAGGCCTTTTCTCATCATATTTCCTGGGACAAGCAGCTCATATATACTTTGTAGCATGTGGCGAGGTGCAGAGAACACATGAACATATCGTGGAAACAGCTGGCAGTCAAGGGGGAACGTCTAGTTTTGATGCTACAGCAGAGAAGAGCAGGCAAAGAAACCATTATGTCTACAGAGATGAGGTGAGAGAGAGAAGCACTGTTTGCCTTATGCTGTGCTATGCCCCATTCTCCTCCACTGCCACAAGAGACACACAGGCTCACCCTTCTTCTGCAGTAAGTCGATAGAGATGGACTCTGTGTTGCCATCCGGGGAGAGGCAGAATTCAGCTGGGGGCTTCTCAGCTAGTGAGAAGTAGTCAGGGAAGAAGTCAGTGTAGGTAAGCTGGAGTTGCCTCATAGACTGTCCTGCAGGGCCAAGACAGGAGGGAGAAGGGTCAGCCCCAAAGCCTCTCCCACATTGTTTTTCCCAGAAACAGACTGCACCAGCAGGAGTCTTCCCATCTCTCTGTCCAAGACTGGGACAGCAAGGCTATAGGCTTGCTACTCTACCAGCAATGGTTTGCAACATGTTCAACCCTGCAGCTCACCCAACATCCAGCTCTAGCTTGGCTGAGGACCCATGGGCACTGGAAGATGCTGTGGGAGGTTCACCTGCATGGGCTGGTGCTAAAGAAAAACTCACTGCAGCAGATTCTCAGGGCTGCTGTGCAGGTAGACCCAGCAGGGATGCAAGTGGGTCAGAAGAACAGCAGACCGAGAATCCCTACTTGTCACTCACAGGCATTAATAGGCAATAAACAGCATGCCTTCTGCCTGGCCCCTGGGATGGGCTCTGTTTCCAAGGGGCGACTTCTCCAGGAGTCTTGAGCTACAGCCCAACATCTAGCATGCTGAGAGATGCTGGGGCAGATGGGCAGCCACTGGAACACAGACATGAGGTCTCCAAGGGGCACAACCTCTGTGTAAGACATGAACTACAAGCTGGACACAGGCCTGGAGCATTTGCTGAGGTTTGAGCTGGCCCTTCAATCTGGCCCAGAGCCAGACCTGACTGTTCTCAGCTCATGGAGAAGAAAGGAGGCTCCACATGTTGTACCAACCAGTAAGGCAATTTTCACCTTCCTCTTGCACCCCTCAGCCCCACTGTGAGCAGATGCATCGGCCCTCCTGCTCAGAGCCGGCAGAGCAGTGATGAGGCCAAGCGTAGCTGGGACATTCTACCTGAGCCCCAAGATCACCCCCAGACCCCCCAGCAGAAGGGTGGTGCACACCGTTCAGCTTGCAGTGGAAATTGTTGGTGTTGAGGGTGCCGGGGAACTCAAAGATGGGGTTCCCCTGGTTCAGACGGGGTTTCTGCTGCCTCCTGTCTAGGCTGCTGGCTAAACCAGGCAGCCCTGAAACGCGGTCCAGGCCCAGGGGGTTCCTCTGCCTGTACTCTCGCCACTTCAGCACTTGAGGGGAGAGGTGGTTTGCTACAACTCCGCAGGCAGCGTGCACCGGATGAGAGGATGCGAGCAGACAGGAGGACATGGAGGGCAAATGGGGAGAGAAGGATGAGAAGGAGGAAGAACAGAGAAAGAGAGACAGCAAGTTAGTTAAGTTCAGCAGCATTTCAGGACGTTAGCACATATACACAGGGGGAGGTGGAGGCCATAGCCTGGCACAGCAGGGCAGGAGCCCAAGTGGCCTGGTGGCTGCAGGCACAGGAGGAGAAGGTTCAGGGTGACAGCACGGGGAGCTGTAAGATCAGCATCCCTCCCAGGAGACACTGTGTAGGAGTCAGGACTGGAGGGACATGCTCTTAGCACATGACTTCGTTTTGCAGGCAGTGATCACAAGGGTTGCTGGATGCTGCAGCACCCAGATGCAATTTTGGCTCAGGTTGTTGCTGTGGGAAGAGTGGTGCTATAGAGGGCAGCCACAGACAGGGAGCTGGAGATGTTCCCCACCAGCACGTCCTGGTGGATAGGTACCTACCATTGAGGGGCCGTACTCCCATGCTGCTCAGGGGACCAGAGCTGCTCGTCTCACTGCCACTCCTCCAGTGGGGATCTGCATGGGCTCCACCTTGGCTCATGGGCACACCACCCAGTGAAAGGGGCAGGAGAGACCCACTGTGGAGTCGGTACTTGGAGAGCAGTGGGCTTGGCTCCAATGGTGCCTCCTTCTTGGGAACCAGCTTGGGGTTCTCCTTTTGCCTTAGGGCATCAGCTTTGGTGACTTGGGAGGGTTGCATGGCACTGACAGCAGGGGAAGACCTGGTAGGAAGCAGGTTGGCAGAGATGGGGCAGGACCTGCTCCTGGGAGGCTGGCTCTCTCCAGCTCTCTCCACGGTGGGTGAGGAAGAGGAGTCCATGCTCTGAAAGAAAGGCACATTGCATCGCACGGGAGAATAACTGCCCAGGGGGGATGGCCGGGTTGTTTCAGGGGCTGTCTTCTTGATGCAGCCATCGTTGAGGGAGGCAGCTCCATCCGCTGAGCGCTGGGTCAGCAGCGTGTTGTGGGCTTGGCTCCCTGATGCCGCCGCTTGCTCTGCCAAGGTAGCAGAGGTCTGGGAATTGGAGGAGATCTGCTGGCTGGCAGGCCGGTTGCTGGACAAGCTGTAGAGCTGAGAAAAGCTGGAGGAAAAATGGCTGTGCAGAGCACGGGCCTTGGGCGGCTTGCTGAAATGGTGCTGGAAAACAAAGGGCTGGATGGGCAGAGTCGTGGGACGCTGGTCCTTTCTGTAGCGCACCACAGGCTTGCTGTCTGTGCCGCCACCTTCTGGGAGAGAAAGGGGGACAGCATGAGGATGGGCAAAGGGACGATCGTCGTGAGCTTGGTGGATCACAGGCAAAAGGGAACATGCTGTCAGCTGTGGGAGGAAGAGGATGAGCTATATACCAGTGACAAAAGCAGAGCGGTTCAAGTCTGAACCAGTTACACACATGAGCTGGCAGGGTAAGGACATGTAACTCCTGTACCTGTTCCCCCCCAAGCACGCAGCTCCCTTCCTCCCTCTCCCTGTACCAGCCCCAAGTGTTCTCAGTGAAATCAGGCCCACAGCAGAGTTAGAAGCTTCCAACCCTGGAAAAAGTTAGTCTGCCCCAGCAAATGATGGACAAGAATTTCCTAAGGGTGTGCACCGCCTCCTGATCTCCTCTGCGTGTATGCCTGCTGCTCCTGATGGGGCCACATCTCAAGGGACACAGCTGAAAGGCACAACATGCCTGTCCAGGCTGACCAGGTTCCTTGATTGCCACCCACACAGCACCCCAGCATGGCCTGGCAGGTCCTGGCTTGCATCCCTGCCACTCCTCCAGCCCACAGCAAATTCTGGGACAAAGATGCTGAGGGACTGTAGGACCTGTCGCAAGCAGACACCCCCCCCCAGTGTTACCTGCTCCCCATGGGATATGCCAGCCCTCTTTCCCTATAGCTAGCCTTTAGCAGAGGTTGCTTTCCCTCTGGTCCCTTATCAGACCCTCTAGGCTTGCATGTTGCTCTTAGTTGGAGACATGTAATGCCAATGTTAGTGTGGAAAGCAATTCAGGTGCTACAGGCTTTCCCACAAAGGCAGCTGGGACAATTACCCTGGTAATGTCCATGCGCTCCTCCAGAGGAACCTCTGCTGCAGGCCTATGCACTGTGGAAGAAACGGACAGGATATTACAGCAAACACACAGAGCTCCTCTAATCTCTGTAGGGCTCATACTGTAAGTGTTGGCAGAGACAGATCTCTGTGAGCCCTGCATCAAAAGGGGACTGTTGGCTATGCCACTTCCCTCCCCACCTCTGCCCCATATAGATCCAAAAAAAGAAAGTCTAAAAACTACCCAATGGTTCCCTTCCCTTTGTCTGCTGGGAACATGGCTCTATGGAGCATCTGTAAATGTCTTGGGAGCTAAGGGCAGGTCACGGGCTGGGGGAGTACAGTGCCCTGAAAGGGAGTCAGAATGAGACAATACTCAAAGCTGCACAGACCCTAAGTGCTTATCCTCCCTTACATGATATGGGAGGTTTGCACAAAACCTCAGTTTTCTAAAGAAATAGAAGGACAAGCCACTTGCACTGATCTGGGTCTGAAATAAGCACAGCAGGGCTTTGTCCCAGAGACCAGTAGACCAGGAAACTGTGCAGGCTCTGGTGTCTCATTGCCATGCACGTTCCTCTGCTGCTCCCCTCTAATTCCAAAAAGCTTTTCTTGTTACTTCTCTACTCTGCCTAGTTTGACTCCTTACCGTCTGCTCGGGCTCTAACATCTCTTTGTCCGTGGCCACTGGCAGAGCTACCTGAGAAGTTGGCATCTGCCTCCGTCAGCAGGGAGAGAGAGGCTTGCTCACTTGCCTCATGCCCACTGGGGGCGGTCTCAGTGGAGACCAAGTCTTTGGTGGAACACAAAGCCTGTCTGTCCCCAAAAGGGTGATTCAAACAGAAGCCCTCAAAGCTCCAGTTCAGGCCATGGACGAAGGGCATGGGTGGAAGACTCTGGCTGTGGCGAGCTCTTTCTTCAAGGAAGGTTGGACAGTCCTGCTGTGTCTCAGGGATAGGGGAGAACTCCAAGGAGGAATCGCCACTGGACCGGAGCAGTGGGGAGGTGCCATTCCTTTTCCTGCCTTTAGCAAGTTCAGCAAAAGATGTCACTCGCTTCGGGGGGGAACTCTGAATGGGCATCGCTGGACTTTCACTCAACTTGACTGGACAGCTCACTATGAGCTCCAGAAAGCCCAGCCTGCTGCTAGGACTCCTGTCCAGTTTCTGATCATAGCTCCTGGAGCGCTGCCGGCTTGTGTTGAGGTTAGGTGGTGACACGTTCACATAGACCTGACCCTCAGTCATGTTCTGTGTGGTTTCTCCCTTTGTCTCCTCTTCACTGCACTCCACATTGCTTTCTTCTTGTCTCAGGTCAGGCCTTCTAAAAAGATAGTATTCAGTGGGCTGGGCTGGGCTACCTTTGGTGAGGTCTTCCGAGCAGCTAGTTATGGAAGATCCTGCTGGGCTGGGGGATGACTGGGAAGACAAGTCACACGTGACTAACTTATAATAATTCTGAGTAGCCACAACGAGCCGTGTTCGGCTCTGGAAGCAGGCAGTGAGGCCTGAGCTCTCTGAAGTGCAAGGCTCACAGTGGAGGTGGTAGGAGTTGCAGTTAGCATCAAGGACAGGGGAGGAGGAGTGGTGACACTCATATGCCTTCCCTGAACTCTCTGGGTGATGCGACTCACATAATATCTTGGATTCTGTGGGTGATGAATGCAAATCCAGGTAAAAAGCTCCCATGTCTGAGTGGCTGCAGAAGGAAGAGTCACAGGACAGGTTAGCTGAATTCAGGTTAGATTGAGAATGGCCATTCATTTTGTTGTAGAGAGCACTGAAGTTCACCAGCACCCCATCAGAGCTGTTGCAGGAAGAGTCACTGATGTAGCCCATCTGCTGGTCAATCACTTCAGACTGACTTGACGAACTGTAACAGTGACAGTGATGGAGCTCGGAGCTGGAACAGCTGCATGTCCGGCTGTGCAGGGCATCCTGATTCCTCAGTGATTCACCTGTGTTTTGGTTCCACTCCTGGTTGCCACCATCAAAGGAGAAGCTGGAGGAGCTGCCGCAATGGCAGCTGCATTCATCCAGCTCCATGCGTTCTGTGGCCTGGTGGCACCGTTTCGCATTGTTCCTCTTCTGGATATCATCACTGCTGATTTTGTCCTCTTGCCCATCTACCACACCGGACTGGCTGGCCATGTTCCAGGATTTCACAATGTGGTTGGAGTCGTGGAGGTGGAAAGGAGGCAAGGCTAGCTCATGCAGATGAAAGGGAGGTTTGCCAGCCACAAGGGAGTTGTGAAGATGGAAAGATTTTGGACCCAAGTCATCCCCAAAGAGGCTGAGGTCTTCAGCCTCGTTCAGTAAGAAAGGGTTGTGTCGCTTGCTGGCACTAGGGACAGTCAAGTCCCTCGCTTTTCCTTCTTTGTTGTCTGAGGCCTCTGCTGAACTTTTGGAGGTCCGGAAAAAGCTGCTGTACACCAAGGAGTCAGTCTGTGAGAGGTCTCTCTCTGGAAGGGCAGAGGTCCGTGTAATGCTGAGATCTGGCTGACAGAAGGGGTTGGTCCTTTTGTTCACGGAGTAGCACTGTCTATCTGGGACTTGGCAATGCACCAGGGGAATGTGATGGACAATCAGCGTTTCGCCAGTCAGCTTTGGTGGACTATCCATGGTGAGGAATGCTCTTCAGGACATCAATTAAGTTGGTGCTACCCATGGACAGGTAGAGCTGTGCATGAGAGGCTGGTAGGACACTTCTCATGGGGGAATTCAGATACCTAGAGAGAGACAAAAACACAAAGAAAGTCACTTCTCAAGAAAGGCAGTGAATATTTAAAGCATCCTTGGTTTGACTGAAGACTTCATGACCTAAACAGAGTGGTCCTTGTCAGTACAAGTACCTGACCAATCTTTCTTCAGGGAAAGCATTACAATGGAAGACAAACATGTCCCTCTCTCCCTGGACTCCAGGAACACTGCTTGTGCTTCCAGATGACCCCTCTCAAACTTACCTAGGGTAAATGATTTCACTCAAGTGGTCAAAGGACATCACAGGCTTTGGGTCAAATGAAGACCTTACTGCTGATGGCATTGCAGACTCACAGGAAAACAGGCAGACAGCACAGGATCTGAAATGAGGAGCTGAACTTTGATGAGAGCAATCCATCTTCTCACATTGGATTCGATATCTTTACATGCCTTTAGGTATCCTCAACTTTCCTTTACAAACAAGACCCTTCATTGCACTGCATCACTAGAGAGACAGAGGTCCGGGCACAAACTGGAAAGCAGGAACAGACTGGAACAGGAAAGCAGCAATAACCATTCTTCTCCAAAATCCATGAGGTCCTGAATTCTTTTAATGGTGCACAGGGAGAGAGCCAAAGTATGCAACTACTTAAGCACACAAGGGCCTCTCATGTGAGAAGGAGTAGATGATTCCATCAGAGAGGCCATGAGGAGCAACTGCTGATGGTTAAATAGGTGCCATGCAGCACACTGCCTTCTGCTAACCTTTTGCTGATGGCTAAGCCTCATCTCAGGCTGGTTCCTCTTATGGTTCTGGGTGCTTAGTTCACAGTCCCCTACTGCTCTGTCACTCTATGTGTGACACTTATCTGCTTATCTAATTATTTACTGTATTTTGCAACAATACTGCTGCAACAGCTCACAGTCCCTGGAGCCATTCAACCAGGACACTAAGAGCCTGACTCCTTCGGTGTTCAGTAAATAGCAGGTTGTTATAACACTAGAGGAAGCACGTTCACCTGTACGTGACATGAGAGAGCAGGGAACATATTCATTCCCCCTTCCCCAACTGCCCCAGAGGACCAACCTGCAAGCACTTCTGCATTTCAGAGAAACCAATGCAGAGAAGTGGGGGGGGGGGGGGGGGGGGGGGGGGGCAGCTAAGGCACCAAGGAGATGGAGAAACCAGAAAAAAACTTTGACCCAGGGTGATGCTGAGGGGAATTAGGGCTCTCATATATCAATCCCTAGCTCTGAAAACCCCAGTTCAAATATCCTTGGTCAGCAATCCACATCACATATCCCATCCAGGCATCCCCAGTGCTCACAGCACCCTGTCACCACATACTGTGATCTCTGGACACCAGGGCCCTGGGTCTGCTGCCACCAGTGACCTTCAGACTCCAAAAAGTGACTTTTATGGTATCTAAGTCTTTATCTAAATTAACCCAGTGTGTGTGACTATGGGTTGATAATGGATTTGGACCAGAGCCGCACAGGCACATGGGAGCCCAGAAAAGAAATTGAGAAACATAGGATAAGTAAAGTCAGAGCAACAGTGTAAGCAATGAGAAAGCTCTACAGAAAGATGATCAGGAGCTTCAGTTCTTCCAGCTTCACAGCATAAGAATAGCAATTAAAAATGCTAAAATAAAGCTGATCAAAAGAAGTACTTTCCTCCCACGCGTAATACTGATTCTTACAGAGA
Source organism: Anser brachyrhynchus (assembly GCF_964034855.1). NCBI lineage: Eukaryota > Metazoa > Chordata > Aves > Anseriformes > Anatidae > Anser > Anser brachyrhynchus. Next base: position 24,499,386 of record NC_137704.1, on the reverse strand, counting down.
CAAGAAGTGTTGGCAGAAAAAAAATAGAAAGATGGTAATGGACCTGGTCTTTACAGTAAAAACCCAATGATGTAAAAGTTAATACTAACACTAGTGTTAGTGAGCTGACAAGCCTTGTGGGTCAGGCTAGACTCTACCAGAGACCTACATGAGGGGCACACACACCCTCACATCTGCTTCTGCTGGGATGCTTCACCCAGGATTAGGTTCTGAAGTAGAGAGGTCACCTGGACCACATCCAGTGGCTTGTCGTGAGACCCTAAATTCCCCCCACTTATAGTCTCCTAATGCTTATATCACCCTTCACTGCTCTTTCAGCAACTCCTCTTACAAGCCTCTGGCTCCTGTCCCACAGCCCTGCAGTGACTGAAAGGCATGAGTCCGTTCTCAGTCCGGTTCCTGGGAGATCTTGTACCTCACGGATTCCCATGACCTCATCGTACAAGAACCACCATCAGCAACAGCAGCTCCTGGCTCTGTGCCTAGCACACACATACTGAAAGTGTTGTTCAACAGCTCGGGCAGTGTTCGCACCCTGTTTTGAACCTTGTGCACCATTGATGGTACTTGTAGCAGTGGGAGTCCCTATTTATCCTGTCTCTCCCCCAGCACTGTGGAAAAAAGCCAGCCCTGGTCTCCCAGTGCCTTCTCGCTCATTCAGACCTCCCCTTCCCTCATTACTACCCTCGTAGCTGGTTGTAACACTTAGATTGCACCTCTCTGTAAGGCTTTGCTGTATTTTGAGTGTTGCCACAATGCAACAGCTTGAAAGGCATCATTTTGAGGATCCAGACCGTGACAAACGAACACTTCACTGCTGAAGCATGGGGCCACTGCTGCTTCTAGAAAATGGCTGCTTGGAGCACCAGCACCCATCTGCTGACAAGCCCTGCCAAGGAACACGTGCTTCACGTTGGTGCAGATGCTGCTGTGGGAGGACAAGGATTGCAGAGGCACACTGACATTTCACAGCAAAATATCAAGGGAGCTCACACACTCCCAGCTGTCCCTCTGCAGCTCTGGCTGCAACACGCAGCGCTGCCCAGCTATTTGGTTTCAGTGGCAGCGCAGGCTATCTGGGTGGACTGTGATTCACTGTCACAGATGCTGCAGCATCTCTGCCTGCACCTACAGCCTGTCCCCAGAACAAGGCTCTGAGGTCCAATATCAAATGGGGCATGCTGCCAGCTCCTGCCGGGAGCCATTCTAACAGCTTCCCTAGGAATATGCATGATTTTTGTTTGTGCTCTAGACACCAGTCTCTCCCTTGGGACATCCTCCTGTCTCAGGGATGCAGGGAGGTTAGGCAGTGGCACTACCAGCATAGGGATTGCTCATTTCCCAACCCATTCTCCCTGGCTGTACCATCTCTTGGCTCTTCCTCCCTGATTCTGGAAGACTGCAGAAGGATCCTCCCTCTTCTGTTTAGGGTATGGTAGGTTGAGATCTACACTGTGGTGTAAAATCCAGCAACCAGAGTAGTTTCAGATTCTGCTGGCTTTGATCAGCTCTTTGTAAAGCCATCACACCCCTTTGCAAGGAGAGATTTCCAGAAGTAGGGATAGGCAGTCTGTACCCAGACACTTTTAGCCAAATAGGTTAGTTCTTCTTATTTATCACTTGCAATAGCACAAGCCCACAGAGTGCTGAAGCTTTCTCAGTCCTATACACACAACAGCAAACACAGCATCACCCAGCAATGGAAAATGGAAAAGTGTCACAGTAGCACAAGGCTGGGAGGGAAGCAAGGAGCACTGTGAATCTAGACGCTTCAGCGTCTAGAATGTCAAAATGTCAAAATTCTTTACCTGCTCCATCCTGACACCATCTGCTGCTAAAGGGGGAAACATGGGTTATTTATTCAGTCAGCTCTTTCTTGAGGTGCTTACTGGTTATCTGTAGAAGGTGAGGGCCAGACACCTCATTACCTGGGGATGCCTCAGGCCAGTCAAGGTAACACAAAGCAGAGAAGAACGGCTTTTCATGAGTGTCCTGTTTTCAGCTAGGATAGAGTTAATTTTCCTCCTAGTAGCTGGTAGGATGCTGTGTTTGGGATTTAGGATGAGAAGAATGTTGATAACACACTGATGTTTTAATTGCTGCAGAGCAGTGCTTACACTAAGCCAAGGACTTTTCGGCTTCTCGCTCTGTCCTGCCAGCGGGCAGGCTGGGGGTGCAGCAGGAGCTGGGAAGGGACAGACCCAGGACAGCTGACCCAAACTGGCCAAAGGGGTATTCCATACCATCTGACGTCATGCTAAACAATATATAGGTAAGTCGAGGGGGAGGAGTGCTGAGCACCAAAGGGTGGTTCAGCACTGACCTGAGAACTGCTGGCCAAGCCATGTCGTGCTCTAGAAAGGATGCAGCCACTCCTTGTCAGGCCTTGCTGAGCACTACGTAGAGGCCTCCACCTTCCTCTTCTGCTCCACCTTCAAAGGCTGATGATGCTGTGCTAAGTTGAGGGTTGTCAGTGCAGCTCCTTGGTCTCTGAAGCACATCTTCCTGCCATTATAACACTGCTGGAAAGGTGCAGAAGCCATCTGGGCCTTGCCTCCAAGTGCTGATGGCGAGGTGTGGTGGTCACAGACCTCCAGGCATATCCCGCTATCTGTTACCACTCTGGGTACACTTTCGGACTTCCATCACTGATTGCTTAATAGCCTGCTCTGCTCAACGCTGGCAGCTGCACACAAAGCATAGCTGGGTCCAGAAGACAGTAATCCAGCTTTTCTCACAGAAGGTAAACCAATAGCAGGGGAGGCATGCAGAGATTTAAGAAATAAATGTGATTTAAATACAAAAAGACTGTGTATAGAGAATGGAGGAAGTAGAGGCAGGAGCAAGATCATCAGAACTGTCAGTTGGAGGAGATGCTGGCTTTTTGGAGGCTGGGTCTTCTGAACATATTACTGTTTCTACAAATCTCAGCCACTTCATCTATGAAATTGTTGTGGTTTAACCCGGCTGGCAGCTAAACACCACACAGCCATTCGCTCACCCTCCCCCCTCCCTCTCTGGGATGGGGGAGAGAAACAGGAAAATGAAGCCTGTGGGTTGAGACAGAGACAGTTTATTAGGACAGGAAAATAATAATAACAATAATAATAATAACGATAATAGTACTACTACTAATAATGTGTACGAAACAAGTGATGCACAATGCAATTGCTCACCACCTGCTGACCGATGCCCAGCCTATCCCCGAGCAGCCGGCCCCCCACCCCGGCCAGCCACCCCTATATATTGTTCAGCATGACGTCAGATGGTATGGAATACCCCTTTGGCCAGTTTGGGTCAGCTGTCCTGGGTCTGTCCCCTCCCAGCTCCTGCTGCACCCCCAGCCTGCCCGCTGGCAGGACAGAGCGAGAAGCTGACAAGTCCTTGGCCTGGTGTAAACACTGCTCTGCAACAATTAAAACATCAGCATGTTATCAGCGCTCTTCTCATCCTAATCCAAAACACAGCACCCTACCAGCTACTAGGAGGAAAATTAACTCTATCCTAGCTGGAACCAAGACAGATATCCACCCCTTATTCCATACCATTTATGTCATGCTCAGGTTACACTCTGTCCAATACATTCTAATTAATCACCATTTTCATCTATGGTATATAGCAATCATGGTAGTGATGACACACAGTATTATATAATAATTAACATAATACAATTCAACTCATGGGCTATTCTCACCCAGTATCAAATCCCCTTGAGGTACACACCGGACCTCCCCATTCTTTTGCATTACCCACCAAGTGCATCCAGGTCCCTGAGCAAAAGCAATCCCACGAATGGGTTTGCCTTTTCCTGAGGCAGGAGTAGCCCAGACTGTCTTCCCCAGCATGTTTCTTACATGCACTACAGGGACTTTATCCCCTTCTACAGTACGTAACAGGTTTGATTGGGCAGGTCCAGCTCGGTTGGCAGATCCCCTAGTATTGACTAACCAGGTGGCCTTTGCCAAATGTGTATCCCAATTTTTGAATGTCCCAGCACCCATTGCTTTCAGTGTAGTCTTTAACAGTCCATTGTATCTTTCAACTTTCCCGGAGGCTGGTGCATGATAGGGGATGTGATACACCCACTCAATACCATGTTCTTTGGCCCAAGTGTCTATAAGGTTGTTTCAGAAATGAGTCCCATTGTCCGACTCAATTCTTTCTGTGGTGCCATGTCGCCATAGGACTTGCTTTTCAAGGCCCAGGATAGTGTTCCGGGCGGTGGCATGGGGCACAGGATATGATTCCAGCCATCCGGTGGCTGCTTCCACCATTGTAAGTACGTGGCGCTTGCCGTTGCGGGTTTGAGGGAGTGTGATGTAATCAATCTGCCAGGCCTCTCCATATTTATATTTCAGCCATCGTCCTCCATACCAAAGAGGCTTTGACAGTTTGGCTTGCTCGATTGCAGCACATGTTTCACAGTCATGAATAACCTGTGCTATAGTGTCCATGGTCAGGTCCACCCCTCGATCACGAGCCCATCTGTAGGTTGCATCTCTACCTTGATGGCCCGAGGTGTCATGGGCCCATCGGGCTATAAATAATTCACCTTTATGTTGCCAGTCCAGGTCCACCTGAGCCACTTCAATCTTAGCAGCCTGATCCACCTGCTGCTTGTTTTGATGTTCTTCAGTAGCCCGATTCTTGGGCACATGAGCACCTACATGGCGTACCTTTACAACCAGGTTCTCTACCCGGGCAGCAATATCTTGCCACAATGCAGCAGCCCAGATGGGTTTGCCCCTGCGCTGCCAGTTGTTCTGCTTCCATTGCTGTAACCACCCCCACAGGGCATTTGCTACCATCCATGAATCAGTATAGAGATAGAGAACTGGCCACTTTTCTCGTTCAGCAATATCTAAAGCCAGCTGAATAGCTTTCACTTCTGCAAACTGACTCGATTCACCTTCTCCCTCAGCAGCTTCTGCAACTCGTCGTGTAGGACTCCATACAGCAGCTTTCCATCTCCAATGCTTTCCCACAATACGGCAGGACCCATCATGGGGGACTTCAGTTATCCAGACATCTGTTGGGTAAGCAACTCAGCCAGGCACGCGCAGTCCAAACGGTTCCTACAATGCGTTGAAGACAATTTTCTGACGCAGGTGGTGGAGGAGCCGACGAGGCGGGGGGTGCTTCTGGACCTTGTCCTTACCAACAGGGATGGGCTTGTTAGGGATGTCAAGGTTGGGGGCAGCTTGGGATGCAGCAACCATGAGATGGTGGAGTTCAAGATGGAACTTGGTGGAAGAAGTAAGGCTAAAAGCAGGATTGCTACCTTGGACTTTCGAAGAGCCAACTTTAACCTCTTCCGGGACCTGCCTGGGGGTATCTCCTGGGCTAGGTTGCTAGAAGGCAAGAGTGCTTGTGAAAGCTGGGCTACATTTAAACAGCACTTCTTCCAAGCTCAGGATCGGTGCATCCCTAAGAGTAGGAAATTGGGGAAGGGGGGCAGGAAACATGCGTGGATGAGCAAGGAGCTCATCGATAAGATCAAAAGGAAGAGGAAGGTCTATGAAATGTGGAAAAAGGGCCTGTCCTCTTGGGAGGAGTACAGAAGTGTTGTCAGGGCCTGCAGGGACGTGACGAGGAAGGCTAAAGCCCACCTAGAGATGAGGCTTGCAAAAGAGATAAAGGATAATAAGAAGGGTTTTTAAAGTATGTAAACAGTAAAAGGAAGACTAGGGATAATGTAGGTCCCTTGCTGAACGAGGGGGGTGTCCTGGTAATGGGAGACGCCGAGAAGGCGGAGATACTGAATGCTTTCTTTGCTTCAGTCTTTGCTTCAAGGACTCCCCCCCGGGACCCCGACCTTGATGAGGGAATAGTGTCTGCCCTCAGCAAGTACGCTGATGATATAAAGCTGGGAGGAGTGGCCGACACGCCAGAAGGCTGTGCTGCCATTCAGCGAGACCTGGACCGCCTGGAGAGCTGAGCAGGAAGAAACCAAATGAGGTTTAACAAGAGCAAGTGTAGAGTCCTGCACCTGGGAAGGAACAACCGGACGTATCAGTACAGGCTGGGGGATGACCTGCTGGAGAGGAGCTCTGAGGAGAAGGACCTGGGGGTCCTGGTGGACGACAGGTTGGCCATGAGCCAGCAGTGTGCCCTGGTGGCCAAGAGGGCCAATGGGATCCTGGCGTGCATTAAAAGGAGCGTGGCCAGAAGGTCAAGGGAGGTGATCCTCCCCCTCTACTCTGCCCTGGTCAGGCCTCACCTGGAGTACTGTGTCCAGTTCTGGGCTCCCTGGTACAAAAAAGACAGGGATCTCCTGGAAAGAGTCCAGCGGAGGGCCACAAAGATGATACGGGGCCTGGAGCATCTTCCCTATGAAGAAAGGCTGCGAGACCTGGGTCTGTTCAGCCTGGAGAAGAGAAGACTGAGAGGGGATCTCATCAAAGTGTATAAATACCTGAGGTGTGGGAGACAGAGGGATTTGGCCAACCTCTTCTCAGTGGTTTGTGGGGACAGGACAAGGGGTAATGGCCACAAGATGGAGCACAGGAAGTTCTGAACCAGCATGCGAAAGAACTTCTTCACCATGAGGGTGACAGAGCACTGGAACAGGCTGCCCAGGGAGGTTGTGGAGTCTTCCTCTCTGGAGATATTCAAGGCCCGTCTGGACGCCTACATGGGCAGCCTGCTCTAAGGAGCCTGCTTTGGCAGGGGGGTTGGACCCGATGATCTTTCGAGGTCACTTCCAACCCTTTCGATTCTGTGATTCTGTGATTCTGTGATCAGTGAACAGGGCATATTTCTTCTCATTTTCTGGTAGCTTGTTGTACAGTGGGGCTTCTTCAGCACGGGCCAACCCCTCCTCTGATGATATCCCAAAGTATTTGCCTTCTGGCCAGTCCATAATCACTTCCAAGATTCCTGGGCAACTGGGGTTTTGTATTCGAGCCTTCTGCGTATTCGGTGCAACCCACTTGCTCCATGTAGCATCAGTTGCATGATGTGTAGAGGGGACCCTTCCTTTGAACATCCAGCCTAGTACCGGCAGTCGGGGTGCCAGGAGGAGCTGCGCTTCAGTACCAACCACTTCCAAAGCAGATCGAACTCCTTCATATGCTGCCAATATCTCCTTTTCGGTTGAGGTGTAGGGGGCCTCAGATCCTCTGTATCCCCGACTCCAGAAGCCTAGGGGTCGACCTCAAGTTTCCCCAGGCTCTTTCTGCCAGAGGCTCCAGGTGGGACCATTCTCCCCGGCTGCGGTGTAGAGCACATTCTTTACATCTGGTCCTGTTCGGACTGGCCCGAGGGCTACTGCATGAACTATTTCCTGCTTAATTTGTTCAAAGGCTTGTCGTTGCTCAGGGCCCCATTTGAAATCATTCTTCTTACGGGTTACTTGGTAGAGCGGGTTTACAATCAGACTGTAATTTGGAATATACATTCTCCAAAACCCCACGACACCTAGGAAAGTTTGTTTCTTTTTTGCTAGTTGGTGGAGACATAGCTGTTATTTGGTTGATCACATCCATTGGGATTTGACGACGTCCATCTTGCCATTTTATTCCTAAAAACTGGATCTATTGTGCAGGTCCTTTGACTTTATTTTGTTTTATGGCAAAACCGGCCTTCAGAAGGATTTGGACTATTTTCTTCCCTTTCTCAAAAACTTCCTCTGCTGTGTCACCCCACACAATGATGCCATCGATGTACTGCAGGTGTTCAGGAGCTTCCCCCTGCTCCAGCGCAGACTGGATCAGTCCATGGCAAATGCTAGGGCTGTGTTTCCACCCCTGGGGCAGCCGATTCCAGGTGTATTGGACTCCCCTCCAAGTGAAAGCAAACTGTGGCCTGCACTGTGCTGCTAGAGGGATGGAGAAAAATGCATTAGCGATATCAATTGTGGCATACCACTTGGCTGCCTTTGATTCCAGTTCATACTGGAGTTCTAGCATGTCCGGCACTGCAGCACTCAGCGGTGGCGTGACTTCGTTCAGGCCACGATAGTCCGCTGTTAGTCTCCACTCACCATTAGACTTTCGCACTGGCCATATGGGACTATTAAAAGGTGAGTGAGTCTTGCTGATCACTCCTTGGCTCTCCAGTTGACAAATTAGCTTATGGATGGGAGTCAGGGAGTCTCGGTTGGTGCGATATTGCTGCCGGTGCACAGTTGTGGTAGCGATCGGCACTTGCTGTTCTTCAACCCTCAGCAACCCCACAACAGAAGGGTCCTCTGAGAGACCGGGCAAGGTAGACAACTGTTTAATGTCCTCTGTCTCTAAGGCAGCTATGCCGAAAGCCCAGCGGAACCCTTTTGGGTCCTTGAAATATCCTCTTCTAAGATAGTCTATGCCAAGGATGCACGGAGCATCCGGGCCAGTCACAATACGGTGCTTTTGCCACTCATTACCGGTTAGACTCACTTCAGCCTCCAATACAGTTAACTGCTGGGATCCCCCCATCACGCCATAAATACAGATGGGCTCTGGCCCTTTATAGCTTGATGGCATTAGAGTACATTGTGCACTGGTGTCTGCTAAAGCCTTATACTTCTGTGCGTCTGACATGCCAGGACATCGAATCCACACAGTCCAATAAACTCGATTGTCCCTTTCCCCCCCCTGGCTGGAGGCAGGGCCCCTCTAGTCCTGGTCAGAATCTTCGTTTCTGTGTTTAAAGGACTGCCTGCTGGAAGTTGGAGCAGCAAACTTTTCAGAGAACCCCTTTTTCCCGATTGTTTTCTTTTGCAACTCACATACCCGTGCCTCTAGGGTCGCAGTAGATTTTACATCCCATTTTCTCATGTCCTCTCCATGGTCACGTAGGTAAAACCACAAGGTGGCACAGGGTGTGTACCCACCATATCGTCTTCCTTGCATGGATTAACGCTTACCCCTAATAGCTGAGACACTGGTTTGTAGAGGTAGGGAGGAAAATAAACTCTTTAAGTTGGTGGACCTCTTCAGAAAGTTTCTCCAAAGTATTCTCTTTTAGTTGGTGGACACTGGTTCGTTCAGGTGGGGGGGGAGATAATTCTCTTTAAGTTGGTGGACCTCTTCAGAGAGTTTCTCCACAGCCAAGACGCAGGCCTGTAGGGAAGAGGAGAGACTTTCTTCGTACTGCCAGAGTTGCTTAGCCACTTCATCCACTATGGGTTCCTCATGGTCTTTACAGGCCATTACTGCCAATGAGCTGGCATATGATGATGGTGCACTCCGTACAAACTTCTGCCACATGGGTCGTGTACACTTGACTTCATCTGGATCTGTGGATATTTGAGATCGTGCTCCATCTCCAATTGCTTTGTCAATGCCTGCGTCTCTAGCAAGGGATCCCAGCCGCCTGGCTTCCCTGCCCTCTAATTCCACACAATTGGCTCCGGTGTCCCAGCACCGGAGCAGCCAGGTGACAAGCTGCTCACCTATGCAGTGACCAAAATCTTTTCGCACATCTCGTAGCTCACGCTGGTATAGAGTCCGGGTAGTTACTGTTGATTTTTTGACATCCTCATCCTCATCTTCATCCTCCTGCACCTGTGATGGCCCAGCCTCGTCTTCTCTATACCCAGACCTAGCAGAAGACTGTCTGCATTCTAAACGACCTGAGCCTCTATACCATTTTTTCACCTTGTCTACAGGGGCAACTTGCACTGCTACAGCTCGTTTCTCTGACCCAGCCACAGGGCCTGCCACAGGGGTTGGAATACCCTCTGCAGGGGCAACTTGCACTGCTACAGCTCGTTTCTCTGACCCAGCCACAGGGTCTGCCACAGGGGTTGGAATACCCTCTGCGGGGTCAACTTGCACTGCTACAGCTCGTTTCTCTGACCCAGACACAGGAGTGGGAGCAGCTGCAGGAGCTGGAGCTGCTGCAGGGGCTGGAGTGGCTGCGGGAACTGGAGCTGGAGCGGTTGCAGGAGCTGGAGCTGCTATATATATATATATATTTATATACTTATATATATATACTTATATATATATAAGTATATACTTATATATACTTATATACTTATATATATATATATATACTTATACCAATTTTAGTTTAACACACTCTGGTCAGATCTGTCGTTATCTCAACCCTTCGTGCCCCACGTTGGGCGCCAAAAGGACTATTGTGGTTTAACCCGGCTGGCAGCTAAACACCGCAAAGCCATTCGCTCACCCTCCCACCTCCCTCTCTGGGATGGGGGAGAGAAACAGGAAAGTGAAGCCTGTGAGTTGAGATTAAGACAGTTTATTAAGACAGGAAAATAATAATAACAATAATAATAATAGTATTAACAATAATAATGTGTAAGAAAACAAGTGATGCACAATGCAATTGCTCACCACCCGCTGACCGATGCCCAGCTTATCCCCGAGCAGCCGGCGCCCCACCCCGGCCAGCCACCCCTATATATTGTTCAGCATGACGTCAGATGGTATGGAATACCCCTTTGGCCAGTTTGGGTCAGCTGTCCTGGGTCTGTCCCCTCCCAGCTCCTGCTGCACCCCTAGCCTGCCTGCTGGCAGGACAGAGCGAGAAGCTGAAAAGTCCTTGGCCTGGTGTAAGCACTGCTCTGCAGCAATTAAAACATCAGCATGTTATCAGTGCTCTTCTCATCCTAATCCAAAACATAGCACCCTACCAGCTACTAGGAGGAAAATTAACTCTGTCCTAACTGGAACCAGGACAGAAATCAAATGCCCAATATAAATCTTTTACCTGTGATGGTTCTTGCTGCCTCTTCCTGAATGCCTATGGTTTCAGTCATCATCATCTTCCTCACATGGACCAAGATCAAACAAGGGTGAAAGATGGAAAAACATGTTTAAAAGCTGGGCATTTAGTTCCATAGATGAACTGGCAAAATCCTTTTGTATTGGAGCTGCTTGTTATTTCAGCATCGTTCCATGTGAATCCCTGATTACTGCAGAACATTTGCACTAACACAGCTGAAGAAGCCATACAGCTCTACAAAACAAGCATGAGTAGAAATACTGCAAAAAGCATCACTTTGCATGAGCTTGCAGACATGGGCACAATACAGACATCTCGTTGCTCCATGCAGAGAGAGGGCTCCAGTTCAGAACTCTGGGCAAAAGGGCTGGGAGAAGAGCCCAAACCAAAAGTCACCCTCCAACCACTCCGCAGGACAGGTAGCATGGGAATTCTCAGTGCTTGGGGCTGCTACTCACTGGTTCTGCCACCGGTTTCCAGGATCCCAGTAATGTAGCTCATCCCTGCCCTGTCTTTGTCAAACCAAAAGCTGCCAAAAGCACTGGTTGAAAGCACTGAATGTTGTGGGTTTTTTTTTTTTTTTTTTTTTTAAAAACTCAGTAGGAAAATTCCAGCAATCTGGAGGGCATTCAGAGAACAGCATGATGAAGATAGAACAAGGGGCACAGGGTGAATGGCCTGGGGACAGAACTGATCTATCCAAGTGAGTAAAAAGAGAATAGATTTGAGACTTGGGAAGCCAATTAATGCAATTCTGCCAAATTCACACCTTCATTAAATGATATAATAAATCATCCTGCATGTTTAATGAAAGAAAATGTGCAAGATTAAATAGCAGTTGTTTGACTCATCCTAAGGCTCCTGCTGCCCTTACCTCCCTCAGGAAACAGGGAGCGGAGTGAGGGTGGTCTGCCTGGTTCAAGGGAGAATATTCCAGCACCCAGTGTTAACAGGGGACTGCCGCAAGATTGAAGGACTAGATACTTCTTAAATTTCTGCCTCAGGTCAGGCTGGTTCCTCTTGTGGTCTTGAGCAAATTCCTGAAAAGACCACTTCCTTTTCCACAGCAAAGTGCTGCCTGGGCCAGAGATTTTTGCAGAGGTTTCCAGGACAGCCTGACTAAGTCCATTATTAATGTATCATTACATCCCAGAACTATATAGGATTATGATGTGTTCAAAATGGAAACTGCAGCATGTGACGGTCAATCACAGCCTTGTGCACATGACAGCAAGGAGCTGCTCAGGTCAGAGATGAGAAGCTTGCCAGCAGAGATGACAGGGTAAGTGAGATGAAATGAATAATACATAGTACGTGCATGCCTAACGATGACATAACTAGGATCAGCAGGTACTGCCTCCTAGTCAGAGGAAAGGAAATCTCAGCTGTTTGGGGCATTTTGAGTTACAAAAGGCATTAACAATAGCTCAAACAGCAGCTCTATACCAGCCACCACTGGACAGTGACTGAACCAGTTTCTCCCATGTCTGTGTTCCCTTGCTCCGTGACTCACCAGCTGGCACTCAGCAGGAGCCACTTGCAGGCCGTGACTCAGGGACATGACCCCGGTGATCTGGGTTGGAATCTGCTCCTCCTCCTCCTCCAGCTGTCCTCTGCCCCAGCCCCCACCACATATACTCCTAATTACCATATGCAAATCTACAGAGGAGAAAGAGACTATGATGTTGCTAGCTGTTAAAATGTCACTGCAATTGTTGCTGAATTAAACTCCAAGCACAGTAAATCCTTTCTTATCGCAGACACTGTAGTGGCAGCAGCAGGAGGAGGGACCACGTTTCCATAGCATCTTCCAGCCTGAGCACTCTGAAAGCATATCTAAGATTTTGCAAGAGCAGAAATTACACAATTCCTTCCTGAACCATGGACCCAGCTGGGTTCTGGCGACTGGCTGCTACATGATTTGTTCTCTGGATACCCAGTACCCTGAGCTGGTGGAAGGGGATGGGGAGCAGGATGTGGCCCTCACTATCCACGAGGAAATGGTTGGCGACCTGCTACAACACTTGGATGTATGCAAGTCGATGGAGCCGGATGGGATCCACCCGAGGATACTGAGCGAACTGGCGGAGGAGCTGGCCAAGCCACTTTCCATCATTTATCAGCAGTCCTGGCTATAAGGGGAGGTCCCAGTCAATTGGCGGCTCGCAAACGTGATGCCCATCTACAAGAAGGGCCAGAGAGTAGATCTGGGGAACTATAGGCCTGTTAGTTTGACCTCAGTGCCAGGGAAGTTCATGGAGCAGATTATCTTGAGCGTCATCACGCGGCACTTGCAGGGCAAGCAGGCGATCAGGCCCAGTCAGCATGGGTTTATGAAAGGCAGGTCCTGCTTGACGAACCTGATCTCCTTCTATGACAAAGTGACATGCTTAGTGGACGAGGGAAAGGCTGTGGATGTGGTCTACCTTGACTTCAGTAAGGCTTTTGACACTGTTTCCCACAACATTCTCCTGAAGAAACTGGCTGCTCGTGGCTTGGACTGGCATACGCTTCGTTGGGTTAGAAACTGGCTGGATAGCCGGGCCCAAAGACTTGTGGTGAATGGAGTTAAATCCAGTTGGAGGCCGGTCACTAGTGGAGTCCCCCAGGGCTCAGTACTAGGGCCAGTCCTCTTCAATATCTTTATCAATGATCTGGATGAGGGGATTGAGTGCACCCTCAGTAAGTTTGCAGATGACACCAAGTTAGGTGCGTGTGTCGATCTGCTCGAGGGCAGGAAGGCTCTGCAGGAGGATCTGGATAGGCTGGACCGATGGGCTGAGGCCAACTGTATGAAGTTCAACAAGGCCAAGTGCCGGGTCCTGCACCTGGGGCGTAACAACCCCAAGCAGAGCTACAAGCTGGGAGATGAGTGTTTGGAAAGCTGCCTGGCAGAGAAGGACCTGGGAGTACTGGTTGATAGTCGGCTGAATATGAGCCAGCAGTGTGCTCAGGTGGCCAAGAAGGCCAACAGCATCCTGGCTTGTATAAGAAGCAGTTTGGCCAGCAGGTCTAGGGAAGTGATTGTCCCCCTGTACTCGGCTCTGGTGAGGCCGCACCTCGAGTACTGTGTTCAGTTTTGGGCCCCTCACTACAAGAAGGACATGGAGGTGCTCGAGCGAGTCCAGAGAAGGGCAACGAAGCTGGTGAGGGGTCTGGAGAACAAGTCTTACGAGGAGCGGCTGAGGGAGCTGGGCTTGTTCAGCCTGGAGAAGAGGAGGCTCAGGGGCAACCTTATTGCTCTCTAAAGGTACCTTAAAGGAGGCTGCAGCGAGGTGGGGGTTGGTCTATTCTCCCAATTGCCTGGTGACAGGATGAGGGGGAATGGGCTAACGCTGTGCCAGGGGAGGTTTAGATTGGATATTAAGAAGAACTTCTTTACTGAAAGGGTTGTTAGGCGTTGGAATAGGCTGCCTGGGGAAGTGGTTGAGTCACCATCCCTGGAGGTCTTTAAGAGACGTTTAGATGTTGAGCTTAGTGATATGGTTTAGTGGAGAACTTGTTAGTGTTAGGTCAGAGGTTGGACTAGGTGATCTTGGAGGTCTCTTCCAACCTAGATGATTCTGTGATTCTGTGATGATTCCCAAAGTTTTCAAGAACCCACGCTGAAAAGAAAAAAATCCTATATGTAAATGATATTAATGGGCAGTAGCTCAGATGTTAGGCTGAACTCCTCCTTGGCTGCAGTTTCTCCGTGGCTTAGACACAAAGCAGGGCTGTGACTATCAGCTGGCTACTTCATGAATATGCTCTTTGTACAGACATGACCAGCTGAGGACCATGTCTGTGGCTTCATAGATCAAAGCTGGTTCCCTGACTTTTGCCTGGAGGCACACAAGATGGCAAGGCTGTTCCCAACATATGTTATATGGCTACATGCAACTGTGAACAACCAGCCGTTTTTGCTCAGGTGTGTGCTGCAGGGGTGAAGGCTCCCAAGATCACAGCAAGAGGCAGAGAGGGCACAGATGCTTCATATGTGTGGGAATGTAGTCAGTATTGGAGATTTCAGGGGTTGCTGGGGATGTGAAGCATCCCTAGAATTAATAGGTCACAAATCTCTCCCACTAGGCCCTCAGGACTTTCCTAACATTTCCTGGAAGATGGCTTCAGACAGCTCAACTTTGCTCAGGCTGTGGCAAAAGAGAGGTCCTGCTTATCCAAAGGTTATGGGAGGATAATTTCAGAAGTTTCATATGCACAAAGAAAGCAAATGAGGACAGCTCCATCTCAAGATGGATCTCTAGATCCCCTATCACCTTCATGACTTGGGGAAAAGAGATGAGCTAAGCCCTAAAAGGGACAAAAAAAGCCTGTCTTCACAGGAAATAAGATCTTACTGCAGTGCAGGTCAGAACATACATACATACAAGCCACTCCATGGCTGCATGACTTCATTATTACTTGCTCTCTATCCAGATTAAGACGGCATTGCTTTTCTGTCAAGACCATGCCTGGCAGGAATCACAGCTGCAAAGTAAGCCTGAATCCTTACTGCAAGGCAAAAGTATCAATGACCATGGATGAAAGTGCGAGAAATAAGGAGCTCAGTCATAAGATAGGTCAGTTAAAGAGGCTGTGAAATTATGTTTACTGTCTGTTTAGCCCAGAGCTCCAAATATATACGAATCAGTCAGTATCAAGTGAAAAACAACCATTTCTGGGACAGCAGATTATAGATGTACAACCTAGATGTATAACATTATGTTATAAATGTAGCAACACAGCAAAAGCAGAATGGGCAGCAAACGTGGATATGGTATTCAGTTGAAATTGAAGAAAAAAAACATGGGTAACACGGGTCTTGAAACAACTAAAGTATTACCCCCACAACTCACCATAAATAAAACAGACAGAGATGTCAAAAAGTCCTTAGAGGATAATTCTCAGACTTGAACACAGTGGTGGTATAATGGTTTGTTACAGTAGCCATGTTTGTTACAGTCGCCAATGGTTTGTTAGAGTAGCCAGAAGCAATGCAGGTATGGTGTTACCTTGCAGTGATGGGCATCAGTTCTGCCAGCTATCCAGAATACCTGCATTTGCAGAGCTTTATTACTTGTAAATGATTCAGTTGTACAAGGAATTTAGTACATACTGTGTGCAACCGGATCAGAAACCCCAAAAGCAAACACAAACAGAAAAACATCCCAGCAGCAGGCTGTTTTTATTAGATGTTCCTCCACACACTGCAAATCTAAATGTTTTTTCAAACAGCAGCTATATCCAACAGCTGACTCCTGCCAAGACTGCAGAAAACTTTAGCCCTTCCCAGCTCTCAGCGCACAGTGAGACTGTGTGAGATTAGAAACTGCTCTTTGCCCTACAGAGCAGGTCTTGATGTGACCTCCCTGCCCAAAACAAGTCTACCAAGAATGCTGTTTTTTTCCAGGAATTACAAAATCTAGGCCAACTGTTGCCACTAGCTCAGAAACAGAGGGAGGAGAAAGAAGCAATGGACAGAAGCAATGGACAGATGAACATATTTAGCCTTCATGGATCAACAGCCTCAGGGAATTTTTAATTTCAGCATGGGAGCACAAAAGTCTGTGGACTGAATCAGATGGCCATTACAGCCCAGTCCTTCACCTTTGCCAGCAGAGTTCAGAGGCTCAGCATGAGGTGTAATAATCCCAAAGCGGGCAAACAAAGCGGGCTGTTCTGTTTTCCCCCTCCCGACACGGGCAGCCTCCACTTGAGAATGCTTTATGCCAGAAGCAGGTTTCATAACCCCTCCATAAACAGCTAGGTGCCCTTACAATCATATTGCTACATATTCTCGACATCCCTGATAGTGTCCATTTTTTTCTGAACCTTTGAACCCTATAACATCCTGAATCATTGAGCTTCATAGATAATTACATGCCACAGTAGTAGCTGTCAGTCAGTCCTTTAGAATTTACCAACATTTACCTTCATTATTTGTCCTTGTGTTAGGACAGGGAGAGCATTATATTTCTTACTGCATTTGCCACCCCTCTGAGCAGTCCCAAGCTTTTCATCCTGCTCACATACAAGAGCTTTCCCCCATCCCGACACCCGTCTCTCTCCACTTGTGTATGTGTTTGCACAGTGGCAAGGCAGAACTCAGAAGATCTGGATGAAACTGCAGCATTAATTTACATAACAGAATATTTTCCATGCAACAGAACTAACAAAAGGCAAGCCAGAACCTTAATAAAATACTTATGAAGCAGACCAGGCTCTACTAATGATTACAAATACTTTTCTTCTGAGAGGAGAAACTTATCCCTCAACAGGGGCTGGCAACTCAAACCAAACTCGGCTTGTAAAGCTCCAGCTGGGACAGTGATCAGCTGCCCTGAGTGAGACTTTTATTTTAGGAAAATGCTCCAGAAGACAGCTCATTTGCTAATTAGGCTCGGAATGACTGGGCTCAACAGAGCATTAAGGGTCTATCTAACTAAATCTGATAAATCTGGATTAATCAAGGTCTTCTGCTAGGGAAAGTCTTGCTGGGCTGCAGAGGATGCATAGACCTATTATACTGGAGAAAAAGGGAGAGCAGAGATGATCCTTGGCTCTGTACTGGAGGATCAGGTCAGCGTTCCTGGGGATGCACCAGAGGGATGACTACTCTGCTTTAAATCACTTCAAGCATGTTCAAGAGGGTAGAAGAGACCCCTCAAGACAGTAGGCTCCCAGGTCTTCCTATATAGGACATGCACACATTTGGAAATCTTCTTTCTTGAAGTTGTGTCCTTTCTGTACCAGAAGTCTCAAAGAAGAAGTATCTACATCATGTGGTGAGGAAGAATTTGTCCCTCCTAAGCCCTTAAACTGAGATAGGCCTCAACTCAGCCAGGAGGTTTCAAAACTCTGCAACTTCAGTTCTGAACATGTGCTATAAATACACTGGGTAGTCTTGTTATTCACTCAAATGCCAAGCCATTTGGGAATATTGCTGGGCTTTGAGTTTAACAGTAAGATTCATGGACTAATTAATCACAGTATGTGAAAATTATTCCTATTATTAGTTTCAAATAATCCTCCTTAACTCTCTGGAATACTTTGACGTTACAAGCTGGGCAGCACATCAATCACTATCTTCTTTCTCTAGACCATTCATTATTTCATACCATGAATCCTACAGTTTCCCATTTCACACAAATAATTCCAGTTTCTTCAGTCTCTCCAGTTATGAAAGTTTTCCAGGACTTTGTGCAGATTCCTGGGCAGTTTCTCAGTTCCCACCAAGTCTGTAGTCATCCTTCTGAGCTGGGGTGACTAATTAATTGCACATGCTTTCCCAATCGATGGTGGGATGGCCTCTGCTTTATGTATCAACATTAAAAGACTCTGTGCGATATTTTTCCATTCCTTTTCTTATGTACCTTAACATTTAAATATAGACGTTCATCAGTAAAGTACCTCATGGCCAGCATGACATCAAAAGCATGGCTTTTGGTAGTTCAAAGCCAGATAATTTGGAACCTGGCAAAGTACACTTGTAGCTACCCTTGTAACACTCTTATACCATTTACCTAAGTCAGCATCAAGCTCAAAAACTCCAGGCTTACAAAAAGACTAGTACAGAAGAAACCAAGGGATTTTTTTTTTTTTTTTTACAAATATACATTCTCTGAGGAAAGGAGTTTATTTTCCCTGCCTCTGGATGTTGGTTTGTGGGGGTTTTGCATCCTCAACTTCCACAAATACTTGGGGTAGGCGTGTGGGGAGTTTTACCTGTCTTAATGCAAATTGTCTTTGTGGGCCCTCAAGAGATAACAGGGTTCTCAAACACTGACTAAGGTCTGGACTGAAAGAAATTTTGTCTGGTGAAATTTGCTTATTTAATCAGCGAGGTCTGGTGGCCTGCCTCCATGAAAGAAAATTATCGTTTTGCTTTTATCAGCAGGCAAAGAGGTTTTTGTGTGGTTTTTTTTTAACCTCAACTCTTGCCAAGGGGAAAGCAGGCAACAAGATAGGAGACCAAAATACTGTCTGTGGAACATAGAATCACAGAATCGTCTAGGTTGGAAGAGACCTCCAAGATCACCCAGTCCAACCTCTGACCTAACACTAACAAGTCCTCCACTAAACCATATCACTAAGCTCAACATCTAAACGTCTCTTAAAGACCTCCAGGGATGGTGACTCAACCACTTCCCCGGGCAGCCCATTGCAACGCCTAACAACCCTTTCGGTAAAGAAGTTCTTCTTAATATCCAATCTAAACCTCCCCTGGCACAGCTTTAGCCCATTCCCCCTCGTCCTGTCACCAGGCACGTGGGAGAATAGACCAACCCCCACCTCGCTACAGCCTCCTTTAAGGTACCTATGGAGAGCGATAAGGTCGCCCCTGAGCCTCCTCTTCTCCAGGCTGAACAATCCCAGCTCCCTCAGCCGCTCCTCGTAAGACTTGTTCTCCAGACCCCTCACCAGCTTCGTTGCCCTTCTCTGGACTCTCTCGAGCACCTCCATGTCCTTCTTGTAGTGAGGGGCCCAAAACTGAACACAGTACTCGAGGTGCGGCCTCACCAGAGCCGAGTACAGGCGGACAATCACTTCCCTAGACCTGCTGGCCACACTGCTTCTGATACAAGCCAGGATGCTGTTGGCCTTCTTGGCCACCTGATCACACTGCTGGCTCATATTCAGCCGACTATCAACCAGTACTCCCAGGTCCTTCTCTGCCAGGCAGCTTTCCAAACACTCATCTCCCAGCCTGTAGCTCTGCTTGGGGTTGTTACGCCCCAGGTGCAGGACCCGGCACTTGGCCTTGTTGAACTTCATACAGTTGGCCTCAGCCCATCGGTCCAGCCTATCCAGATCCTCCTGCAGAACCTTCCTACCCTCGAGCAGATCGACACACGCACCTAACTTGGTGTCATCTGCAAACTTAGTGAGGGTGCACTCGATCCCCTCATCCAGATCATTGATAAAGATATTGAAGAGGACTGGCCCTAGTACTGAGCCCTGGGGGACTCCACTAGTGACCGGCCTCCAACTGGATTTAACTCCATTCACCACAAGTCTTTGGGCCCGGCTATCCAGCCAGTTTCTAACCCAACGAAGCGTATGCCAGTCCAAGCCACGAGCAGCCAGTTTCTTCAGGAGAATGTTGTGGGAAACAGTGTCAAAAGCCTTACCGAAGTCAAGGTAGACCACATCCACAGCCTTTCCCTCGTCCACTAAGCATGTCACTTTGTCATAGAAGGAGATCAGGTTCGTCAAGCAGGACCTGCCTTTCATAAACCCATGCTGACTGGGCCTGATCGCCTGCTTGCCCTGCAAGTGCCGCGTGATGACACTCAAGATAATCTGCTCCACGAGCTTCCCTGGCACTGAGGTCAAACTAACAGGCCTATAGTTCCCCAGATCTACTCTCTGGCCCTTCTTGTAGATGGGCATCACTTTTGCGAGCCGCCAATTGACTGGGACCTCCCCTTATAGCCAGGACTGCTGATAAATGATGGAAAGCGGCTTGGCCAGCTCCTCCGCCAGTTCTCTCAGTATCCTCGGGTGGATCCCATCCGGCCCCATCGACTTGCGTACATCCAAGTGTTGTAGCAGGTCGTCAACCATTTCCTCGTGGATAGCGAGGGCCACATCCTGCCCCACATCCCCTTCCACCAGCTCAGGGTACTGGGTATCCAGAGAATAACTGGTCTTGCCGCTAAAGACTGAGGCAAAGAATGCATTAAGCACCTCAGCTTTTTCCTCATCTTTTGTAACTAAGTTTCCCCCTGCATCCAGTAAAGGATGGAGATTCTCCTTAGTCCTCCTTTTGGTGTTGATGTATTTATAAAAACATTTTTTGTTATCTTTAACAGCAGTAGCCAGATTGAGCTCCAGATGAGCTTTGGCCTTTCTAATTTTGTCCCTGCACAGCCTCGCAACATCCTTATAGTCCTCCTGAGTGGCCGGCCCTCTTTTCCAAAATTATAAACCCTCTTTTTTCTCCTAAGCTCTAGCCACAACTCTCTGCTCAGCCAGGCTGGTCTTCTTCCGTGCCGGCTCATCTTTGGGCACGTGGGGACAGATCGCTCCTGAGCCATTAAGATTTCCTTCTTGAAGAGTGCCCAGCCTTCCTGGACTCCTCTGCCCTTCAGAACCTCCTCCCAAGGGACTCTGCCAACCAGTGTCCTGAACAGCTCAAAGTCTGCCCTCCGGAAGTCCAAGACAGCAGTTTTACTGGTCCCCTTCCTGGCTTCACCAAGAATAGAGAATTCTACCATTTCGTGGTCACTCTGCCCAAGACAGCTCCCGACCACCACATCTCCCACCAGTCCGTCACTGTTTGTGAACAGAAGGTCTAGCGGGGCACCTCCCCTGGTAGGCTCTCTAACCAGCTGTATCAGGAAGCTATCTTCCACTCTCTCCAGAAACCTCCTAGACTGCTTCCTCTGAGCTGTATGGTATTTCCAGGATATGTCTGAGAAGTTGAAGTCCCCCATGAGAACAAGCGCTGACGATTTCGCAACTTCTGCCAGCTGCCTGTAGAACTCCTCATCCGTCTCCTCATCCTGGTTCGGCGGTCTGTAACAGACCCCCACCAGGATGCTTGCCTTGTTGGCCTTCCCGCTGATCCTAACCCACAGAGACTCAACCTTATCAGTCCCAGCCTCAAGTTCCACAACATCAAAACACTCTCTAATACAGAGAGCCACACCACCACCCCTTCTGTGCTGCCTGTCCCTTCTGAAGAGCCTATAGCCAGACATTGCAGCACTCCAGTCATGGGAGTGGTCCCAGCCACATCCTCTGGTAAAGAGAGGAATCACCCCTCTGTACCTCCAGGACAAATACAAACGTTGCTTCAGTTAAAAGTATTTCTACTACTTTGCAATACCAAACCATGTCAGCAGCACGAAGTCTGGGAGGGGTCAGTTACAGAGATGGAGGCTTTTTGGGGGGGTCTGTAAAGCTTGCGCAGTCATCAGCAGAAGCACAGAGAATAGATACCCCAATGGATCAATGACTGCTATCGGTGTCTCAACCAGATATGGTCAAAAGTATGCAGAATGACCTGTGATGAGAGTGTTGCCACCTTTGTGTGATAACCACTGTCATGCCCACTGCTTGTCAGTGCTGGGACATACCTGTTTCTGACAGTTCCTCATCTCCTCCCCTGTTATTGTGGCATGAACTGTCTAGGCCTACTGTCCTAAGGGATAGACACCTCTAGGAATGTCTGAGGTCTGTCTGTGCTCCCTGCAGCCTCACCTTTCCTCTCCCAAGTCCTCCCTGAAAGGCAGGGAAAAGAGGAAAAAGAGAAGGAAAGCAAGTGGGATCAAGAAGGCTGTCAGGATTACAGAAACAAGGAGTAGTCACCACCTTCAGAGTGCTTTGTACATCCAATAATTATAAATAGCAAGTGTCTGCAGAAATGAAAATGAGGCATATGACATGGAGCTGAGGCAAGACATCTGAGTAAGGAAGATGCTCCCCTCAATGGCCATTTCAAGCACTATGACCTGCAGCTGGAGGATATCTCTTAGCAGTAGATTAAGTAAGATGCCACTGAATGTGGACTAGAGAGAACATTTTGTTGGCAATAGAAAATGACTAAGTGCAGATGTCTGCTGAAATCTACTTGCTGTTCTTCTGAAGGGTCAAGCTACGATCACTGCTCATGATAAGCCATATTCAGGCAAGAAATCCCTTAAAAGTGACTACAACTGTTCACATGCTAACAAGCGGTGATGGAGATGGCAGCCACAGCAAGCCAAACCTCAGGGCAGATGTGTCGCTCCTGCCATGGATCATAAGAGGAAACTAGGCAAAGCCAAGGAAGATACTCAGGGTGGGCCAGAAATATCTTGGGACCAGATATATGAATTATTTACACCTCCATTGGATCTTCCTATATGTGGGCTTATGACTTTATCAGTTGAGTTACTGGGAAAGGTCTGAAAGCTGGTCTATGCGGGGAAAAATACAGTGCAAGCAGACACTGGAAATAGCCTCACTAAAAAGAACAACAAATTTCCCTAGCACAATGGTCCAGATGGGTCATTTTCCCTGCCGAGAAGGACATCTGTGAGGACACCTATGCTATCTGAGCTACACAGAACACACGTGGTAAGAAGCACAATGCCTGTGTCCCTGCTCTTTGCCATGGGAGCCCCAGAGGGGGACCAAAAGAAGGTGCCTTAATAAACAATTTAAGTGAATTGGAAGTACCAGGTAAAAGGAGGCTAAGTAGGTATGTGGTTGCTCCTGCACCAATGTGTGCAGAGCAGAATGGAGAAAAGCCTGCCCACTGAAAGCATTTAGGTCACACTTCTCCAGAAGTAATTGCAGTTGGTGCCAGTTTACCCATAATCAGGCGTGGTTCTGGAATTAAAACAAACCAGTGAGATTAGCCTAATTATGTAGGGAGCAGACTCCCTGCTCCCTTCAAGAGTAGCACCTGAAGAGCCCATTCCCTGGGGACCAGAAGGAGCTGAGCAATGATCTAATTGGTGTCAAATCAAGTCTGTGTTAGCCAACGTTCAGGAGCACAAGATTTTCCCAGTGTTGACTGCATCATGGTTAAGCAACTCATCAGTTCAAACATCACATAGATAACTTGAGTTCTCACCCCCGTGAGAAAAATCTCAATAATTTTCTTCAGACAGGATCTGCTGTGAAGCTATTTTATTCACGATTGCAATGGCGGGTGTCCTGCAAGCAGGAGCACACAGTAAAAGTTTATCATAACCTTATATTCCCTATTACCCGACACCTGATCTCCTCCCCTGTTTCCTCATTGGCTGAGTACTACAGGTTCACAAGCTACTCAATGCTCTTCTATACCATATATGTACAATTTGATTTGACTAACCATTAATTTCTCCTTTTCCTTTTTTTTTTTCCTTCTTCTCTTGTGACTAGAGGGCCCATGAATATTGTTTTTACTGATTTCGTACTGCTCATCCTGTTTTTCTTAGCTATCCTCCTTATTTTGGGACAGTGGGACCTTCCCCTTATCTGCTTAACATACTCCCCACTGCTATGCTGCACAATCACTTTTGAATATGCAAGGTTAGTGGAATTTTCCACTGCAGAAACACCTTCTATTGCTAAAACACCTTCTATTGCAAAAACACAACTTTGTTTCTCTCCTCCCCCCCCCCCCCCAAAAAAATAATATAAATCCTGAAACAGTATGCTTTTCAATTTCCTTGCACAAGTATGCAGGAATGTTCCTGAGCAAAGAGAGCCACATATGCACAGGTGAGTCTCTTGTGCATCTGGGAACCAGCGGGAAGGCAGACTTTCCCAGTCCAGTACCCATTCCTTGTCCATGTGTCCCACCCCTTCCCAAGAACACAGCACACTCTAGTCTGGTTCTCCTACCCACCTTGCAGCTCAGGGCAGCTCGTTTGCAAGAGTTAACAACTTCAGTCCTTTATTTTCCTATCCAGATGACCACCTGAACTCATAATCTTCATCTTTGTGTTTCTTTAAGCTCCCCCCACCTAGAAGCTCTACCTATTGGTCTGTTTATCAATTTAAAGAGCTATCTCAAGCTGATCCAGTTTACATTAAATAGAAGGGTAAAAAGCAAACAGCTCTTTAATGAAACCTTTTTAATTTTTAAAGAGCAGATCTTTGGCATACCAGGCAAAACAGTTATAAAGCCAACAAGAACAAGGAGCTCAGGGAATTACTTCAGAAAAGACTTTGAATGTACATCGTAAGTAAAAAAACATCTGGAATCACCAAGAAAGGTGAGGAAATTAGAAGAACAGGGCTCCTGACCAAACTGAATGAATAACCACACCAAGAAGGATATTACAGTCAAGTAGAGACTGCATCTTTGATACTGTTTTGGTATGAAGAAGAACATGGAAGCTGCGTCAATGACGGGTTAGACAATACAGGGAAAAGAGAGTGCAGAGAAGGAAATAAGCATTTGAAGTGGAAACAAATCCAAGGAGATTAATGCACTCCAGTCAGAAAGGACAAGATATTCTTGATCCCAGGACAATGAAAGAATCATTGCATGGTCACAGCTAACAACAGAGCTTTCAATAAAAATACCAATGAGGAAAAAGAGGGAAAGGAGCTGAAGTCATGTGGCTGACAAATAATAAAGGTGAAGCCTGTACCTGTTCTGAAAGAGGAAGGGAAGTGACCCACCTTAGATCTATCGACCTGCCCTTAATACTACATAAGGCTTTCAGAAAACATTGGCAAAGAATAATGAGACTGAGAAATAAATTTAAAATGGGGCAAAACATGACATGGGGTTGCTAAAGGTGGGTTACTGTCTGGCTATCAGGAATAACACCAGAGTGAGATCTTGTCTCACTAGGAGCATCAGACTGCAAGAAAATTAACATCTCTGGGACAAAGAAATTGTTCCTTGCTTGCTATCAGAGCCTCAGACTCCCTGACAGGCAGCAATGGAACCATGGGCAGGCCATTTCTGAGACCACTGCATACTCTCTTAGGCACCTGCACTTTATGCAATGCAGGTCCAGGCCCTTGGACCCTGGGAACCAGCTGCACTTCATCCCTCCATTTTGCATCAAGGCAGTGAAGAAGACACACAGCAGTGATTTTATCTCCCTGCTGTGAATCAGTTCAGCCAGATCCAGTCACCAGAAGCTCTTGTCCATCTTTTAGGTTCAAGCATCTCAGGGCAGAGATTATCTGTGTACTCTCACAGCTTAACAGATGTTCCTGTAAGAGTAGCACCTACCAGCTAGGCACAGCCTGCACGTCCTGAGGAGTGTTCTCTCCCATGCAGCAAAGCAGCCTGCACCACCTTCTTTTTATTCTGTTATGCAAATGTGATAAACAGACGGTACACACATTTTCTTCCACAGCACAACACAAGTGAATGTATCCTGCAGTGATCTATCTCATTGCATGACCTTTCCTCTGGCCCATGATGCACCTATGAATGCACACGTGCTGTTCTTGCCCCCAGCACCCTCCTGCAAGAGGCTGCTCTGCAGCACCACCTTTCCATAGCACAAACACGGTCCAAGAGCATGTTTCCCTCTTCTCACACCACCAGAAGCACATCCCACTACTGACTTCCATCAGGCTGTATGGGACAGAGGCCTGGGGATCCCAGGCTGGATGAGGCTCTGGGCAGCCTGCTCTAGTGGTTGGCAACCCTGCCCAGAGCAGGGAGGTTGAAACTAGATGATCTTTAAGGTTCTTTTCAACCCAGGCCATTCTATGATTCTATGACACAGAGAGTGTCCCAGGGCGAGGTTTCAGGCTGGGGGGAGAAGGAGTTGCAGTTCAGGAAGCCCTATGGCACTGCCAGGACATTGTCACAGAGCTGTGAGCAGAATTCATTCCGTGCTGTGAAGCCCTGCACTTCCCACCTGGCAGCCTGAACTGAAACCTGGGGTGCATCTTCTCTACTGAATGTCAAGGCTGGAGATCCTTGCCGCTCCACAGGGATGGAGAGGAAGCGACTGTCTGAGAATCCACAGCAGTGAAATGGTTCCTTCAGACAACTGCTGCAGAAAAGGCTGTGCTGAGGATCGCGCCTATCTCGACAAAACTGGTAGGGATGCACACAGCACTGACCATCTCAGGGAACACAGTGAGAGAGGCTTGAGAATGATACTATAAACAACATATTTACATTCCCTGACCATGAACCCAAATTTCTTCCCCTGTGCCCTCTACTGCTGGTCTATGACCCACAACTTTGTTCCTCTAGATCTGCAATGCTCCTCACACCTGCCTTTTCTGCTCCAAGGTTCCTCTATAGATCTGCCAAACACTCACCACTTTATCTACATGATCCCTACCATCCTGTGGCTCTTGACAGGCCTAAAGATGCTTTATCTGAACTATTCTCAGGTCATTTCAATGCTAAGCACTCTGCCCCAAGCACTCTGCCAAGCTGGCACACTGCAGAAGGGTTTTGTGAAGAGGTTAGAGGTGCCAAGCTCACTCATTAGCAGCACTGGTAGACAAGGCTCTAGGTGTTTGAAGGTTAAAAAAAAAAAAATGCAGAAGATCTCTATACTCCCCCATACTCCACACACCTTTGCAACGCCCATCAATCCAGTCCCTGTACGATCTGTTTCTCAATAGCCAATGCTATGTTAACTTCCATTAACACCACATTCCTCCCAAACACCTACAACTGCATCCCCACATGCTCAGCATCTTCTATAACCCCAAAAGATTGCATCTTCTGTTTGCTTATTTACTTACATTACTACATCCTCATGTATACATCCCCCTATGGCCATGTCACTGCATCACAGATACCCAAATCATTCCTCCTTATTGTTCTCACTAACTGTCATCCTGATCAATCTATATCCCTTTCCCACATATATCCTTCTCTTTGTTCAAGCCCTTCTCCTTTTGCATGTGCAGCAGCAATTTGAGGGAAGGATTTGTGCGGGGGGTAGGGGAGGGAAAAGAAGGAGGAAGGCAGGGAGGAGGGAAAAGATGGATTTGGTTATAAGAGGACCATGTAATTAAGCTCTAGTAACTGGTACCCAGCCCAGACCACTCATCTCACTAATTAAAAATAGCAATTCCTCCATTCTGAGATAACCTTTCTCATCTGATCGGCGAAAAGAGGCAGGGAGAAAGCATTCATTTACACAGCCAGCACAGACACACCCTGGGCAACACAAAGGATTCCAGCCTGCACAGATCCCAGTGTATCATTTTGCAAAAGAGTAAGGTTTTACCTGCCACACTATTTTATCCTAATGCCTTTTGAGCAATTGATTTACTAGCATTAAAAAAAAAAATAATAAAATTTAAAAGCCAAAAGCCATAATGACAGCAGCCCTTCTTGTGCCCGCGTCCTTTGTTTCTGTCTTTTCATGGAAGTGCTGTCTGTCAAAACAGCTCTTGAGCTGCACAGCAGCATCACCGCTGGGGATGTACAGAGATCGTGACAGCTCATGGGATCACAACAATCCTTGTGGGCTCAGCTGTCATGGTAGACACAATGGAGAGCTGTGTGACTGCACCAAGAGAGTACTGTTGGAGCAAAATGCAGATTGCCTCTGCACAACCATCCCCGGACGTAACAACCGCTATTTCATAGCCACAATGGATAAACATGCATTCTGCACAGATATACCAGCCTCTTCACTCTCTCGCATCAATTATAATCACGACAGCTCCAAAACAATGCAGCCTCCGAACAGACAAAGCAATCCTAAAATCTTTACGCTTCATTGGGTAGCTGGCAATCTCTGCAGAAACAAGCGAGCCAGCCACTTCACAGGGCAATGAACAGTCTGAAAACCATCAGTAAGGCAAACGCCCACCCCGCTCATTTCTCCATCTCACCTTTCCACAGATCCTCTGCTTCCTGCCTCCTCTCCCTGCACACGCTCTGCTCCGGCAGCGCTGAGCACTCTGATTCCAGTGGGCTCCGTGCTCTCTCACCAGGATGCTGTGGGAAACACAGAGTCAATTATTGTCAATTATTATTATTTTTTTTTGTCACAGCTGCATCCCTGGCAATGCAGAGGGTCTGCGCAATCACATCTCCAATGCTCCTGCTGCTGCTGCTGTGACGTTGCTGCGTGTGAAGGAGCAAGCATGCCCACAGCACAGCCACTCCAGCTTGCAATCAGCCCCTGTGGGACCTCAGACAAGGGAGGGCATGGGAGGGAGCAGAGAAGGAGAGGAAGGGAGAGAACAAATCAGGTTGGAAGATGGAGGATTGATTCTTACAGGAACTGGGAAATCAGGAAGGTAGCATGAGGAGAAGCATAAAATCAAAGCCTATGCCATAGGACAGAGCTGAAGTATCTTATTAGGTGATGAGCTTTGGTTTCAGATGCTGCGTGACTGCAAGCTGTCTGATCTCTTTTGGCTTTGTAAATGAAAGCAAAAGGAACCAGACTGCTGTGTTTCTACAATTGATAATGTCAGCCAGAGCCCTTGGAGATAAAACACTCGTCTGCAAAGTAATGCATGGGAGGAGGATGGGAGGACTTAAAACTGAAAGATCAGGAAAAATACAAGAAGTTTCTTGAAGCTTCTTTTACGTTTCTGTGGTGCATTGTCCTAGAGAGCTTCATCAACAGCATCTACAGTGTCCCTGAAACACAGTCACCCCCAGAGTGATATGCAGCCACAAGCACTTTGACCAGTGTCAAATACCTTGCAGTGACAGGATGTCTGAAATTCAAGCTGTCACAAGGAATCTCAAGCCAAGATCCCAGCAACTATTAAGCGGAGCTTGTGCTTACAGTGCTGCCCATAACCTGGCCTAAATCCTGGCATGTCCTTAAAGCAATCCACGGCAGACCCTCCTTCCTGAAACAAAGCATTGCTACCTGCAAAAGGCCAGGCTCTCCTGTTACCCCAGGACTACATGAAAGGATTTTTTCATCACCTTCCTTTCACCAAAGGCAGCCACAACCTGCTCCATATGCAAGTAAGTGCAGCTCCTTAAGAGGCACAGGTAGCTTCATGGAGGGACACGTGTGGCTCCTTTAGGGCTTCTCTTCTGGATAGAACCTGGAGCCCTCTCCTTCCTCCCCAATGCAGTATTTTTTTTTTTTTTTTTTTTTTGTCTCATCTGGGCATAACCACACATCCCACAAACCCAGATGTGCTCAAGGTTGTCCCAGGGGAGGTGTTCCCAGCACTGGAGCAGCTCTACTGAGGGAGCCATCCTGGAGGGACATCACCAGCTCTACGTCCAAAAGCCAAAACCCACCTCCAAAACAGAGGGGACAGGCAAGTCAGAGAACAGCTAAAAATGTCACACGGATGCACAGAGCAAAGAAAGGAAGAACCGTCACGGGCCTGAGTACTTTTTGCTTTATGCCATGATGCACTCAAAATGACAACCAAATAAAACAAATAAAACAAGGCAACACAGTACTTTGCAGAAGCTTCTGCCCCTGGAGAGGTGTATGTAAAAAGCTATGCCAGAAAGACCCATTTAGACCCGTCCCTCTGTGCTGTCAGCGCTAACCAAGGCAGGCTCGAGCAGGTGCCACGGGCCCATTCAGCCAGGATGAGGAGGAAGGAGGTGGCCAGGCCCAGCCAAGAGCTCAGCTCGGAGCAAAACAAGGCGTGCTTGTTACCTAGGAGACTCGTTCCCACAGCATAGAGGAGAATGGAAACTATGTCGGTGCCCTCCCCAGTTCTCTGCCTTGCCAGCGCTGACGGAGGCGGCAGAAATGCTGGCAGGCTGAGCACTTGCCTGCCTCCCTGTCCCCACCACGGGACACCAGCATTGACCAACTGACCAATGCAAATGCCTCCCTTGAGGGGCAGATCTGCACACCAAGGCTGATGGAGTTTGTGGCCGTTTTGTTAAAAAATAGAGGCAGTAATGCAGCAGGCAAGGTGCTCCCTCGGAAACATGACTCTTCAACTGTTCCCCAACATAAACATCTGTGCCCTCCTCCCCAACACGGTTATTCAGTTCAGCACTTTCCCCTTGCTTGTGTGGCCTCACATCGCTGTGGCAAGGTCCCCTTTGGTGCATCTCCCTCCCTGGACCTGCCCCTCTCAGCAGCTGATGGGCTGTCCCACAGCTTTGTAGGCAGTAAGAGATTACAGGCAGTAATGAGGAAGAAGAAAGATCTTTCTTGGGGATTGTCTTCTGGAGGATGACTTCTCTCTGATCACAGAGATGAGTCAGTGTGGGAAGGGGAGTGCGGCTGATTCCACGGACACGCACAGGGAGCAGGGACACAGCAAGCTGGTGACTGCGCTCCTTGGAGAAGCGAGGCAAGGGAGATGGAGATGGAGGATGTGCCTGCTCCCACAGTAACAGGGCTCCCCTCCTGCTTGGCCTGCAAAGTACAGGACACTCCAGCATCGTGGGGTGCAGCTTGGCAGGAAAAAACTGCCTATCAAGAAACATTAGTCTTATTGCCTATAGGCATCCCAGGTGTGGGGCAGGGGTTTTGCCATCTCACCTTATTCCCCCTTGCTCTAAAGGTATGAGAAGTGAATGCACGATGCCTTCTCCCACCCATGAACTCCAAATGAGGAGACACATCCTTTTCCCAGTGCTGTGCTGCAGCAGAGCTCCCTTCAAGGGGAGCCCCGTGTGCTGCACTCATACTGGGCATGACCCACGTGTACCTGCAGCACTTCGTTCTCCTGATAGCAACCAGGGCATGATCAGAGCACCATGGGAAAAAAAGCCCAACTCAGTTCTGCCTTGGCAGGGGTACCTTCATCTGCCTTCAAGTACCGTGCAGGAATCAGCCACTAAGGTCAGCACGCCCCATGTACTAACGGGAAGAAACCTTCCCACTTTCACTGCAATTGCACAGCAAAAGCTGTGAGGACATGCCTAGGCCGCAGCTTCTGGCTCATCGTGACATCATTTGTAGCACAGCCACAGAAGGGAAAGACATTACTACTCTTTCACAGATGCTGGACCATCCATGAGCAGCTCACTGCCTTTCCACCTTGCTCAATGTTTGCTTGTGGCAGAAATTTGAATCCCTGAGACAAGGCAACCCCATCCACCACCATTCCAGCTGTTTCAGGAATGCCAGAGAGAGGGATGTTGGTCACAGCTGAACCAACAATATGGTCCTTCTCACCTGGAGCAAGGAGCCTCAGAGTACACAGGCCATCAGGAAAGCAGGGGGTGATACAAACTTTATAAAAATCCTCAAAAAGAAAAAAAAAAAAAAAAAGCATTCCTCATCCTTGCAAGCCCTGCTCTTTGAGGTCAAAGAACATCTCTCTCTCAAACACAGAGATCAATACAGGCTAATCGTTACCAATGTGCACTTGACAATTTTTCTGTTTGTTGTGAAGTGGGAACAAATATGGGAGTTCTTGAACGACAGGTCAAAAATCCAACCAGACTGAGGAAAGCACACGGTGGTGTCATGCCAATGCCTGACCTCTCAGTCTCCACATTCTCCCCAGAGGGTCACCTATCGATCCCTGCTAAGCCTGCCTTCATAGAATCATAGAATGATAAAATCATTAGGGTTGGAAAAGACCTGCAGGATCGTCTAGTCCAACCATGCCCCTACCCCCAATATCACCCACTAAACCATGTCCCTAAGTACCATGTCCAACTTTTCCTTAAACACCCCCAGGAACAGTGACACCACCACCTCCCTGGGCAACCAGGTCCAATGCCTAACCACTCTTTCTGAGAAGAAATTTCTCCTAATTTCCAACCCAAACCTCCCCTGGCTCTACTTGAGGCCATTCGCTCTAGTCCTATCACTGGTTATCTGAGAGAAGAGGCCGACCCCCAGCTCCCCACATCCTCCTTTCAGGTCGTTGTAGAGAGCAATGGGGTCTCCCTTTCGGAGCAGGTCTCAGGACAGGAGCCTGTGAGGCTGTGCAGGTCACAGACATTCGTAACAGCAGGATTCACCAGGCACCCACCCCATGGTGGTCATGCCCCAGCAAGACCTGCCTATGGCCCAGAACAGCAGTAGTGATTTCTTCAGGGCTAGCAACCCCAGGCAGAGTCACACCTCCAAATAAGAAATTGGCTTGAAATGAGAAGATTGTTGCTGCTTTTTACCCCCCCCCCCAAAATGGGCATTTCTTGTTGTTTGCTAACCATTGTCTAACAGAATTAATTCCCAAATTCATTTATCTGATGTTTAAGAACCTTCTCTAAATTTCTGGCTTATCTTTATGCATGTGTCGCTCACCCCTATTCACTTCTGTTCCAAAAATTATCTTTAACATCAGCATTTATCCAGACTGTGTTTAAAGTTATATCATCCCATTTCTTTAATCACTTTGCATTAGATAGGCTCTCCATGATTTGATCATAAGTAACCCTTCTCTGGACATGACCCAGTTTGAATACAGCCTTCAGAGTGTGATGGGAAATGTTGACAATCTTCCAAGCCAGATCGCACCATGCCTTAAAGCACAAAAATGTCCCTATTCTCTGCTACAAATATTTTTCTAACATGTCACAGTGGATGACATTTATCTTTTCATGTCTGCTCAGTTATCCTGAAGGTCGCTGATAGACCCTGGGTTTTTCTCCATCTCTCTCACTTTCCTCAGTGAGCTCCTAGCTGGAGCTGAACTTTTTCCTCATTTCTCATGCACATAACCATGCAATTTTGAACATTGAATAGCTTCCATTTCAAGGCTATTCTGTATCAACAACTCCCCTTCAGACCAGTAGTTCCTCAGCATTCTGGTTACTCTTCCTTTAGCCTGTTTGCTGCTTGTCACCTCTCAGCAAAGGGCATCATGGACTGAAGAAGTCAGAAGTCCACATGGGTCCAATGGGAATCAGGACAAGCACTTGAGAGATCCATTTCAGGTTAATAAACAGATAAAATACAACAGACTTAGCAAATCCCTGAAAAAAAAAAAAAAAAGATTATTGAGATACCATATTTACTTGCTTGCTCTCACTCATCCCTAGCTGACCACCTGCAACCTCTTTTGGAAAATAAATACTGGGCTAGGTGGATCCTTCATCCGAATCACTATAGTGATTTCCTTCTTCCTTCTACTAAGGTCGAATCCTTCCTAATGTTAGTGGCTGCTGCCTTACTGCCCAGGAACAGAGACAGCTACAAGCTCCATAAAAAGTCACAACTAACATATAGGGCTAGCTCTGGCATGGCTCCCACTGGGCTGGGCTGAGTTCCACATACCTCATCAATACTGAGATGGCTACAGGAAATCCAAATCCAGCCCACAACCAGCTTGTCTGTCTCCAGTCCCTTCCAGCCCAGGATTCCAGTATGCTTGTACTGTTCTTCCAGG
Organism: Anser brachyrhynchus; assembly: GCF_964034855.1. Lineage (NCBI taxonomy): Eukaryota > Metazoa > Chordata > Aves > Anseriformes > Anatidae > Anser > Anser brachyrhynchus. Next base: position 24,466,050 of record NC_137704.1, on the reverse strand, counting down.
AAAGAGATACTATCAACATTTTACGTGCAGGTGACTGGGGCAAGAAGGAGATATGAATCCTTGAAAAGCTGTGGGAAAGGAAGAATTGATCCAAGAATGCCAGTGCCCATCTTTCAGACCAAATAATCAGCTCTCCCCATGCAGGAGCACAAAGAAATAGCTGAGCATTTTTAGAAAGAGAGAAATCAGGACAGAAACAGCAGAACAGTTCCTGAATCACTGTCTGTAGTCTCAGCTCCAATCTGATAAATAAAGCTCATAAAGCTGTACAGCAAACCTTGAATTAAATCAAAACCTGGATGTAGCTGATGCAGCCTGAGATTTCAAAGTGCCTGAAGCAGGAGCTGAGCTGTAACAGCAACCCTGTTTCTTCAAGCACTCACTCAAATATTGATGATACACTGACTGGGAATAAAAACTCTTTCACCAATCAAAACACTGGTAAAAGAAAAATAGAAGGGGTATTGTTACCAAAAAAAGATGCACCTAATCTGGCAATCAACCACTTGATCTGAGCAGCCCATGTTAACAACAGATATGAAGGTGTTACTGGTTTCACTTCTGTTAAAATCAGTTTTCAAAAATGGAAACAATCCTGTCTCTACATCACAATTTACCTAAGTATTTTAACTAATACATTTACACCATAAACTATGAGTTCCCCACTACGATGAAGAAAGTCTTACTTTCCCACGTTTGTCCTGGTTTCAGCTAGGACAGAGTTAATTTTCCTCCTAGTAGCTGGTAGGGTGCTATGTTTTGGATTAGGATGAGAAGAGCGCTGATAACATGCTGATGTTTTAATTGTTGCAGAGCAGTGCTTACACCAAGCCAAGGACTTTTCAGCTTCTCGCTCTGTCCTGCCAGCGAGCAGGCTGGGGGTGCAGCAGGAGCTGGGAGGGGACAGACCCAGGACAGCTGACCCAAACTGGCCAAAGGGGTATTCCATACCATCTGACGTCATGCTAAACAATATATAGGGGTGGCTGGCCGGGGTGGGGGGGCCGGCTGCTCGGGGATAGGCTGGGCATCGGTCAGCGGGTGGTGAGCAATTGCATTGTGCATCATTTGTTTTCTTACACATTATTATTAGTAGTACTATTATCATTATTATTTTCCTTTCTTTTCTGTCCTAATAAACTGTCTCTATCTCAACCCACAGGCTTTCATTTCTTTCTAACTCTCTCCCCCATCCCAGAGAGGGAGGGGGGAGGGTGAGCAAACGGCTGTGTGGTGCTGAGCTGCTGGCCAGGTTAAACCACAACAATGTTATATGTTGAAGCTGGTTGGCAGCCACAGATCTGCTGTATTCATTTGATCGTATTCTGACCACAAATAAAAACTGTGTACTTCCAGCTAAGCAGCTGAGAAACTGCAGGGCTGAGCTGAATAGGTACAGCCCTGAGATGGTTCATTGTCTGCACACTAAGCACAACCAGAGACTGCTGCGTACACAGCGAGCATTGCTCAAGAAAGGTGGCTGCTTCTGGTTCCCATGATGTACACCGAAGTGACATTTCCTTCCCTCTGAAGGGGTATCGCCTGGCTGACTCCAAGTGAGGGTGACTGTGCTGCAAACAAGCCTCTGCTCAGAGGCTATAAATGGGTGGGACGTAGCACAGAAAACAGGAAAGGGTCAAACAGGAAAGGAGAAAAATGTCACTGTTGGACACAGGAGAGGCCACATCCAAGAATGGAAAAAGCCTCCTGTTTTAGTACTGAGTCATAAATATTCCAGTTTTCCAAGGCAACAGCAAGTATGAAGATTGCTCTGGATTTCACGGAGAAAACCCACACTCGCCTCCCTCTGCGCATGCCTGGGCACTTCTCTGCCATCGCTGCTCAGAGCAACAACAAAAGCCAAGCACTGAGAGCTGTCAGCTCTCCACAAAGTGTTCCAGCAGATCTCCCAGCTCTCAAACACTTCCACCTTTACCATGAAACCCAGGCAACACACAACTACCAGCTGATTTATTAGTTGCATGATATTATTTATGGTTGTTTATATTGCTTTTTTTCCTAAGGTTGTACATTTATCACCCAAACTGGACATGCAGCGCTGCTCTGAAGTGATACCTGCCCCAGCTTGCTACATTTTAATGCCAAATAAAGCAATCCTTAGATAACTGGTGCTTCTGCAAAGAGCTCTCTGATTAGAAGAGACCATTGAAGGTACACTCAAAAATCATTCCTCAGTAGCAACCTAGCAGCACATGAGTGGCAGATTATAGTGCTACACAAAAGTCTGCATGTGTTCATGGACACCCACGTCTCAGTAGGCGCTTAGAAAAGCTGCAAAGAGGAGAGGAAACAACAGTTAAGGGAAAGCCATTGAAAACGTCTGCTAAGAAGCCCAGGTATTGCAGGCTTGTAACCAAATTCTGGAGACTCAGTCCACCTCTTGGGCATTTAACCTGCTGGCTCTGAAATGGAGTAGTTGTCTCTTAGTCTTCGTCTGTACCATCTGTTAGCTGAAGGGAAAAGGTCTACACATAAACAGCAAATGGACACAAATTATAATCATTACCATGACACCTCATGCAGCACAGACTGCACATCCTCACCCATAATCATTGTGCATGACCTGCTCATTTAGAAGGGATTTGTGGTTACCATAGATCACAGGCTGAACTTGAGTAATAGTGGCATTTTGCTTTGAAGCAGACAAACAATAAGTCCAGCTGTATGAACAGGCATGACATATGCAAGAAATGGAGTAATCCTTCATTTCTACCCAGCATTGGTACATGCCCCAGCTTTCCACCAGTCTGGCAAAAATATAGACAAACTGGTGAGACTTCAAAGACAGCAACAAAAAAACAGAAAGAAGTAAAATGCAAAGCAAGTGTGTTAGCTGTCTGTAGAAAACTAGGGGGTACATTAAAGCAGTTCTGAAATGCATAAAAGGCTGCTGCCAAAAACAAGTTAATAAGCCATTCTCCACATACCGGGGCAACAAGAATAGGCTGCCTGACAGGCAGCAAGGGAAGCTTAGGTTAAACATCAGGTATGACAGATAAAACATGCATTATTCCACAAAAAAAAAAAAAAAAGACAGGAGATAAGACTGGTTTTCTTCATACTATTCATGGTTCTGTCTGTCTCAGAAGCTCTTTGCTTTACTTATTTAGAGGTACGCATTCCTGTTGGTTTTCATAGGCCCTTAGTGTGAGAAATTGGGAAGGTTTTTTTTGTCTGGGTTTGCTGACAAAGAAATGCCCAACTCAGGATTTTGTCCAACTCTGTGTGCCACAGCATCAGGGGAAACTGAAGAAGGGAAGGGACTGGACGCAGCAATGATGTCCCAGTCCCTGGGAGTTTCTCAAGAGAGATGAGATGAAGAAACATGAGGAATGGCATAGTCTAAGTAAACTATGCCTGGGTTAGGGAGATGTAATTACATGACTTCTGGAGGTCTTATTCTCATATGATTTCTGTTTGACTCAGAGGACCAGGAAGCCTCTAATGCAGGATTAAAAGCTGTGGTGGTTTTACTGTGCTAGGCAGCTGAACACCACAACCGCTCTCTCACTCCCCCTCCTTAGATGAGGAGGGGAAGAAGTAAAGGAAAGAACAGCTCACGGGTTGAGATAAGGATGATTTAATTAAAGGAAAAAAGAAATAATTATTAAGGAAAGATTATTATTAATTAAACAATTTAACTAAACAATTTAACTAAACAATTAACAGTTTAACTAAAGGGGAAAAAAGGAAAGGGGAAAAGGGAGGGGGAAAGGGAAAACTAAACAAAACAAGTAAAGGCTATGTGGAAGTGCAGAGGAAAGAAATTACTCTCTACTTCCCACAAATGACCGATGCTTGACCACGTCCTTGAAGCAGGGCCTCAACGCACGTAGCCGGTGTTCGGGAGGAGGACAGACGTTTTCCCAACGAGAGCCCACCCCTCCCCTCTTCCTCCTTTTTCCACCTTTTATTGCTGAGTGTGACATCATATGGTATGGAATATCCCTTTGGTTGGTTTAGGTCAGCTGCCCTGGTGATGTTTCTTTTCTCACATCTTTGCCCACCCCTAGGGGAGTTAGGGAGAGTCCTGATGCTGTGCCAGCACTGCTCAGCAGCAGACACAACACTGGTGTGATACCACTGCTGTTTTAGCTATGAGTGCAGAGCACAGCACTGTATGGGCTGCTGCAGGGAAAGTTAACATCCCAGCCCGACCCAGTACAAAAGCCTAGTGCAATTTATTCAGGTAGAATACCTGAAGAAACAGAAATACGCTTCTGGAAAGACACAGTAAGCCTACAGGTGAAGACTGAGAGTGGAAAAGCATCCCATGCCAGCTGATCCAGTAGCTAATCCACCTGGCTACTAAAAACATACTCAAGTTTGTTTTTTCTAAATGGAATCTGTTCAATACCAGTATGTGTCCATACACTGTGAGCAGCAGTTTTGCTCAGGATAGAAAAAAGACCCACAGTGAAGGAAATGCTATAGAGATAAAGGGGATTCATGCGTGGGAGGAAATCCTGACATGCTCTTTAAAATAGAAAGTAAAGCTGGTAGAGGCAAAGCCTGGGATCACACAGTGCCCGTGACCTGGTGCCGGTGACAAAGCAGGTCACAGGAGACTCCTGACAAACTCATCGACTTTAGACTTCATTGGACAGACCAAAATAGGGCTCAACCCTCAGGTGAGATAGACTAAAGAGATGGCGCATGATGCTCTGTGATGCTCCCCGTGGAGCTATCTCAGCACTTCGGGAATTGCTGGAAACTGTGATGTGGTGCTCTGGCACCTCACAGAAGTCTGTCAACAAACAGCCAGCAAAGAGGTGCTTAAAGATGGCAAACAAGGTCATGTGTCCCCACGCATTCCAGCCATGGGAACAAGAGCATACCAGGGTGGAAAGAGCACTGAAAATGCCCTCAGGAGCTCCGTAATGATAATACACAGGGCCTTGGCTCAGACCTAATAATAAACAGCAGTGATGATGACTCAGAGACCTCATATGTTGGCTGGAGCAGAAGAACAGAAGAGCAGGATGCCCCTGATGAAGGACTGGTTGCCCAGAGCAGGTTATTCTGCCTCACAATACTCACAATATCTGGAAAAAGAAAAAAGAAAAAGAAAAAGAAAAAGAAAAAGAAAAAGAAAAAGAAAAAGAAAAAGAAAAAGAAAAAGAAAAAGAAAAAGAAAAAGAAAAAGAAAAAGAAAAAGAAAAAGAAAAAGAAAAAGAAAAAGAAAAAGAAAAAGAAAAAGAAAAAGAAAAAGAAAAAGAAAAAGAAAGAGAAAAGGGAAAGGGAAAGGGAAAGGGAAAGGGAAAGGGAAAGGGAAAGGGAAAGGGAAAGGGAAAGGGAAAGGGAAAGGGAAAGGGAAAGGGAAAAAGGAAAAGGAAAAGGAAAAGGAAAAGGAAAAGGAAAAGGAAAAGGAAAGGGAAAGGGAAAGGGAAAGGGAAAGGGAAAAGGAAAAGGAAAAGGAAAAGGAAAAGGAAAAGGAAAAGGAAAAGGAAAAGGAAAAGGAAAAGGAAAAGGAAAAGGAAAAGGAAAAGGAAAAGGAAAAGGAAAAGGAAAAGGAAAAGGAAAAGGAAAAGGAAAAGGAAAAGGAAAAGGAAAAGGAAAAGGAAAAGGAAAAGGAAAAGGAAAAAGCCAGGAGACATCTCAGCTCTTTTCCTCTTCTTCCATGCAGAAGGCTCCACATATCAAACCACATCACAGCAGTGGAGGTTACAGTTCCACAGGTGTAACTTCTCCTACATCCCATATTAGACCAGCGGAGCCCTCCAAGATGTATTTCTATGTGCTCTGGGCTCCATACACAAGGAGGTAGTGGGGTCTGCTGCTCTGGCCCACATGGCCTGAAAACAGGAGAGAGGCTGATGCTCCAGCAGCCTGAGAGCAGGAGAATTACATACCTAGCACAGGATTTGAGCAAATTTGAACAAGCAAAACCCAGCCTGAGGATAACAAACTGCAGCTCTCAGCTCCCCAGTGGGATGGGGCAGCCTGCATAGTACAGCCCCAGGAGCATGGCTCCCCAGCATCCCTGCAGTCTCTGCAGGGTGGTCTGGTTTTCAGTTACAGGCACCAACCAGCCCATTAAAAGGGCAGAATTTTGCAATTATTTTTTTGTGGTTATATGGATAACAAGGATGTCCAGAGATATAGATGTTAATTCAACATACAAAGGTAATATGCCTTCCACAACTAAACCAATCTCCAGCTCAGGATAAACCTAATATAGGGCCAGAATGTCTACATATGCCATTGCTATGGCACAAGACATTGGAGGAGCAGCTAAATCTGGCCAGTGGCAGGGAGCTGGCAGCAGACTAGACAAAGCCCAGGTTAACCCCTCCTGGCATTTCCTCCTGGCATTGTGCCTCCTATTAGACCCAGAGATAACGCACAGGACATGCAGGGAAAGCTCAGTAGCAAATAACCTAATTAGAAGTGCAAGTCTCACATCCTCCTGGGGAAGAGCAGATCTGCTGAAGGTCAGCATCCTCTGTGGTCAGCAAGGCAGCGAGGACAGGGAAGCAGTAGGAGCCCTGCTGGCCCCCTTCTGCTGCACCCACCCAAGAGCCAGGGCTTTCTATGAAGAGCCCCAAAACACCATCCCTGAACCGATGCCAGCATTTGGGCAGGGCTTGGCGTTATTTTTAACACTTGTTCACATACTTATTTGGATGAATCCTGGGAAAAGCTTGTTACCAAAATAGTATGCTGTGGGCACTATTTATACACCCACTGGCAGCAGAGCAGGGTGCACTAAGGAGGGAAAGCTGGAAGACTCCCCCTTCCCTCCTCAATGCTTAGGAGCTGGGGATGCAGGGGGCCCTAAAACAGGTTTTGTTACTTGGGTCAGTCCTCAAGGAAAGCATCACCTGCAGAAGGCCTGATACCCTTGTCTGTCCTGTTTAGGAGACTGTCCCCCAGATAGGAGGGAAGACCAGGTACAAGAGGCAGGGGAAGATGAATGCTGTGTGCATGCAGGGGCAGGCACACCCCAGCTGCTGTAGAGAAGGAAAAAAAAAACAGGAACAGTTGTGCCCAAACACCAGCGAGGTCGGAATAAAATGCTGCTGCCCTCTCATTTTACCTTTCCTGGGCTACCACAGGCAAACCCAGCAGGGGGTTCTTGGTGAGCCCCAGTGAAGGTGTATATTGGTGGGCATTAAACGCCAGTGAGGCTGGCTGGAAAACAAGGCACCAGACCAAAAATACTGACTGGCCTCCAACCCCAGGGACAACAGCAGCCTCAGGCTTTTCCATAGCAAAACACATTGCCTTGAGGGACTGAAGGAAAAAGAAGATACTCTTTTGAGACTATTCAGAGAAAGGAGGCTCATCCCTTGTCTAATTTTATAGGGTTATTCTAGAAGAATAACTTCTCTCATGCCATTTCCATGAACTTCCTTGGTTTTTGTCTTCTGTGAGTCTCTTCTCCCTCTGCCCTTCTCCAAAGACTGAAGTCTTGGGAGAAGGGTGCCTGAAGACTGGAGGATAGCCAATGTCACTCCGGTCTTCAAGAAGGGCAAGAAGGAGGATCCGGGAAACTACAGGCCAGTCAGTCTCACCTCTGTCCCTGGCAAGGTGTTGGAACAGCTTGTTCTGGATGCCATCTCCAAGCAATTGGAAGAGAAGAAGGTTATGAGGAGTAGTCAGCATGGATTCACCAAGGGGAAATCATGCTCGACCAACCTCGTTGCCTTCTCTGATGGCATCACCAGCTGGGTAGATGGGGGGAGAGCAGTGGATGTCATCTACCTTGACTTCAGCAAGGCTTTTGATACTGTCTCCCATGACATCCTGATAGCAAAGCTGAGAAAGTGTGGGATAGAGGAGTGGACAGTAAGGTGGGTTGAGAACTGGCTGACTGGCCGAGCTCAGAGGGTGGTGATTGGCGGCGCCGAGTCCGGCTGGAGCCCTGTGACTAGCGGTGTTCCCCAGGGGTCGGTGCTGGGTCCGGTCTTGTTCAACATCTTCATCGACAACCTTGATGAGGGAATAGTGTCTGCCCTCAGCAAGTACGCCGATGACACAAAGCTGGGAGGAGTGGCTGACACGCCAGAAGGCTGTGCTGCCATTCAGCGAGACCTGGACCACCTGGAGGGCTGGGCAGGAAGAAACCAAATGAGGTTTAACAAGAGCAAGTGTAGAGTCGTGCACCTGGGAAGGAACAACCGGACATATCAGTACAGGCTGGGGGACGACCTGCTGGAGAGGAGCTCTGAGGAGAAGGACCTGGGGGTCCTGGTGGACGACAGGTTGACCATGAGCCAGCAGTGTGCCCTCATGGCCAAGAGGGCCAATGGGATCCTGGCGTGCATTAAAAGGAGCGTGGCCAGCAGGTCAAGGGAGGTGATCCTCCCCCTCTACTCTGCCCTGGTCAGGCCTCACCTGGAGTACTGTGTCCAGTTCTGGGCTCCCTGGTACAAAAAAGACAGGGATCTCCTGGAAAGAGTCCAGCGGAGGGCCACAAAGATGATACGGGGCCTGGAGCATCTTCCCTATGAAGAAAGGCTGCGAGACCTGGGTCTGTTCAGCCTGGAGAAGAGAAGACTGAGAGGGGATCTCATCAATGTGTATAAATACCTGAGGTGTGGGAGACAGAGGGGTTTGGCCAACCTCTTCTCAGTGGTTTGTGGGGATAGGACAAGGGGCAATGGCCACAAAATGGAGCACAGGAAGTTCCGAACCAGCATGCGAAAGAACTTCTTCACCATGAGGGTGTGTCCTGGTTCCAGTTAGGACAGAGTTAAGTAGCTCATAGTAGCTGGTAGGGTGCTATGTTTTGGATTAGGATGAGAAGAGCGCTGATAACATGCTGATGTTTTAATTGTTGCAGAGCAGTGTTTACACCAGGCCAAGGACTTTTCGGCTTCTTGCTCTGTCCTGCCAGCGAGCAGGCTGGGGGTGCAGCAGGAGCTGGGAGGGGACAGACCCAGGACAGCTGACCCAAACTGGCCAAAGGGGTATTCCATACCATCTGACGTCATGCTAAACAATATATAGGGGTGGCTGGCCGGGGTGGGGGGGCCGGCTGCTCGGGAATAGGCTGGGCATCGGTCAGCGGGTGGTGAGCAATTGCATTGTGCATCACTTGTTTTCTTACACATTATTATTGTTAATACTATTACCATTATCACTATTATTATTATTATTGTTATTATTATTTTCCTGTCTTAATAAACTGTCTTTATCTCAACTCACAGGCTTCACTTTCCCGTTTCTCTCCCCCATCCCAGAGAGGGAGGGGGGAGGGTGAGCGAACGGCTGTGTGGTGTTTAGCTGCCAGCCGGGTTAAACCACAACAGTCCTTTTGGCGCCCAACGTGGGGCTCGAAGGGTTGAGATATCGACAAATCTGACCAGAGTGTGTTAAACTAAAATTGGTATAAGTATTGGACCTGCTTAATAGTTGCTAGTCACGATGTTGATTGCCTTAATCTCCAGTCTGCTGTACCTGTATTCCAAATTGAGTTTTATGGTGCGTTACTTTCTGTATGTGCTCCCTGTTGCACTGTTTATCCTTTCCGGGCCCTGGTTTAAGATTGTTATGGTACTGTGCGGTGTAGCAATGGCTTATGAAATGATGAAATATCTGGTCACGACTCTAACCTGGTATTTGTACTCAGCACTGACGTCGACTCGTCGACTCTATACTTTGGAAACCATATCTCGGAAACTATTAGCAATTACACCTATTGCCTGTTTTCGTTAGGGAGCCAATCTGTGAAGGGGACAGGGGAAGACATGTTTCCCTACCTGTTCACTCTCCCTTTCTCCTTCACCACCACCCTCTTATCCCCCGAGCTAGTTACGGTGGTTCTCCGAGATGTTGAATATCCTTGGGATACTCAGACCAGCCTGCTCTTGTTGTTATGTCTCCTGAATGCGCTTCAGATTTTGTGGAGGGTTAAACAACTACTTAGGAATCTCATCCGGAGATCTGTCTTGAGGCGGGATAGTTGCGAGTGGCAGGGAGTGTGGGAGGATATGGGCAGGTTTCTAGAGCAGTGGTCACCTCCAGTGTTTTGGACATTCACCCCTGAACAACTGCAAAATCCTAAAAAGCTGGCAGAATGCTTGAAAAAAAGGTGTCATGACTCTGGCAGTTCCAAAGTGACACAAATCACTGTAGCGTGCTGGGGTCTGGCTTGTGCCTATCGAGCTGCAATTGATGCTACTAGCAACCTAGCTCCCGCTCCTGCAGCCGCTCCAGCTCCTGCAGCCGTTCCAGCTCCAGCTCCTGCAGCCGCTCCAGTTCCAGCTCCTGCAGCCGCTCCAGCTCCAGCTCCTGCAGCCGCTCCAGCTCCTGCAGCCGTTCCGGCTCCTGCAGCCACTCCAGCTCCAGCTCCTGCAGCCGCTCCAGCTCCTGCAGCGACTCCAGCTCCAGCTCCTGCAGCCGCTCCAGCTCCTGCAGCCGTTCCGGCTCCTGCAGCCGCTCCAGTTCCAGCTCCTGCAGCCGCTCCAGCTCCAGCCCCTGCAGCCGCTCCAGCTCCAGCCCCTGCAGCCGCTCAAGCTCCAGCCCCTGCAGCCGCTCCAGCTCCAGCTCCTGCAGCCGCTCCAGCTCCTGCAGCCGTTCCGGCTCCTGCAGCCACTCCAGCTCCAGCTCCTGCAGCCGCTCCAGCTCCTGCAGCGACTCCAGCTCCAGCTCCTGCAGCCGCTCCAGCTCCTGCAGCCGTTCCGGCTCCTGCAGCCGCTCCAGCTCCAGCTCCTGCAGCCGCTCCAGCTCCAGCCCCTGCAGCCGCTCCAGCTCCAGCCCCTGCAGCCACTCAAGCTCCAGCCCCTGCAGCCGCTCCAGCTCCTGCAGCTGCCCCAGCTCCTGCAGCTGCTCCCACTCCTGTGGCTGGGTCAGAGAAACGAGCTGTAGCAGTGCAAGTTGACCCCGCAGAGGGTATTCCAACCCCTGTGGCAGACCCTGTGTCTGGGTCAGAGAAACGAGCTGTAGCAGTGCAAGTTGACCCCGCAGAGGGTATTCCAACCCCTGTGGCAGACCCTGTGTCTGGGTCAGAGAAACGAGCTGTAGCAGTGCAAGTTGCCCCTGTAGACAAGGTGAAAAAATGGTATAGAGGCTCAGGTCGTTTAAAACGCAGACAGTCTTCTGCTAAGTCTGGGCGTAGTGAAGACGAGGCTGGGCCATCAAAGGTGCAGGAGACTGAAGATGAGGATGAGGATGGCGAAAAATCAACAGTAACTACCCGGACTCCATACCAGCCATCAAAGGTGCAGGAGACTGAAGATGAGGATGAGGATGTCGGAAAATCAACAGTAACTACCCGGACTCTACACCGGCCATCAAAGGTGCAGAAGACTGAAGATGAGGATGAGGATGTCGAAAAATCAACAGTAATTACCCGGACTCTATACCAGCGTGAGCTACGAGATGTGCGAAAAGATTTTGGTTGCTGTATAGGCGAGCAGCTTGTCACCTGGCTGCTCCGGTGCTGGGACACGGGAGCCAATTATGTGGAATTGGAGGGCAAGGAAGCCAGGCGGCTGGGATCCCTTGCTAGGGACGCATGCATTGACAAAGCAATTGGAGATGGAGCACGATCTCGCAGCCTCTGGAGGCGTCTCCTGTCAGCTGTGAAGGAAAGGTATCCCTTCAAGGAAGAACTTGTATGTTTACCAAGCAAATGGACCACCATGGAGAAGGGAATTCAGTACCTGAGGGAATTGGCCGTACGGGAAGTAATTTATAAGGACCTAGACGACGCACAAACATCCGCAGATCCAGATGCAGTCCAGTGTACACTACCCATGTGGCGGAAGTTTGTACGGAGTGCCCCATCATCATATGCCAACTCATTGGCAATACTAGCCTGGAAAACGGAGGAGAATCCCACAGTGAATGAAGTGACTAAAATACTCCGGCAGTACGAAGGAAATCTCTCCTCTTCCCTAAAGGCCTGTGTCTCAGCTGTGGAGAAACTCTCTGAAGAGGTCCACCAACTTAAAGAGAATTTATCTTCCCCTCCACCTGAACGAACCAGTGTCCACCAGCTAAAAGAGAATGCTTTGGAGAAACTTTCTGAAAAGATCCACCAACTTGAAGAAAGATTATCTTCCCCTTCACCTGAACGAACCAGTGTCCACCAGCTAAAAGAGAATACCTTGGAGAAACTTTCTGAAAAGATCCACCAACTTGAAGAGAGATTATTTTCCTCCCCACCTGTACAAACCAGTGTCTCAGCTATTAGGGGTAAACGTTCATCTATGCAAGGAAGACAATATGGTGGGCACACACCCCGTGCCACCCTGTGGTTTTACCTACGTGACCATGGAGAGGACATGAGAAAATGGGATGGAAAATCTACTGCGACCCTAGAGGCACGGGTACGTGAATTGCAAAGGAAAACAAGTGGGAAAAAGGAGTTCTCTGAAAGGTTTGCTGCTCCAACTTCCAGCAGGCAGTCCTTTAAACACAGAAATGAAGATTCTGACCAGGACTAGAGGGGCCCTGCCTCCAGCCAGGGGGAGGAAAGGGACAATCGAGTTTATTGGACTGTGTGGATTCGATGGCCTGGCACGTCAGACGCACAGAAGTATAAGGCTTTGGTAGACACCGGTGCACAATGTACTCTAATGCCATCAAGCTATAAAGGGCCAGAGCCCATCTGTATTTATGGTGTGACGGGGGGATCCCAGCAGTTAACTGTATTGGAGGCTGAAGTGAGTCTAACCGGTAATGAGTGGCAAAAGCACCGTATTGTGACTGGCCCAGATGCTCCGTGCATCCTTGGCATAGACTATCTTAGAAGAGGATATTTCAAGGACCCAAAAGGGTTCCGCTGGGCTTTTGGCATAGCTGCTTTGGAGACAGAGGACATTAAACAGTTGTCTACCTTGCCTGGTCTCTCAGAGGACCCTTCTGTTGTGGGGTTGCTGAGGGTTGAAGAACAGCAAGTGCCGATCGCTACCACAACTGTGCACCGGCGGCAATATCGCACCAACCGAGACTCCCTGAGTCCCATCCATAAGCTAATTCGTCAACTGGAGAGCCAAGGAGTGATCAGCAAGACTCACTCACCTTTTAATAGTCCTATATGGCCAGTGCGAAAGTCTAATGGTGAGTGGAGACTAACAGTGAACTATCGTGGCCTGAACGAAGTCACGCCACCACTGAGTGCTGCAGTGCCGGACATGCTAGAACTCCAGTATGAACTGGAATCAAAGGCAGCCAAGTGGTATGCCACAATTGATATCGCTAATGCATTTTTCTCCATCCCTCTAGCAGCACAGTGCAGGCCACAGTTTGCTTTCACTTGGAGGGGAGTCCAATATACTTGGAATCGGCTGCCCCAGGGGTGGAAACACAGCCCTACCATTTGCCATGGACTGATCCAGTCTGCGCTGGAGCAGGGGGAAGCTCCTGAACACCTGCAGTACATCGATGACATCATTGTGTGGGGTGACACTGCAGAAGAAGTTTTCGAGAAAGGGAAGAAAATAGTCCAAATCCTTCTGAAGGCCGGTTTTGCCATAAAACAGAATAAAGTTAAAGGACCTGCACGAGAGATCCAGTTTTTAGGAATTAAATGGCAAGATGGACATCGTCAAATCCCAATGGATGTGATCAACAAGATAACAGCTATGTCTCCACCAACTAGCAAAAAAGAAACACAAACTTTCCTAGGTGTCGTGGGGTTTTGGAGAATGCATATTCCAAATTACAGTCTGATTGTAAACCCGCTCTACCAAGTAACCCGTAAGAAGAATGCTTTTGAATGGGGCCCTGAGCAACGACAAGCCTTTGAACAAATTAAGCAGGAAATAGTTCATGCAGTAGCCCTCGGGCCAGTCCGAACAGGACCAGATGTAAAGAATGTGCTCTACACCGCAGCCGGAGAGAATGGTCCCACCTGGAGCCTCTGGCAGAAAGAACCTGGGGAAACTCGAGGTCGACCCCTGGGGTTTTGGAGTCGGGGATACAGAGGATCTGAAGCCCGCTATACTCCAACTGAAAAGGAGATATTGGCAGCATATGAAGGAGTTCGATCTGCTTCGGAAGTGGTCGGTACTGAAGCGCAGCTCCTCCTGGCACCCCGACTGCCGGTACTAGGCTGGATGTTCAAAGGAAGGGTCCCCTCTACACATCATGCAACTCATGCTACATGGAGCAAGTGGGTTGCACTGATTACTCAGCGGGCTCGAATAGGAAACCCCAGTCGCCCAGGAATCTTGGAGGTGATTATGGACTGGCCAGAAGGCAAATACTTTGGGATATCATCAGAGGAGGAGGTGGTTCGTGCTGAAGAAGCCCCACTGTACAACAAGCTACCGGAAAATGAGAAGAAATATGCCTTGTTCACTGACGGGTCCTGTCGTATTGTGGGAAAGCATCGGAGATGGAAAGCTGCTGTATGGAGTCCTACACGACGAGTTGCAGAAGCTGCTGAGGGAGAAGGTGAATCGAGTCAGTTTGCAGAAGTAAAAGCAATTCAGCTGGCTTTAGATATTGCTGAACGAGAAAAGTGGCCAGTTCTCTATCTCTATACTGATTCATGGATGGTAGCAAATGCCCTGTGGGGGTGGTTACAGCAATGGAAGCAGAACAACTGGCAGCGCAGGGGCAAGCCCATCTGGGCTGCGGCATTGTGGCAAGATATTGCTGCCCGGGTAGAGAACCTGGTTGTAAAGGTACGCCATGTAGATGCTCATGTGCCCAAGAATCGGGCTACTGAAGAACACCAAAACAACCAGCAGGTGGATCAGGCTGCTAAGATTGAAGTGGCTCAGGTGGACCTGGACTGGCAACATAAAGGTGAATTATTTATAGCCCGATGGGCCCATGACACCTCAGGCCATCAAGGTAGAGATGCAACCTACAGATGGGCTCGTGATCGAGGGGTGGACCTGACCATGGACACTATAGCACAGGTTATTCATGACTGTGAAACGTGCTGCAATCAAGCAAGCCAAACGGTCAAAACCTCTTTGGTATGGAGGACGATGGCTGAAATATAAATATGGAGAGGCCTGGCAGATTGATTACATCACACTCCCTCAAACCCGCAACGGCAAGCGCCACGTACTTACAATGGTGGAAGCAACCACCGGATGGCTGGAAACATATCCTGTGCCCCATGCCACCGCCCGGAACACTATCCTGGGCCTTGAAAAGCAAGTCTTATGGCGACATGGCACCCCAGAGAGAATTGAGTCAGACAACGGGACTCATTTCCGAAACAACCTTATAGACACTTGGGCCAAAGAACATGGTATTGAGTGGGTGTATCACATCCCCTATCATGCACCAGCCTCTGGAAAAGTTGAACGATACAATGGACTGTTGAAGACTACACTGAAAGCAATGGGTGCTGGGACATTCAAAAATTGGGATACACATTTGGCAAAGGCCACCTGGTTAGTCAATACCAGGGGATCTGCCAACCGAGCTGGACCTGCCCAATCAATCCTGTTACGCACTGTAGAATGGGATAAAGTTCCTGTAGTGCACGTAAGAAACATGCTGGGTAAAACAGTCTGGGCTACTCCTGCCTCAGGAAAAGGCAAACCCATTCGTGGAATTGCTTTTGCTCAGGGACCTGGATGCACTTGGTGGGTAATGCAAAAGAATGGGGAGGTCCCGTGTGTACCTCAAGGGGATTTGATACTGGGTGAGAATAGCCCATGAGTTGAATTGAAGTATGTTAATTATTATATGATAATGTATGTCCTCACTACCATGATTGCTATATATCATAGATGAAAATGGTGATTAATTAGAATGTATTGGACAGAGTGTAACCTGAGCATGACATAAATGGTATGGAATAAGGGGTGGATATCTGTCCTGGTTCCAGTTAGGACAGAGTTAAGTAGCTCATAGTAGCTGGTAGGGTGCTATGTTTTGGATTAGGATGAGAAGAGCGCTGATAACATGCTGATGTTTTAATTGTTGCAGAGCAGTGTTTACACCAGGCCAAGGACTTTTCGGCTTCTTGCTCTGTCCTGCCAGCGAGCAGGCTGGGGGTGCAGCAGGAGCTGGGAGGGGACAGACCCAGGACAGCTGACCCAAACTGGCCAAAGGAGTATTCCATACCATCTGACGTCATGCTAAACAATATATAGGGGTGGCTGGCCAGGGTGGGGGGGCCGGCTGCTCGGGAATAGGCTGGGCATCGGTCAGCGGGTGGTGAGCAATTGCATTGTGCATCACTTGTTTTCTTACACATTATTATTGTTAATACTATTACCATTATCACTATTATTATTATTATTGTTATTATTATTTTCCTGTCTTAATAAACTGTCTTTATCTCAACTCGCAGGCTTCACTTTCCCGTTTCTCTCCCCCATCCCAGAGAGGGAGGGGGGAGGGTGAGCGAACGGCTGTGTGGTGTTTAGCTGCCAGCCGGGTTAAACCACAACAGGGTGACGGAGCACTGGAACAGGCTGCCCAGGGAGGTTGTGGAGTCTCCCTCTCTGGAGATATTCAAGGCCCGTCTGGATGCCTACCTGGGCAACCTGAGCTCTGGAGTATCCGAGCACCATGCTGGAGCAGAAAGGGAGACAGGGTTTGATTTGCCAGTGTATAGGTAAAAACAAGATGGATATATGCATTTTCTTCCCATGTAGCAGTATACTGCTTGGTCATCAGAGCCACAGAAGAATGCACAATCAAACCGGATATGCACTACTAACTGAAGCACTCTCTCCAGGTGGGACAGGACTGATCACACCACTTTTAGCAGAACAACTGGAAGGGATCAGCTCCTACCTTGCCAGATACAATCTCCCCAGATGGTGGGCTCAGCTCGCTCTGGCTGGGAGTCAGGCACAGCAGCAACTGCATGAGAGCAGCAGGAGGAACACAGCATGTAGAGCCAGCGATAATCCAAAGCAAACCCAGCTTGTCCCCGTGCTGTCTTGGGGATCAGTGAGCCTGGCTGGGGGGGGTCTCCGCCGGCAGTCCCCCCTGTTGTTGCAGGATGGTGGGACATGATGACAAGGCGCTTCTTCCAGACGGGAGACGGCTCAGGGATTCCTCCAGCTGCCGATCACCTGCCTCTCCTCAGGGACAGCGGTGCCAGGGTTCTCGTCTTGCTCCCTCAGCATGTGGGCAGGAGAGACTAGTGAGGGCTGTGGGCTGCTAGCAGTGCAAGAGCCAGATTGCTAATGAAAACCCCAGTGTAAATACAGATGCACTCTGGAGAGGACTATGGCAGAAATGTGGCTCATGTTACAGAGAGCTATTTAGAGCAAGCTCAGAAAGAAGCCAGTGTGATGGGACTGTGCCGCCGACTCCACCGCCTGCCCTCTCCCGCAGTGGGGTGGGAGGGCAGCTACCGGCCGTGGGGACACCCAGCTCCATGCTCCCTTGCAGCTCCTACAACTCCAGGCACAGCAACTGAGAGCAGGAATGCAGACCTATGCGGTTTTCCACCCTGTGCCCAACATGAGATACTCCAGCCCCACACCTCCTCTGATGCATGCTACTCCAGGAGCCCATCACGGCTGGGAAGAAAAGCATTGCTCCATCCATGTGTGTGTGAGACCAGCTCATGGGGCAGCAGTCCACCCTCACTGTCCATCTCCCCATGCACAGGGGCTCCCCGGTCACTGGGATTTACCATCTTTCTCCAGTTCACTGCCTCTGGTACCGCCTGCTAAGATTCTTCTTTTCCCTTCCATTTCAGGGTAATTTATCAACTGGATTGAAACTTGGACCAGATAAGGAAGATGGGAAGGATAGGGATTAGCTCAGCAAAGAAGTAACGTGTCAAAGGGTTTGGGGGCTTTTCTTTTTTGTCCCCACAGCTGGAACCAGCAGTAGAGGGGTTCAGCAGGTTTCAACTACCACCCACTAAACTAGCACTGAAAGACCTCAGCAAGAGGCTGAGAAGGAACTGTTTCAGGGTGCATACCTAAACGGGCACAGCCTATTTTCAGTACAGCTGGTGCCAGACAGGCATACAGCTCACATCAGTGACCTCTGGGTGGCACCAGTGACAAAGAACAGGGAGTCCATAGAGTTTGGTAGCAACTGATGTGTATACTGTAGAGGCTGGGGAGATCTCTGAAAAAATACCATCTAGCCTCAAAAGAAAAAGGTTGAAAACAGCTGACTTAGGTCAATCACATTGGTGAATACTGTTAACCTAGCTTCAAGGAGAGCACAAGGACCCCACTGTAACAGGTCTATGCCTTGGTGATGCCTACAAGCATGGCCCATCTAGCCAGGCATTAAGCCAGCCCAAAATGCTCCCTATTGATGAGAACAGCCTGGCTGCATTACCTGTTGTCCCCTGTTCCCAGAAAACTGGGGAAGGACAGTTGGGGTTAAAACTCCTTGTTCTGCACCTCCTGATATCCCTTCCCCAGGCTACAGTGAGTAAGGTGCTTTGTGCTTTTCCCTTCCATGGTGCAGAGTCTCCACCACTGCACAGCCCAGCTATGCTTGGGTTGGGATACTCTCCCAGCTCTGGGATGCTCTTGCTCAAAAATAAAGGGAAAACTCCCCAATGTAGCAACAGTAAATCTGGTGCCAGGTGCCAGTCCCCAGGTCTGTCTGAAACAAAATGCAGCCAGGACTGGTTCTCCAAGGACCTGTTCATCAATAGGGGCTCCACAGAGAGGCTGCCTCTCCAAACATGATGAGCCTTCATGATTTATTCCTGCATAGTGACAGACTGGTTCACTGCTATGCAAGACAACACTGAAGCCATATCTTCAACCAAGAGGCTTCTGCAGCCAAATTGGTCTCAGCCAGGGAATGGCTAACCACTGGATAGTTCCAAACAGTTTTAAAACCATTCACAACAACCCAGGCTCAAATAAGGCATCTGAAAGTGTTTAGATCAAGGCTGCAATAAGGTTTACAGCATCGGCAGCAACTGCAGTCCTGCTGAGGTACAAGTGAGAGGCCTGCAGCATCCACAGCCTGCCACAAGCACTGACCTCGTCTGGGGAACACTGGCTGCAAGTTCTCCCCTTTGCCTTCTGACCACACCCAGAGAGATGGAAGAAAGTGATACCCACGGAAGATGTGGTTTAGGAATCTGTACAGCCTGGACTCGTCTTGCTTTAGAAGCTGCTCCTCCCTACAAGCACTGTTCCACCTTGGTCTGACCTGCTGCCCACGGTCACTGGAGGAATCCAGACACTACCGGAGAGGACAGGCATGGTCAGCATTGCTTCATGGGAGTTTACTTTCCCAGCTCTAGCTGCGTAAAACCTCAAGCAGACCACTACCCTGTCCCGTGCCTCAGTTTCCCCACCTGTGAAATAAGCATCATAACACCAAGTCTCTGCAGCTGTTGTGAAGTTAAGTTCATTATGGGACGCTTGCAGTCTGGAAATAGTTATAAGCATTCTGCAAAGCTCATTTTCCACTCATAAAGCAGACTCCTTGTGGCTTTCCCAGGCATACATGCCACTGCTCTCAGCTTCCTTCGTCCTCACCAAGGACTGTATGCAGCAAAGACAGCGATCCCCATCGGCCCCAAAAGCAGGAGCTTGGGTGCCTCTCCCAGCTGTGTCCAGACCATCTGCCAGGCAGGAATGCAGTGCATCAGCTGAGGACTGGAGGAGAGCTGTCAAGGCAGTGGAAGGGCTGGGGCTGCACCATGCTGGAATTCCAGCAATGCGCAAACACCTGTCCTCCTGCACCAGGAATGACTCCTCCCTGTCCCAGACCAGGCTGAATCACTGGAAATACCAAAACAATGATGAAGTCATGTTCCCCGAGCAAGGAACTGGAGCCAGATATAGATGCATGGAGAAGCATGCTAAAAAGGGACTCGATGTACAGGCTGGAAGCTCTGGCAGACAGGCACCCCAGGCATTTGTCTCATTTAAAAAAAGCTTGAGGCTGCCAAGAGGCTTTTTTTTTTTTTTCTCTCTCTCTCTGCAGGGAGCAGGGATCTGGGCAACACTACAGGGGCTTTAAACTCTTTATCTGGCCCACTGAAAGAGGCACAAACTTTAGAGTGCATAGATTTGCATTCAGCTCTTTACAAGAATAAGGCAGAATTAAAATTATGACTCAGTTCCACATCCAGCATTCCCCAAATCTCCGTCTTGCTGTGATGCCAGACTCAGGCTTCAGCAGTTAAGAATCCACCTGCAACAAGCTGAATGACAGACAAAAATCGCATGACCATTATTGTCTGGTTGCTTTTGCTACAGCCTCAGCCAGCTTCCACAGAAACAAAACATTGGTTTGGTAAGTTTTCAGTGGGGTGAGTAGCAAATAACGGCAGCTCCTGCTATTGGTCCTAGAAGTAGCATCTCAGGCATTCTGCCATCAGCAAATAGACTTTTCAAGGCAGTGCATTTCCAGCCCTTCACAGTTCTCAGTGGAGGGAGACTGGAGATATTTATTACTGAGATTGTGGAGGAAATTACAACACAGAACTTGGAAAAGATGGAGGAATACACAAGCCTGCTCTTTGCCCTTTCTGTATGGCTAGACATTTGGATGGATAACACAAACACCCAGCACTATATGAAGAAGAGGCTCGAAGAATTCAGATTTTGTTCCATCAGGACATAAATCATATCCTAACCAGAAGCCCAGGGGAGCAGAGATAGGAGCAGACAGCCAACACCTCGCTCCTCTCCTGGCTGGGCAGCAATGGCTGGCTGAGCTGGTGTGCTCTCTGCAACAACCACAGCTGTGCCTGGCACACTGCTGTGCCTGCACCAGTCTCTTCCACCTGCAAGTGCTTTCAGATTTGCTAAAAAAAAAAAAAAAAAAAAAAAAAAAAAAAAAAAAGATGTTTGTTAGAAAATTTGCAGTGTGAGGTCTGTCCTCCAGGAGGAGGAAGGGAGGGAAGGAACCAAGGCTGAGACGCAGCAGTCACAAGTGCAATGATGGAGTATTATACCTCCCTGCTTGGACGTAACTTATTGTGGCATCCTCTGGGAGAAGCATTGCTCCGGGGACATCAGCTCAGCTTGGATGAGACACAAGCATTACCAAATCCATCCCAGCCTCTTCCATGGCAAAAGTGCTGCTATGCTGCAGGGGAAACTGAGACCTACGCGGCCCCCCCAGGCAAAGGCTGCGGGTGTTGCTGCCACCACCCCATCCAGCCAAAGGCACCAGGACTCCCACCACCCCAGACAGAATTTGCTCCTTTACCTCTGCCTTCCCTCCAGAGCAGTGACAGAGGAAAAGAGTGACAAGAAAGAGCACAGACAGGCGTTGCCCTTCCTCTGATAAACCGGAGCGGGGCAGACTGGCTGGCTCGCTTTCCCAGCCTGACAGAGGGAGACAGCAGAGGACTGCAGCAGGTGCCATATCACCGATGTGAGAAACTAAGTTGTGTTTTTGCAGTAGAGAACTAATTTTCTGTATTCCAAGGTAGTTGTATAGTCATAACAAGGAGAAATGCTAAGTAGATAAGTGGACAGTAGAAGGCCTCACTGTTCCAAAATAAGGTGGAAGCTTGAGAAAAACAGGATGAGCAGTGTGAGAACAGTAAAACAAAGATCACAAGTTCTCAAAACATAAGAAAGGAGAAAGTAAAGGGTGGAAAAAAAGAAAAATTGTACATATATGGTATAGAGGAGCGTCAAGTAGCTTGTGAACCTGTAGTACTCAGCCAATGAGGAAACAGGGGAGGTGATCAGGTGTCAGATAATAGGGAATAAAAGGTTATGATTAGTTTACTAAAATGTGTTCCTAATTGACAGGACACCCACCATTGCAATTGCGAATAAAATAGCTTCACAGAAGAGCCTGTCTGAAGAAAATTATTTGAGATTTTTCTCACAATTTGGGGGCTCGTCCGGGGTCTTGTCGCCTGCCGAAGATTTCTTGCCACCACAGACAGGAAGGTGCACCCCACTGATTTCAGCGGTCCCGTCGGGGGTGGTGGGTTGTCTCGGTATGGCTGGCAAAGGACTGAGACTGTTAATCTGAAGACAGGCTCTGCGAAGCTCTGGGGAGAAGGGAGGCCAGCACTGACATACACAGACACAGCCCAGAGATAGTTCAGCCTGGATCGGGAACAGACACGGGGATTACTGCTGAAAACCCAGACCGGGAAGCCGTGCACGGACCGAGGTAAGGGAAACTTTACCGTATCTTGCCTCGGGCTGGGTTCGGGGAGACTCTTGTGTGGAGTGTGAATGAGACGCACTTTCAGTGCGAAGCGAGTGTGGAGTCCCGATCCCCGAGGTGCTGTAGTCCCGCGAGGGGACGAAAGAGGTCCCCTTGGCTGGAGAGGGACGAAGAGAAAGAGAGACGAGCGAAAGAGAGTCTCGGGGGTTTGGGCCCTTAGGTGTACGGTACCCCGAGCACGGTGAAGTGAGGTGCTCGGCAGTACACCCCACCTCTGTCCTAATCCTAGGTGAAGGCGTGTGGTACCCTGTGGGTGATCAAGTCCACAGCAGCATGTCCGGAAGAGATGGGGATTAAGGGTTCCAAGAGTCAGCAGGGTGGGGGTGGAGACCCCGGGATTGTGCCTAAAGATAGCCCTTTGGAGAGAATGATAAGGATTTGGAAAAACAACCCAAGAACTAGGGGAAAAGATTAAAAAATATATATAATTAGAAAATGGTTTGATATTGCGTAATTGTCTGGCCTAAAAAGCTAATAAAAGGAACTTCAGTATTTTGGCCAAAATACAGGTCTGATCAAAATTCAGGCTTGAAATTTATATGTAAAACAATAAGGTTCCATTTTCGGAGGAGGAATCAAGTTATGCTCCCTGTAATCCTAATATTGCACCGGAGGCAGCGGCAGCTGCTCCAGGAGGGGAGACAGGGACTGCAATTGATGCTGTCCCTGGAGAAGTCACGCCGGGGAGTGCGGAGCGGCAGGAGCGGAGGCTGGGGCCTCAGGGCCGTGCAGGGCCGAAGTGAGGCCGGTGCCACTCCCCCCTTACCAGCAGAGAGGTTAGGAGTTTTAAGAAGGAAATGAAGTCTTTAATTGAGGGCCTAGCAGAGCAGTCAAATCCGTTTCTAAGGCCTAATTTGTATTCCGGGGGGGGAAATGTCAATCTTGAGTATGTTATTCCCTGGAGAAGAATGTTTAGGAGGGGAATGATTCAGCAGGCAGCTATGCAAGAATGGGAAAGAACTAACACCCTCCCCCCCCTCCAGACCGAGAGTAATTCCGATAGAGCAAAAATATCTGCTTATCTAGCTGTGATAATAACAACCCACAACATAGAAATCATATGAGAGACTCGGGGTCAGAATGAGAAAGTACTCGTGGATGAATCCTGAGGACCCGGTAGCCCAAGGGCTCTTTAAAGTTCATTTTGTGATTAAAGCCTGGCCAGATATGCAGAAAAAGCTCCAGAAGGTGGGGGGATGGAGTGAACAGTGTGGGTAGTATGAAGGTGCACGCCAGGAGGGGAGATGAGAAGGAAAAGCAGAGAGCAAAACAAATGGTATTCACAGTGTACTGGGTAGTGAGGCAGAGGGGGAGATAGAGGGCTCAGGATGGAAAGGAGAGGAAGAGAGACAAAGGAATGGCAGGCAAGGAAAACTACCTGTGTTGCAGCCTAAATCCTAGCAGGGACAGGCTTTGAGAAGATGTTTTAAGTGTGGCCAGACCAGCCACTTCAAATAGGAGTATCCGGAGTGGAAGAAGGAGGAGAGATTGCTGTTATAATCGGGGCTTCTCAGAAAGCTAGTTCCCTGATAAATGAAAAAGTGTACCTCAAGGGTTCCTCAAGTGTACCTCAATAGGGATCACTCTACAATTATCGTTACGGGCAAAACAGGCTTAGCATAGGAAGATTAATAAAATTTATTACGTATTGCTGATGGGCTGGAGCAGTGAGAAACAAAGAAACAAGCTGGGGGCACCTTCCCCCATCCACTCTCTTCCACCTCTTCCCTGCCCTGAGTGGCATGGGGGGGGCCGGGAGTGGGGGCTGCAGTCAGTCCGTGGTGCTTCGTTTCCACTGCTCCTTCATGGTCACTCTCCCCCCTGCTCTGTTGTGGGGTGCCTGACTTGCGGAAAACAGACTCCACAATCAGTAAGATTGTAAAGTAGGTATGTTTATTCAGCGCTGGGCGGCACGGGGGGTAGTCCCGCCAAAGTCGTGCGCACCTGACGCGGCAACTTGCCTTGGTTATATGCAGTAAAGAGTTACATATGCATGAAGTTTCACAATACGCCTATACATACTCATAACCTGTCCCCGCTTCGTATTAAAATTAGTTCCAAGGAGTCATTTCCATAAACTCCTCCCATCTGCGCTTGCGCAGTGTATTCTGGTGGTGGTCGTCGGGGGTCGTGGGGATGAAGATTGATGACTCTTCCTCATCACCGCTAGTTGACCTCTTGTCTCTGCGCAGACTCAGTTGCTTCTTGGATCTTGTCCATCCACAGGAGCAGTTTCTACCAGTTTCTTAAGATAGGCTCACACTCTTATTAAGAGACTGACCTTGGTAAAGGGGCCCAAGGCTTCTTGCTTTAATTAATTTGCACAAGCACCATAGTTAGTCCTAGTTTCATGCCGTCAGCACTCTATCTCTACTTGATAAGATTCCCCTAACTCTCTCTCTCATGCCGACCTTCCTGGGCTGGTCCTGTGTGGGTTTCTCCACGGGCAGCGAAAAACGGGCTCTTTGGGAGCTGCTCTGGTGTGGGGTCCCTCTCATGGGGTGCCGACCTTCCTGGGCTGTTCCTGAATGGTCTGCAGTGTGGAGATCTGCTCTGCTGTGGTACACTATGGGCTGTGGGGGTCTGCCTTCCCCACCAGGGGCCTCTCTGTGGGCTGCAGGGGGGCTTCGGCTCCGGCACCTGGAGCACCTCTGCACTGCATTCCCCCTCCTCTGCACTGACCTTGGTGTCTGCAGGGAGGTTTCTCACTCCTCACTCTCCCAGCTGCTGTTGTGCAGCAGTTTTTTTCCTTTTCTTGGATGTGCTCTCATAGAGATTTAAACTGCATTGCTCATGGCTTGGCTCTGGGCAGCGGTGGGCCGCTTTGGAGCTGGCTGAAACTGGCCCTTATTTATCTAACATGGGGCAGCTGCTGGATTCTTCTCACAGGGGCTACCACTGCAGCCCCCTCCACTACCAGAACCTTGCCATGTGAACCCAATACACTGAGGCAGCTAGGTCATTACTGGTCTGTAAAGTATCAGGGCTTAAATTAACTAATGAAACCCTAAAAAGTGATGGGGGTAGAAGGGACTGGGATAACAGTGCCACTTTTTGGGGACACCAAGCTGAGACTAGGGATAGAATGATCACTGGGCAATTATTTTATGCACCCGAGGCAGGGACTAACTTGTTGGGAAAGGATTTGATAATGAAATTGGGCATTCAAATAGTAAATTGTTAGGCTGGAATAACAGTGTTATTAATGGAGTGCTCTCAGGCCCTGAGAGCAAAGATATATTTGCCTTTGAGTGGAAAGACCCTGAAATGGGGGTGGAAGCAACAATACAGATGGACAATTTTACCTCAGGGGTTCACAGGGCCACCAATTTATTTGGGCAAGTTCTAGAACAAATTTTGGAGCAATTCCAACCTCCAGAGGAGGTGTTACTGTTACAATATGTGGATGATCCTTTATTGTCAGGACAGGAGAAAACAGCTGTGAAGGAAGCCACTAACAAGCTATTCGGCTTTCTGGGAAAACAGGGCATGAAAGTATTGGAAAATAAATTAAAATTCGTAGAAAGAGGAGTCAAGTATTTAGGGCATCTGGTGTCTGAGGGGGAATGAAGACTAAATCCAGAGAGGATTCAGGGAATTTTTGAGCTACCCCTACCCAAAACCAAAAAGAACTAAAATATTTTAAGAGAAAGAGGTTTTTAAGGAATTAGGAGTCACGAAGCCCAAAGGAAAAAACAGATACTCCCCGAGGGGAGAGAAATGCTGAATAAAGTGCTAATGAGGCAAATATTAACTGTTTTACATCAAGAGGGTCATTGGGGAATTCAAGCATCGTGTGACGCTGTGCTATGGAAATATGTATGTGTAGGAATATATATATACTCTGGCTGAACAAGCATGCAGGAGTTGTGTAGTATGTCAAAAGGTAAATAGGAAAATTATCTGCAGTCAGCCCAAAGGAGGGCGAGAACCAGGAATTCAACACTTCCAAAATGTACAGGTAGATTTTACAGAGCTCTTTAGAGTAGGTAGATTTAAATACTTGTTAGTCTTGGTCGATCATTTGTCAGGGTGGGTGGAAGCTTTCCCTTCAGTATCTGCTACTGCGAACATAGTAACTAAAGTAATTCTAGAACAAATAACTCCCAGGTATGGAATTGTTGAAAATATTGACTCTGATCAAGGAAATCACTTTATGTCAGAAATATTGCAAGGGCTAATGTGGACTCTAGGAATTAAGTGGAAATTTCACACTCCTTGGCATCCTTCCTCTTCTGGAAGGGTGGAGAGGATCAGACAGTAAGGAAGCAATTGACTAAGTTCTGGAAACTCGGCTTTTGTTGGATTTGCACCCAGATGCCTAGAAAGATTGAAAAGGCCTTGTCCCTGATTGCTATTTCCAGCAGCAACTGTGTCTGGATTCTCTAGATTTCTAAAAATGACAGATCATACTCAGTCCTGGGAAGGAATAGATTTTGAAGTTGAGCTCCCTACACACAATCCTGGCTACGCCCGCCATTGTAATCACGAATTAAATAGCTTCACAGAAGATCCTGTCTGAAGAAAATTGTCTGAGATGTTTCTCACACCGAGAGGGTATTTCTAATCTCTGCTTGGGCAGATGTCTCCCTCCATCATCTCCGTGCACACCATACAGCTTGGCTTCTCTGTCCCCCTTTCTCATTAGGATGTGGCTCAAGGCAGCTGGACACTCAGCCCTACTACTGTCCCCTCGGAGCCTGTGCTGCTCCATCTCAGCGGGATACCCCGCCGTGGCATGATGCAGGGAGCTGTGGAGCTTCGCATGGGACAGCTCTGATGCTAACTTTCATGCTCTGCTCCAACCCTCCCAGCCCCTCACCCGATCACAGACACCTGCTAGATACACCACTGGCTTTGCCAGACAGAGTCTCAAAGCCATGTGTGTGGTAGCACAACCATGCCAGCAGTAGGATGGCTGCACTCCGCATCCCAGCACTGAGGGGGGATTAGCAGCACACCAAATCCGTGCTCACATGCTGCCATCTGAACCATGTTTTGCCCTGGCACTTGTGGGGGATCTGGGTGCAGTTTGAACCAGCCACTGTGACACCAGCCAACAAGAAGTTCTTGCAAAGGACACCAATGAGTTGCCCACGAGATACCGCTACCATAGTGCTTACACAGTTTCTTAAGCAGAAAATTCTGAAATCTCAAAGCAATTGTTTTAACAGACAGGTTGACAGCATCCTAAGGCAGTGTCCTCCAACAACAGTCTTTACAGCTTGGCCCAGGCAAAGATACTGGTGTCAGCAGAGCATTTGTAAGGGTTATCCGTGGTGAGAGATGGTTCAGACAGGTCCTGAGGAGGACACACGCTGCCCTCCCCAGCTCCACTGAGGACTCAGTAGGAAATGCAGAGTCCAGCACAAGGCATAAGGGCTATGAAGATGATCAGTACATACCAATCCCAGGCACATCAAATGCGAGATGTGGAAACCAATATTCCCAGTCCAGACAAGCACACACAAGAATGGGAAGATGGGGAGAAACTGTGGGCTTCAGATGAGCAGCAGCTATCACAAGCAAAATCCCAACCAGGCTTCATGTTCCAGAATCAGAGGAACAGCGACGTATACTCAAGAAACACCCTTGTATGTATCCTTTGGTGAAGAACTGGGAATTAAGTGTTCAGCAGAAGGCAGGTTGCGTGAGTCCAAGAAGAACTGGGGGAAGCAGCCTCCCTGAACATCTGGGAGGGACAGAGCAAGCAGAAAAACTCCTCCCAGCCAAGTTTCCCCTGAAGTGTTCCAAGTCGAGCTGGCAAACCCACAGGATCTGATGCCTGGCCCAGCTTCAGCAGAGCTAACCACAGGAAACAACATCAGGCAGCTACATCTACATACAATAACTTCATTTCATTGATTCCACAGAGATACCTTTGCCACAGCAGCTTGATGGAGTGGGGAAAGGGTGAAGGAAACACTTCATCTATCCCTCATCCCTGCAAAATTTTGACTGCGATCCCAGCAGAGAGATAGAAAGGAGGTTTTAGCAAACCATAAGCACTATGAGCGGACTGGGTTATTACATTTTGCAGCTCACTTGAAAAAAGAGCAGACATACTGCTCCCTGCACACCGCCCAGCCACCTGCTCTGCCAACCCACTTGATCTGCAGCACAACCAAGCCACTGTAGAGGAAAAAAACAAGAAGCCAGGCACCCTGAACAGCCAAAAGTGTCAGACAGCATCTGCTGCCCCAGCAAAAACTGAACCAGAAGCAGAACTGCAGGTGTTGGAAACCACAAACCAGGCTCACACCTTTTGAATATTAATTGTTCCCTTAACCACGGCCTGCAGGTTGTTGAGGACTCAATAGCCAGCAGGTAAGGAAGCCTCTAGGTGTTGCCAAGCCAGAAGGATGCAAAACCATTGCTCAGTGAAAGGCCACCAGACAGGAACCTGGCCTAGCAGCCTCTCTGAAGCACATAACTGGGAGACTTTCAGACTCCGTTTCTTAAACATGAGACTACAAATTAGTTTTTTTTAATACAGACCTGTATTCTGCATGGAATGAATGGCCTGACGGGGGGTAGCACTCTGCTCAAGCTGACACAAAAGACTTCAGTTTAAAATTCAGGGCAGCTACTGACTCCCTGAGTCACCTTGGTCTGCACACTCCTGGTCCCAGTGCCTGCTGAACAAGACGGTGCTGATCCTCCCCACCTTTCAGGAGAGACGTAAGGCTCAAAGATCCCAGGATCTCTGTCATAAATCCCAAAGCTAAGGGAGGCAAACGGGGATTTGTGCAAAAAGTCAGGCTTCTTTTATTAAGTGCCTAATACGGATGTGAAAGCAGGATGCAGCCAGCAGCAATACCATTGGCCTTCCCTCAGGGCATAGCACTCGGATCAGACAGACATCTTTGGTGCCGTGCATGAGGTGGCCACCGGTGACAGCTCTTCCAGGTCTGCCCCAGCTTGGCATGCAAGTCAGGGACCACCCGCTCTCACAGCGCAAATCTGCAGCTCCGCAACACTGCCTTCCTGGGGGCACAGATAGCTGCCCCCGAAGCCAAAACTTACAGAGGTCCTACCACAAGGCAGCGGTAGGAAGGTTTGTTTTCCTAATTCAGAGGAAGCCTGGCCCTGCTCCGATTTCCTGCAACATCTTGTGGTGCTGGGAGGGCGTGGAAGAGGCCAGGTCCATTTATAGCCCCGGAGTCTGGCAGAGGGCTCAGCCCTGTGCAGAAAGGCTCAGCGCAGCCAGCTCCATCCAGCATGAGCAGCTGGGCAGGGGGGATGAGAAACACTTCCCTTCAAGCTGGGAGCCACGGGAGAGAGGATGCTCTTTCACAATGCCAGCCAGAGAAAAAAACATCCTCTACTTCTGTGCGAATTATAAAAAGTAGGACAGCAGCAGGCTAGCTTTGGAAAAAACAAACTGCAGCTGAGCTGTCGCTACAGTCAGCGGCACTCTTGGATCAAGCCTGGTCAAAACGACTCCGTACCCTTCTTCTGAGCCCTGTACCACAGCCACTTCAGGAACCCAGTCCAGAGCACCGAAACAGGGATAGAGGCGGATCCTGGGCAGGGGGCTGAGGCTGGGAACTTGCCTTTGCTAGGAGGAATGACAGCTCCCTCACTCCAGCATGTTCACAGTGGCTGAAACATCAGCAGATGCAGATAAAGCCCTTACACACACAAATCAGCGCATGGATCAACACACACAAATCCATGGGCCCCGAAGGGATGCATCCACGTGTGCTGAGGAAACTGGCAGAGGTGATTGCCGAACCGCTCTCTATCATCTTATATATCTATATCTATCTATCTATATATATATCTATATATATCTATCTCTATCATCTATCATTGCAGACGACACCAAGCTAAGTGCGTGTGTCGATCTGCTCGAGGGCAGGAAGGCTCTGCAGGAGGATCTGGATAGGCTGGAGCGATGGGCTGAGGTCAACTGCATGAAGTTCAACAAGGCCAAGTGCCGGGTCCTGCACCTGGGCTGCAACAACCCCAAGCAGAGCTACAGGCTGGGAGATGAGTGGCTGGAAAGCTGCCTGGCCGAGAAGGACCTGGGAGTATTGGTGGATAGTCGGCTGAATATGAGCCAGCAGTGTGCTCAGGTGGCCAAGAAGGCCAACGGCATCCTGGCCTGTATAAGAAGCAGTGTGGCCAGCAGGTCGAGGGAAGTGATTGTGCCCCTGTACTCGGCTCTGGTGAGGCCGCACCTCGAGTACTGTGTTCAGTTTTGGGCCCCTCGCTACAGGAAGGACATGGACGTGCTCGAGCGAGTCCAGAGAAGGGCGACCAAGCTTGTGAGGGGTCTGGAGAACAAGTCTTACGAGGAGAGGCTGAGGGAGCTGGGCTTGTTCAGCCTGGAGAAGAGGAGGCTCAGGGGCGACCTCATCGCTCTCTACAGTTACCTGAAAGGAGGCTGTAGAGAGGTGGGGGTTGGTCTATTCTCCCACGTGCCTGGTGACAGGACGAGGGGGAATGGGCTAAAGCTGTGCCAGGGGAGGTTTAGGTTGGATATTAGGAAGAACTTCTTTACTGAAAGGGTTGTTAGGCATTGCAATGGGCTGCCCAGGGAGGTGGTGGAGTCACCATCCCTGGAGGTCTTTAAAAGACGTTTAGATGTAGAGCTTAGGGATATGGTTTAGTGGAGTACTTAGTGTTAGGTCGGAGGTTGGACTCGATGATCTTGAGGTCTCTTCCAACCTAGAGAAATCTGTGAATCTGTGAATCTTTGAAAGGTCCTGGAGAACAGGAGAGGTGCCTGAAGACTGGAGGATAGCCAATGTCACTCTGGTCTTCAAGAAGGGCAAGAAGGAGGATCCGGGAAACTACAGGCCAGTCAGTCTCACCTCTGTCCCTGGAAAGGTGTTGGAAAAGCTTGTTCTGGATGCTATCTCCAAGCAATTGTGTGGTGGTTTTACTCGGGTGGGCGGCCGAGCTCCACCACAACCGCTCTCTCACTCCTCCTCCTCAAAGAGGAACGGGGAGAAAACATGATGAAAAGGGCTCAAGGGTTGAGATAAGGACAGGGAGATAGCTCAACAATTATCATGACGGGCAAAACAGACTCAGAGTAGGGAGACAGTAAGATTTATTACCTACTACTAACAAGCTAGAGAAGTGAGAAACAAAGGAAAGAAACCAAAAGCACCTTCCCCCCCATCCACCCTCTTCCACCTCCTCCCCCCAAGTGGCACAGGGGAATGGGGGAACAGGGGTTATGGTCAGTCTACAGCGCTTCTTCTCTGCCGCTCCTTCTTGATCACTCTCGTCCCCTGTGCTGTGGGGTCCCTCCCACGGGATGCAGTCCTTGCTGAACTGATCTGGCGTGGGCTTCCCACAGGCAGCAGCTCTTCAAGAACTGCTCCAGATATGGGTCCGTACCACGGGGTCCATCCCTCCGGAGCGAACTGCTCCAACCTGGATCCCCCACGGGCAGCAGCTCCTGCCAGGTCACCTGCTCCTGCGTTGGCTCCTCTCCACAGGCTACAGGTCCGGCCTGGAATCTGCTCTGGCAGGGGTCTTCCACAGGCTGCAGCCTCCGTCGGTGCAGGTTCACCTGCTCCACCGTGGTCTCCTCCACGGGCTGCAGCACGGAACCCTGCTCCACCGTGGTACTCCATGGGCTGCAGGGGGACAGCCTGCTTCACCATGGTCCTCACCACAGGCCGCAGGGGACTTCTGCTCCAGCGCCTGGAGCACCTCTCCCCCTCCTTCTTAACTCCACTTAAACCTCTGAGACAGGCCCAGCAGCCATTCCAAGCCCTAAAATGGGCCCCAAGGCTGAGCCAGGGAAACAAACTGTACCAGTGTCGGTTGCACCCATAACCAAGGTGAAAAAATGGTATAGAGAGTCAGGTCGTTTAGAATGCAGAGGGTCTTCTGCTAGGTCTAGGTATAGAGAAGACGAGGCCGAGCCATCAGAGGAGCAGGAGGATGAAGATGAAGATGTTGCAAAAACAGCAGTATCTAGCCGAAACCTATATGAGCGTGAGCTACGAGATGTGCGAAAAGATTTCAGTCGCTGTATAGGTGAGCACCTTGTCACCTGGCTGCTCCGGTGCTGGGACACTGCAGCCAATAGCCTGGAATTAGAGGGCAGGGAAGCCAGGCAGCTGGGATCCCTTGCTAGAGGTGCAGGCATTGACAAAGCAATTGAAGATGGAGCACCAGGCTACAGCCTCTGGAGGCGTCTCCTGTCAGCTGTGAAGGAAAGGTATCCCCACAAGGAAGATATTGTATATCAAGTAGGCAAGTGGACCACTATGGATAAAGGTCTCCAGCACCTGCGGGAATTAGCTGTACTGGAGATGATTTACAGTGATTTGGACAATGCCCAGACACCTAAAGACCCTGATGAAGTCCAGTGCACAGCATCCATGTGGCGGAAGTTGGTACGGGCTGCACCCTCATCACATGCCAGCACACTGGCAGCAATGGATTGGGAGGAGGGGATGGGGCCAACAGTGGATACTATGTCCAACCAGCTCCATAAACATGAAGAAAATCTCTCTGCCCCAGTACGGGCCTGTATTTCAGCCGTGAAGAGACTGTCCCAAT
The DNA here is from genome assembly GCF_964034855.1 of Anser brachyrhynchus. Lineage (NCBI taxonomy): Eukaryota > Metazoa > Chordata > Aves > Anseriformes > Anatidae > Anser > Anser brachyrhynchus. The sequence continues at coordinate 24,433,476 of NC_137704.1, read as the reverse complement.
GGTTAGAAGAACACATAACTTCCTCCTCACCAAGATGGAAGAATCTTTCAGCCATTAAGTGCCAGCATTCTCCAGCTCAAGCAAGGGAGCTCCAGCTCCCGTCAATCCGGGACGCACACCACGGGCTACCTTGTGGTTTTATTTACGTGACCATGGGGAAGATATGAGGAAGTGGGACAGTGAACTGACCTCGGCCCTAGCTGCTCGGGTACATGAACTGTGGAAAGATACAGCAGCAAGAAAAGAGGCCCCTAGGAGGATCGCTGCCCCAGTTTCTGTTGGGCAGTCCCCCAGAGGCAGTAGAAGGGCGAGTATTACTCCTGACCCTGACGAAGAGACCTCTGCTTCACATTTGGAAGAATTAATTGACAGATGCTCCAACCAGGACTAGTGGGGCCCTGCCTCCGGCCAGGTAGAGGAGAGGGACATCCGGATTCACTGGACTGTGTGGATTTGATGGCCTGGCACAACGGAACCGCAGAAATATAAAGCTCTAGTGGACACAGGCACACAGTGTACCCTAATGCCATCAGGCCAGCAAGGGGCAGAACTCATCTGTATCTCTGGAGTGACAGGGGGATCCCAACAGCTAACTGTATTGGAAACTGAAGTGAGTCCAACTGGGAATGAGTGGCAAAAGCACCTCATCGTGACTGGCCCAGAGGCTCCGTGCATCCTTGGCATAGACTACCTCAAGAAAGGGTACTTCAAGGATCCAAAAGGGTACCGCTGGGCTTTTGGCATAGCTGCCTTGAGCACAGAGAAGATTAGGCAGCTGTCTACTCTGCCTGGTCTCTCAGAAGACCCTTCTGCTGTAGGATTACTGAGGACTGAAGAACAGCAAGTGCCAATTGTGACTACAACTGTGCACCAGTGGCAATATCGCACCAACCGAGACTCCCTGATCCCTACCCATGAGTTAGTTCATCATCTGGAGAGTCAAGGAGTGATCAGCAAGACTCACTCACCTTTTAGTAGTTCTATATGGCCAGTGCGAAAGTCTAATGGCAAGTGGAGGCTAACGGTGGACTATCATGGCCTGAATGAAGTCATGCCAACACTGAGTGCTGCAGTGCCAGACATGCTAGAACTCCAGTATGAACTGGAATCAAAGGCAGCTAAGTGGTATGCCACAATTGATATCGCTAATGCATTTTTCTCCATCCCTCTGGCAGCAGCATGCAGGCCACAGTTTGCTTTCACTTGGAGGGGCATTCAGTACACTTGGAATCGACTGCCCCAGGAGTGGAAACACAGCCCTACCATTTGCCATGGACTGATCCAGACGACACTGGAACAGGGAAGCTCCTGAACACCTGCAGTACATCGATGATATCATCGTGTGGGGTAACACAGCAGAAGAAGTTTTTGAGAAAGGGAAGAAAATTCAAATTCTCCTTAAAGCAGTCTTTGCTATTAAACAGAATAAGGTCAAGGGACCCGCACAGGAAATCCAGTTCTTGGGGGTAAAATGGCAGGATGGACGTCGCCATCCTCGCCCACAATCCTTGTGGGATTTTGGAGAATGCATGTTCCAGGCTATAGTCAGCTTGTGAGTCCTCTATATCGAGTGACTCGAGAGAGGAACTCTTTTGAGCGGGGCTCCGAGCAGCAACAGGCCTTTGAACAAATCAAACAAGAAATAGCTCGTGCAGTAGCCCTTGGGCCTGTCCGTACCGGACCAGCTGTGCAAAACATACTTTACACTGCAGCTGGGGAGTATGGGCTCACCTGGAGCCTCTGGCAGAAAACCCCAGGAGAAACTCGAGGTCGACCTCTGGGGTCCTGGAGCCGGGGCTATCGAGGATCAGAAGCCAATTACACCCCAACTGAAAAGGAAATATTAACAGCGTATGAGGGGGTTTGAGCCACTTCAGAAGTTATTGGTACAGAAGCACAATTCCTCTTGGCCCCACGGCTACCTGTGTTACACTGGATGTTCAAAGGGAAAATTCCCACTACACACCATGCAACCGACGCTACATGGAGTAAGTGGGTAGTGTTAATTACACAGCGGGCTCGAATGGGAAAACCCAACCGCCCAGGAATCCTGGAAGAGATCATGGACTGGCCGGAGGGCAAGGATTTCAGAGTACCAACAGAAGAGGTAACCCGTGCTGAAGAGGCACCACCATATAATGAGTTGCCAGAAGACAGAAAGCAGTATGTGTTGTTCACTGACGGATCCTGCCACATGGTAGGGGGCCATCGGAAATGGAAAGCTGCCGTGTGGAGTCCCACACAACGAGTCGTGGAGGCCATGGAAGGGGAAGGCGAGTCGAGTCAGTATGCAGAAGTGAAAGCCATACAACTGGCCCTAGAGATTGCCGAAAGAGAAAAATGGCCAGTCTCTACAATGACTCATGGATGGCAGCAAATGCTCTGTGGGGGTGGCTGCAGCAATGGAAACAGAACAACTGGCAGCGCAGAGGTAAACCTATCTGGGCTGCTACCCTGTGGCAAGATATTGCTGCCCAGGTAGAAAACCTGGCTGTAAAGGTATGTCACGTAGATGCTCACATGCCTAAGAATCTTGCCACTTAAGAACATCGGAACAATGAAGAAGTGGATCGAGCTTCGAAAATTGAAGTAGCTCAGGTGGACCTGGACTGGGGATGTAAGGGTGAGCTGTCTGTAGCTCGATGGGCCCATGAAACATCAGGACATCTGGGGAGGGATGCCGCATACAGATGGGCTCGTGATCGAGGGGTGGACCTGACCACTGAGGCCATCACACAGGTCACCCATGAGTGTGAGACCTGTGCTGCAATTAAGAGAGCCATGAGGGTAAAGTCTCCCTGGAATAGGGGGAGATGGTTTGGATTTCGATATGGTGAGGCCTGGCAGATTGACTACATCGGACCACAAAAGACAAGCCTTTGAACAAATTAAGCAGGAAATAGTTCGTGCAGTAGCCCTTGGGCCAGTCCAAACAGGACCAGATGTAAAGAATGTGCTCTACACCGCAGCCGGGGAGAATGGCCCCACCTGGAGCCTCTGGCAGAAAGTGCCTTGGGAAACTCGAGGTCGACCCCTGGGGTTTTGGAGTCGGGGATACAGAGGATCTGAGGCCCCCTACACTCCAACCGAAAAGGAGATATTGGCAGCATATAAAGGAGTTCGATCTGCTTCGGAAGTGGTCCATACTGAAGCGCAGCTCCTCCTGGCACCCCGACTGCCGGTACTAGACTGGATGTTCAAAGGAAGGGTCCCCTCTACACATCATGCAACTGATGCTACATGGAGCAAGTGGGTTGCACTGATTACTCAGCGGGCTCGAATAGGAAACCCCAGTCGCCCAGGAATCTTGGAGGTGATTATGGACTGGCCAGAAGGCAAATACTTTGGGATATCATCAGAGGAGGAGGTGGTTCGTGCTGAAGAAGCCCCACTGTACAACAAGCTACCAGAAAATGAGAAGAAATATGCCCTGTTCACTGATGGGTCCTGTCGTATTGAGGGAAAGCATCGGAGATGGAAGGCTGCTGAATGGAGTCCTACACGACGAGTTGCAGAAGCTGCTGAGGGAGAAGGTGAATCGAGTCAGTTTGCAGAAGCGAAAGCCATCCAGCTGGCTTTAGATATTGCTGAACAAGAAAAGTGGCCAGTTCTCTATCTCTATACTGATTCATGGATGGTAGCAAATGCCCTGTGGGGGTGGTTACAGCAATGGAAGCAGAACAACTGGCAGTGCAGGGGCAAACCCATCTGGGCTGCTGCATTGTGGCAAGATATTGCTGCCCGGGTAGAGAACCTGGTTGTAAAGGTACGCCATGTAGATGCTCATGTGCCCAAGAATCGGGCTACTGAAGAACATCAAAACAAGCAGCAGGTGGATCAGGCTGCTAAGATTGAAGTGGCTCAGGTGGACCTGGACTGGCAACATAAAGGTGAATTATTTATAGCCCGATGGGCCCATGACACCTCGGGCCATCAAGGTAGAGATGCAACATACAGATGGGCTCGTGATCGAGGGGTGGACCTGACCATGGACACTATAGCACAGGTTATTCATGATTGTGAAACATGTGCTGCAATCAAGCAAGCCAAACGGTCAAAGCCTCTTTGGTATGGAGGACGATGGCTGAAATATAAATATGGAGAGGCCTGGCAGATTGATTACATCACACTCCCTCAAACCCGCAACGGCAAGCGCCACGTACTTACAATGGTGGAAGCAACCACCGGATGGCTGGAAACATATCCTGTGCCCCATGCCACTGCCCGGAACACTATCCTGGGCCTTGAAAAGCAAGTCCTATGGCGGCATGGCACCCCAGAAAGAATTGAGTCAGACAATGGGACTCATTTCCGAAACAACCTTATAGACGCTTGGGCCAAAGAACATGGTATTGAGTGGGTGTATCACATCCCCTATCATGCACCAGCCTCTGGGAAAGTTGAAAGATACAATGGACTGTTAAAGACTACACTGAAAGCAATGGGTGCTGGGACATTCAAACATTGGGATACACATTTGGCAAAGGCCACCTGGTTAGTCAATACTAGGAGATCTGCCAACCGAGCTGGACCTGCCCAATCAAACCTGTTACGTACTGTAGAAGGGGATAAAGTTCCTGTAGTGCATGTAAGAAACATGCTGGGTAAATAAGTCTGGGGTACTCCTGCCTCAGGAAAAGGCAAACCCATTCGTGGGATTGCTTTTGCTCAGGGACCTGGATGCACTCGGTGGGTAATGCAAAAGAATGGGGAGGTCCGGTGTGTACCTCAAGGGGATTTAATACTGGGTGAGAATAGCCCATGAGTTGAATTGTATTATGTTAATTATTATATAATACTGTATGTCATCACTACCATGATGACATACATTACATTACTATATGTCAATGTCCTATTAATGGTATCACAGTAACAACCACACAGATACTGCTGAATGAATTTTGATAGAACTGGACAAGCAAAGCGATGTGATGGAACGAGAATGGGCTTCAACGTGTGACAATCCAACATCACACACCATCTCTTCTGCCCTGAAAGACTGCTGTGACAGATGGAGCCCGAAGTCAGTCATGGACTATGCAAACTCAGTGGACATTCTATATACCATAGATGAAAATGGTGATTAATTGGAATGTATTGGAAAGGGTGTAACCTGAGCATGACATAAATGGTATGGAATAAGGGGTGGATAACTGTCCTGGTTTTAGCTAGGATAGAGTTAATTTTCCTCCTAGTAGCTGGTAGGGTGCTGTGTTTTGGATTTAGGATGAGAAGAATGTTGATAACACACTGATGTTTTAATTGTTGCAGAGCAGTGCTTACACCAAGCCAAGGACTTTTCAGCTTCTCGCTCTGTCCTGCCAGCGGGCAGGCTGGGGGTGCAGCAGGAGCTGGGAGGGGACAGACCCAGGACAGCTGACCCAAACTGGCCAAAGGGGTATTCCATACCATCTGACGTCATGCTAAACAATATATAGGGGTGGCTAGCAGGGGTGGGGGGACCGGCTGCTCGGGGATAGGCTGGGCATCGGTCAGCGGGTGGTGAACAATTGTATTGTGCATCACTTGTTTTGTACATATTATTATTATTATTTTCTTTTATTTTCTGTCCTAATAAACTGTCTCTACCCACAGGCTTCAGTTTTCTCGGTTCTCTCCCCCATCCCAGAGAGGGAGGGGGGAGCGTGAGCGAACGTCTGTGTGGTGTTTAGCTGCCGGCCAGGTTAAACCACAACACATCACCAGATAGGTAGATGGGGGGAGAGCAGTGGTTTCGCGTTAAGGGGTGTAGCCGATTAATTTTGATGGGCCCATACTTTATGCTCCTTAGGATAAAGTATAGTTCCATTATGACTGAGTCCTAATGCAGTGATTGGATATACATTGTATATGGTGGCATTACTTATGGTAAGTATAAAGGCAACAATTTTATCACTTTCTGCATAGTAGGTAAAGTTGGCTAATTGCCACCATGCTTGAAACTCCTTTTCAAATTCTGAAGCATTATCCCGAATCAATTCTTGAATTTCAGTGGGTAAAGTTCCTCTTTCTCCCTCTCTAATAATAGCTGCTGCTACAGATTGTATCCATAACTGCGCTTGGATGCAGCTCAAGGCAAGGGAGGTATTGCCCTGAGTTTTTCCAAGGGCATTTACAATTAATTGATGATCATTTTCTTCAGTTTGTTTTCAGTGGGGTAAAATGTCTGATAGAAGCCATTGACTTGCTCCTAAGGCCAATAAGGATGATTTCATTGGTCGTTCCAATTTCCTTAGGTCATCTGTAGTAGCAGTTATTTAATATACCTAATCCTGTTCCCAATCTACCCTTTTTAGAGACCAGATAGGGTTAAAAAGAACTTGTTGCTGTCCCACATTTTTAAATTATGTAAGGACCTGTGCTGAAGATGGAAGGAGTCAGATTAACGTAAGGCCGAATTGGTGTATTTTCAAATATCTGCGAGGGCAGAGGCTTCTTATCCTTTGCAGTCGACATAAATTCAAATAGTAATTCTGTGCCTCTGTAACCCCAAAGACAGTACACAATTATAGGTTTGGTGAAAGTAAAATTGTACCAGCAATCAAAATTTGGTTCAGTTATTTTGGTACAATCAGTACTATAATTTTGTGGTCTGGTAGAATCAGCATAAATTGTCTTAATTTCAGTCGGCCTATTGTAAGCAGATCCATTAGTTATTCGGCAACTGATTTGTATTGTCTGGCCAGACGTGGCTTGAAGTTCAGCCATTTGAAGAGAATCATTCCAACTCCATTCATCTTTTGAAAATATTTTGTTTCCGTGTAGAACTAAAGTAGAGAGATTTAGGTCCTTTTTGTTTTGAGATGTTCCAGTGATTGCGCTATACTGTGACTGCACGGTTAGATGTCATGGTGAAACACCTCAGCTCCGTGCACAACCACAGTATCTAAGTTTCCTTTGAAGTCTGTAATTGCATCAAGGTCAGGGTAAAGCATAGCATTATTAATCCAAACTGTTGATTCGTCATCCTCCAGCTGTCCGTATGCAGTTCACTCAGGATTCCTGTGAACACAAAAGAAAATAAAATATGCTTGGTTGTATTCAACCGGCAGGGTTAGAAAGAGGGTGAAATAGCAATCTTTGACTTCCCATGTGTAGAGATATTTGGGAGTAGTTAGCACCATTGCTACTGTTAGATGCACAGAAGGCTTTCACTATCTCTGCCATGTTTGGAACTGCGGCAGTCAAAGGTGTGGTGTTAGCATTTAACTATCTGTAATCCACTGTAAAATGCCATTGCCTGGTTGGTTTCTTTACTGGCAACACCAGTGAATTGTAAGGTGAATGAGGCCTTTTAATAATGCCTCTTTCTTCCAATTCTGTTATCACCCCGTCAATCCCCATAAGTGCTGCTGCTGGCAATAGATATTGCCGAACATTAGTGATTTTAGTGGGGGGTAAGGATATGGATGTTTGTAACAGACTCAGTCTCACTGTGCCTGAATCCCTTTGATGTGTCACAAAACTCCACACAGTTCCATCAGGGAGTTTCCACATACGGCCATGCAGTATGTCAAATCCTAAAATATTAGTATATGCAGCACTGACTAATACTTCTACCCTGGTTAATTTTTGTTCCTCTGGCAACCAGAGTGAAATTTTTGCAGTGGGGCATTGTTTTTCCACACCATCGATTCCCGTGAATTTAACCCTGCGTAGACCAGATGTTATGCTCAGGGTTTGTGCTGTCTCGTGTAATTACTGACATTTGGGCCCCCAGTGTCAATAAGAAAATTTACCAATATTTTTTGGGGTCCAGCGGGAATGGCAATGATAGGGTCAGAGTGTTCATTAGAGAGCCATTGAATTGCTAATACCCGCCGAGCAGGGTGGCTCACTGCCCTCCCCGGGGATAGGAGTTTTTTTGCTGAGATTCTGCTTTGTCAATTAGGCTTGGTACTAGGTGTACTTTCCTTACGGACTGGGTTTTTTTCTGTTAGGCAGTTCTCCTCATCTGGAATATTTTTCTTACCCAGAAATTGGACTAATGTACGGAGGTCCTCCATAGAGGCACCATGCAAGAATGGTCGGGGTGCACCCAAAGCTAGGACCTTACGCCACAACTCATCCCTTTCTTTATTAAATTTGAACCTCTCTTTGAATTTGGGGTATCTGGGATTTTGAGTGTGGATTTGGCGGACTCGCCGAGGGTGATCTTGGGACTTAATACTGGATGAACTAATCCAGCCCATTCGGCGTCCGTATTTATCTATGTCTTGTATAAATTCACTCCAGGTGGGAATGGGGGAGTTTGGATTCCACCTACGACCATGATCATCATCCCTACGAGCAGCTAGTATGCGATCCTGGGTATGTGCTACAAACATCTTAAGACAATCAGGGAGTCCACGGATGAGAGGGGTTAATCGAGCTGGGTCAATAGGAGCTAACATCGGGGATTTCCTGAATTCATCTCTTTCATATATCGCCTGAATGCAGGCTGCTTTCTGTACTGCTACAGCCAGGTCAGAATAGCTTGTGGCTCTAATTTCCAGGGGTTCCCCTCTCTCCTGGGGATCTATACCACCTGCCCAGTATGCCATCCATGCAGTTATAGAGTAATTATGGTCTCCTGGTGTGGTGGTTAAAAATACTCCAGGTCCCCAAAAGCCTCCTGCCTCTTCCTCACTCAACATAATTTGATCTCCTCCTTCAAGAGAAACTCGCCACACATAATCAACTTCCGATTCTCCGGACCGCCTTGAGAACTTTTCCTGTATTTTAACCAACTCTGCTGGTGACCATGGAATCGTTCGCACAGTAGTGCGTATTTCATCATCATCATCAACAGTCGTCTCAGTCTTAACCAAAGGTCTCAAGGAAATCAACTGAGGTTCAGAATCAGCAATCTCTTTGACACCATCATCACTGTCAAACCAGAAATCACCATCCCAGCTTTCAGGGTCTGCACTATGCAGCAACCTACGAATCTGCTTAACCAGAGTAGAAGGCTGTACTTTATTTAACAGATGACTAACTCTCTCCAGCAATTGTTTAAGATGATTATTCTCACTCACAAGTTTATCATTTTCAGTCACAACTTTGTCATTCTCAATCAAAAGTTTATCCACTCTGATTCCTAATGTTTTCCCCGTCTCCCTTTCAAAGGCCAATGATGACTTCAACACCTCATTCTCTGATTTCAAAGCTGTATATTCCACATCAGAAATCAGTTTGGGAGCAGGAGTTTCCTTAGCTTCCTGCTAAGCACAAGACAAACAGGCATCTAACACAGCACAAATCACACCTTTACCCTTTCGTTGTCCGATCTTTCGTGAAGCCTGACACTGCTCAATACTTTCTACCACTTTCTCTTGATTTTTCCAAAATTTTTGGGCACACCCCTTCCCCACCTGGGAAGGGAAACATTTGCATTTTTGCAACAGTTTATCCATAGCAATCCTGCTGACTACGCCAATTTCTCTGTCGCATTAAGGGGTGTAGCCGATTAACCGTTACGGGTCCGGTCGGATTCAGGGTACTGAACTACCACAATCACAGATTCACTAATAAGGCATTAACCAATATGGGTCTGGTCGGATTCAGAGCACTGAACTACCACGGTCATGGATTCACCAGTAACGTATAACCGCCCTTACTCTAGCCGTGTTCAATGAGAACTATCATGGCTACGAACAATGCACAATTTATTACAGCAACAGGTACACAGGTTCTTTGGATTACCGGTGATAGTTACTGTCTGCAAAAGCAAGCTAGCATGCATGAAATACACAGGTGCGCAGCCTGGAAATTAACGTGTTAAAAGGCACAAAGACTCTATAGAGATTTCTAAGTTTCCGCGGAGAAACACTGTATAACCAAGTGTTCAAATCTCACCCAAAGGCATCCCAATGGGGGGAAAGAGACGCTCAGCCCGTCGACTGATCCCAGGAGTCAGGAGGTCCTCGGGATGGTATATTCCCTCGTGATGGTATCTCCCCTGACGGTGGTATCTTAATGACAGTATCTTCCCCTGACACCCCCTCTCTCTTAGGCCAATTTATATTATTTTCTATCTTTTAGGTGGAGCTTGAGTGACTCTAGTCAAGCATATCTTAGTTATGATTGGTGAAAAGTTTTCCCGTCTCCGTTTAAAGTAATAGGCTCTGAGAAATTCAGAGCGCATGCTCAGTGAGGGGTGGTCGCACCTTGGAGGCGGGTAGCTTTTGGGATGGAGGTGTGTTTTGGTATTATAATGATATTATAATGAGCAAAAGTACACTAGATTACAGCATTTGTCAAAACACGACAGGTTGTTGGCTCAGGGTAGCAAAAAGTGCGGCTTGTCGATCTCGGTATGCACAAGAAAAATCGAGTCCCCACCTGGTCACAGAGCCTAGCCGTGGTGTCTCCACTCCACTCTACGCTCCGTACTGTTCCTTAGAGCTAGCACACCAAGTTCCCCCAGCGTGACAGCATCTAGGGTTGGAAGCCTAGGGAACGCTTAGGTAATGCAGCTACACCCTACCCTGAAAGCCTCTTCAATGCTGTACATTTTCTTTAAAATGTGAATGTTAGTTTTATTTTCCTAGTTACTATAGGCAATTGCACCACAAGTGGATGTCATCTACCTTGACTTCAGAAAGGCTTTTGATACTGTCTCCCATGACATCCTGATAGCAAAGCTGAGAAAGTGTGGGATAGAGGAGTAGACAGTAAGGTGGGTTGAGAACTGGCTGACTGGCCGAGCTCAGAGGGTGGTGATTGGCGGCGCAGAGTCCGGCTGGAGACCTGTGACTAGCGGTGTTCCCCAGGGGTCAGTGCTGGGTCCGGTCTTGTTCAACATCTTCATCGACAACCTTGATGAGGGAATGGTGTCCACCCTCAGCAAGTACGCCGATGATATAAAGCTGGGAGGAGTGGCCGACACGCCAGAAGGCTGTGCTGCCATTCAGCGAGACCTGGACCGCCTGGAGAGCTGGGCAGGAAGAAACCAAACGAGGTTTAACAAGAGCAAGTGTAGAGTCCTGCACCTGGGAAGGAACAACCGGACGTATCAGTACAGGCTGGGGGACGACCTGCTGGAGAGGAGCTCTGAGGAGAAGGACCTGGGGGTCCTGGTGGATGACAGGTTGGCCATGAGCCAGCAGTGTGCCCTCATGGCCAAGAGGGCCAATGGGATCCTGGCGTGCATTAAAAGGAGCGTGGCCAGCAGGTCAAGGGAGGTGATCCTCCCCCTCTACTCTGCCCTGGTCAGGCCTCACCTGGAGTACTGTGTCCAGTTCTGGGCTCCCCGGTACAAAAAAGACAGGGATCTCCTGGAAAGAGTCCAGCGGAGGGCCACAAAGATGATACGGGGCCTGGAGCATCTTCCCTATGAAGAAAGGCTGCGAGACCTGGGTCTGTTCAGCCTGGAGAAGAGAAGGCTGAGAGGGGATCTTATTAATGTTTACAAATACCTGAGGTGTGGGAGACAGAGGGATTTGGCACAGAATCACAGAATCACAGAATCATCTAGGTTGGAAGAGACCTCCAAGATCATCTAGTCCAACCTTTGACCTAACACTAACAAGCCCTCCACTAAACCATATCACTAAGCTCTACATCTTTTATAGACCTCCAGGGATGGTGACTCAACCACTTCCCTGGGCAGCCCGTTCCAACGCCTAACAACCCTTTCGGTAAAGAAGTTCTTCCTAATATTCAATCTAAACCTCCCCTGGCGCAACTTCAGCCCATTCCCCCTCGTCCTGTCACCAGGCACGTGGGAGAATAGACCAACCCCCACATCGCTAAAGCCTCCTTTAAGGTATCTATAGAGAGCGATAAGGTCGCCCCTGAGCCTCCTCTTCTCCAGGCTGAACAATCCCAGCTCCCTCAGCCACTCCTCGTAAGCCTTGTTCTCCAGACCCCTCACCAGCTGTGTTGCCCTTCTCTGGACTCTCTCGAGCACCTCCATGTCCTTCTTGTAGCGAGGGGCCCAAAACTGAACACAGTACTCGAGGTGCGGCCTCACCAGAGCCGAGTACAGGCGGACAATCACTTCCCTAGACCTGCTGGCCACACTGCTTCTTATGCAGGCCAGGATGCTGTTGGCCTTCTTGGCCACCTGATCACACTGCTGGCTCATATTCAGCCGACTATCAACCAGTACTCCCAGGTCCTTCTCTGCCAGGCAGCTTTCCAACCACTCATCTCCCAGCCTGTAGCTCTGCTTGGGGTTGTTACGCCCCAGGTGCAGGACCCGGCACTTGGCCTTGTTGAACTTCATACAGTTGGCCTCAGCCCATCGGTCCAGCCTATCCAGATCCTCCTGCAGAGCCTTCCTACCCTCGAGCAGATCGACACACGCACCTAACTTGGTGTCGTCTGCAAACTTACTGAGGGTGCACTCGATCCCCTCATCCAGATCATCGATAAAGATATTGAAGAGAACTGGCCCTAATACTGAGCCCTGGGGGACTCCACTAGTGACCGGCCTCCAACTGCATTTGACTCCATTCACCACAAGTCTTTGGGCCCGGCTATCCAGCCAGTTTTTAACCCAACGAAGCGTATGCCAGTCCAAGCCACGAGCAGCCAGTTTCTTCAGGAGAATGTTGTGGGAAACAGTGTCAAAAGCCTTACTGAAATCAAGGTAGATCACATCGACAGCCTTTCCCTCGTCCACTAAGCATGTCACTTTGTCATAGAAGGAGATCAGGTTCGTCAAGCAGGACCTGCCTTTCATAAACCCATGCTGACTGGGCCTGATCGCCTGGTTGCCCTGCAAGTGCCGCGTGATGACATTCAAGACAATCTGCTCCATGAGCTTCCCTGGCACTGAGGTCAAACTATCATGCCTATAGTTTCCTGGGTCTACCCTCCGACCCTTCTTGTAGATGGGCATCACGTTTGCGAGCCGCCAATTGACTGGGACCTCCCCTGATAGCCAGGACTGCTGATAAATGATGGAAAGCGGCTTGGCCAGCTCCTCCGCCAGTTCTCTCAGTATCCTCGGGTGGATCCCATCCAGCCCCCATCGACTTGCGTACATCCAAGTGTTGTAGCAGGTCGTCAACCATTTCCTTGTGGATATTGAGGGCCACATCCTGCTCCCCATCCCCTTCCACCAGCTCAGGGTACTGGGTATCCAGAGAATAACTGGTCTTGCCGCTAAAGACTGAGGCAAAGAAGGCATTAAGCACCTCAGCCTTTTCCTCATCCCTTGTAACTAAGTTTCCCCCCGCATCCAGTAAAGGATAGAGATTCTCCTTAGTCCTCGTTTTTGTGTTGATGTATTTATAAAAACATTTTCTGTTATCTTTAACAGCAGTAGCCAGATTGAGCTCCAGATGAGCTTTGGCCTTTCTAATTTTGTCCCTGCACATCCTTACAACATCCTTATAATCCTTCTGAATGGCCCACCCTCTTTTCCAAAGGTCATAAACCCTCTTTTTTTTTTCCTAAGCTCGAACCACAACTCTCTGTTCAGCCAGGCCGGTCTTCTTCCGCGCTGGCTCATCTTTGGGCACGTGGGGACAGACCACTCCTGAGCCATTAGAGCCACTGAGCCACTGAGCCTGAGCCACTCTTCCTTCTTGAAGAGTGCCCAGCCTTCCTGGACTCCTCTGCCCTTCAGAACCACCTCCCAAGGGACTCTGCCAACCAGTGTCCTGAACAGCTCAAAGTCAGCCCTCCGGAAGTCCAAGACAGCAGTTTTACTGGTCCCCTTCCTGGCTTCGCCAAGAATAGAGAATTCTACCATTTCGTGGTCACTCTGCCCAAGACAGCTCCTGACCACCACATCTCCCACCAGTCCGTCACTGTTTGTGAACAGAAGGTCTAGCGGGGCACCTCCCCTGGTAGGCTCTCTAACCAGCTGCGTCAGGAAGCTATCATCTTCCACGCTCGCCAGAAACCTCCTAGACTGCTTTCTCTGGGCTGTGTTGTGCTTCCAGGATATGTCTGGGAAGTTGAAGTCCCCCATGAGAACAAGCGCTGACGATTTTGCAACTTCTGCCAGCTGCCTGTAGAACTCCTCATCCGTCTCCTCATCCTGGTTTGGCAGTCTGTAACAGACCCCGACCAGGACGCTTGCCTTGTTGGCCTTCCCTCTGATCCTAACCCACAGAGACTCAACGTTATCAGTCCCAGCCTCAAGTTCCACAACATCAAAACACTCTCTAATATAGAGAGCCACACCACCACCCCTTCTGTGCTGCCTGTCCCTTCTGAAGAGCCTATAGCCAGTCATTCCAGCACTCCAGTCATGAGAGTGGTCCCACCATTTTTCAGTGATGGCAACCAAGTCATAGCCTGCCTGCTGCACGATGGCTTCCAGCTCCTCCTGTTTGTTGCCCATGCTGCGTGCATTAGTTTAGATGCACTTCAGTTGGGCCATTGCTTTCTCCCCTGGCCCTGACATTGTTCCCCCTGGTACACCTCTAACGAGCCTTATTTCATCCCCGTCCCCTATTTCATCCCCGTCCCCCTTCTTACCTAGTTTAAAGCCCTCTCAATGAGCCCTGCCAGCTCCTGGTCTAGTATCCATTTTCCCATAAGAGACAGGTGGAACCCATCTGAAGTTATCAGGCCGGGTGCTGAGTAAAGCGCCCCATGGTCAAAAAAAAAACAAAATTTCTGTGTTGGCACCAGCCTCTGAGCCATGTGTTTATCAGGTGGGCTTTCTGTGTCCTCTCTGTACCCCTCCCTGCCACTGTAGGAATGGAGGAAAACACGACCTGTACTCCCGCTCCATATACTAATCGTCCCAGTACCCTAAAGTCCCGTTTGATAGGCCAACCTCTTCTCAGTGGTTTGTGGGGACAGGACAAGGGGTAATGGCCAAAAAAAATGAATCATGGGAAGTTCCGCACCAACATGCGAAAGAACTTCTTCACGGTGAGGGTGACGGAGCACTGGAACAGGCTGCCCACGGAGGTTGTGGAGTCTCCTTCTCTGGAGATATTCAAGGTCCGTCTGGACGCCTACCTGGGCAACCTGCTCTAGGGAACCTGCTTTGGCAGGGGGGTTGGACCCGATGATCTTTCGAGGTCCCTTCCAACCCCTACAATTCTGTGATTCTGTGATTACCAGCCCTCATGGAGAAGGTTAGCTCCTGAGGACATCAGTTTAAAGCATGCACAGACTATGATGACTGCAGCTCCTTCCTACATTATCAGACATGAGGCAATAAGACAAGAAGTATTTATTTATCTAATACCTCAACTTCATCCAGGCACTTAGGAACTCTGAGTGCTGGGTACCCTAGATGGATGTATGCACAGGAATGTGGCCTTACCAGGGGCCTCTGTCCAAAGCACCCAGTCCTGAGCACCATGAGGTTGTCCCAAATGGGCACCCCTCTGACGTTGTGTCCCAGGTTAAGTCTCCTCACAGAGGCACCAGCATGGACTGGAGCAAGCGTTCTTCCCTTTGCAGTAAACAACATGCTTACAAAGTCAGAACAAAATTTATATCTATTCAAAAAGTATGTGTTGAAGGAAAGGTACATTTTCAAGCTTCATTCTCCCCATGTCCTGTGGTATTAGTTTGCCTGAGTGAGAGCTTCACTGCAAGTACAGAGCTGGACAACTGTGTGTTGACAGCAAAGTTCAGAATAATAACCACTAACTGCCTGGGAGATTGCAGAGATGATGCGGCCATAAGAAAAGCAAATGCAGACTAAACAAGGCAGTGAACCATCAGCACAATTGTACAGGCACTGGTGACAGGAGTATCATACAAAACAGATCTGGTCATCCATATTTAAAAATGATAAACTCAAATGAACAGGTGCATAAAGGGCCTGTGGGAAACAGAAAACCTATCAAACAAGAAGAAACTTAAGAACCTGGCTTGTTTAGCCTAGCCAAATGTAGGCAGTTTAATGTTGTCAACGCTCTATCTCTACTTGATAAGATTCTCCTAACTCCCTCTCTCAAGTAGGTGCTACAGCAGAATCACAGAATCACAGAATGTTAGGGATTGGAAGGGACCTTGAAAGATCATCTAGTCCAATCCCCCTGCTGGAGCAGGAACACCTAAATCATGTCACACAGGAACACGTCCAGGCGGGTTTTGAAAGTCTCCAGAGAGGGAGACTCCACAACCCCCCTGGGCAGCCTGTTCCAGTGCTCTGTCACCCTCACCGTAAAAAAGTTTTGTCTCATATTTAAGCGGAACCTCCTATGTTCCAGCTTGCACCCATTGCCCCTTGTCCTATCATTGGGTGTCACCGAGAAGAGCCTGGCTCCATCCTCCTGACATTCGCCCTTTACATATTTATAAACGTTAATAAGGTCACCCCTCAGTCTCCTCTTCTCCAAGCTACAGAGACCCAGCTCCCTCAGCCTTTCCTCGTAAGGAAGATGCTCCACTCCCCTCATCATCCTTGTGGCTCTGCGCTGGACTTTCTCAAGCAGTTAAGCAGAAGCCATGCACAAACCTCTGTATTACAAAATAATGCAAAGAAGAATAAAAAAACAGGCATCGATTTTTTTTTTTTTTGGGGGGGGGGGGGTATCTATCAAACAGAAGAGCTCCATAAAAGACCAAACGACCGTCCTCAAGCTCTCCTTTAACAATTACACAATAGCGAGCATCCCCTGCAAACATCCCCAGCCCCCCACGTTCCCCCCGGGCCCCCCTCCGGCCCCAGCCCCGCTCACCCAGCCGGTGCCGCTCCGCTGTTTGCAGCCGGGCGCCGAGGCGGGGCCTCGCTGCTGTCCGCCCCCCCCCCCCCCCCGGTCCCCCCAGCCGTGACCGCCCCCGGGGCAGCTACGGGGGGAGGCTCTGTCCCGGGGGTCCTCGCCCGCAAGGTTGGGGCTCCCGCAGGGCGAAGCAAGCGGCAGAAAGAGCCGCCCCCCCCCCCCCCCCCCCCCCGCGAGTGCTTTCAGCTGCTTTGGTTATTTGCATGAGTGTAAAATTGCAAGAGCGTGCTGCTCGGAGAAAATCCGGCTGCAGAAGGCGATCAAATCTGGCCTGTGCGGATGCACTGACAGCAGAAGCTCAGAAAAACGTCCAACATGAGACCTCTGGTAAGAACACCCTTCCAGGATAGCAGAGAAGTTCGGGAATTGCATCTCCAGCACGACCACCCCCCACAGGGCTTTTCCTAGCGTCTTGGTGCTCTGAGTTGTCCCCTGCAGCTTCCTTTCTTTCCCGATTGTTTCCCGAGTCAGGATACCAAATTAAAAGCACTGTTATCTCAGATCCGTCCTCCCACAGCCCATCCTGCCACTTTAGCAGACCCAGGAACAACCTACGTGTATGGTTATAAACACCTCTGATCGATTAGCAAGCTGGCAACAAATCAATCATCCCAATATTCTCTTTTTATTAAAAAAAAATATTTTACAAAATCAGGAATGATGTAGGACAAATATCACTTCCAGCTGATATGTATCAAATGTAGATCTTGTCAAACCACTGAAATAGTTGTAGCTGGAACAAATTCCCCAACAGATCTATCAGCCCCTGCACGTCCTATGCAGCCTTTGCAAGTCCCCTTCAGGCAGAAGGTGCTTTGTATGTAAACAATGTGACAAGAGTGACACAGTCTCAGAGTTTCCTTGCTCTCTCAGCAAAAGCTCTGCCTCTGCTGCTCAGCATTAAAAGCTGCTGCATGACATGCTGGGAACAGCTTTGATAAGACTCTCAATCCACACGCCAGTCTGGGTGTTGCGGGGATGTCTGCTTACCTGCATACACTCTCCTCACTCCTTTTTCCTCTAGCACTGGAGACGCTGACTCTGAAAGACATCATCCTAACCAGAAAGCCACGATTGCCTCTGCAAAGGGAATGGTGAAGCACCAACTATCACAGCAGTTTCCTCAGGCTCTCACTTTATTTAAATATCTCCTTGCAGGGGAGATAACTGGATTAGAATTTGCTCCTTCCCTAGCAAGCAGCTCCTGCCTGCTGAAGCGTGGATCCAGTCCCAGCTCTAGTTCGCACTGTCTATGCTGAAATTTAATACCGCAGTTTGCAAGGAGCCTCCCAGAGCAGCAGGTGCAACAGACGTATTTTTTTTATTTGTTTTTTGTTTTTTTATCTGTGCTGAGTTAAACACAGGGAGATGAAACCTTCTATTAGGCCTTAAACAATTTCATAATGTAACTGCCAAAACTGGGACCACAGGCAGCAAGGTGTTGTATGCAGACCAGATGAAGTAGGGACATGGCTGGCCTCTTGCCATCATAGATTGCCTCCACTGATAGCTCAGAGACTCAAGGCAGAGAGCTCCCACTAAATACCAGATGGTTAGTGTGCAAAAATTCTAATTCCATACTAGGGAAAAGTCTAAATTTATATAAAGGAGATGAGAAAATATAACAGCCAAAGCTGTTTAGTCCTCTGCACAAAAAAATCTTCATTTAGACAGCTCAGCAGCACTGAGGGACAGATCCTCATGCTGCCACACTGGCTTTCCACCCAGTAACCCTGCTGGTTATGGTACTGGTGTTAAAAACCCATGAGCAAATCCCAGCATCTCAAGATCACCACCAATTCATCAGGTCCCTCTGCTGGCAGTCAGATTGATAGGATTTGGTGGAGCCTTCTGCTCTCTGCAACTCGTGATTGACAGATGAACCTTTCCCAAACAAAATATCAGCCAGCACAGAGAAACTCTGCAGAGGCCTCTGAGCCCTCACTAATATCCTCTGAATCTTGACCACACCACACAGCAGGGTGGGTGAGAGGGCAACCAGGTCACGCTTCATCTGTTACTCAGACCAACAGCACCAGCGGAGTAAAGGGCAGGACAACCCATGCCAGCAGTGAAATAGCATCTTAGCCTCTGATATTTCTTGCATGATTTCCCTCAAGTCAAATACTGCATGTGCCTCAGTCTGTTATGGTGGGAAATTCACCTAGTGTTGGAGGCTCACATGAGCCCTAGCCATGATATGGGCTTCTCTGTGCTAGATTTTATGGCTTGATCTTTATGGGTGCCTGAACTTGTTTTGCCCTTCTATTTTAAGTCTAAATGAAATGGCTACTACCCAGCTACAAAACCTGAGATGGCTGTGAGGACAAAGGTCTTTTACAACAAGAGCAGATTTGCATTGCAGACAAGACAGGGCAAACTGATGAATGCCAAGTCCTTGTCCCTTGACCAACTAGGAATGTCTCCGAGCTTGCACTCCTGACTGCAGATGCAGGAAGAGGTTGGTTTGGGGGCACTGGCCTCCTTTTGAGAAACAGGATTAACCATTGGATTGGAAGGAGGTTACTTCAAACTCCTCTCTTCCAAAGTGCTTCTGTATAAAATAGTCAAAAGGCTACAGAATTACACGTATTACAGAGACTGTCGATTTGGGGGTTGTATGGCTGGACCTAAGGCACACCTGGGGTTAATACTGTCACCCCAGTAGTAAGGCCCAGAGTGAATTTATAACAGACCCAAAGGCACATGATTGAGAAAGACATTGCCAATTCAGCCTTTTCCTCAGCCTGGACTTCACTTTTCTCTGAGGTATGTAAGGGGAGAAAAAAGTAGCATTACAAACAAACTCAGGGAGCCTCCCACAGCATGTTCGCGCTCCAGGGAGGCCCTCTGAGATACCACATGGTATCTTTGCTTCCCCCTGCCCCTCCTTCCCCAGGAGCAGGACATGTCTTTGGAAGAGGAGCTGAATCCAGAGAGTGCACGTGGGAGAAAGGAAAGGCCCAAGCCCTTGCTTTGGTAGCCTGGAGGGCAGAGCTCTGGGCAGCCAGGGGCTCGGTGCTTTGCAGGGAGCACAGCCTCCTCTCCCAACAGCCCTTTGGTTTGATTTGGTTGGTTTGGGTTCTTACAGTCCCTTGTGTTTATGTTTGTCACTATTCGGTGAAAATGTTCCTGTCGTGGCAAAAGGTGATTTTGGCCACATGTTTCTCCCAGACATAATGAGTGTCCCAAAGCCGTGCTGATGGGAGAAGGCATAGCTGGAACGGCGCATGCTGATCCGACGCAGGCGTCTCTTGTGTGAGGGTGGAGGTGGCCTCTTTTTGGCTTCTTTGATCTTGAGTAGGACCTGAAATCAGAAAATAAGATGGACCAAATGGCAAATGCATCATTATTCAGAAACACAGCAAAAGAGGAGCAAAGAAAGGGGGAAAAAAACCAGGGGTCCAAAGCCAAAAATGATTGACAAAACAGGAGGATGGCAGGATAGGTTGCAGAGCAGAAACAACTTGCAGCACAGGGTGGCAGCCTGGTAAAAGGAAAAACAAATCTTATTCTGAAAGGCGTTGCTGGGAGTGTTATCTGTAAGACATGGGTGGGGATGATTTCAGCATATTGTTCCTTACAGCCTTGTGAGGCCTCCGTTGGGGTTTTGCTGCAGCTCTTTTAAACACTTCAGTCAAATAATCCAAAATGTGAAAGTCATCACAACAATAATCAAAAGTCCAGACAACAAGATTTATAAGGAAATGTCAAACATTGGCTTACTTAATCCAGAAAACAGACTACTGCAGGGGATCTCTAATAAATAAAATCTTTTTATGATGAGAATGATGATTGATAGGCTCTCATATCCCTTGGCAGAAGGGAGAAATATGATGCACTTTATTTGCAGATAGGAGGCTCTCTTCCCGCATGGCCACCAAGATCTTCTGCTGACAGGCATCTATTCAGAACTGGGCTGTCAGAGGCAGGAGGACAACACTGAGTGCCAGTGGCTCAGGATAATCAACAGCTGCCCAGCCTCTGTCCATCACGCCTGGGACAATGTTGTAGGTACTTGGCTCTCTAAGTGTCAAGCCTCTATTTAAGTTTCTCTTATGCTGCCAGCTGGGGATCTCTATACAGTAGGAAACCCAAACAACCCTCTCCTGTGACAGTTCATTTCCCAGAGGAAGGAAAAAAATGAAGTGATTTTGCACTAGAGATGCTCACCCAAAGCATAGAAGCTGGGAATCTGGGCCATAGCTACGTCAAGCTTCTACTCAGCTGAAGAGTAAATTCAGCCCATTTTTGCACATCTGAACTTCCTCTGTGTCCTGAGGACTTTCCTACCTAAAGATTTTCTGTAGCACCCACCTACCCTTCTGCAAGGGCCAAGCATTCTCCTTCACTCCTCCAACAACCCTGGAGCATCTGGGGAGCTCTGCAGATATCCCAAGGATGACCAAGGAGACCTCTAAGGAGCACGTCCTTGAGGTTCTGCTCGGAGACACTCGTGCCTCGCAGCTAAGTGCAGGAAGAGGAAGGAAGCACGAGGTGGCAGCAGCATTTAGCAGATGCTCATGTTTGAGGGGAAGCCCGGGGAGCTGTGGTGATGCTGATCCTGTGCAGGGGGTCATTCGCTGCAGTGAGCAGCACACTCTCTGCCCAATACATCTCTCCCAGCCTCTCCTTGCCCTGATGGCCTCACCTTCATATTTTGGGGCATGGGAGGGCAGCTGTTAGCTGTTTTCAGAGTATAACCACTGGCTACAAATGAAGTAAATTCTGAAGTCAAAAAAAAAAAACAAAAAAACAGCAAACATGAATGCCTGGGTGGAGAGTAAAGGGCTGTGGTCTGCCAGGCTAAAAACTGTGCGGCAGGACTGAAATACACTGCTCCTTTGCCACCAAGACCCACCACTTAAACCCTGCACCTAAAAATAGTGCTGCTTCCTTGCTCCAGTGCAATCCAATCCACATCTAAATAATCTCTGCCTCGCTCCCAGCTGCAGATGGTTTGAGCTGTGCCAAAACCCAAATTCAGTCCTCCTCAAGGGACTAGAAGCCAGACAGATGGCAGCACTTGCACCTGCAGGAACATACACTCTGAGCAATGCCAGGCCCCTGCAGTATGGCTCCGCAATAAGCTTAGCTGGTAGTAAGAGGGTTTCTGGTTTACTAAAATATCTCCTTACTTTGTCACTGGCAGTTGGCTTTAACTGAGCTTTCAGGAATCAAAAGCCAACCACAGGCAGCACACAGAGGGCAATGCTGAGGAAGACTGCTAGCCACACATTGGGTCGGCTGAGGGTGTTTTGAACTGTACCTGAAAAACAAACACATGATTAAAAACGTAGCAGTAGTGCCACTCACCATCATTCTTTTTAACATTATAACTCAATCACTGTGACTCCATAGTACTTGGCAAACAGACCAAAATATAAAGTAGACACCTTCTCCAACAGTGATATCAACTTGCTGCAGAGGACAGCAATATCATTATCACTGTCTGAGACAGGAATGCAACATTCAGACTCAACTGCGGCAGCCACTCAGAGAGACAAGGATGTCAGAATGTGTGCTTTATCTCTTTACAAAGAGTCAAATCACTGCAAAAGATTGATGTAAACGTTCAAGAGACCTTTAGCAGCAGTCCAGCCCTCTCACCTTTTGCCAGGATACCAGTGCCAAAGGAAGAATACTTTTTTCTTACTTTCCAGCAGCATTTTCTGAAGCCTGTGGAGTACTGACTGCCCAGTAGCTGATGGGATCACAGTCCTTTATGAGAGCAGTGTGCATTGCTCTGGGCGTGCACAGGCAGCGTGGCCTAAAGGGTCTGTGGGAAGAGCAGCTGCCATGTGGTGGTGGGATACTGCCGTGTTCTTTGAAACCAAAGTGCTGGCTTTTGAATCCTCCAAAAACTGAAGGAATGTAGGATAGAGCAAACAGTCTGCAAAATCCCTCATTTACAGGGTTTAATGATGCTGTTGGCAATAAAGTTGCTGAGTGTTTTCTTTTCACTTGGCCAAATTCTGCTGTATTACAACTCCACTGAAATTAAAGTAAACAAGTTGACTGAGTCCAGACTAGAAACAGTTTCCTTAGACATGGCTTCAGACTAAGACCTTATTAAGCAGCACTCAGCATTATGGTTAATTTGACCTCAGTAGTACCAACAGAGCAGCAGATAGAGGTATCCCTAGAAAGTGAGTTACCAGGTGTCTTTGGAAACTGAATAGCCACTCTGCCTTCTTTCACTCAGCACATTTGATACTAAAAGCCATCTTACAGTGGCTATGACCATCTTCTTGGAAAATACATTGCAAAAACTGATTGCAACATTGCAACCTCAGATATTTCTAAAATGGCCAAGCAGTAAAGTATGGTATTGCAGTAAAGATGGGCAGAACAGGTCTTGGCTTACAATTCATCCAGAAATACAAATATTGATTAATACACCAATCCAAGACTTGAAACAAAAAGCTTTAGGATTTCAGGAGTAGAGTCTCATAACA
Organism: Anser brachyrhynchus; assembly: GCF_964034855.1. NCBI lineage: Eukaryota > Metazoa > Chordata > Aves > Anseriformes > Anatidae > Anser > Anser brachyrhynchus. Next base: position 24,410,384 of record NC_137704.1, on the reverse strand, counting down.
ATGTTGCATCAGTATTGGGTATGGATGCACAGAGCTATTAAAAACATCTAAATTACTTTGCTAAGCTTGCATCTTCCTCCTGGTCAAAGTCTCAAGAGATAGACTCATTTTTATGGTATCTTTTACTTTTTGCACATGTAGAAACCTCATATGCAGTACTCCAAAGAGCTGGTCATCACTGTTATTTCCTTTTTCTTGGACATTTGTCATTTAACTTGGATGAAGGCTCACCATAGTCACATGGTATTTTTTCATATTTAAATGGATGTTGTATTTCTATCCCCTCCTATACCAACATGTCAACTTATTTCCAAAAGAACACACATTCTTCTGCAAACAAAATGCTTCCAGATATCTGTAAGAATTGGACATCTGGAAACACTATAAAAGTGTAGCAGAAAACATTCCAGCCAGCTCAGCAAATTTATTTAAAGTATCAGTCCTCTGGCTGTGTGTGAATGTGCATTCTTATGCGAGGAAGTGAATATGGCACATGTTCACATGGAAGGGTGGGATTCAAAATAAGCATTCCCATCAGCCTTTGGAAATACCTTGGCATTTCTTGTAGAAAACGCAATCGATATATTCTGTAGCATGTTATTGCCTTCAGAGAGGTAATAACACATACTAGAAATACTTGACAGAGTTAAGCCGAGTACAATCCAGTTTTGTCCAAGAGCTTACCAACAAAAGGAAATGAGGCTGTGAAGATCAGGTACGTGCCATCACTACACATAGTGAAGGTGATAGCAAAGTAAACAGAGAGGCTGCCCCAGATGAAGAACTGGTTCACAACTGTCCAGTACAAGGTGTCCAAGCCAATCTGAAAAAGAGAGCAATACAGAAGTTGTCAGTGACTTAATTATTTAGCAGATTTATTTTGAACACCACCAGACATCTTGTCCTTCACTTTGTACCACTGCCCCCAAGAGCGTTATTCATTCAAGACTCAAGAAATACCAACTCACAGATCATAGGATGCTGGAAGAGCATTCTAGGCAAGAATTACTACATTTGCCCTGTTCTTGCCCTCTTCTCAAGGATTCACTGGTGGCCAGTACTGGAGACAAGGATACTCTAATCAATGGAGCCACACTTATGTCCCCACCCCAAGCTGTGATCTTGCATTGAAAGTTAGGAGAAGGCGCCTACAAGACCTCAGACAGCATAAACTGTTAGCTAGGGAAGTGTGATCAATTTGCTTTTGTTTTGAGAAATTTCACTCATCCTGTCAGTACCATCTGAAATTTGTACCTCCCTCCAAGTCTTATCTATTTCTTCCAGCAAGTGTAGTTCTAGCATCTGCACCATGCATGGGGTCTCACCATGATGAAGGCCCTATAAGTAACTGCCTGATAGCCGACAGACACTCCTATACTTAAAACCAATCCCATAAAACTGGAATGAGTCCTTTTCTACTCCTAGCCTCAACTGTTTTGTCTGTTGTGACATGAAGCTTCCCAAGGCAAAGTCACAGCTTCCTGTGACTGTGATCTTTCATAACAGACAAATCTGTTGTTCTGTTGAACCAAGGAGAATAATCTGGTGTCAAGACTTATTTTTGCAGAAATTCAAGATGCAGCAGCAAACATAATGCTATCAGAATCCCAAGTGTACCTCCAGATGCTGCTTTCATAAAACAGTAACTGATTCCTAAAAACTGATGCCTTACCTGTACAGACACCACAATCAGTAAGCAGGTCTGGGCCATCAGTGCAAAGGACTGGTAGTCAGCAATGGCTTTCCCATCACTTCTCATTGTATTGTACATGGCCCCATAGGGGATAAAGAACAGAATGAGGGAACTGTAGACCCCTTGCAACATGCACTTGACAAACACTATTTTGTTAAAATAGAGGTTCTGCTGGCCAGGCACACATAGCTGAGGAAACAGCAAACTCCAATGATCATCCACATCCTGAAAGTAGAGAGGAGATGATCAGATCTGCCGGCACATACCCAACAGACCACACAAGACCACTTAAGTCTGTCATGTCCTTGTGATGTTCCAAGAGAAAAGGCCTTGCACACAATTCATTCAGTTGTGCTGACTAACATGCTGCATCCCAAGGTCACCTAGACACATTTTCCATACTGAATTTCACCTTTCTTGTGCTGAGAAATTTGACTAGTGTAAGTGTTGCAAAAAAAAATGAAGGTATGTTTCACCTTAATCAGACTGCATGACCTATTCTCCTAAGAGTTTCCTGGAAGTTAAGGGATAGAAAATTCCTTTATTGCTGCATTTCTATTGAGGTAAAAATACGTATGTGAAATTACTGCAGGAAGACCTCCACTAGAAAGGCTGCACCTGGAACACCTGGCTGAGGAGATCTACAGAGTTCTTCACCATTTGTTATTTTGTGTGGTGATTAAAAAAACCACTTGTCTGGCTTCAGGAAAAGACCTGGTAAGATGTGACTACTTCAAGGGAGTGCTGCAATGCCAGCTTTTATTGTATTCAATGGCCTAACCCCAAACCATCACCATGCACTGAAACCCTCAGGCCAGATAACATACAACCTCCTCCCTTATGTCCTTTTTTTGTGCTCTCAGGTCTCACTGGCAAGAAACTATTTGAGGGGCTATCACAATGACTAGCCAAAAAGTCCGCTGCTTTTGCTTCATGGAACCAGCTCAAAGCACCCGGAGACAAGAGGCTCATTCCTAGCACTGGGAGGGAGGTATACACCAAATTGTAAAGTGTAATGAACCACTCATCATAGACAGTCTAAAGAGAAAATAAAGAGCATGGAGTTAGCAGAAGGCTACCTTTTCCTTCTCTTCAAAAGAATACACAATTATAAAAGGAATCTCCCTCCTATGAGATCATCAAAAACTGCCTGGACATGGTGCTAGGCAACCTGCTGTAGATCGTCCTGCTTGACCAGGGGGATTGGACTAGATGCCCTCCAGAGGTCCTGCCAAGCTCAACCATTCTGTGATTCTGTGATGATCTGAAGATGCTATCAAGACCCAAAGTATAACATGACTTGAGCTCAGCAGCCCTAAACTGCTCATTACCAGAAGCTGAGGGAATACACAGGGGACAGATAACTTTATGCTAGTCCTGTTTGCTAAGCATCCACTACTGGCCACAGACAAAACAGGATACTGGGCCAAAGAGTCCCTTCACCTGGCCCAGTATGGCTCTTCTTGTGTGCTTATGGAAAGGTATTCCTGCATGCCTACATTTGCAGAAGTCACTGCTCACCTTAAAGGAACTAAAATGCCTGCACAGCAGGATCCACCTGGTGGAGCAGTGTTGGGCTGCGGGCTGCAGGCAGGTAGCAGGAGGGTATCCCCGCTGCCTGCACTGGTATACTCTCAACCCCAAGACTGGTATTTTCATGATGTCTGTGCTTCCTCTGTGCTTCTTTGTATTGGAGATGGGTTTGTCTTAAACTGCAACGAGGTTTTTCTCTGCATGAGATTTGCTTTTCTTACAAGCCACTGAAGCATGCAGGTGATCTGGGGTTAAACTGATTACTTTAAATGTGATAATAAAGCAATCACAGGTCTTACACAGATCTGCATCAAACTGATCAGGCTCTTAGTAATCTGCATCATTGTTTGGTGTCTGTGGTCAGTTTGAACACATCCAAAAAAAGTTTATTTCCATTTAAAATATTTTCAGATACTTTGCTTGAAAATGCTAGACATAACCATAAGAAAACAGAAGTTGACCTACCTGTGCAGAGAAGCCAGAGAAGAATCCATACCAGAAATGCACCAATGTGAAGGCAAAATTCTTATAGAAGAAGTATTTGAGGAGCTTGCACATGCGAATGTAGGACCAGCGGCCGTGGACTAAGAGCAGGCGCTGCAGATAGCAGAACTGTGCAAATGAGAAGTCACTGGACAAAACCACCTGCATCCCCTCCTGGCCACTGATACCAACCCTGATGTGGGCAGCTGTAACAAGAAGGTCATGTCAGTACAGTGAGGGTTTGGGTAATCCCACTACTTAAAAGAATTCCCCCCATTGAGACACTGTGTTAATTCCCTCCCAGCCTGCATAAAAAAAAAACATACGTAAAGATATTCAGGAAAAAAATAATAATTGGGGGGGACTAATTCTTTCAGCAGCATTATGATTTTAGCTGTGTTGATACATTTTCAATAACTGGCTTGTATTATCTGAATGGAATGACACCCTCACTGGCAATTCATGTTTTCTTTCTTAATGTTTTCCAACAGCACGAATCATTGCTGCTGTTAGAAATTAAAAGTATTTTTTCATATTTTCATATGAATTGTATTTACATGCAAGCATATCCTTCCAACAACCTTAAAACATCACTCCAGACAAGCAAAACCTTTAAGTTGTCAAACCCGTTATAGATTTCTCAGACACAGTGGTACAAGGCAGACTGTAGCCTTTTTACGTTTCTTGAGCTTTATTAGTTCAATCAAATAATTAGATAGAAGAGTCATGTCTCTTTTAATAGCAACTTGGGTTTATTAAACATGGACATAAGTTTAATGTGACAGCTAATTATACAGCTTTAACTAATGAGGACAATCTTGATGGCTGAAGGTTGGTAAGATTCGGAGGTTTCCATGGAACAGTGAGTTGATAAAATCCCAAAGTCCCAACCCTCTTGTAGTGGCAGGGTTAGTTTCTAATTATCCTGTACACTTCAACTTGCTTTTCTTATCCTTTCTTCACTGTCTGCCTGACTTATCTCCCTTGAAGCTCCCTACTTAGCCTTTTCTTAATTAATTAAATGGCTCCAGTTAATCAATTCTTGCAAATTAACACAAGGATGATTAGCAATAGGCCCTTCTGAATAACCTTCTGTGCCAGCACAGAAATTTTGGGTTTTTTCACCATGGGGAGCTTTACTCGGCACCCGGCCTGATGGCCCCAGACGGGTCCCTATCTCCAAGGGGAAAACGGATCCTAGGCCAGGAGCTGGCGGGACTCATAGAGAGCGCTTTAAACTAGGTAAGAAGGGGGACGGGGCTCAAACAAGGCTTGTTGGAGCTGTGCCAGGGGGAAACAATGGCTAGGCCGGGGAAGAAGGCGATGGCCCAGCTGAAGTGCATCTACACTAATGCACGCAGCATGGGTAACAAACAGGAGGAGCTGGAAGCCATCGTGCTGCAGGCAGGCTACGACTTGGTTGCCATCACGGAGACGTGGTGGGACCGCTCCCACGACTGGAGTGCTGCAATGCCTGGCTATCGGCTCTTCAGGAGGGACAGACAGCACAGAGGGGGTGGTGGCGTGGCTCTCTACATTAGAGAATCTTTTGATGTTGTGGAACTCCAGGCTGGGAATGATAAGGTTGAATCCCTGTGGGTTAGGATCCGCGGGAAGGCCGGCAAGACTAGCATCCTGGTCGGGGTCTGTTATAGACCGCCGAACCAGGATGAGGAGACGGATGAGGAGTTTTATAGGCAACTGACAGAAGTTGCAAAATCGTCGGCGCTTGTCCTCGTGGGGGACTTCAACTTCCCGGACATATCCTGGAAACACAACACGGCACAGAGAAAGCAGTCTAGGAGGTTTCTGGAGAGCGTGGGAGATAGCTTCCTGACGCAGCTGGTCAGTGAACCTACCAGGGGTGGTGCCCCGCTAGACCTTCTCTTCACAAACAGAGAAGGACTGGTGGGAGATGTGGTGGTCGGAAGCTGTCTTGGGCAGAGTGACCACGAAATGGTAGAGTTCTCTATTCTTGGCGAGGCCAGGAAGGGGACCAGTAAAACTGCTGTCTTGGACTTCCGGAGGGCTGACTTTGAGCTGCTCAGGACGCTGGTTGGCCGAGTCCCTCGGGAGGCGGTTCTGAAGGGCAGAGGAGTCCAGGAAGGCTGGGCACTCCTCAAGAAGGAAATCGTGATGGCACAGGAGCGGTCCGTCCCCACGTGTCCAAAGACGAGCCGGCGTGGAAGAAGACCGGCCTGGCTCAACAGAGAGTTGTGGCTTGTGCTTAGCAGAAAAAAGAGGGTTTATAATCTTTGGAAAGAAGGGCGGGCCACTGAGGAGGACTACAAGGATGTAGCGAGGCTGTGCAGGGAGAAAATTAGAAAGGCCAAAGCTCATCTGGAGCTCAACCTGGCTACTGCCGTTAAAGACAACAAAAAATCCTTTTACAAATATATCAACGCGAAACGGAGGACTAAGGAGAATCTCCATCCTTTACTGGATGCGAGGGGAAACTTAGTTACAAGGGATGAGGAAAAGGCTGAGGTTCTTAATGCCGCCTTTGCCTCAGTCTTTAGCGACAATACCGGTTGTTCTCTGGATACCCAGTGCCATGAGCTGGTGGAAGGGGATGGGGAGCAGGACGTGGCCTTCGCTATCCATGAGGAAATGGTTGGCGACCTGCTACGGAGCTTGGATGTGCGCAAGTCGATGGGGCCGCATGGGATGCACCCGAGGGTACTGAAAGAACTGGCGGAGGAGCTGGCCGAGCCGCTTTCCATCATTTATCGGCAGTCCTGGCTATCGGGGGAGGTCCCAGTTGACTGGCGGCTAGCCAATATGACGCCCATCTATAAGAAGGGCCGGAGGGCAGACCCGGGGAACTATAGGCCTGTCAGTTTGACCTCAGTGCCAGGAAAGCTCATGGAGCAGATTATCTTGAGGGTCATCACGCGGCACTTGCAGGGCAAGCAGGCGATCAGGCCCAGTCAGCATGGGTTTATGAAAGGCAGGTCCTGCTTGACGAACCTGATCTCCTTCTATGACAAAGTGACATGCTTAGTGGACGAGGGAAAGGCTGTGGATGTGGTTTACCTTGACCTCAGTAAGGCTTTCGACACAGTTCCCCACAACATTCTCCTCAAGAAACTGGCTGCTCGGGGCTTGGACTGGCATACGCTTCGCTGGGTTAGAAACTGGCTGGATAGCTGGGCCCAGAGAGTTGTGGTGAATGGAGTCAAATCCAGTTGGAGGCCGGTCACTAGTGGTGTCCCCCAGGGCTCGGTACTGGGGCCGGTCCTCTTTAGTATCTTTATCGATGATCTGGATGAGGGCGTCCAGTGCACCCTCAGTAAGTTTGTAGATGACACCAAGCTAAGTGCGTGTGTCGATCTGCTTGAGGGCAGGAAGGCTCTGCAGGAGGATCTGGATAGGCTGGAGCGATGGGCTGAGGTCAACTGTATGAAGTTCAACAAGGCCAAGTGCCGGGTCCTGCACCTGGGGCGCAACAACCCCAAGCAGAGCTACAGGCTGGGAGATGAGTGGTTGGAAAGCTGCCTGGCCGAGAAGGACCTGGGAGTACTGGTTGATAGTCGGCTGAATATGAGCCAGCAGTGTGCCCAGGTGGCCAAGAAGGCCAACAGCATCCTGTCTTGTATAAGAAGCAGCGTGGCCAGCAGGTCTAGGGAAGTGATTGTGCCCCTGTACTCGGCTCTGGTGAGGCCGCACCTTGAGTACTGTGTTCAGTTTTGGGCCCCTCGCTACAGGAAGGACATGGACGTGCTCGAGCGAGTCCAGAGAAGGGCGACCAAGCTGGTGAGGGGTCTGGAGAACAAGTCTTACGAGGAGCGGCTGAGGGAGCTGGGCTTGTTCAGCCTGGAGAAGAGGAGGCTCAGGGGCGACCTTATCGCTCTCTACAGTTACCTTAAAGGAGGCTGTAGAGAGGTGGGGGTTGGTCTGTTCTCCCATGTGCCTGGTGACAGGACGAGGGGGAATGGGCGAAAGTTGCGACAGGGGAGTTTTAGGTTGGATGTTAGGAAGTACTTCTTTACCGAAAGGGTTATTAAGCATTGGAATGGGCTGCCCAGGGAGGTGGTGGAGTCACCATCCCTGGAGGTCTTTAAAAGACGTTTAGATGTAGAGCTTAGCGATATGGTTTAGTGGAGTACTTAGTGTTAGGTCGGAGGTTGGACTCGATGATCTTGAGGTCTCTTCCAACCTAGAAATCTGTGATACTGTGATACTGTGATACTGTGAACCTTAACTTAATTATACATAGTTAGGGGATCTCTTTCATAAAATCACTGAGGTAATGCAGCATCAAATAATGCTCAGACATGAAGGGGCCTAGAGGCCTGTGTTTTACAGCACAAGGGAGATAACTGACAAAGGGCCTCACCACATGGAAATGTTAAAAAAATCCTGGATCATTATACAGACTATTTATAGTCATGACAATTTTCTTTCTGCATGGCAGACAGGCCCTGTCTAAAACAAGCTTGTTTGTTCTTTGTATTACCATTGTGATGATGGCCATACAGACATACAGGTGGACCTGTTGTACCCCAGTGGGCTTTTGTCTATTCTGAAGGTAAAAAACAAGAAACCTGGGACACAACCACTTGATGCCACAACAGGATCATACCGAGGCCCCTCAGAGATGCACTGCTGATGCCAAGCCAGTTAGCAAATATGACATCGAGTCAGTTTGCTGGAGCATGCCCTGTCAGCTGTTACTCACTTTTGATCATACTAACATCATTGGCACCATCTCCGATGGCCAGGGTCACCGCTTTCTTGTACTTCTTCACCAGCTCCACCACCTGGGCCTTCTGCAGCGGAGTCACCCGGCAGCAGATCACCACTTTGCACATGCAGGCAGTTCGCACCAGTTCTAGCTCCAGGTTCCCTTCCAGTGCATAGGCCTGAGAAGAAAGGACAAAGACGATACCTAGCAGTTTGTGCCACACTGGCAGCAACCTGTGGCCTGACAAAGAGGATGCAGTGGGAGGAAAATGAGACCTTGGTTTTGCATTCAGCACAAGGAAGGTATGAGATACCTGAAAGATCTCCAGGGCCAGGCTGATGCAGTAGGTGTTTTTCTCATCAAAATGCCCATTGCATCTCACTGCTGTAAGTAACCCTGATACACCTATGAGCTTGGGCCTTGGAACCATCACACAATAGAACAACAGCTATTCTGGCTGAAGTATCCTGACAGCACAGCAGAAGAGGGAGCACTGCACTCATGCAGCTGCTACTGAGCCTGAGCTAGCCCTGCCCATCTCCATGCCTTTGCTCATCCTTCTTGGTTTATTTGTTAAGCTTTGCCAGATTTGTGATATAAATAGAACAGATTTCAACTTGGGGCTACTTAAGGAAAGAAAAATGCTCACAGAACAGCTTTAGCTCAGGTGAGCATAAGAAGAAAAAAAAAACACAAAACCAGAGCAAATGCAACTTTGCTCTGAGTGCTGACCTTTTAAATCAGTCAGCCACATTGTTTCTATTCAGGAAACATACAGATAACTGGATGTCTGGTCACCCCTCCAGCCCTACATGAAAAGGAGCTTTTAATAGTTCTTTCAAATTGTGGGTTTTGGCTCCATTCTTTGTTTATGTCTCTTCTCAGTAGACATTCATAGTAGGAATCTACACAAATCTCTCCTCCACAGAACCATCACAGCAGGCCCACGGCCCTTTCTGTGTAAGGTGGACCATCCTTTGGCCTGATGTCTTTTTTCCTTAAAGCCAAGAGCTGTGAGTCACCAGTGCCTCTGTTTCCCTCCCATTAGTGGTGGGCAGGGAACAAGAGACCTTTCTTAACTTGGTTTTAGGGCACATGTCAGTTACTGCAGCTAGAGACACAGCATCCTGATTGCACGGCACCAGCAAAATATCACCACATAGTAACTGTATTAATGGTATGGCACACAGATCAACTAGCTGTATGATGATGCCATTGCAGATGCGGCTGTGCTCTGCTCTTTCTCTCTGTTTCAGCAAGACCATGTGTGTACACAGTTCCAGTGCTGCCACATAGCAATAAAGCACTGGCCAGATGCTGTGTTTGAGTGGGATTCTAGCAGGACTATTACCACTGTTCAAGTTCTAGGTTCACAGAAATAAATCACATATAGTTTAGTCTGTACTCTTATTGTGGCCCCCACCCAGTAGAGAGCCATGGCCATGGTGAGACTGGCTTAGTATTCAGGATCTGTGCTGCAGGGTTAAGGTACAGAGTTGGAACAGGCAGGGGCTCAAGGCCTGGTGGGATGTCAGAGGATTTGCCCATGTGGATGAGCCCAACTGGATAGAGTTCCTGTCTGTTTTGCAGAGATCTAAAGGGGATTAAGACCCTGGAATTAAGGAGGGAGGGAATGTAAAAGTGGGAGAGAGCATACCTGACAAAGTAGATACTGCCTACAACTGTCCCTGTTAGTCCAGGGTCCATATATATTGCACATAAGCCAAATAAGGATCAAGATGAGATTTTTGAATAGTAATTTGCAGGGCTAGTATAGAGCTGGAGGTTAAATTTGCTGGATTGCTGTCAAGAGAAGTAGCAACCAGTGGAAAGAGAAGCATCTTGTCTCTGAAAGGCAACGTCTCCTGGCTCTCTCCATCTCTACCTATTCACTCACCCTGCAATGTTTGAATGCAAAATACAACAGACACATAAACCTGATCTAGTCTAAGCCTTCCTCTCAGATGGGTTGAACCGTGTATAAATCATTTTTGTATTTAACCTTTTCTAAAAAATTTTCAAGGATGGAAAATTTATTCCATTACTTCACTATTCTCACCAGGAGGACATTTAACACACAGCTCTCTGCCTCAGTTTAATTCTGTTACTTCTTTTACCTGTTCATATTTGAAGAGTATTGCCAGGATAGATCAGTATTCTCTAGGCTCAGAAACCTTAATGTTCTCAGTTTTCCCCCATGTTTTCCAGATCATACATGATCTTACAGTTTTCTTTGTACTCTCTAGTTGGCCTACATTTTTCTCAAACTAAAGGGCCTGAGTAACTTGAATTATTTCAGGTAAGATTTTACTGATGCCAAATGGAGCAGGAACATTTCTTCACAAGTCTTACAAGTCTTATGATCTTACATACATACATTTGTATGTGTTCAGTTAGTTATGTGAAAGTGGAGGACAGTGCATTTGTTCTCACTGGAACTACATTTTCCATTTTTTTCACACAGAATCACGGAATCATCTAGGTTGGAAGAGACCTCCAAGATCACCCAGTCCAACCTCTGACCTAATACTAACAAGTCCTCCACTAAACCATATCACTAAGCTCAACATCTAAATGTCTCTTAAAGACCTCCAGGGATGGTGACTCAACCACATCCCTGGGCAGCCCATTGCAATGCCTAACAACCCTTTCAGTAAAGAAGTTCTTCCTAATATCCAACCTAAACCTCCCCCGGCACAGCTTTAGCCCATTCCCCCTCGTCCTGTCACCAGGCACGTGGGAGAATAGACCAACCCCCACCTCTTTACAGCCTCCTTTAAGGTACCTATAGAGAGCGATAAGGTCGCCCCTGAGCCTCCTCTTCTCCAGGCTGAACAATCCCAGCTCCCTCAGCCACTCCTCTTAAGACTTGTTCTCCAGACCCCTCACCAGCTTTGTCGCCCTTCTCTGGACTCTCTCAAGCACCTCCATGTCCTTCTTGTAGCGAGGGGCCCAAAACTGAACACAGTACTCGAGGTGCGGCCTCACCAGAGCCGAGTACGGGGGGACAATCACTTCCCTAGACCTGCTGGCCACGCTGCTTCTTATACAAGTATTTTCAAATACAATACAATACTTTTCTTATACAAGTATTTTCAAAGTATTTCTCCAATATTTCATACTTATTTTCAAATCTAATTTTGAACTCTTTCTCATCCCTGCAGTTCCTCCCAGCCTGGTGTTATCTGCAGATTTAAGAAGCTTGCTCTCTTTGTAGGCAGTTAATTAAAACACTAAATATTGAATAGATGTGAGATTGCCCTCTGCAGACACCACTTAGCTGTTGTTTCAGATCTATAGTAGACCCTTAAGAGCCATACTGCCAAACAGTCTTGCATTCGTCACATAAAAATTTCATCTAGGCCATATTACTTCAGTTTGCTTGGAACAACATCATGGGAGAGAGCATCAAACAATTTATTAGTTAAGTTATATGATATACACTCTATCTGTTATTAGATATATTTAGTAGAATACATTCTTGGCTTACTCAAAATCCATGTTTGATGTTATCTTCTTGGGGCATTCACAGAGTGTCTGATTATTCTTCCAGTATATTTCTAGAAAGGGTAATCTTTATTGCTCCTGTTCACTGAATATCAGGACCAGCTTTTCCCTGTTCCAGTCTTCTGAAACCTTGCCCATCATCTTTGATGTCTCAGATAACCACTAGAGCTAATCTTCAATTGGAGAGAAGGGTAGAAGGGAGGGGGGAGCAGCCTTCTTATTAAAGCATTTTCAGACTTCCAATATATTCTAACATATTAAGTTCCTAAGAAAACTCAGTCCCATCATGACTCTGAATCTTCCTTACCAGGCTGTGACCGTTGATAACTAGACCATACACCCCATTTGCTTGTTCATCAGGTAGGAGCTTTGGCTTTTTGGAAGATTTTTCAAACTGAATGTTGATTTCATCACTGTCCAGAAAGGTGTCTGGCTTCATCTTTTTCCTTGCATTCCTAAAAAAAAAATCCAGATAATAATTAAAATCTTGTAAAGATGTATGCTTTACTAAATCAACTTTATGAAAATAGAAATTTGATGCTTCCCTTTGTTAACTTAGTTCAGTTTTCCCTGTATCCCTACCACAACATGAATGGTTTAGCTGCAGCTGTTTGTGCATATCAGCCACATGCTTCTGAAACTCTAACAAGTGTTAACTAAACTTGTGCTGCCACAGGTCAAACAACTCATCAGAATGTCACAAAGGACAGTATCCCAAAGGGATCCCAATTTTCCATGCATGTTGTCTGACAACCACCTACTTCAACAGAAAAGGACTGAAAAACTTCCCAATTTTCCACCTATACCTAAGAACTTGTGTCTCCTGAGGAGACTATGGAGGAAATCAGGTTTCCAGATAATGCTAGAAAAGGAACATATACAAGCAAAGAATTGTAATGTCGATGAACAGTAGAGCAACAGCACAGATCAAACCCGGAGCCTAAGGCTTTGTGGCCTTTGTGGATCACTTGTCCAGTGCCAATTGATGTTGCCTGCCTGAGTCTGCTGTCTTATTCATTTATATAGATTTGGTCTCTTTGTGAGAAACACTCCATAGCCAATAACTTAGGCTCAGGCGAGGATCTCAGTGAAGTAGTAATTTATTCGCGATTGCAATGGCGGGCGCCCCACAAGCAGGAGAGCGCACCCACTAGTTCCAAAACACAGTTTATATACTTTTTGATGACAGGACCCTCCCCTGTTTCCCCACTGGAGTGGGTAATCCAGGTTCACAATCTACCTGATGCTTCACAGACAATGCCTGGCCTTCAGTTTCCGGCCTGTTTTTGAGATGGTAATGTTTTCTCCCCTTATCTGGCTTGACTTAACATAGTGATTTCCACCTGATTGCTCTAAGGAGTCTGGTTGTCTGCATTTTAGGAGGTCACCTGCTGAGCTTTCTTATCACTGTAAGCATATCTCAATACCACATTCCTTCCTTCTATACAATGTAACACTGCAAAAACAACATTTCTATTCCCACAATTCCCCCCTTTTCTCTTTTTATAATTTGTTGATTTTTGCAAAATTTTTCTCTAAGGTGTAATTTGGTAGATGTCTTCCTCTTCTTCACTTTCTTTGCTTTCCATTTCCTCTAATATCATCATCTTATCTGAGTAGGGTGGTGGATCCATGGTCATTTGTTTCAAAAGTGCAGTTTCAGTAAACCGCTGGACAAGTCCCCTTACACAGGGGATAATGCAACAACCAATGGCTGTCAAAACTCCTGCTACTACAATCAAGGATGTAAATATGGACACTACCATCCCTTTCCATTTACCAAACCAAGATTCCAACCATCCTGTGATGGAAGTGTCTGCTCCTAAGTTTTCTGCCAATTCATTGGCAAGGGTGGTAAGCCCTTGCAATGCTCTAGTTACTGTGCCATCCGGGGCAGTATTGTTAGGGATAAAAGTACAACAACGGTTGCCCAGCATCACGCACACACCACCTTTCTCCGCAAGAATCATATCTAATGCTATTCTGTTTTCCCAAGCCATTTTGCTGGTGGCATCGAGTTGTTCAGCGATTCCTCTTATCGCATCTCTTGTATAGTTTATGAATCTCTGCTGATTATAATAGATATAATTAACCCAATCCACATTTTTATTAATTGTTACCCACCAGAACAGTGACTCAAACCCTGTAGCAATTTGATTCCTGGCTTTACATCGGGAACTCCTCTAGGCACCCCAATAGAATCTATGTACGCTCTATCATCAAATGATACTCCTAAGCTTCTTTTACTTCTTCTGGGTATTTGTGATGTTTCTCTTTCAAATGCCAGGGTGAAGGGTATAGCTAATTGAACAAGTGCACAAGTGCCTCCCCAGTTAGATGGTAGGGTGGACCGTAAGATCTTCCCTCCACAGTACCACCAGAGATCTGCCCTGGGGATCTCAAGTCTTGAGCAGTTTCCCATCAAGTCCTCGGTGTTATAAGTGAGACCATACAAATTTCTTGGTCTATCAGAAATATTTTATTAATTAAGTAAGCAGGCACAAGCAAAACAGCGCTGGGCGGCTGGGGAGTCTCCGCTCCACCATAGCACGCAACTTTCCCTTTTCAGTGTCGCCGTTTTATAGCATCCAAGTTTCGGCTTGTCAGGACTTGTTGGACCTTCTGAAGCTGTGCAGTTCGTTGTTGGGGGTCGTTGTTTTTCTTTCAATGATCATGCATTGTGCTCGTGTTCAAGGGGGAGGGTAGTGAAGCGGGAAACAGTATTTCACAGAGTCTTTGTTTTACCAAGGATGTTTATCCAACACCCCCACCCCACTATCTACTTGCTTAGTCTTCCCCCTTAACAAGGTCGTAAATTGCAAAACCTTATCTTCTCAGCAGATCCTCTGAATTCCTTTTAAAGACAATGAACAAACACCCGCTAATTTATCACAATCCCTCCTTTTTCTTTTTCTAACATATTTTGTTCATTGATGAATTTTTGAAGCACTTGTTTGCTCAATATTAAAGTTTCTGCGTCATCCTCCTCCTGTTCAAGAGATTCACATTTCGCACGCACAAGCATAAGGTGAGCTGCCTCTAATCGGTTTTTTTACAATCGCGATTATTCGATTGAATATACATGGTACAAAAGTTAGTGTTAATATGAGCAGCAACAAAGGTCCTGCTATAGTTGATAGCAGTGTAGTGAGCCAAAGTGAGTAATTAAACCAGGATTCATACCAGTTCTGGTGGGCTTCATTTTCTATTTTTCGTTTTTCTAACCCTTCTCTCAATTTAGTCATTGTATCCCTTACTACTCCAGTATGATCTGCATATACACAACACTCCTCTCGTAGGGCTGCACACAATCCTCCTTGTTGTAGAAAAATCACATCTAATCCCCTACGATTTTGTCGTACAGATTTCTCTAAAGCTGATACAGATTGCTCGATACGGGCCAAATCCTCATCTACAGCAATGCGTAGAGAGGTAAATTCTTGGCTTTGTTTTACCAGAGAGGTAATTTCAGTTCCGGCTCCTGCAGCCCCCAGAATCATCAGAGTGGCTAAAGTGACAGCCGTAATAGGCTCTCTCTTCCTTAAGTGGTTTTTTGCCATAGCATGTTGGATGTACATATACTCCTCAGAATGGTAAAGAATCCTAGGTATAATTACTACCTGTACACAAAAATCATGAGACGAGTTGAACAATTTCAAAGATAAGCATGGAGTTACCCCCAGAGACGAACATACCCATCTGGTGTTATCTGCTGGTATTAACCATTTTTCTTTGTCTAATTGTGTAACATTTTCTGTAATATTGCATAGATGGAACTTCTTACTGTGAGAAACACTCCGTAGCCAACAACCCAGGCCCAGGCGGGGATCTCAGTGAAGTAGCAATCCATTCGCGATTGCAATGGCGGGCGCCCCACAAGCAGGAGAGCGCACCTACCAGCTCCAAAAACACAGTTTATATACTTTTTGATGACAGGACCCTCCCCTGTTTCCCCACTGGAGTGGGTAATCCAGGTTCACAATCTATCTGATGCTTCACAGACAATGCCTGGCCTTCAGTTTCCGGCCTGTTTTTGAGATGGTAATGTTTTCTCCCCTTATCTGGCTTGACTTAACATAGTGATTTTCACCTGATCGCTCTAAGGAGTCTGGTTGTCTGCATTTTAGGAGGTCACCTGCTGAGCTTTCTTATCACTGTAAGCATATCTCAATACCACATTCCTTCCTTCTATACAATGTAACACTGCAAAAACAACATTTCTATTCCCACATCACCAGGGACCATGCCTACGCATCTGCCATTCCCAGTTACTTCCGTTAACATTATTCCTACATCCCTTCCCCAATTGCATTGTGGGGGATCGGTTTCGTTTGAACGGGTGGTCTCTCCCAGATCCCCAATGGCGTCGTAATATGAGGGCCTTATATCAAGACATAACCAGCAAGGTCTAGGCACGTCTGGATTTGGTTGATTCAACAACTGATAACTAGCATTCATGATTCTCCATATGTTATTCCCGGTCACCCCTTCATTTCTAATCCCGTACTCCGGGTTTACTGATTTATTAGCAACCTCCAGTGGTTTAGGGCTATTAGGAGTTAGCATTCTAAAAGCTTGTGTAGGCTGAATCCTCAAAACACTCCCCGACAGTTTCTGATTTGGTCCCACCCGTTGGGGACTCTTAGTCTCTTCCTTCTTTATATAGATGATGCCTCCCCTATCAGTCCCCCAGCAGTAGTTATCTGCTGAACAACATGGTGATCTTCCCATCTAATCAGGCTCCATTTAAAAGGTTTGTGAGGGTGCGCAGACCCAGGAACAGTGAAAACAATCGTACCCATTACTATGTATCGCAAAAAAAAAAATGGCTAGGGCCCATTTTCCAGAGTTCTTTACCTGGCCACGTAATTCCCCACCGTTTCACTCTCTGCCTCGCTTGTCAGTTCGGTTGCAGCGAACTACAAGGTGCAGGTTCTTCTCGGCAGCAGCAGTGTTCTTCAGGGGAGTTTCTCAGGTAACCGCGACCTTTTTCTGATCAAACAGGGTCCCCTCTCCTCCTTTTTTTTTTTACGATACATAGACAGTTAGACCATACTTATCGAGTTCGTTTCAACGTGAGCTTTAAGTCATCAGGGCCTGCGACCGCTTCCCATTCGCTTTTCTGGATCGGTCCTTTCACGCGACTGGCATGCGTTCACCCCTTCTCAGCCGTCCGGATAGCCGTCTCTGTGATAAGTAAAACAACATAGGGGCCTCCCCACCGTGGTGTTAAAGACGTTTCTTTCCATGTCTTAATTAGAACCCTATCTCCAGGTTGTATCCTATGGATTGCTATATCTAGCCACCAAGCCTTTCGCTTGCAACTCCCTCCGTCGGTTCATAAGCTGTATTAAATAAGGTTTTAATTGGATATCCTGTACCTGGGGGTGATCAGATGGCATCTCTAAATCATAAGGCATACCATACAGCCTTTCAAAAGGTGAGATTCCGACATCGGCTCGGGGCTATGTCCGGATATTCAATAGTGCAAGCGGTAAACATTTCACCCAGGAGGTTTTTGTCTCTATCATAAGCTTTGTTAGTTGCTTTTTAATTTCACCATTCATTCGTTCTACCTTTCCCGAACTCTGAGGATGCCAGGGAGTGTGATATTCCCATTTAATTCCCAGAGCCTTCATCGTGTCTCGGGATACCTTTGACACAAAGTGTGGGCCTCGATCAGAGTCAATTGCTTCTATTACCCCGTATCTGGGTATGATGCTTTCTAATAATATCTTTACCACGGTTTGAGCTGTGGCCCTTGCCGTAGGGAATGCTTCAACAAAGTTTGTGAGGTGATCTACAATAACTAACAAGTATCTATATCGCCCCGTTTTTGGAAGTTCAGTAAAATCTAATTGAATCTTTGCAAAAGGTCGATGTGCCAATTCTCGTCCTCCTCCCGGGACTCTTTTTCTCATGTGTTGAGCATTTACCCTCCGACAAGTTATGCAATCATTTACGATCCTCTTTGCTATATTATAAATCCCTATACACATATAATATGTGGCAAATTGATCCACCAACGCCTGAGTACCCCAGTGCGTCTGTTCATGAAATCTCCGTAGCACCCTCATAGCTACTGATTTTGGTAACACTTCCCGTCCATCAGGCAGTACCCATTTCCCTTTATCGTTTTTTTTTTGGTTTTTTTTTTGTTTGTTTTTTTGTTTTGAACCCCCATTTGTGTCATCTTGTCTTCTTCTGTAATAGTGAAACAGAGTAAGGGGAGGGGAATGGGTCCATTCGACCACAGGGAGTTAGTCGGCCCGCACTTGTAGCAGTTTTTATAAGGCGGGCTTTCTTCCTCAGAACAATTGCATTCAATCCCATCAACTCCCCATTCACTCCAGCAATCATAACATGGAAATTCCTTTAAGTCTTTCCCACAGTATTAAGTATTATATTAAGCATTATTATATATTATTATATTATTATTATATTAATTACTATATCTTAAGTATAAGTATTAAGTATTTCCCACAGTCTGGGCAATCTTCCCTCGTTCTTCTAATTCTTATACTCATTAATGCTGCCCTTTTTGCCTCCTGATCTGCTAGATTATTACCCCTAACCTGAGGGGTGAGGCCTTTTTGATGCCCTTTTATATGTACTACGGCAATTTCTTTGGGCTCTCTGATAGCTTGTAAAACCTGGGTAATCAATTCCTGATGTATTAAACCCTTTCCTTGTGAATTGATGAGCCCCCTTTCTTCCCATATTTTACCAAATGTATGTACTACCCCATAAGCATATTTTGAATCTATATATATTGTACCGCTTTTATTTTTCAACAATTTTAGGGCCCGCAATATGGCATATAGCTCGCAAGCTTGGGCGGACCAGCTAGGACTCAAAGGTCCAGATTCCACTATCTCAAATGTTTTCCCGTTTACTAACGCGTATCCTGATTTTTGCTTTCCCTCGACTACTCTCGAGGAACCATCCACATATATCTGTTCACCGATGGGTAATTCCACCTCCTCTAGATCAGGTCTCAATTTCGTTTGCTCTTCTATATTTCGGAGGCAATCGTGTCCTAAGGACTCATTTGGTTCCCCATAAAGAAATTGAGCAGGGTTCTGTAGGGAGGTTGTTCCTAATGTTAATTTTGGAGAGGAAATCAAAATTCCTTCATATTTTAATAATCTGGCGTCAGTGATCCATTTCTCTGCCTTCTGTTGCAGTACCCCGCATATATTGTGTAGAGATATTACTTTGATTTCCCCCCCAAAAGTGATCTTCTGTGCTTCTTCCGCTAACAAGGCAGCAGCTACCACTACCTGCAAACAGTTTGGCCAACCCCGGCTAACCGGATCCAATAATTTAGACAAATAGGCCACAGGTTTGTTTTTTTTTTTAACTCCTTGCCCATTCTTGGGCCAGCACTCCGTATGCCGTGCCTGCTGCGCTGTTCACAAAAAAAACAAAACAAAACAAAACAGCCTCCTTAAATCTGGTAAGCTTAACACTGGGGGGCGTACTAGTTCCTCCTTTAACTTGTTCAGTCGTTCCTCATCTTCTTTTGTCCATTTGAGTAATCCATCCTTATTCAGCTTGTTATATAAAAATTTAACCTTTCCACTATAATCTTCTATCCATTGTCTACAGTATCCGGTCAACCCTAACAGTTGCCGTACCTGCCTTTTAGTTCGCGGGGACGCTAAAGCCAATATTCCACTGATTCTGCCTGGGTCTAACTTCTTAGTCCCCTTACTTAACTGGTGACCCAGGTACTTTATCTCTTGCTCCACAATTTGTAATTTTGCCCCTCCTTTTTCTTTTAAAGGGTACAGAGGGTACAGATTAACTCGATTCTCTGAGCCAATCCAAAGGCTCGCATATTCGCTCCCCTCTAAACAAAAAGGTTCCTTTGTATTTACATAAATGTTTAAGGCTTGGCAAACCCAGTCTTCAAACGACCCAAATATGGGCCAATAATTTGCCTACCTCCCCAAACTTCAACACAATAATGAATCATTTTTACTTTATCCTTTCCCCGCCTAAAAGGGGAATCACTCCAATTCTTAATCATTAACCCCAGTGGACTATCTGTGGGAATAGGGGGCAACCTAGCACTAGGCATTACCCCACCCATGGGACCAGAAGGCTTACTCTTCTTCTGTCCCATCTTCCGGAGTGCCTTCACACACACACACAGCCGCTTCCCCCTGGTCGTGGCCCAGTCCCTCGCGGGATGTGGGAACCGCACTACTGAGGGGTCCACACTCACTTCGTCCGCAATTGGACGTCTCACACAGACGCACTCCGGGATCACCAACCCCAACCGAACGGATCACCGGCCTATACTTACCCACCCCGTGGGTCTTCGTTCGGTCTTCGTGCACAAAGATTGCTTGGGGTTACCGGTTTTATTTGCTTGTGCCTAATTTTGGGTTCGTCGGTGAAGGGCTCGAGCAGGATTTCCCGTTCCCGGGGCCGCCAGAATCGGCGGGGCGCCTCCCCTAGAGGGATTCCCAGTCAATCCGTCTTCATCCGAGTCACGGCACCAAATTTGTTATAAGTGAGACCATACAAATTTCTTGGTCTATCAGAAATATTTTATTAATTAAGTAAGCAGGCACAAGCAAAACAGCGCTGGGCGGCTGGGGAGTCTCCGCTCCACCACAGCACGCAACTTTCCCTTTTCAGTGTCGCCGTTTTATAGCATCCAAGTTTCGGCTTGTCAGGACTTGTTGGACCTTCTGAAGCTGTGCAGTTCGTTGTTGGGGGTCGTTGTTTTTCTTTCAATGATCATGCATTGTGCTCGTGTTCAAGGGGGAGGGTAGTGAAGCGGGAAACAGTATTTCACAGAGTCTTTGTTTTACCAAGGATGTTTATCCAACACCCCCACCCCACTATCTACTTGCTTAGTCTTCCCCCTTAACAAGGTCGTAAATTGCAAAACCTTATCTTCTCAGCAGATCCTCTGAATTCCTTTTAAAGACAATGAACAAACACCCGCTAATTTATCACAATCCCTCCTTTTTCTTTTTCTAACATATTTTGTTCATTGATGAATTTTTGAAGCACTTGTTTGCTCAATATTAAAGTTTCTGCGTCATCCTCCTCCTGTTCAAGAGATTCATATTTCGCACGCACAAGCATAAGGTGAGCTGCCTCTAATCGGTTTTTTTACAATCGCGATTATTCGATTGAATATTGATTCCTGGCTTTATGTTCATCGGGAACTCCTCTAGGCACCCCAATAGAATCTATGTACGCTCTATCATCAAATGATACTCCTAAGCTTCTTTTACTTCTTCTGGGTATTTGTGATGTTTCTCTTTCAAATGCCAGGGTGAAGGGTATAGCTAATTGAACAAGTGCACAAGTGCCTCCCCAGTTAGATGGCAGGATGGACCGTAAGATCTTCCCTCCACAGTACCACCAGAGATCTGCCCTGGGGATCTCAAGTCTTGAATATTTTCCCATCAAGTCCTCGGTAGCATTCAAGGTCCTCGTGCACAAGGCAAATTCTCCCAGATGCTGGGTAGCACTCACACCCTGCCGTGAGAGGCAAGCTGTATGGTTACCTATAGCTGTGGAGAATACAGGGGGAGCCCTGATATTGCTATCGTGCAAGGAAGGGAATGGCAAAGAGAGAGACTTACAGGCCTCATTTCCCCAGGCAGTCTTTTCTCGGTACAATGCAATCATACATCGCATTCCCTGGGAATCCTCGGTCCACCCCAATGGGCAGGGCACTATCTGGGCAATCGGTCATCATGAGGCACAAGCATAGCAATTGCTATGGTTGAGACTCTGGACAGTATTTTTGACCCATTCTATCCAGGCATTCACATCCCCATGCCCTGTTTCAATCTCAAATGTTTGAACCGCCGCATTTCAAAGAGGGCCTCCTGTTTTCTCACCTGTTTTCTCCTTGAGTTTCTCCCTTTCTCAGATGGAAATAGAGGATCATTTCCATACAGCTATTCTCAATCTGGCTGTTGGGTCTCTACCAGTTATTTGTTCTCTCTGCTCAATTGTCGTTGGGCATTTAAATCTCCACAAGCTAATACCTCACAAGCATCAAACATGACAGATTGCGGTACATAACCCTCTGTCACATTCACCCATATTTTTATGGGGTATCCCGTCTTACTATTATCTGGTCATGCCTTTTCCAAGTTGCCAATTGACCAAGGCTTTCTCTGAGGCCTACAATCACTAAAAACAAAATTAATAATTGATTTTCCCCTGTCTTTATTTTTAAACCTTAGGTTTCCAAATAATTATCAATACAAAGAATAAGATATACACTACTACCATAACAAACCCCCCTTGGGAACACTTCAGTTCACTATAGGCCAGTCCTTTCTCTCAATCACAAGTCACACTCATTAGTTACCTGTGAAAATAAAAGGTTAGTTTACAATTGCAAGCTCTTATCCCGGACGAGCCCCCAAATTGTGAGAAACACTCCGTAGCCAATAAGTTAGGCTCAGGCGAGGATCTCAGTGAAGTAGTAATTTATTCGCGATTGCAATGGCGGGCGCCCCACAAGCAGGAGAGCGCACCCACTAGTTCCAAAACACAGTTTATATACTTTTTGATGACAGGACCCTCCCCTGTTTCCCCACTGGAGTGGGTAATCCAGGTTCACAATCTACCTGATGCTTCACAGACAATGCCTGGCCTTCAGTTTCCGGCCTGTTTTTGAGATGGTAATGTTTTCTCCCCTTATCTGGCTTGACTTAACATAGTGATTTTAACCTGATCGCTCTAAGGAGTCTGGTTGTCTGCATTTTAGGAGGTCACCTGCTGAGCTTTCTTATCACTGTAAGCATATCTCAATACCACATTCCTTCCTTCTATACAATGTAACACTGCAAAAACAACATTTCTATTCCCACATCTTCGAACAAGAAGTTTCAGAGTTTATCCTCACAGGAGATTTCTACACTATGTCTAGATGCTAGGTCTTCCAGGAAGTCGGTTAGCCCTTATCTAGAGTCCCTGAAATGAGCTACACCAGGTAAACATACAATAAAAAATAAAAAATAAAAAAAAAGGAATAACATAACAATAACATAACAATAACATAACATACTGCCCTGTTCCACTGTAAGTGCAGAGTAATGAAGCTGTATATTTCAGCCATTTACCTGAGTTCATTAAGTACATCATCAGATGTGCTGCCTTCAATTACGAAAACATCTGCTATGTCATCATTCAGCAAGTTGCAGGAGTAACCAATATTCATTGCCGTTTCTGAGAAAGAGAAATCAGGAAGATGACCCATCTTAGTACCGCAAACCCACCAACAGTCTCTGCAGACTTTTTACACCCATGACAAAAGCTCACATTCTCACTCAAAAGGGCCTGCAGCTTTTCAGAGCCAACAGTTTAAGACAGCCAGACAACTCACCCTGATGGGTGTAAGCAGAAAATCTCCCCTAATCAGGCTTCACAAGACCACAGAAAAAAGTAATTCTACCAAAATAAAAAAGCTCAAAACACCCTTCAGTCTGCATACTTGGAGCTACCAAGATGTTTCATGTTGATTCAAAAAAAAATTTTTAGGATATTTAGCTTTCCTTCCCCCCCCCCTTCAAAAAAGCCTCAAACCATAGCTCTGAAGAAGAATGTCAAGACATTTCATTTAGAATATTCTAGGGGGGGGAAATTATTTTGGTATTTCATAATAGAAAACTATTTCATTCCAAACATGAAATAATGAGACACTTCATTTTTCTCAAAAATTCTCTGTTCATTTTTTGGGTGAAATGTTTTATAATTACTTTTGGTCTCCTGGAAACACCATTGTTTCAGCAAGGTTGCTATTTCTGAAAAAAAATAATAAATCATTGGATTCTATTCACAGTTCTTTCCAACTTAATGCTTTTTCCAGAAGCTTATGTTTCCTCCATTTCCATTCTGGAATATGAATGCCAGGACCAAATTGAAACAGAACTAAGATCAACATCAGCATTAAAGTTCCTGGAAACTGGGACCAAATTTTTTCAAGCCTTCTTCACCAGGACAGTCAACTGTACTAAAGTGACATCTTTTCACAGTGTAAGACAGAGACTACAGGATCCTCATTGTCACCTCTCCAATGGCAACGGATGCTATTGTCATACTGCTTCCAGCCTCAGGACAGGAATTAGGAACAGGAACCAGCTACAGTTATCTGGTCTAATTCCAGTTAACTGGAGTTTTGTCTAGCTGGCAATGAAGCAAAGCCCTGTAAGTTTATCATCCGTGCAGTTTTTCAAAGGAGAGACAATGAGAATATGGGTCCTAGCAGAATCATCTCACCAGTGAAAGAGAAGGGAAACATCCAGAACTGTAGCCCCTTTACCTTGCTTGTCTCCAGTGAGAACCCATATCTTAATGTGGGCTTTGGCAAGAGTCTCATTTGTCTGTGGGACCCCATCTTGTAACTTGTCCTCAATCGCTGTGGCACCTAGCAGCTTAACAGAAAACAACAGGGAACTGGTAAGTATTCCCATCGTGAGTAAAGGAGAAAGCATTAAACCTCTATGTAGTTACTCAAGCAAGCACAAATGAGATCCAGGAATAAGGTTGCATTGACTTTCATTATTCCTCAGGAAATTTACTGTACAGAGTAGAGCTCTGATCCTGCAAATGTTTTATTTTGTAATCCCCCAGACGCAGCTGGATCATGAACACACCTGAAATTATTTGCCACGTTTGCACACCTACAGGTCCATGTTCTTCCACATGTCACCTTCACAGCAGCTATAGAGTTAACACAGGGATGAAGACAGATGGGGATTCCTGTCCCCAAACCTCCATATGCATCCTCTAACATTGAGCTTGCTTCCAGCCATATACTTAAACTGTCATATGGCTGCAATGCATTTTCTCCAGACCACAACACACCCATCCCCACCCCCTACTCCACACCACCACACAACACTAAACCACAGACTGCTCAAGAAACAAACCTTTGTTATTTCAAAGTTACTGCTTTCTCTGCATTTTGGAGATACTTGGTGGCTTTCACCTGTTGTCAAAGAGACATGAAGGTTTCACTGCTAGGTCAGGTTTAGGCAGCATCTGCTACTACATACCTCCTGCTGTTGGGAGACTAAATTCAAGGGCTGGCTTTAAGAACAAGATCCGTTTTGGTTTCCTGGGATGTTCATCATTCCTCAGCTATGAGTGTTATTAATGCACAACTCACAACTCACAAACAAAGTATATTTTCCATAGGCTTTTGAAAACTATACAATCCACATTTTGCAGCAGTAGTCCCTGGTCCAGCTAGTGAGATCTTAAATGTTTATAAGCATACTAAGCCACCTACTGGAGTACCTGCTCATTCTTGGCAGCCTGAGTCTGACTTGGAAGCCCAGAGATGGACACTGATGTCAAATGCACCCAGGAACACTAAGAGCTTGCGTTCCCACATCCATTATCCTTAATTTTTAGGTTGATCAATGCCAAATAGTATTTTTACTACTATTCCCTGAATATAACCATGTTCCGTCCCTATTCCCCCTTGCTGTCCTTATATCCTTACTCACTCTAAGGACCCTTGGCAGGGGTCTGCTACACACAGGGACTTCTGCTCTTGACATCAACCAGACTGTGATACTTGGCAGTCTTCTATGCCTACACAAGACTCCTGTGCTGACTCTGGCCCTTGCATCCATTCTCTGTCACAAACCAGGCACTCCTACACCCACTCTCTGTCCTTCTGTGCAGCACCTTCTGGAAGTAAAATCATTCCCGTACAGGATACAGAGAAGGGTCTGGTGTAAACTGTGTTTCCTTCTGAACCATGCTTCTTCTTCCTGTGAGCCAGTGACCTCTTCTCTACTCAGGCCATGAGCTTCATAATCCTTACGTGCAAATCAGCTGTCTCCTTGACCTCCTGAACCTCCATGTCTTTCCTTGCTTTGGACATGACCCACACAGCGTTTGCACAACGTATTCTCTGGACTGCAGGATTAGCATTTCCCACTACTCTGTTGAGACTGGGAGGGCGGCAGGCTCTGCCCCATGGACTATGCAACTTCCAGAGGTCAGCTGCTTCTAGGCTCACACATACTTCTTCCCAGGCCCTCCTGGAATCCTGAGTATACAGCTAATGGAAGGAGCAACAGTGCAGCTCCCCAGCTTTCCAAGATCTCAGGAAAGCATTACTGTGAGTGCAAAAGCTGAATTGCTTCCTCTCAGATCCCACACATCCTTTTCATTCATTATTCATGGCTGTAAAACACAAGCAAACCCCAGGGCTGTAACAACACTCATGGAGAGAAGAATGACTTGAAGATCACAAGTTTAGCTCTATTTCAGATTGACACAAACATCTTCATGGACATCATCCTCCCATCCCGCCCAAGGCTGCAAGAACAAAGACGATGCCCTCTGAAATGGAAGGGGACCTGGGGATTATTCACTGCCTTGCATTTTGAAGAGAGGAAAATAAATAGATCAGCCATTTGCACATACAACGGATAGCTATGAAATATTTGTGTCCCTGTCATCTCCCTTAAGCTCTGCTATGTCACTTCATCATGAGAAAGCTATGTTGACACCCACGTGAGTTAAAATAAAACCATTCCCAGGCACTGGTGGCTGACACCCCAGTTACTGGCTCCTCACGGGGGTGCCAGCGAAAGCCCAGCACTGCCATATTTCAAACCACTCCTGTCACACAACTCACTGAGCTGTTTGCAGCACAATGTTTACTGAAGTCATACTGAGCTGTTTGTTCACAAACCACTATCCTTGCTGCCTCCCTCAGAGCTTGGCCCAGATTCTGTGAAATACCAGCCATTAGATCTTTTTCAATTTCTTCATATATCTCAGACAATTTATCTTCTTGTCCTTCCAAGGCAGTGCTTGCTTCATGGTGATGCCTGATCCAGTCCTGAAAGTATTCTTCATCCAAGTTTTTATGGGCCACAACAAGTATCCTCAAACCTTCCCCAGCAAACTCCTGCAAGACAGTGGTGAGGCAGAATAAGTCAAAGGAGAACAGACTCCTTGCTCTGGTTTACAAAAGACTCTCTGAAAGCAAACAGCTATTTGTGAAAACTTGTTACCTAATGTCTGCAGAGGAAAGGTGAAAAAAAGCAACACCTTAGATCACAAACCTCAGGGTGCTTTTTAAAAACTAGTTCCAGGTCACTTTTACATCCTTACAAAGAACAAATTGAAAAGGCCTCTCTTACATTCTGGGTCTAAAACTTTACATCAATCAGGCAGTTGTTTGCCAGGTTCACATTTCTCAACATGAGGTTCAGAATATTAAGACCTAAATAAAACACACTGAACTCTGCCTTGAGTTTCAGAGCTGCACTCAACTTGTTCAGGGGCTGATCTAAATGCGCAGTGTGAGCACAATCACTCATGACATCTCTCCAAGTCCGCGTAAGCGTGCTTTCTGTAGATGTACATTTGACGGTACATTTCTCAGTGTTTGACGGTACAATTCTCAGTGCTTGGTGGAATAACCAAGACTCCTTTCTGCAAACTGAGGCTTCCTCCCATAACAGCCCATTCACTTACTTTCTCCTTTGGGATTCCAAAAGAACAGATCTGAAGTAAAGGTGCGTTAGGGACAGGCCACATCCACAGCTTATCTCCCTGTGCTCTGACCTCTCCTTCACCCACAATATTCTCTGTCTCCCCTAGGCAGTGAGCAGGGATGTTCGTGCTATTGCTCAACCTCCCTGGCAAGTCTTTCTGTTATCCCGTGCTCTGCTCTGTACCAGCAGGAGCTGGCATCACAAGCGGGAGTAAATGTTGGCTAGAACATCCACCTCTCACCACATTTTACTCTACACCAACAACATAAAAAGCCACGAGGTTTGAGTGCTGCATTTTCCATGCTGCCCAGGTGTGGCATAATAACCACACGGAGACCAGGGTTCTTTTAGGATCAGTAACTGCTACTACTTTATTGATGACATAGCTTCATTATCTTTTACTGAGGGCCTAACTTCATCTCTCATATTGAGGACATAACTTCATTATTCTTGTTGCCTCCCCATATTGAGGACAGGCTCCCTTCTTATACCATTCGCCCCACAGCAGTACTTTTCCACTAACTATTCAATGGTCAACAACTTTGCCTGGCAACAGCAAACACCCAGCAACTTCCATGCCTTAATGGCTGGAGAACAGGCAACCCGAGACAGCAAGGCGTCTCCTGAATCACCCTTCTTTGTTCCCTCTAAACTCTTTACATTCCTTATGGCCTCATCATTAAGAGTCCGATGTTATCACCAACCATGGGGCTTGCCGACCCCCATGGCCACACTCCCACACCCAGGCAATAAGCCCATATATGATCTGGAGGAAGGGGAGGGAAGTGACACTCTCATAGAATCACAGAATGGTTTGGGTTGGAAAGGGCCTTAAAGACCATCCAGTTCCAACCCTCTTCCATGGGCAGGGACACCTCCCACCAGACCAGGTTGCTCAAAGCCCCATCCAGCCTGGCCTTGAACACTTCCAGGGATGGGGCATCCACAACTATGCCCCAGCCCTGCTCAGTCCCTTCTGACCGAGGCCTCTCAGACCACAATCACTGCAGATTTGGATTGTATTCAAGAAGGTAAAAGGCTCTGGGGCCCTTTTACTGATCATCTGAATTATTCCAATCAAGGCATGCCTGAATATGCTGGGCACCTGCATTGTACAATAACAGCAGAATTGGATGGAATTTAGCTGCCAAAACACAGATATATAGTATTATTTCAGGTGTTTCCCCTATCCTATCTGGCTTCCACTTCCTACTCCATAGTAATGCAGCTCTTCTGAATGTCCTGCATTGTATTTGACATTCACATCCAGATGTTCTGGATAACCTAGAGCAGTTCAAATGGTACTGGTGATAGCTGATTTGATACCTAAAGCTTTAGAAATTAATTTCCCTCTTAATCCCCCATGAAATATACATATACATATACATATACATATACATATACATATACATATACATATACATATACATATACATATACATATACATATACATATACATATACATATACATATACATATACATATACATATACATATACATATACATATACATATACATATACATATATTTGGTGTTTGGGTGCTGCTTCTGAAATCTGTTTTTTTTGTCTCAATACAAATTACATTTCCATACCTGGAGAAAAGGCAATCGTCCCATCAAATGCAGATTTGCAGTGCAGAAGAAAGCACTTACATTCAGATGTTCAGTGGTCTCCTCCTTGAGAGAATCACAGGGTGGATGAAGTAGTTCATAAAGAATGGTGTCAGCCCCCTTGCAGTATAAAGTCAAGTCCCCTTCTGGACTCCACACTATAAAGAAGAAGAGAGAAATTCTACAGATACCAGACTGAAGCACTCAAGATTCATAGCACTTGCATCAAAACAAAGGTTTTCAGAGGTATCCAAACTCTAACAAGTGATGGCAAACTCACAGGAATCAAGATAAGCTTTGCTTATGTTATAAATGACTGAGTCCCAAATAGGATTACAATCAGAGTTTACAATTTATTAAACGAATAGAGGCAAGCAAACAGCGCTGGGTGCGCCGGGAGTCTCTGCTCCACCGGGACGCACACCCGTTACGTAAGGCATCTACTTTTTTATACTCCTAGGCTAATACATATTTATTACTACTTCTAAAAGAGGCAAGGTTATTATAATTGGTTTCCCGAATCCGATGTCGCCTGCTTATCAGTCTCTGTTACTTTCTCGGGGGCCGCTCGAACAGGGAGACAGGGAGGCTCATATTTTCCTCCTTATCTAGTGGTCCAGGGAGACAGGGAGACAGGGAGGCTCTTATTCTTCCTCCTTATCTAGTGGTCTCTTGGCCGGCTGTCAGAAGTTACTGCACATTCGTGCAAAGTCAGCAGTTTTTCTCCAAAGAAATCCCTTTGTTCTTTTCTCGCCTAAACCCAGGCCTCAATGTTAACCCTTCAAAACCCCTTAGTGGCACGAATTGCTGGACCATTTCTTACAATTCCTCCCTTTTTTTTTTTTTTTAATCATCAATTCGTGTCTCTCCTTCAACCTTTGTCAGTAACAATTGGATTTCATCAGTCAGTTCTCGGGGTGTCCACTTCTTAAGCATCATTATCGACACGTCACCTTTTCTCTCCACTGAAGTCATCACAAATTGGGTGCTATTTATTACTCGCCGTATCAACAACGTAAAGCAAGGTATCATACAAGGTATAAACAATAATGTCATTACACCACATAAAAATAAAAACAGCATCCTTTTAACCCATGGTTCACCAGGCAACCATGAAAAGAAATCCCAATCCATACCCTTCCAAGTTTGTACTGGGACGTGGGCTAACTTTCTAATTTCCTTTGTTATCTGCTTGACCACTTTTCCATTATCATCAATCTGTAGACAACAATTAGAATCGTTCAGTTTTCCACATACTCCCCCTTCTTCTGCTAGTAAATAGTCTAAGACCATTCTATGTTGGAATATAGCATTTCTCATTTGAGTGGATTGGTCAGCCAAAAGATCCAAGGTCGTCGCTGTTTGATTTGTTACAACCTCGAGGATAGCTTGCAACCTAATTATTCGGTTCAAATTATAAATAGGTTCTCGGGCTCCTGATATCAACTCATTTGGGTTCCAGGTGGCTGGCCCATAATGCTGTATGATTCTTTCAGGAGGCCATTCATCCTTTCCCCATTTTTGGGCACTACCCCCGGTTAAGGAAGTATCTATAGATCGTTTCACTCTGTTCAGGTCATCATATAATCTTATTCCTAAATGATCTCCTTGTGTTTGTGACAATAAAAAGAACAAGGGTCTTATGTACCCCACATAGCATATTCCCGACCAATTTTCAGGTAGCCTCTTGTAAGCATGTTTGCCACACACCCAATAATGTCCCTTTAGGGCCCATGTCCCATTTGGAAAAGGACCATTCCATCCCTTTTTAGCCCTTGGGGCGTGATAATACAGAGTGTCCTTGTTACCGAGTGGTCCTGTTACAATGTCTGCCCCGTTCGTACTCGTATATGCGCACTTCCAAGCTCCCGCATCGGGTTTCCACTTACAGTCACAATTCAGTTCTCCTTGGTGGCCAGTTATATTATAAGCTGACCAGAAATGCTTAAAGAACACTCGCCTCCCATTCTCATTCTGCCATCTCCAGCGATAGACCCGCACCACATGCTGTTCCTTAGTTGTGTTATCATGTTGACAGTCTAAGATTCGACTATCGAATTGTCCCCCCGCTTGGGCTCTTGCCACAGTTTTACATCCGGATCCAAAAAATTCTCTGTATGAGCATTTCAGCCAAGTCCCATTTCTCAGCTGAACATGTGTGGTGTTCCATTTCCCACTACGTGCTGTACAGCTTATAGGACTACATCCAGGATCGGTACAATCATATCCGGGGGACAGAGTCCAATTGCAAACGCTTTTTCCCACCGCCACTGTTCCTGTTCTGTTCAAGCAGTATACACCCCGAGCTGACGAGTGTAACTGCCATGGGCCTCCTTCCTCTTTCCAAAATTGCGTCCCATTATGAACTTCGCTCAGATTACTGACCCACCACTTGGGTTCAACTGGGCCTGCTACCCAGGGCCAACTTTCAGTTCCCCCCGGTCCTCCACAAATCCAGCAGTTACTAAGGTTAAAGGCCCTAGCCACTTCCTCCCCCAAAGTGAAAAAGTTATTCCTCCATTCTTGCCCATGGCCCAATTGCCCCTGTAGAAACAATACCAGAAAGTATAGCATTTCTTATCCTTTTTCGTCGTCCAATCTTGAGAGTGTGGGAAACGCCTTCAATCATGAGGTTGGGCCCGCTTTCAGAGCTTGTGTTACCATTCAGCCCTTCGGGGTGATCCAGCTCCTGGAAAAACTAATCACAATTTCATTATGGGTTTAAGAGATTCTCATGTTACTTTTCTCAGGACAACCTGATCTTAGCGCGGGAGAAGTCCGGTCGAGGCCCTCTCACTCGGCAGTCAATACCCATAGGGGTTGCCTCCCTCGGTAGACCATACACACCGCAGTGGAGGGTCCTACCCCGGTCTTGCCTTCTCCCTTTCCTCCCTTCAGACTTGTCCTCTTTATCCAGTGCCCTTAATTCATGCAGAACCTCATTGCTGGGATATCAGTTCCTCTTTAATCTCAGTTTCAGTTCCCCAGGAGTGGACTCAACCCTCCAGGCTTCGGTAGTTATTGGTCCTTTTATTCTGGATGCGTGGGTCCAACCCCTTTCTGCCGTTCTCACAGCTGTTTCAGTAGTAAGTAAAACAAGGTACGGTCCCTCCCATCGGGGGTTCAATGATTCTTCTCTCCAGGTTTTTATTAAGACCTTGTCTCCTGGTTGTATTTTATGAATAGCAAATCCTAAAGGTGGTGTCTGAGTCATCATCCCAATTTCTCTTAGCTCCTGTAATCTCCTTCCAATGGTAATTATGTATTTCTGGATACTATGATCCTCAATTACATTGTTCCCTAGGGGCATCCCTTGAGAATAAGGCATACCATATAACATTTCATATGATGATAATCCAGTCTCACTGTGTGGTTTAGTTCTTATGTTTAAAAGTGCCAATGGTAAGCATTTCGTCCAGGGCAGCTGTGTCTCGATCATTAACTTAGTCAATTGTTGTTTTATTGTTTGATTCATCCTTTCTACTTTCCCTGAGCTCTGTGGGTGCCAGGGAGTGTGGTATTCCCACTGAATACCTAATGATTGACACAACAATTTTATTATTTTAGAAGTAAAGTGTGTGCCCTGATCAGAATCAATGTACTGGATTATCCCATACCTTGGTATTAAATGTTCCAATAAAATTTTTACCACTGTCTGTGCAGTAGCTCGTGCTACAGGATAAGCTTCTACCCATTGTGTTAAATGATCTACGATTACCAATAGATATTTCATTCTCCCTACCTTGGGCAATTCAGTGAAATCAACTTGTACTTTCTCGAAAGGCCTATAAGCTGTTTTTCTCCCTCCCATAGCTGCTTGTCGAAACACTTTCTTATTTATTTTCTGACAAGTTAAACAACCTTGTGTAATTTGTTTCGCTATTTCAAAAATTCCAATGCAACCAAATTGTTTAAGGAAATGATCGCTTAATGCTTTCATACCCCAATGTGTTTGTGCATGTAAACGTTCCAGTATTTGCCTCGCATAGGCTTTTGGCAATATCTCTCGCCCGTCAGGCAGTGTCCATTCTCCTTGGTCTAACTTAGCCCCTATTTTCTCCAATTTTGCTTGTTCTTCAGGGGTAAATTTCTTTTCTTCTCTTTCTCGCCTTTCTTCCTCTCGTATCACATTGATTTTAACAACCTGGGTCCTCAGGGCTGCTTCCTGGGCCTCCTTATCTGCTAGATTATTTCCTCTGATTCGATAATCCAATCCCTTTTGGTGTCCTCTTACATGTACCACTGCTATCTCCTTTGGTTCTCTTAATGCCCTTAAAACTTTTATTATTAACTCTTGATGTATAAGATTCCTCCCTTGAGTATTAATTAGACCTCTTTCTTCCCAAATTTTTCCAAAAGTATGGACCACCCCATATGCATATTTAGAGTCTGTATATATTGTCCCACTTTTCCCTTTTAATAGTTCCAGGGCCCTACATAGGGCATACAGCTCACAAGCCTGAGCTGACCATGATGGGCTCAAAGGTCCGGATTCCACAGGTTCTAAGTTCTTATTAATTATTGCATATCCTGATTTTCTTTTTCCTTCCACTACTCGGGAGGAGCCATCTACAAACAGTGCCTCTCCTTTCTCCAACTCAGCATCCTTTAAATCCGGCCTCACTGTTGTCTGAGTCTCAATTACCTCTAAACAGTTATGTTGTACTCCCTCCTGTGGTTCTCCGAACAAAAATTGTGCTGGGCTCTGAGCAGAGGTTACCCTCAGTTCTAAGTCAGGTGAGTCAATTAGTATTGCTTCATACTTTAGGATCCGACTATCCGTTAACCATTTTTCTGCTTTTTGCTGTAAGACACTTCTAACATTGTGTGGAGTATACACCTTTAAAGGAGCACTAAAGGTAATCTTCCTAACTTCTTCTATTAGTAATGCTGTAGCGACCAGAGCTTGAAGACAAGCAGGCCACCCTCTACTTACTGGATCAAGCAACCTAGAGCAATACCCTACAGGTTTCTTAATCCCTGCCCAATCTTGAGTGAGAACTCCATATGCTGTTTGGTTCGATGTATTTACAAAGAGATAGAAAGGTTTTTCCAGATCCGGAAGGCTCAGTACAGGTGCCTGTATTAAAGCCCTTTTTATTTCCTCAAATTTCTGATCATCCTCTGTGAACCACTTAAGCTGGTTATTAGTTAATTTCTCATATAAGAATTTGACCTTTTCACTGTAGCCTTCAAGCCACGGTCTACAATATCCTAATAATCCCAATACTTGCCGAATTTCCTTTTTAGTTTGTGGGGGTCTTAAAGATAGAATCCCTAATACCCTGTCAGGATCTAATTTCTTTTTTCCCTTACTCAGCCAGTGCCCCAAGTATTTTACTTCCTGTTCCACAAACTGTAATTTCGATCGAGACACCTTTAATCTCCTTTCCCCTAAAAAGTTTAGCAATTTAATAGTAGCTTCTCGGGTTCCCTCTTCAGTTTCTCCTGCTATTAATAGATCATCCACATATTGCAATAATTTGACCCCCCTAGGTAACGTGAAATCTTGTAAAATTTTTTCTAAAGTTTGTCCAAATAGATTTGGTGACTCTGTAAACCCCTGTGGTAGCACAGTCCATCTTAATTGTTGTTTTCGTCCTGTTTCGGGGTCCTCCCACTCGAAGGCAAAATAATCTCTGGATCCCTCATCCAGAGGGCAGGCCCAAAATGCATCTTTCAGATCTATTACACTATACCAGGTATGTTTGGGAGATATGCGACTCAATAAAGTATAAGGATTTGCCACCACAGGGAATTTAGCGAGTGTTCGCTGATTTACAGCTCTCAGGTCTTGCACCATCCTGTATGACCCATCCGATTTTTTTACGGGGAGGATGGGTGTATTATGAGGCGACATGCACGGTTCTAAAGTTCCTTTTTCCAGAAGTCTGTCAACCACAGGTTTTAACCCCTTTCGACCCTCCATTGGTATAGGGTATTGTTTGACTCGGATTGGACGATGGGGATCCATTATTTGAATATTTATGGGGTCCATTTCTATCCTTCCGGTCTCCCCCTCCTTATACCATACTAAAGGGTTAATGACTTCTTCATCTTTTTGTGTCAAAGTGTATAATTTAATCTGCAATTCGTCCCCTTGACTCTGAATGCTCAAATTCAATCTTAAAATCAAATCTCTCCCCAGTAAATTGTACTCCGCTTCAGGGAGCAAAAGAAAATCATTAACATAAGTTTTCTTCCCAGTTTCTACTTTTACATTTTTCAAGACAGGCACTCTAAAAGGCTCTCCTTTTGCCCCTATCACTGACATATAATTGTTCCCTTCCTCTACTCCTTTTGGAAGTTTTTGAATAGTAGATTTTTCAGCTCCTGTGTCCACTAAAAACAAAACTTCCTCTTTATGGGGACCAATTAGTAGTTTTATCAAGGGCTCCGTTGATGTTGACGTCCCCAGAAGATATAGCCCCTGACACCCCTATTCTTCTTTGAATGTTTTCTCATCTTGTTCCCGCTTACGACAGTTCCTCTGAATGTGTCCCTTCTTGTTGCAATAGTAACAAGCGGGAATGGTGTATTTCTCTCGACAAGACTGCCCCCTAGGGGCTTTCTCTATTCCCTTCTCCCTCCTTTCTCCGGACAGAGTCTTATTTCTCTGACTTTCTCTTACTGCTGCTACAAAAATCTTAGCTTTTGCTTTTTGTTTTTCCTCATCTCTCCTAACATATACTTTCTGTGCTTCCCTAAGTAACTCTTCTAATCCCCTCTCTTGCCAATCTTCCAGCTTCTCTAATTTCCTCCTTATGTCCCCCCAGGATTTAGCTACAAATTGCGTTCTAAGGAGTGCAGTTCCAGCCACTGTATTCGGGTCAATTCCAGAATACATTTGTAAACTTCTCCTTAATCTCTCCAACCATTCTGTTGGAGATTCATCTTTCCCTTGTTGCTCATTAAATGCTTTATTAATGTTTTGCCCTCGGGGAACAGCTTCCCTTATTCCCTGTATGATTAATGTTCTCAAATCCCTCATATTCTGCCTTCCTTGGGGTTGTTGATGATCCCAGTGGGGATCCACGTTTGGCCATTTTTGGTCTCCTGGGGGTCCTGCCTGATTCTGTCTCTCCCACATTCTCATTCCAGCTTGCCTAATCATTCCTTTTTCCTCGACAGTAAATAAGATCCCTAAAATGGACTGTATTTCTTCCCAGGTATAAGTATTGGGACCTAGGAATTGGTCCAGTCTTTCAGCTACTCCGAGGGGGTCATCTAATAAGGCCCCCATTTCTTTCTTGAAATTCCTTACATCTGTGGTATTTAAGGGGACTGCCACAAACCCAATGCCTCCCTGATTGCCTCCCAGGGGTACCTCTCTTAAGGGATATAGAGAGGCTCCCTCAAATGTGGCAGTCCTACTTCTCGTACATGCAGCCGGGGGTCGGTCTGATTCCGGTGCTGTCGGCGGTGGAGATACCACAGCTGCCGGAGGTGGGGCCACTGCCAGAGGTGGATTGTTAGAATATAGAGGTGGTAAATTATCTAATGGCTCCCATTTATCCTCTTTTTCTTTTTCCCGTTTTTCTTCTCCTTCTTCAAACTCCTCCTCTGTTTTTAGTGTAAATACTGAGGCTGGAAAAGGACGTGAAGTCCTGATCCATAACCTTGCATAATCACTTTCCTCCTGACTAAAAGGTTCCTTTGAGTTAACATGTAGATTTAAAGCCTGGCAAACCCAGTCTTCAAAAGATCCGAAAATAGGCCAAAAGACATGTGGTCTTAAAGGCTCCTTTGGCCATTCTATCATACAATACTGAATCATTTTTACTTTGCTTTTTCCTTTTCTGGGGCCCCTATCGTTCCAATTTCTAATCATTATCCCTAATGGACTTTCTGGTGGTATGTCTGGTAATTTGCTCCCTTTTCTCTGGTCCCGGGTCTTCGATTTAATCTGACCCATCTAGGAATTTTACTGTGGCAATTCCTACAGCCCTTGGTTGCCTTAGTGAGAGTGTCTTGCAGGGGGTTTAGGACCTATCACCCACCCACGAATCCTATAGGAATCGCTTCGGTCCTTCACCGGCCAAGTCCCTCGCGGGAGATTGGAACCGCGGTTAGAAGACCTCCACAATCGCTTCGGAACTACGTTCCGTCTCAATCACACTCTCACACACACAGGCAACCGAATCCCACCCAACCGAACGGTATACACATTAAATACTTACGACTCCGTCGTCTTCGTTCGGATCTTCGCGCGCAGAATTACGGGCAAAATATAGTGCTGCAGCCGGCAAAGGGAGCTCATAAAAAATCTAAATCTTTGCTTGCCCTTATTCAGGTTCAAGATGGCATTAGCCCCGACCTGACTCGAACAGGAGCCACCAAATGGTGGGGGCGCCCCTCCTAGATCAAGTCAGAATTCAGGAACCAAGACCATCCCGGACGAGCCCCCAATTGTTATAAATGACTGAGTCCCAAATAGGATTACAATCAGAGTTTACAATTTATTAAACGAATAGAGGCAAGCAAACAGCGCTGGGTGCGCCGGGAGTCTCTGCTCCACCGGGACGCACACCCGTTACGTAAGGCATCTACTTTTTTATACTCCTAGGCTAATACATATTTATTACTACTTCTAAAAGAGGCAAGGTTATTATAATTGGTTTCCCGAATCCGATGTCGCCTGCTTATCAGTCTCTGTTACTTTCTCGGGGGCCGCTCGAACAGGGAGACAGGGAGGCTCATATTTTCCTCCTTATCTAGTGGTCCAGGGAGACAGGGAGACAGGGAGGCTCTTATTCTTCCTCCTTATCTAGTGGTCTCTTGGCCGGCTGTCAGAAGTTACTGCACATTCGTGCAAAGTCAGCAGTTTTTCTCCGAAGAAATCCCTTTGTTCTTTTCTCGCCTAAACCCAGGCCTCAATGTTAACCCTTCAAAACCCCTTAGTGGCACGAATTGCTGGACCATTTCTTACACTTAGAACAGAAGATAGTGCAACTGTCATCAGCCTTAGCACAGGCAACTACACCCAGATTGCATTGGCCTGAGCAGATGCTCTGTTAGATTTTGTGGTTCCTTCAAGCAGATCTTCAGGCAGGACATCTGTATTCAAAAGTCAAGAACAACTTGTTCTTAGGGTACTGGCTCTGCTGCCAGTAAAGATGCTTAAAAGCCTGAAAAGCCATGAAGGAAAGAAGGGAGCAAAAGGAACATACCAATAACTGACATTCACTTGTGGACATTGCTGAAATCGAGAATAGCCAGCAGTTTGTAGATTTTCATTTCTCCCATTTCCACAACAGTGATGGTCTCTGGTGTGCGAGCCCGGAACACAAATCTGAAGTTTCTGGCAGCAGTGACAAGAGCTCCCTCATCGGGAGATTGGGCCTGATACACCAAGTTACCTGACGTACAAGAAAAAAAAATATGTGGCTTCTACTTTGTTTCTGAGATTAACAAATATAAAGTCAAAAAAGTTTTGTAGCAGTTATCTATGTGTGGAATAGAGAAGGAGCTGAGCAAGCCGTTTGCCACAACGGGAAAGCTGTGGCACCTGCAGTTTCTGCACATGAGGTATGGTGGTGGCAGTGATGTCATCACCACAGAAACACATGGGGAGTAGAGGCTCTGGTCCTTTCGGCTCCCATGTGGCACCTCCAAAAACACTGATTTATGTGTCGACATACTACAGAAAATCACCAGGGAGCCGAAAGGACCAGTAACAACTTATGTGAAGAGAAGACACACTGTGGTGGTGTAAGGTAAACAGAACCACTCAGTTTGGTACCTTTAACAGTCCTCACCTTCTTTCTTCTCTTCTGGCATCACTGTGTGACAAAGTGAGAGCAGGCAGAAGAACCCATAGGTTGGGACATTACTCAGCTTCACAGCTTCAACCAGGCTATGGTCATAGAAGGTAAACTTTGGGTCAGCTAACGGGTTGTATGAGAAATCAACCTTCTCTGTGTTCTGCAAAAACATGGCTTTGTGTTATTAATAGAGATCTCACATGCCTACCCACTACAGCCCCCCCTCTCTTCCTTACATTTACAGAGATCCCTCTCCTGCAGGGCTGTTCATGACAGAGACTGATCAATCTAAGTAATTGGGAATTCTTGAAAGCTACTGAGTCAAAGGAGAGGACAGGCGCTTGAAGTGCCTTTCAGAGCAGCACTCAGGCTGATAGTCTGAGTATCCAAAAAGATGCCTTGCTGTGCCAAAGCAAATGTTCCTACAGGATCCCTGCTAAAGAATTTCTACAGTGCAGAAATGCCTGCCTTCAAAATACCACTGCTTGGAGGCATCATCCTGCTGATTTCTATGGTTGTCTGGGACAGGGGCGTGTGGAGGCCGAATTCAAAAGGCCGTGTTCCCCACACTACTCTCCCAAAGCAAGAAAAAGCCCTGATATGGAAAAAGATGACAGGCAAGTGATGTAAAGGTTCAACTCCATAGGCACTGCCCTTATTATCTGAAAACAAGGAGTCCCAAGCAGAGGGGAACATAGTGGAGAAACAGACAGAAGCTCAAAGCACAAAGTGTCATGGAGGAATGCACTGCTGAGCCTGCCTGGGATGATCCCGACTCCCTCCCCATCCCAGTGAGCTCAGAGTTTCCAGGATAGAAGTCATCCTTCTGACCTGCACCAGCTGACATTCAGCACTTGCCACAAGAGCACAGCCCCCCCACCTACAATGATTTGCACAACAAGGCCCGGGCACTCCAACTCCATGAATATGTGGGCAGCGGCCTTTTAACCTGCAGGACTCTGCTCTACCATGTATCAGAGGAAGGAGGAGCTGCTGGGTGGCCAGTTGGCAGGAGACCAGCATCTCTCCCCCAGCAAGCCAGCCCTTTGCATTTTGCTGCTTGAGTGAGGGCAGTCTGGTAGGACAGCGCTCAGTACAAGGAGCCAATTTCAGTGCGTAGTTTAAGTTTTAAAGTGCCTGGAAATGAATCACTGGAATGAGGAGTGGGATTTTCATGATCATTTTGCCATTTGTTACTTGGATCACTGCTTACAGTTTTCAGACATTTTAAGCAGTGAAATCCAAGATGTGGGTTTGTGCCAACAAGTAGAGGCCGGATAGAAATGGAGAAGTCACTCATTTTCCCACTTTCCAGTATTCAGACATAGGGGAATTTGACAGTGACCTTGTTACGCATGTGAACTGAACTCACTGATTCCCAGCCAGAACTTTAATTCACTGCCAAGGATAATAACATTCATCAGTGTCCAAGTTTCCAACCAATATCAATGGTCAAATGTTCAGAGGAACTGTGCATGCAGTAGGATGTCATGTGAAGCTGAAGGAACAGTAGATACTCAGGCTGCCCATCCTGCATATTCAAAGCAGCCTTATTGGAAGGGAATGCAACTCTGACAAGCCTCTGATGTCCACAAGAACACACCTCCCTGCTGTCAGGATCAAGAGGAACATGAGCGTGAGCTGTGCCTGGGTGGGTTATATCCACTGGCACCTACGCAGGAAGGTTCACAGAAAGCAGAGATTCTGCTAGCACTTGAGCACTTACCTCATTTATTTCTATCCTTTGCCCAGACATGTCATACACATCACCTGCAAGCAAGAAAGCCTGAGGTTATAGCCATAAACTTCAGATAAGAGCTGTCTCTGAGCTTCTCTACCAAAAATAAAATAAATAAAATAAATAAAGTGTTTTGAAGCTAGTATCAAATTTAAAAGTTTCCGTAACACAAATATCTTGACATGGGGACTGGGGACTGATGATTCATATCAATCAGATCCTATGTCAATCCATGATAAAATCAAAAGACTGACAGATGCTGAAAACAAAAAGTGGTTACCATAAAGATGACTGGCATTTGGGTAAAGAATTGATCTCTGCCCAGAAGGGACATAGTGCTAGGAGAGTGTTTTCAGGGTATGACTTCTCTTATGCCTTTTGTGGGAATAGAAATGTTGTTTTTGCAGTGTTACATTGTATAGAAGGAAGGAATGTGGTACTGAGATATGCTTACAGTGATAAGAAAGCTCAGCAGGTGACCTCCTAAAATGCAGACAACCAGACTCCTTAGAGCAATCAGGTGAAAATCACTATGTTAAGTCAAGCCAGATAAGGGGAGAAAACATTACCATCTCAAAAACAGGCCGGAAACTGAAGGCCAGGCATTGTCTGTGAAGCATCAGATAGATTGTGAACCTGGATTACCCACTCCAGTGGGGAAACAGGGGAGGGTCCTGTCATCAAAAAGTATATAAACTGTGTTTTG
The DNA here is from genome assembly GCF_964034855.1 of Anser brachyrhynchus. Classification (NCBI taxonomy): domain Eukaryota; kingdom Metazoa; phylum Chordata; class Aves; order Anseriformes; family Anatidae; genus Anser; species Anser brachyrhynchus. Next base: position 24,369,145 of record NC_137704.1, on the reverse strand, counting down.
GAACCAGTAGGTGCGCTCTCCTGCTTGGCTACGGAGTGTTTCTCACACTATGGCAATTTCTTTGGGCTCTCTGATAGCTTGTAAACCCTGGGTAATCAATTCCTGATGTATTAAACTCTTTCCTTGTGAATTGATGAGCCCCCTTTCTTCCCATATTTTGCCAAATGTATGTACTACCCCATAAGCATATTTTGAATCTATATATATTGTACCGCTTTTATTTTTCAACAATTTTAGGGCCCGCAATATGGCATATAGCTCGCAAGCTTGGGCGGACCAGCTAGGACTCAAAGGTCCAGATTCCACTATCTCAAATGTTTTCCCGTTTACTAACGCGTATCCTGATTTTTGCTTTCCCTCGACTACTCTCGAGGAACCATCCACATATATCTGTTCACCGATGGGTAATTCCACCTCCTCTAGATCAGGTCTCAATTTCGTTTGCTCTTCTATATTTCGGAGGCAATCGTGTCCTAAGGACTCATTTGGTTCCCCATAAAGAAATTGAGCAGGGTTCTGTAGGGAGGTTGTTCCTAATGTTAATTTTGGAGAGGAAATCAAAATTCCTTCATATTTTAATAATCTGGCGTCAGTGATCCATTTCTCTGCCTTCTGTTGCAGTACCCCGCATATATTGTGTAGAGATATTACTTTGATTTCCCCCCCAAAAGTGATCTTCTGTGCTTCTTCCGCTAACAAGGCAGCAGCTACCACTACCTGCAAACAGTTTGGCCAACCCCGGCTAACCGGATCCAATAATTTAGACAAATAGGCCACAGGTTTGTTTTTTTTTTTAACTCCTTGCCCATTCTTGGGCCAGCACTCCGTATGCCGTGCCTGCTGCGCTGTTCACAAAAAAAACAAAACAAAACAAAACAGCCTCCTTAAATCTGGTAAGCTTAACACTGGGGGGCGTACTAGTTCCTCCTTTAACTTGTTCAGTCGTTCCTCATCTTCTTTTGTCCATTTGAGTAATCCATCCTTATTCAGCTTGTTATATAAAAATTTAACCTTTCCACTATAATCTTCTATCCATTGTCTACAGTATCCGGTCAACCCTAACAGTTGCCGTACCTGCCTTTTAGTTCGCGGGGACGCTAAAGCCAATATTCCACTGATTCTGCCTGGGTCTAACTTCTTAGTCCCCTTACTTAACTGGTGACCCAGGTACTTTATCTCTTGCTCCACAATTTGTAATTTTGCCCCTCCTTTTTCTTTTAAAGGGTACAGAGGGTACAGATTAACTCGATTCTCTGAGCCAATCCAAAGGCTCGCATATTCGCTCCCCTCTAAACAAAAAGGTTCCTTTGTATTTACATAAATGTTTAAGGCTTGGCAAACCCAGTCTTCAAACGACCCAAATATGGGCCAATAATTTGCCTACCTCCCCAAACTTCAACACAATAATGAATCATTTTTACTTTATCCTTTCCCCGCCTAAAAGGGGAATCACTCCAATTCTTAATCATTAACCCCAGTGGACTATCTGTGGGAATAGGGGGCAACCTAGCACTAGGCATTACCCCACCCATGGGACCAGAAGGCTTACTCTTCTTCTGTCCCATCTTCCGGAGTGCCTTCACACACACACACAGCCGCTTCCCCCTGGTCGTGGCCCAGTCCCTCGCGGGATGTGGGAACCGCAATACTGAGGGGTCCACACTCACTTCGTCCGCAATTGGACGTCTCACACAGACGCACTCCGGGATCACCAACCCCAACCGAACGGATCACCGGCCTATACTTACCCACCCCGTGGGTCTTCGTTTGGCCTTCGTGCACAAAGATTACCTAGGGGTTTTGCCGGCTTTATTTGCTTGCTGCCCGAAATTTAGGGTTCGTCGGTAGAGGGCTTGAACGGGAATAGTCCCGGCGAAGGCCGCCGAAATCGGCGGGGCGCCCCCCTCGATAGGTTTCCCGATCAAATTACCTCTATCCGAGTCACGGCACCAAATTTGTTATAAATTACTCTTTTAGCCAGAAAGAATTAGTTTGTTGAGTAAGCGATCAGCAAGCAAAACAGCGCTGGGCGGCTGGGGAGTCTCCGCTCCACCACAGCACGCAACTTCCCTTTCCAGCGTCACTGTTTTATAGCATCCAAGTTCTGGCTTGTCAGGAGTTGTTGAGCCTTCTGAGGCTGCGCGGTCCGTTGTTGGGGGTCGTTGTTTTTCACGCGTTGTACTCGTGTTCAAGGGAGGGGGGGGGGTCGTGAATCGGCAAACAGGATGTCTTGCGGTGGGTTGCTTCACAGAATCCTTTGTTTTAACAAGGATGTTTTCCCAACCTCCCTTCCTCATTATCTACTCGCTTAATCCCCTTATCACAATGTTGTGAATTGCGAAACCTTATCAGATTCTTTACATCCTTGAAGACAATGAACAAACCCCCTACTAATTTATCACAGTATGGGCCTGAGCTGGTATGTTGTTTGGTGGGTAATACATTTTGCGGTCCCAGTCAATGTAGAAACTTACCCAAGCGTATAATCTCTACACTGGTAAACCCAAAAGAGAAGGTGATGGAATATTTATTAGTTTAAAGGACAAGATCTTTATCTTCAGCTACCATTAGCAACTGCAGTTAGGAGACAACTTTGAAGGTAATGACAGGGTGTACTCATCAGGTTGTCCTTAAATTGCTTGTTGTAAGCAAAGCTGAAGCAAGCCTCACTGAAATGATCTGATTGGCTTATAGTAAATTCATTTCCTTTATTTATAGAACAACTTCTTATAAATATATTTGAGAAGTTTCAGCAGTACACAAGAAATTTTGAAAATCTGATGCTTGGTTTCAGTTTGTACTTGTTTCAGTTGAGGCTATCTTTTTGTGACAGAAGTCCTTAAGCTGGGCAATGAGTTAAGAAAACCACCAATACATCACTTTCACCCAGATTACCCCAACACTATATTAACCTGATTCAAAGATCATAAATCCAATTTCTTTAAGTGATTTATTCTTTATTGACGGCGCCAGATGCACGGGGGATCTTTCCGCCTATCGTGCATCCCGAAGTGAAAAGCCGTCCCAAATTTATACATCACAGTGATTAATATTTTATTAATGTGTATACATATTCATTATCTAACCCCGCCTACTCTCGCTTCTCATGCTAATCAGTTTTTTGTGTCCTGCGCCTGCGCAGATCCTCTCGGTGGTCTTGGGCAGGGGTCGTCAAGCTGTGGTCGGTGGTCTCAGAGAGGAAGGCCATAAGTCTTCCTCACAGTGTACTTTTCACCCTTGGTCAGGATTCTGCTGAGTTAGCTTTCTTCCTAACTGCAAGGACTGTTTTTTCTTCGATTCTTCTGCTCGTTATTTTCTTATCTTGGATTCCAATGTCTTGTTCGAGATATATTGCCCGTATATGTCCTATTTCGAGATACATTGTCCGTACATCTGTTTCCTGCCCTACACCTAATGTTCTGTTCTCCCTTAATATTTACATTCTTAACCCTTTCTTATCTGGAATCGCCTCAGCTTCCCTAATCAATCCCCCCTTTTCTTTTCCCCATGCAAATTCTTTTGCATTGCATGCCCTTATCATTAGCAGTATCGCAGTAACATACATACAAATATTCCTACTACCAATAACATAACCAGATCAGTAAAAACTTGTTCTAACTATTGAAAGTTGGGTAACCATGAGGTTAACTTATTCCATATTTCCTCAAAGCCCCATGAAATGTTATCCTTACTAATCTTATACAGAACCTTTGTTTGTTTCTATATTTCCGCTATGTCAGTAGAGACCTTTCCGAATACAAAAATTCTTCTTCCCAGCCTCTACGATATGTATCCCTCAATACCTTGCCATGTACTTTCGTCAGGGAAGCTAATATTGCCATTCGTTGTAACAATTTCCAATTCCAAACAAGTATTACAAAAGACAATATTAAACTTATACCAACTAACATCAATAGAACAATAATTGGGTGACACAATGTGTTCCAAATCCCAGTTGCAGTTGGCGACCATCCAAAGAGTTTGTCCCACCAGCTATGATTTGTGTCTTGTTTTACTCTTTGCAAAACTCTGTTTATTTCTTTTGTATCATGGTGGACAGTGATTAAAGTCTTCTCTCCATCTTCCTGAATGCCTTTTAAAATTTTGATCAGGTCTTGGTGTTTAAGTAATTGCTTCACTAGCGTGAGGTTCATCCCAATAGGTGTGGGTAATAACTTGTGATACATTGTGTTGTTGGACTTGATCAACTGGTGGGATACCACTGGTGCTGAATATAAAAAATCACACCCGATGATTCTAACAAAGTTACAAATACAAAAGTTAGAATGATTTTTGCTAGGTAGAGTTATGTTTTCCTTATCTACTTCTACAAAAGCACAAGCAGTTCTTAAACACACACAGCCTTGACCAATATATACAAGCACAGTCTTTTGACTAGTATTTGGATGAATTTCGAAGTGGCAAACACCTTGCTCAGTGTCAAGACATACATCCTGAGCATCAATTGTGTTGCTTTCACAAATAAATCCTTGTTGTTCCCGGGTAACACATGATTCTAGATTCACAGACTGCCATTTCCCGTTCTTCATCCGGGCCCAGGTTCTATGCTCCGAAGGATAGAGCACTGTTTCGTCATGATTTAATCCTAGTGCAATAATGGGGTGGATAACATAAACTGTAGCATTACGTATAGTAAGCACAAAGGCAGTAGCCATGTTAATAATGGGATCATAGGTAAAATTTACCAGAGTCCACCAAGATTGGAACTTCTTTTCAAAATCATTGGCATTGTCCCAAACAATCTTTCGGACTTCAGCCGGAAAAATGCCTTCACTTCCTTCCCTAATGATCAAGGTAGCCGTTGCCTGCATCCATAACTGTACCTGTATACAACTAAGAGCTAAAGATACATTATCTTGCGCCATACTAAGTGCATCTATTATTAGTCTGTGGTCCTGGTCTTCAGCCTTTTCCCATATTGGTAACACCTTTGAAACTTGCCATTGGCTAGTTCCCAGTGCCAGTAAGGATGATTGCAGGGGCTGTTTTAGTTTTGTGTTCCAGATTGTTGTTGGCCTGTGTTCCTTACTACATATGGGAGGAAAGGAGAACAGGCTGGTTGAACTGCTGAGATGTTAATTTGTATTAGCAATTCAACACGCTTGAGAAATGATCACCATTTGTTCGCCAAATAACCACAACAGCTAACTTTCCATTAATGCTCTTATCCTCTGTGGTTACGGCTTCAGACCAAGGCCACCCACCATTCTCTATCATCATAGAAGCACCTTCCAATTCTTGAATCACAATTACAACTATAAGCCACAGAAATAAAACAATTCTGTTAACTAAATTTCTGCTAGCTACATTACTAAATACTCCTGACCATAGTGTCTTCATTTTGCTTGACTGAACTTTAGCTTCAGTTCACCGTCACCCAGCGTTACTTTCCAGGGGGCTTTTGGAGCTTTCTTCTCTCTCGAATAATGGATCCAGGCCGTTTGCTCCTTAATCTTGATGGCGGTATGTGTTGTCAGCAGCACCTGGTATGGTCCCGTCCACTTTTCTTCCAAAGGCCGACCTGCAAATGCTTTTACATACACATAATCCCCAGGTTTAAAGGGGTGGATTGGTTGGTCCAGCCCTCTAGCCCTGGTTCCTGAGACAACTTTAGATATTTGATCCAACTGTTTTTGGAGTCCTATTAAATAATTATACAAGTATCCCGACCCCAGTTGCGTCAGGTCCTCCCCGCTGAACAAAAACTGATAGGGTCTTCCGTATAATATTTCAAAAGGGCTTAGATTTTCCTTTGTCTGTGGTTTTACTCTAATTCTAAGTAAAGCCAAAGGGAGAGACTGAGGCCATGATAAATTAGTCTCTTGTCCTATTTTGGCTATTTGTTGTTTGATTAGATGATTCATCTTTTCCACTTGTCCGCTTGCCTGTGGTCTGTAAGGGGTATGGAGTTGCCAGTCTACCCCTAAGACCTTACTTACTTCTTGAACTATTTGCGCACAAAAATGAGAGCCTCTATCCGAGGACATTGCTGCCGGAATTCCGAAACGCGGTATTATCTCATTCAGTAAAACCTTAACCACTTCTCTTGCCTTGTTGGTTCGACAGGGAAAAGCCTCCGGCCACCCGGAAAAAGTATCTGTCAAAACCAACAAGTATCGATACCCCCCTTTTCTTGGCAGTTCTGAAAAATCTATCTGCCATTGTTGTCCTGGATAGTTTCCTTTACTGATTATTCCGAACTTTACCCTATTTTCTGTATTAGGGTTATGATGCAAACAAATACTGCATTGCTGGGTTACTTGTTTTACCGTAGTATACAGATTTCTTCCCACCAAGACTCGACTCAGATTTTTATATAAGGTGTCTGCTCCCCAATGAGTCTTATTATGTTCTGCCATGACCGTAGGCCATATTAAATTAGAGGGTAGTACAACCCTATTATCTTTCAGGTATACCCATCCATCACTCCTTGCTTTTCCTCCCAGGTCCCCAATTAACTTTTGATCTTCCTGTGTGTACCTAGGTTCCTGTCCTTCACCTAAAGTTTGTATTTTACCGTCTGGTATTAAAGTGAGCGCTTCTGCCTCAGCCAATCCGGCCACCCTTTTTGCTTCTTGGTCAGCCAGTCGGTTCCCTACCTCGAAGTCAGCGGTTCCTTTTTGGTGTCCCTGGCAATGTATAACAGCCACCTTCTCTGGGTGCTTTACCGCTTCCAACAACTTCAAAATCTCCTCAGCATATTTTATTTGTTTTCCTTGGGCCGTTAATAATCCTCGTTCTTTCCAGATAGCCCCATGTGCATGCACCACACCAAATGCATACTTAGAGTCTGTCCAGATATTTACTTTCTTTCCTGCTGCTAGTTCCAATGCCCGCGTAAGGGCAACTATTTCTGCTTTCTGAGCAGACGTCCCAGGGGGTAATGGTTTCGACTCAATTACCTGTTGAGTGGTCGTCACCGCATACCCTGCTTTGCGTTGTCCTTGTTTCACAAAGCTGCTTCCATCAGTATACCATGATTCATCCGCGTCTTCCAAGGGCTCCTCCTTGAGATCTGGTCGGCTAGAATACAGTTTCCATAGTTTCGATACAATCGTGGACCACTGGCTCGTCAGGAGCGTTACTAAGGAAAGAAGCTGGGTTCACAATGTTAGTAACCACAATTTCTACGTCATCTTGCTCCACCAGTATTGCTTGGTATTTTAAAAATCTTTGAGGGGATAACCAGTGTGCCCCTTTCTGCTCCAAGACTGCCGAGACAGTGTGTGATACCAGCACGGTTATCTTCTGTCCCATAGTGAACTTCCGAGCCTCCTGTATATTCATGATGACAGCGGCCACCGCTCGAAGGCAACCCGGCCAACCTTTACTTACTTCATCCAGTTGTTTAGAGAAGTAGGCCACAGCTCTCCTGTAGGGGCCCAGCTTCTGTGCCAGCACCCCCAGAGCCATCCCTTGTCTCTCATAAGAGTACAACCAAAAGGGTTTAGACAAGTCCGGTAGACCCAAAGCTGGTGCTCGCATTAACTCCAATTTAAGCTTCTTAAAGGCAGCCCGTGCTTCCCCCGTCCAGACCAATTTTGATTGGTTATTCTTGATGAGGTCATATAGGGGTTTTACAATTAGTCCATAATTATTAATCCATAGACGGCACCAACCTGTCATCCCTAGAAAAGTTCGTAATTCCTTAATGGTCTGTGGTTCTGGAGTATGGCAGATAGTTTCTTTCCGTTCTGTTCCTAACTCCCTTTGTCCCCCTGAAATCTCAAACCCCAAGTAAGTTACACGTGACTGAATCAGCTGAGCCTTCTGTTGAGAGACTCGATACCCATTCAAACCCAAAAAATTAAGGAGACTTATTGTCCATTGCATGCAGCTGCTCCTATTCTCAGTGGCTATCAAAAGGTCATCAACGTATTGCAGCAGAACTCCTTCGGTGTTTGGGGCCTCCCAAACCTCAAGCTCTTTTGCTAGTTGATTCCCAAAAATCGTGGGGCTGTTTTTGAATCCCTGCGGCAATATGGTCCAGGTCAATTGAGCCTTTCGTCCTGAGTCTGGATTTTCCCATTCAAAAGCAAAAAGCTTCTGACTTTCTAGGGCTAAAGTCAGACAGAAGAAGGCATCTTTTAAATCCAGTACGGTAAACCAAACTAAATTATCTTTTAATTTAGTCAGTAATGTGTACGGGTTGGCTACCACAGGGTGTATATCTTCAGTGATCTTATTTATAGCTCTTAAATCCTGCACTAATCTATAGTTCTTCCCATCTGGCTTCTTAATTGGTAGTATAGGAGTATTATATTCAGATTCACACTCAACCAGCAGTCCATGTTTTAAAAACTTATCCACTATCCCCTTAATTCCTTTCCTGTCTTCTAATCTTAGGGGATATTGCTTAATCTTAACTGGCCTTTCCCCTGGCTTTAATCTCACCACTATCGGGGCTGCATTTTTGGCTCGCCCAGGGATGTCAGTAGCCCAGACTCCTGGGTAAACTTGGTCTAAAATCTCCGAAGGTACTTTACCGATGGGGTCTGCTTGTATCAGCATTAAGCTTAGCGCGGTTATCAGCTTTTCTTCTCTCACTTTTAACCCCACCTTCCCTTTTTCAAAGACAATTTCCGCTTCTAATTGTTCTAGTAAATCTCGCCCCAGCAAAGACTTCGGGGATCCTGGTAAATATAAAAACAGATTCACAGATTCACAGATTTCTCTAGGTTGGAAGAGACCTCAAGATCATCGAGTCCAACCTCCGACCTAACACTAAGTACTCCACTAAACCATATCCCTAAGCTCTACATCTAAACGTCTTTTAAAGACCTCCAGGGATGGTGACTCCACCACCTCCCTGGGCAGCCCGTTCCAATGCTTAATAACCCTTTCGGTAAAGAAGTACTTCCTAACATCCAACCTAAAACTCCCCTGTCGCAACTTTCGCCCATTCCCCCTCGTCCTGTCACTAGGCACGTGGGAGAATAGACCAACCACCACCTCTCTACAGCCTCCTTTCAGGTAACTGTAGAGAGCGATGAGGTCGCCCCTGAGCCTCCTCTTCTCCAGGCTGAACAAGCCCAGCTCCCTCAGCCGCTCCTCGTAAGACTTGTTCTCCAGACCCCTCACAAGCTTGGTCGCCCTTCTCTGGACTCGCTCGAGCACGTCCATGTCCTTCCTGTAGCGAGGGGCCCAAAACTGAACACAGTACTCGAGGTGCGGCCTCACCAGAGCCGAGTACAGGGGCACAATCACTTCCCTCGACCTGCTGGCCACGCTGCTTCTTATACAGGCCAGGATGCTGTTGGCCTTCTTGGCCACCTGAGCACACTGCTGGCTCATATTCAGCCGACTATCCACCAATACTCCCAGGTCCTTCTCGGCCAGGCAGCTTTCCAGCCACTCATCTCCCAGCCTGTAGCTCTGCTTGGGGTTGTTGCAGCCCAGGTGCAGGACCCGGCACTTGGTCTTGTTGAACTTCATGCAGTTGACCTCAGCCCATCGCTCCAGCCTATCCAGATCCTCCTGCAGAGCCTTCCTGCCCTCGAGCAGATCGACACACACACTTAGCTTGGTGTCATCTGCAAACTTACTGAGGGTGCACTGGACGTCCTCATCCCATCTGTTTCCCTAACTTATATTTTAAAGGCCTTAGGAAAAAGGCTTTCTCGTGCTGGCCTGTAGCTCCTATCACCGTCACAAAATCCTCATCCTCTGGTATCAATTTCTGGTTTAACACAGAATAAGTCGCTCCTGTGTCAATTAAAAACTCCACTTCCTGTCCTGATTTCCCTAGCTTAATTTTAACCAGCGGATCTGCTAGGGTAGAATCCCCCGGTCCACTTCATTGATCGGGAGATACACTAGCTACCATCAATCTGTTCTTCTCCCATTGTTTCGGACATTCCCTTTTCCAATGACCCACTTCCCTACAATATGCACACTGATTCAGTCTCAGGGGAGGCTTTACTGACCTTCCCCTTATACCATTCCCTCTTCCTTTTCCCCGAAAAGGTTCTTCTTGCCTCTGTAAGGCCGCAACAGTTGCCGCAGCAATAGCCCTACCCATCCTTTGTTTCTCATTCCCTTCTCGATTCCTAAATACCCTCCATGCCTCTTCCACCAGCCTTTCTAAATCTCTCACATCCGGCTCTTTCATTTTCTGAAGCTTCCGCCTTATATCGTCCACAGACTGACCCAAGAACAATGATACTAGCTGGACTTTACCTTCCTCAGAAGAGGGGTCTATCGTTGTAAATTTTTGCATTGCTGTCCTTAGTTGATCGAGAAATTCTGACGGGGTCTCAGTTTGCCCCTGTTTTATGGTATATAACCTAGACCAGTTTACAGACTTTGGTATCGCACTTTCCAAGGCGATCCTAATCCATTCCTGATATCTTTTTAATAACCTATAATCACCCTCATCATTATAGTCCCAGTTTGGGTCCACTCTGGGCACATATATCTCCACAGTTCCAGGTAAAACTGACGTTACCTGGGTCTGTACTTGAGTTTGTGCATTCTTAATTACCAGTTGCTTTTCCAGTTTCCGATAATGCTGCCAGCATTATCTCTATATCTTTCCAATCGGGATCTAAATTCTTTACAATCAGCTCAAACCTCCGGGCCACTGATTCTGGATCATCCCGGTATCCTTTCACAGCTTCCTTCCATGAATCTAACTCAGCAGTTGTGAAAGGTACTTTTATCCGAGCTGGTCCGTTAGCCCCCATAGCCTGTCGTAACGGGGCTTGAATAACGGGCCCGACCTTACTTCGGGTTCGAGCCGTGATCGGGGTAAAGTCTCCATTCCCCCAACTCTCATTTTTCTTATCTATTCTGCCGTTTCCTGGGCTCGCCCCCACGCCTCGTTCTATTATCTGGGGCGAGAGGACATAATCCTCCATTCTCTCCTCTGACTCATTCAATTTCAAACATCTCTGCCCGATACTGCACGCCGAACAACATCTTTTCATTTTTCCTGCCCCTTCCTTCTTCATATCCTTTTCTATTGCCAGGATCAAAGGATCCTGTGGGGCTAAGTTAATTCCACACTCCTTCTGCCATTCCAGGTGGTTTCTCAAAGTGAAAAACATATCTGCGTATGACACCTCATCCCACTTTCCTTCTCTCCTTAGAAACAACATTAACTGTAGTAAAGTATTATAATTTAAGGTTCCATTCAGTGGCCATTTTTCCTCACAATCCAACTTATAAAGTGGCCACCATTGATTACAATATTTTATCAACGTTTTCTTATTTTCAGTTCCACCGGGGGATCCCCCTATATCTTTCCAATGACTCAAGATACATCCCAACGGGCTTTTCTTTGGAATCCCACTACTCTGCTGCCCCCCCATGTTACAGTTCAGAATGTTTCTTGTTACACAATACAAGCCGGCAGCTTTCCACAATAACACCAAGATCCTAGTAACGTTATAAAGAGTACAATCAAAATCCCAAAGACAATAGCCAAGGTCAAGTTCCACATTTAAACACAACGTAAACTAACCTCGCATGCAAAGGTTATTTGTTTCCCAACAGCAACTGAGTGCTTTCCAAAAAAACCAAATGCCGTCCTGCAGAAAACTTTTACTTTCCGACTTACAGACGACCCCAATTGACCGGTCAACCAAATAAACCAAAATAAAGAATATAATCACTTACAATGATGGAGTCCGTGTCTGCCTCCGCAGTGATCCGTTGAGTCGAGGAGTCCCTCCGGGAAATCCCGGGGGTACCCTAGGGAGTCCTGTTCCCAGCGGGTCCTGCGGTCCGACAGAGAAGAAGTCCCATCTGGGGTGCCAGATTGATTCAAAGATCATAAATCCAATTTCTTTAAGTGATTTATTCTTTATTGACGGCACCGGATGCACGGGGGATCTTTCCGCCTATCGTGCATCCCGAAGTGAAAAGCCGTCCCAAATTTATACATCACAGTGATTAATATTTTATTAATGCATATACATATTCATTATCTAACCCCGCCTACTCTCGCTTCTCATGCTAATCAGTTTTTTGTGTCCTGCGCCTGCGCAGATCCTCTCGGTGGTCTTGGGCAGGGGTCGTCGAGCTGTGGTCGGTGGTCTCAGAGAGGAAGGCCATAAGTCTTCCTCACAGTGTACTTTTCACCCTTGGTCAGGATTCTGCTGAGTTAGCTTTCTTCCTAACCGCAAGGACTGTTTTTTCTTCGATTCTTCTGCTCGTTATTTTCTTATCTTGGATTCCAATGTCTTGTTCGAGATATATTGCCCGTATATGTCCTATTTCGAGATACATTGTCCGTACATCTGTTTCCTGCCCTACACCTAATGTTCTGTTCTCCCTTAATATTTACATTCTTAACCCTTTCTTATCTGGAATCGCCTCAGCTTCCCTAATCAAACCCTGCTGTGAACAAGTGGCAGTCGTTCACACAGGGCAAGCAAGCGTCACCAGACTGTAAAGTGAGGCGGCAGCAGCAGGGTGTTTCATTTGGTGCAGTTTAGGGAACGCTTTCAGTGAGACTCGGGGCTGAGCTATGCTGTGGTGCCTGGGGATGAGTGCAAACAACCCAGACCATCAGAACAATTGAGTCACTGTGTAACTCAATACAATCATGAAGCAGTATCAGCTCACAGACAACATGAATTTCCACTTTGCTGCTGGTTTGACACACTGGGGAGGAACGGGATGAATTCCTCTTATTTACCAACACAAAAGAGTCTTAAAATGCAACTTCTGACCCTGTAGCTCTGAGTGTAACTCCTCACCCTCCCAGCAGCTCCAGGGAAAGGGCAGGACCAGCAGCTAAGAGCTGTCCTTTGCGGTCTGATATCACAAACTTTTCACAAGCGTTCTCTGTGAATCACACAGCAATGGTTTGTTCTGCAGTCAGTAGCAATTCTCCCTGAAGAGTTGGGTTCAGTAATAAACTATACCATCCTAGTCAGTCTACACTGCAACCTCAAGGTTTTGGAGGCAACTCATCCACAATTCCTACCCTTTAACCCTGATTGCCTATCTGCAACAACCAATATAGCACTGTGTTCTCTGGGAAGTGCTGGAGCTGACTGTGCTCATACAGCACCAAGCACTACAGATTCTCAGCCTGATTACACCTACTTACCTGGCAATTCACACCTCACCTGAGCCTTGAAGCCACCTTGAAGAACATGCTATTCACTTTGTTTGGTGGACAGTGCAAATGGGAGAGAGCAAGAAGCTACCAGTAGCAGGTTTCCAGTCTCACTCCCATAGCATCCTACACTTACACCTCTCTTTCAAATGCAAAGTCATCCTCTCCTGTTCCAGGGCTCACTGTTGTCTCAGCTTCAACCCTGACAAAGACCTCTGAAGCCAACAGAAAGCAGAAAAGCAAAGCACCACTGTGCTGTAGAGTTACACATCAAAGTGTTTTTAGGCCCTGTCAAATAATGTATGGACATGGGGAGAAGAAGAAAGGGTCTCAATAAAAAAGAAAAAGGAAAAAAAAGAAAAAGAAAAAGAAAAGCACACCAAGAAGGGCAGTCTTTGTGAGACGTTAATTTAGTTTTCTGAAAGATAGGGCATGGTGGTAAATGAGGAATTCCAGTTATGCAGACTCAGAGTTGTGAAGGAGCAGAGGGGAACACGTTTGGCTTGCTCTGGGGGTGAGCTGGCATGAACTTTTGGTGCAGAGGTGGAAAATTTTTTGGAGGTAGAGAGGAGGTTGTTCCAGAACTGATTCCCTTTAACAGGGAGGAGCTGGCTGGGCATGTGAGAGCAGAAGGCAGTGTAAATAGGAATGTTGCTAAAATGATAGTATGATGCTTGGGAAAAAGTGACAAGAGCAAAATGTTTAAAATGGTCTTCAGAAATGGAGTCTTTGGTAAATATGAAGAAATAGTAACTCATATTTCATGGGAAGGAAATCTGGGATGGGGGAGAATTAAACAGAACTGTAATTTCCTTAAATATTTGATATTAAGATCAGGAGTGTAAGCCATCATGTTTCAGAGAGACTCAGAAAGGTGAATGAAGTGGTGGAATCACAAGCTCTTCAATCACCTTGGACTGAAGCAGGATGCTTCTAGAAGGAGCACAACGGGTTGTTTTATCCAGCACAAACTGTGTGGCAAAAGCTCAAAGTGAGAAAGAGATAGCAAGGATGTAAAGGACAATAAAATTTGTTCTGTAAAGATTAGGTTCTCTGGATTTCAGTAACCCTTCTAGAAGGTGGAAGATCAAAGAATGTTTATGTCTGCTATACAGTGAAAAAAGTTCAGCAAATCATGCTAAGAAATCTGATGTATATTTTTTTCTTTAATCAGGCATCTCACACATTAGACGCCATCAACAGAGGAGAAAGGGAGAGGTTTGGGGCTGGAATAGGGAAGTAATGGGTCAGCTGAGTAAGGTAGAAACTGGCCTGGAGCAATGCTGCTTTTGGGAGTTTCTGGAGAACAGACAAGCAAGGTTCAGAAGACTGGGAAAAGAGCAAGCATAGCACCTACCTTGAAACAAGGGAAGAAGAAAAGCTGAGTGACTACAGATATATAGGCTTCACTTATTGAGTAAATGTTGAAAGAGTCAAACGAACCACTTCAAAGTAACTAGAAGTGTGTGGCGGAAGAGATAATTAACAGCCAGCAGTCCAGAAAAACTACATCAAACCCAAATTAATTCTGTGTTAGAGGGAGCCTGAGGGCTAGTGAAAAAGCCTTAGATATCTGTCATGTGTCCTGGCTGTCACTTTAGCATTTTTACAAGTAAACTGGAAAGAGATGCTCAAGATAAAATCACTGTAGAGTGAGTGCCATTTTTTTTCCCAGAAAAAAATACACTGAGAGTAGTTAATGTAGCGGGTTTACGTGGCAAGGTTTTGGTAGCAGGGGGCCATAGGGGTGGCTTCTGTGAGAAGGATCTAGAAGCTGCCCCATGTTTGGTAAGGGCCCCACTGCTGACCAGAGCTGAGCCAATAAGTGATGTTGTTTTGCGCCTCTGTGAGAGCATGTTTAAGTCAGGGAAAAAAAACTGCTGTGCCACACAGCAGCTGGGAGAGTGAGAGGAGTGAGGAACAGCCTTGCAGGTGCCAAGGTCAGTGAAGAAGGAGGGGGAGAGGCAAGGTCAGTGAAGAAGGAGGGGGAGAGGTGCTCCAGGCACCGGAGCAGAAGTCCCCTGCGGCCTGTGGTGAGGACCATGGTGGAGCAGGCTGTCCCCCTGCAGCCCATGGAGTACCATGGTGGAGCAGGGTTCCGTGCTGCAGCCCGTGGAGGAGACCACGGTGGAGCAGGTGGACCTGCACCGACGGAGGCTGCGGCCTGTGGAAGACCTCTGCCGGAGCAGATTCCGGGCCTGACCTGTAGCCCGTGGAGAGGAGACCGTGCAGGAGCAGGTGACCTGGCAGGAGCTGCTGCCCGTGGGGGATCCAGGTTGGAGCAGTTCGCTCCGGAGGGATGGACCCCGTGGTACGGACCCATATCTGGAGCAGTTCTTGAAGAGCTGCTGCCTGTGGGAAGCCCACGCCAGATCAGTTCAGCAAGGACTGCATCCCGTGGGAGGGACCCCACAGCACAGGGGACGAGAGTGATCAAGAAGGAGCGGCAGAGAAGAAGCGCTGTAGACTGACCATAACCCCTGTTCCCCCATTCCCCTGTGCCACTTGGGGGGAGGAGGTGGAAGAGGGTGGATGGGGGGGAAGGTGCTTTTGGTTTCTTTCCTTTGTTCCTCACTTCTCTAGCTTGTTAGTAATAGGTAATAAATCTTACTATTTCCCTATGCTGAGTCTGTTTTGCCCATCGTGATAATTACTGCGCGATCTCCTCATCCTTATCTCAACCCTTGAGCCCTTTTCATCGTATTTTCTCCCCTTTCCTCTTTGAGGTGGGGGAGTGAGTGAGCGGTTGTGGTGGAGCTCGGCCGCCCACCTGAGTAAAACCACCACAGTTATCAATGACTGGTAATCAAACTTGAGAGAGTCATCGTGGATGTATCCTGGATCTGGTATTCAGTATTTTATTTTCCATCTTGTCTGGCAGAATAAAGCACACATTTAGTAAATCTGCATATGGCACCACCCTGACAGGAGCTACAAGCGCACTGAAAGATAGGATTAGAATTGACTAGCTGGAGACACAGTCTGAAAAAAATTGGATGCAGTTCAATAAGGACAGATGAAAGATTTGTATTGCCTGATGAGACATCAGCTCTGCCAGAAAGGATCTGCCAGAATGGATTTTATTCTGGCACACTGTCATCCAAGTGCTGGTGGTGCAAAAGGATAGTATTTTAAATTACTTCTAGGTGATTTTCCATTTAGATATTTGTTGTCACTAAGATAGATGGATTGTTCTTTGTACTCTGGTCAGCTTTGGTAAGGCCCCAGCTGCCAACTAAGGCTCATTTTGGGTGCTATGCTTCCAGAATGAGGTGAACTAGCTGGGAAGCCCACTGGAGAGCAGCAAGAATGATGACACTTCTGACAGATCAACATGTAAGAAGTGACTAAAGAAATGAGGTGTCTTTTCTTCTGAAGGGTAACCTACAGCAAGGCTTAGCGGCCTTCACTGCATAACGAAGTCGTCTGGGCTCTGTGTCCTTGGCTAGTAGCACAATGAAATGACGGGAAGCAGAAAGAGCACCTTTGATCATCCCGGGACAAGATACAATTTGTTTAAATTGAAATGAGTTTTACAGTAGTGGAAAAAAACTTTTCCCCTGGGAAGGACACTGCAGTCCTGGAATAGGCAGTCAAAACAATAGCCATCACTGCAGCTTTCTAGGACATTTGCTGAGAGTGACAGGCATGACCATCTCTTCAGGTAGAGGGTAGATTTGGTGACCTCTTGAAATCCCTTCCAGTATTTTTTTATTTCAGGATAGCTGTGGTGGGATGATGCTAGGATGTGCATTTGTACTGGGGGAAGGGTGCTAACAGCAGGCTCATGGCAACAGCTCCAGAGGCTTCAAGGCGAAGAGCTGAAGCAGGGCAGGGATATAGAGCAGCACTAGTTGAATGGTGATTCCTGCCCAAGAGAAGGTGAACAACCTGTTAAACCATTGCTTTATCAGTGCCACCAGCATCTTCAGTTCCCTGACATGGGGCATTTAGCACAGAGAATAGATTCCCAGTGACATTACCTTTTAGCTTGCTTTTTCTGATGCTTCATTCATGCCTGTATTAATTCTGCCTACTTTCAAACATGTCTGATGTGTTTCTTCTTCTTTGCAGAGGAAGAGAGACACCTTCAAGCAAACAAATGGGATTTTAACCTACAGTTTGAGTATGCTGTAAGTAACTAGCATATGTTGCTTCGTGCAGATGCAGTGACAGATGGTGCTGCATCTGCTTCATGTCTTCACACTATAAGGTGCTCTCCCTTCCTGTTCATTTTGATATTTCAAGGGCATGACATGAGTGAACACTAGCTGTGTGTTGTGGTTTAACCCAGCCGGCAGCTAAGCATCACGCAGCCGTTCGCTCACCCTCCCCCCTCCCTCTCTGGGATGGGGGAGAGAAACAGGAAAATGAAGCCTGTGGGTTGAGATAGAGACAGTTTATTAGGACAGAAAAGAAAGGAAAATAATAATAATAATGATAATAGTACTACTACTAATGATGTGTACAAACAAGTGATGCACAATGCAATTGCTCACCACCTGCTGACCAGCCTATCCCCGAGCAGCCAGTCCCCCCACCCCGGCCAGCCACCCCTATATATTGTTCAGCATGACGTCAGATGATATGGAATACCCCTCTGGCCAGTTTGGGTCAGCTGTCCTGGGTCTGTCCCCTCCCAGCTCCTGCTGCACCCCCAGCCTGCTCGCTGGCAGGACAGAGCGAGAAGCTGACAAGTCCTTGGCTTAGTGTAAGCACTGCTCTGCAACAATTAAACCATCATGGTGTTTTCAACATTCTTCTCATCCTAAATCCCAAACACAGCACCCTACCAGCTACTAGGAGGAAAATTAACTGCTGCATGTATCCTGAATATGAAATGTGTTGTAGTTAGTATATGTAAAGGACTATGCAGTACAAATGCCTTATAAGGCTTGGTGATTTAGGACTGGGAAAGTGCATTTGATTTGCATAGAACCTGCTGTTCTATCTTTCATAGGATGATTGCAACATGGACTATGGGCAGCAGTGGGGCAGGGAAGCGTGAGGGAGATGCGCAATGATGTCAGGGCAGAGAGAGCAAGCAACTCTTCTGGTGCTGAGTCAATTTTTATGACAAGCCATTCATAAAGCTAACTGCCTGTCACTGCTTCCCAGCTGACTGCTTACATGCCCAAGGATTTGCAAATAACCAAAATCAAGGAGAGGACTATGAGAACTCTGGAGAGTTTCCATAAAAGTCTATTAATTAGGTGTGAAAGCACAGGCAGACAAAAAGTAAACTCAATATAATCTGTTAAATCTTGGCTGTGAGTTTCAGTAATCCTACCCCTCATTTTAGTCAGCTATGGCTCATGATTTCTGAAGTCCAGTGTAGACCGAGGCTTAGAAATTCTAGAAGACTGTCCAGAAAGAGCCAAAGCCTGAGTAGGTAGGTGAGTGGGTGGTGAGGTACTAAAAAACTTTGTGGTGATGCAAGCACTGCCAGTACTGTACAGGGCTGAACATCATGTCCTGGGCTGCTTATTTCCAATAAGTCTTGACAAAAGTTCCATTTATTAAAGTCACATTGCCATGGTGCGTGGCAGTTACTAACCATGTTCATAAGTTACTTTAGGTCCCATGCTGAAAATTGCTGGTTACATCTGGAAATGCCAAAAAGAGAGAAACTCCCCTTGCTTTGGCATGGGATGGGGTTTATTTTACTTGGTAACTTAAGGCAATGTAAGCCATAAAACCTATAGAACAGGTTCTTGTAACAAAGCTAGGTGAGGCAGTAAATGTTTCTTTAGGGTGATGCAGCTGCTGAGAAAGGTCAGTGAGGAGAAGAAAGGGAAATGCAAACAGAGGTGTAGTGTATTGCTGTACTACTGCAGCCAGGCTGTATGTCATAGCTGGCATGCATGTTTGAGCCTTTCACTAAAATAGAGTTTCTTTTATGTAGGCATGGATCAAAGGTACAGAGTTGCTTTGTCCTCACTGAGGCTCGGTGAGAACAGGGAAGTGGGCATGTGCAGCTGGAGGTGGTGTGTTGGCCCCAAGTCGGTTGTGGTTATCTTCCCTTCACAGTGCAAAGTCTACAGGATATCTGTGAAGGAAGAAATGGGGAGAAAAAAAAATCGAAAAAAAATCTACTGTGTATGGAGGGTGACATCAGCTCTGGAGGCTGGGCCTCCTGATGTGAAGCAACACTCTTGAATACTCTCAAACCAGCTTTGCAGGAATGTGATGCTGCACTGTGGAAAGTGGTGTTTGCTAATTCATGCAAGGACACGTCCAGATCACACTTGGACCTGCAGGAGAATCCAGAGGGCAGCTTTGCTCCCTCAGCTCATCAAAAAACAACACGAGACCAAACTACAGTGTGTCCCTGGGACATTGCTCCAGCCACAGAGCCTCTTTACCTGAGCACCGTGCAGGACGGTTGGGCAGTGCGGGAAGCTGGACTGATGGTTAAAGAAGAGGATAGGAGCTACACGTGGTAGAAATCCCATTAACACAGAGGCAGAGGGACAGTTTCAGAGGAGGAGCTGAAGGCCTGTCCATGCAGAGTGCTATGAAGCATGTTCTACAGTGAGATGGAAGATTGGTGTGGTCTCATTGATTTGTGTGAATGTCAGCAGTGCCGGCTGAGAGAGGGGCAAGGGAAGTGTCTCTTATCTGGTGATGCCTCTTACGTGCCTTCTGATGAGTTTTGCTGTGATTAAGGGCAGCAGCTTCTAGCAGTGGCTCTGGTAGTACTTTGGTAGGTCAGGATTTATTTGCACTTGGTGTGAAGACTGAAGCTGAAACTAGAGCTCTCAGACTGATGCAGCCCCATCCTTGGCCTTATCCTGCACAGCAAGAACACAGTAGCTTAAAAAAATAAACCAAACTTTAGAACAAAGTGCTGTGCAGTTAACTGGAAGGGCTAAGTGTGAAGGTATGTACTGCCCACCAGTTCATAAAATTAGTTTGGAATGAGTCAGAAAAGAAGCGTGAACAAGTGACATGCAAAGACACTTAGTGCAGCACAGAAATGGACTCAATATAGATCTGTAAAATTGAAAAGTCAAATCTTAATCCTGTATTTATTCACACCTCAGATAGGCAGATCCTTCCTGGCTTGTGTAGGAGATTTGCCTGTGTAATGATCAAAATGAAGTGAAAAGCAGGGTGCAGGGTCCAGTGAGATTTAAGTGGGATTTATCATGTGATTCTGTGATCATGATTCCTGTCTGAGGTGATTCAGTCTGGCTGCACTGTCCTCAGCACTACCACAGTGGGGAATGCATCAGCATAGACCCACCGTGGTGGGTTAGCCCTGAACCTCTCTGCCCATGGAAACTCTGGAGAGCAAAATCTCTTCTGAAGGTTTTTAATGTTTACTTTGATTCCAGTTCCCTTTTATTTCTTCGCTTTCACATTGGAATTCATCACAACTGCACTAGGACGTCATGAAGGGCTGCAAAAACAACTTTGAAATTGGCTTTCAGACAATAGGAGATGAAATGCAGAGCCCATGAGTCAATGACAAGTTTCATCTTAGTTCAGGATCTAGGGTCAAACCAGCATACTGCAGGGCCAGCAGTGAGGGGGCTGCTTGCACTCTTTTTGTTTCCCCTGGTCACCTAATGAATTCTCCAGTGAAATAGGGGGGGGATGTATATAACTTCCTACAACCAATACACATTACCCTGGCCTGGAGTGGCAGCTGGGTTATTTCTTTGAAACTTCATTGGAGAGGAAGGAGCTGGGGAAGTGTACTCAGACTCTGCTCCACCTCCTTCGCTTGCATGCTTCAGTCTGAGAATGATGCCCAGAGGGTTATCCGCAGGGACCTTGCTGGTATGTGGTCAGGAAGGCAGCAACGGCTACCTCTGATCTGTCCTGGTTTTGGCTAGGATAGAGTTACTTTTCCTCCTAGTAGCTGGTAGGGTGCTGTGTTTGGGATTTAGGATGAGAAGAATGTTGAAAACACCATGATGGTTTAATTGTTGCAGAGCAGTGCTTACACTAAGCCAAGGACTTGTCAGCTTCTCGCTCTGTCCTGCCAGCGAGCAGGCTGGGGGTGCAGCAGGAGCTGGGAGGGGACAGACCCAGGACAGCTGACCCAAACTGGCCAGAGGGGTATTCCATACCATCTGACATCATGCTAAACAATATATAGGGGTGGCTGGCCGGGGTGGGGGGGCTGGCTGCTCGGGGATAGGCTGGGTATCGGTCGGCAGGTGGTGACCATTGTGCATCACTTGTTTGTACACATTATTATTAGTAGTACTATTATCATTATTATTATTATTTTCCTTTCTTTTCTGTCCTAATAAACTGTCTCTATCTCAACCCACAGGCTTTCATTTCTTTGTAATTCTCTCCCCCATCCCAGAGAGGGAGGGGGGAGGGTGAGCGAACGGCTGTGTGCAGAAAGCAGAAAAGCAAAGCACCACTGTGTTGTAGAGTTACACATCAAAGTGTTTTTAGGCCCTGTCAAATAATGTATGGACATGGGGAGAAGAAGAAAGGGTCTCACTAAAAAAGAAAAAGGTTTTTACCCCCCTGTCCTTTTAAAATGACACGTGGCTTGTTAAGACCCACAAAAAACAGTGGCTATGAGATGTCTTCACTAGATGCCAGCAGCATAGAGCTGACCTTGGCTGTGTGGGATCATCCACAATGGGGTTACATTTATGTCCAGGAAAAATGCTGCTCCCAGATAATGCAAAAGCTAAAACTCTCCTAAGGTGAAACATGAAAGGAGGTTCTGGCACATACCTGACATAGAGTGAAATCGGCACCACTGTGTTTAGAATGATCACATATGATCAGAACATGAGGAAGCCAGAGTAGGAGGTAGAGTTGACACCCTCTGCCCAGGGCAGATAGACTTGGAAGTTGTAGCCCTTATCAGACTCCCAGATGCCATTGCCAATGGCTAGGATAAGACACATCAGTGCTAAAAATGCAAAGATCTGGAAAAAAAATAAACAACCCTGCATATTAGAAACAAAGAATTTGTTATATACAGGTTAATTGGATGACACTAATCAAAAGGAGTTGGACAGCTTGAAACACTGGGAAAGGTTCCTAGCAGTGAAGGAGGAAAACAGGCAAAAATATGACACATTGTCTCAAAGATGCAACTACACTGTGCAGAGTCTTTAGCATTTTGGGGATTTAAGTAGAGAGTAGAGTAATTTTAGGTAGAGATCTAAAACAGGGTGCTCATGGGCAGCTGGCTGCAAAATGTCAGATCTCATTAGAAGTGAGTTGAGCTGCTGTTCTTCAAATATCTGGCTGCATGTTTGAGAATAGAAACTCCCTGGAGGACTTTTTATGACTGTTAGTCAGATGTGCCATAGTTTCCTCACCATTTCTGAAAAATTAGTAAAGATAATTTCTAATTCAGGAAATCCAACGCTGTGCAGGTTGGAATTCAGCACTGGATATCCTTCTGATGGTTAAAGGAGAGTTAATCACTGACTTAGAACTAATGGTTGCCTTGGTACCTGTCATCGCAATCAGATTACATTTCCTTTGAGCAAACAGAAAGCAACAGAAACCAGTGAGGTGTATCCTCGGACTTCAGAGAGGCCTATTTCTTGAAGCCCAAAGCAAACAGTGAAGAGCAACTGGGAAGAAAATTCCAAAGAGGGACACCTTAGTGAAAACAGAGACTTGCTCAGGAACACAATTTCAGAGACACAAAAGCATTACATAGATCATAAAAGTATTTTTTTATATATATATTTGTTGTTGTTGTTATTGTTAAATAAGATAAGAACACAGCAATACAATTATTTGGAAAAGAATACAAAGAGAAAGGGAAGAAGGAAAGCTACTAGAAATTAATATGAACTGCAATGAATTACAGAACTGTGACTATCTAATAGTGATACAAATATCAAGAAAACAATAAACTCACTAATAGAGTTGTGGAAAAGGCAGACGTTCAACAGACGTTCCTCCACGAATGATGGAGGAATGAAGCAGAAGGATGTATCTATCCCATATTGTTAGTGTTGGGGAGAATCGAATGGATGTTTTATTAATGTCTCTTAGGTGATGGGTCATACAGTATAATTAAGCATTGCCAAATGTACTTACATTATCAATTAATTTATGTATACTGGGAAGTTTAGGGAGTATATTATCAAATAATCTATGTATACTGGGAAACTTAGGGAGTATACTGAACAGTCAAATGAATCTTTGAAGGGGAACCCTGGGAGGGAACAGATACAACCTGACCTTGGATAAGGGCCTGGAAGTGCTGAAATGAGTTGAAGCAGAACCAAGGAGCGGAGGGAGCATGCGTCGAGTGAGAAAGGTGAAAAGTTTAGCGGAGAGGAAGACTCCTTACTTCATCTGGACGACCACCTGGACGACCACCAGAGAGCACCACGCATGTGCAAATGGGAGGAGAGCTAATTAGAATGGAATGCGAGGCTGATGTTGCAACCTGTAATGAATATGAATGCCTTACGTAATGTTGAATGTATAAATAATGGCTGGAAAGTAACGGGACTTGAAGCCAGATTTGGGCACCTGCCCCGGCTTCCAGCGCTGAATAAAGCACCTTCATATAATCACTTGGTGGTTATGTGGTTGCTACGCTAACATTTTGGCGACCCAGATGGGACTGCTGAGGCGGATCGTGTCTCGGTTTCGCTCCAGCCAGCACCGAGGGATTCTCGGGGAGCAGTCGACCGCGACCGACCTCCGCTGCTCACGACGTACCACTGGAGCGGTAAGCAAAGGTGCTTTCAACTTTGGGTATTCGGTACCGATTTGGTTGGGAAAGCCTGCCAGTCAGACGCGGCGAAAGCCACGCTCGGTTGGGCAGTGAGCTCCCAGGGTAAGCCTAGGCGCCGTCCGTTAGACAGAGCGAAAGCTCTGCAGGTTCGGCATTGGTGGTTTGGTATTGGTAATTGTATTGGTTTGTGCTGAAGGGTCAGCACCTGGTATTATTGGTATGTGGTAAGCATGCTGCTGCTCCGGCAGCTTCTGGGAGAGTGTGCTGCTGCTCCGGCAGCTTCTGGGAGAGCGTGCTGCTGCTCCGGCAGCTTCTGGGGGAGTGTGCTGCTGCTCTGGCAGCTTCTGGGGGAGTGTGCTGCTGCTCCGGCAGCTTTTGGGTTTGTATCATAAGCTCAAAATGAAAAAGATTAAAGGTATTCTGGGAAAAGATGTACCTATCCCGCGAACATCCCCACTGGGGTGTTTGCTAGCACATTGGAAAGAGGGAGGTTTTGGTCAAGAAATGCGGAAAGGAAAGCTGATTGATTATCGTAATATTTGGTGGCCACAGTATAAACTAGAGGACCAAGAAACTTGGCCTGAGAATGGAACATTGCAATATAATACAATTTTACAATTAATGCTATTTTGCAAGCGGGAAGGAAAATATGATGAACTGCCGTATGTGGAATTATTCTTTTATTTGCGCCGAAAGCCTGAATGGCAGCATGCTTGTGGAATAATGGTGCTTGAAGTTTCAACTGAGGAACGTTGTTGTGCATGTACTAAGGAGGGACGCTGTATACAGCATCAGGCAATAGAGAATAATAAGTATTATGGGGAAATGAATAATGGAAATATTGATTTGGAAGTTGCGCCGTCGGCTCCGCCGGAAGAGCCAGGACAGGGAGGGAAAAGAGAAAATGAAGATAGCAGTAGTGATGGAGAATCCCTGACTTTAGTCTCCCCTGTGTCACATAGGACTCAGCAACAGCGAAGGGCAGGAGAAACTATAAATGAACAGAGAGGGAAAATAATCGCTCCCCTCAGGCAAGGAGTGGGGACAGAAGGACCGGTATATGTTAAGGTGCCTTTTTCAGCTGGGGACTTAATGATATGTAAACAAGCAGCCGGCACCTACAGGGAAAACCCAGATAAAGTAGCCAGGGTAATGAAAATGATAATTAAAACCCATAATCCCGATTGGGATGATCTCCAGGTGATCCTGGATACTTTGATGGACTCGACAGAAAAAGACATGGTATTGCGGGCAGCCAGAGAGAGAGCCCGAGAAGATATATGAAATGGATTAGTGCTTGGAAATCTAGATCAAAACTTCCCCACTGAGGATCCCCAATGGGATTATAACACAGGGGATGGAATAAGGAGGCTGAAGAGATATCAAGATTGGGTACGAGTCGGGGTACAGAATGCCATGCCCCGGACCATAAATTGGTCAAAATTGTATAATGTCAGGTAAGAAAAAGCGGAATCACCTTCCGCCTTTTTAGAGAGATTGAAAGAAACTGCTAAGAAATATACAGATTTAGACGTAGAGACTGAGCAAGCTAAAGCTCAATTGGCACTCATTTTCCTGGGACAAGCCCAAGAGGATATTAGGAAGAAATTGCAAAAGTTGGAAGGTGCAGATTTGAGAAATTTGGATAGGCTGTTGGAAATAGCCTGGAAAGTGTATAATAACAGAGAAAAGGAAACGACAAAAAGGCAACAACAGAACTTATTAGCAGTAATTCAAGGGAGAGAACATGCAGGATTAAGGGGCAGGGGAAGAGGAAATATTAATGGTCGAGGTAGAGGAACAGGGAGAGGCTACCCGAGCTCAGGGGGAAACTGGCTGGGTCTTAACCAATGTGCCCATTGTAAGGGGGAGGGTCATTGGAAAAACGAGTGCCCTCTCCGTGGACAGCTGATCGTTGGTGGGGGAAATTCGTTCCGAAACCAAGAAGCAGCTAAGGCGATGGTTCTGGGGGAATATAGTAGCTGACTAGGAGATCCGGTAGCAGAAACTAAAGAGCCCTTAGTAAAAATTCAAATAGGAAATAAGGAAGTAAAATTTTTAATTGATACAGGGGCCACATATTCAGTACTCAATAGATTAAGTGGTAAGATAGGGGAAAGGAAAACTGCTATTGTAGGTGCCACCAGGAAGGAGGAAATACGGCCGTTCTTACAACCCCTTGATTTACGGTTTGGAGGTAAAGAAATTACGCATGAATTTTTATATGTACCAGAATGCCCTATTCCTCTTTTGGGACGGGATTTGTTAACTAAACTAAACGCTACCATAACGTTTGAAGATGGAGAATTGATTATGAGAATCCCGGAATCAAAAGTGGGACAAATATTAATGATTAAAGAGAAGGCTGTTCCTCATATACCAAAAGAGGTAGAAAATGCAGTAATGCCTACGATTTGGGAAACGGACGTGCCCGGAAAATCAAAAGTAGCCCAGCCAGTAAAAATTGAACTTAAGGAAGAGGCCCGACCGGTACGGATTAAACAGTACCCATTGAAGCTAGAAGCTAGGCTAGGAATAGTAAAGATTATAGATAAATTTCTTAGCTACCACATTCTGGAAGAATGCAAATCTGAATATAACACCCCAATTTTCCCAGTAAAGAAACCTAATGGGGAATACAGGCTAGTGCAGGACCTTAGGGCAATCAACGAAATAACAAAAGATGTTCACCCAGTGGTGGCTAATCCTTATACATTGTTAACATCTGTAAAAGAGAAATATAAGTGGTTTACGGTAATTGATTTAAAAGATGCCTTCTTCTGCATACCCATTGACAAGGATAGTAGAAAACTCTTTGCTTTTGAATGGGAAAATCCACGGAACGGACGAAAGATGCAACTGACCTGGACAAGATTGCCTCAAGGATTCAAGAATAGCCCGACCCTCTTCGGCGGTCAACTAGCTAAAGAAATAGAAGATTGGATTAACCAAGGGCAGATTCAGGTACCAAAGGATCGATACCTGCTGTTACAATATGTGGACGATATATTAATAGCTACCGAAGGAGAGTCAGAATGTATTCAGGTAACTATTGATATTTTGAATCAATTGGGACTAAATGGGTACAAGGTTTCTAAACAAAAGGCACAAATCGCGTGCACAACAGTAATTTATTTGGGATGTGAAATTTCTCAAGGACAAAGAAAATTGGGAGTTAACCGAATACAAGCTATTTGTGAAATCCCCGAGCCGCGAAATTTGCATGAACTACGGGCTTTCCTAGGTATGGCCGGGTGGTGCAGACTGTGGGTAATGGACTATGGACTCATAGCAAAGCCCCTCTATGAAACCCAAAAGGCCTGTACATTTACCTGGGGAAAGCCACAACAAGAGGCCTTTAAGAAATTAAAAGAAGCCCTGATAAAGGCGCCTGCCTTGGGCTTGCCAGACTTATCAAAGGACTTCCAGCTGTTTGTGCATGAGAGACAACGATTGGCATTAGGAGTACTGACCCAGCGACTTGGGAGCTGGAAAAGACCTGTGGGGTATTTTTCTAAACAATTGGATGCGGTAAGCGCTGGATGGCCCTCGTGTTTAAGGGCCGTGGCAGCCACAGTCCTTTTAATACAGGAAGCCAGGAAGCTCACATTAGGGAAACGAATTGAGGTGTTCATGCCACATATGGTGACTACGGTATTGGAGCAAAAGGGGGGCCATTGGCTATCACCCAGACGAATGATGAAATATCAAGCTATACTAACTGAGCAAGATGATGTAATCTTAAGAACTACTAACTTATTGAACCCAGAAGTGTTTCTAGGAACAACTACGGAGGAAGGAGACCTCAGTCATGATTGCGTGGAGATCATCGAACATACCTATGCCAGCAGAACAGACTTAAAGGATCAGCCTCTGGGGAGACCGGATTGGGAACTTTTCACAGATGGAAGCAGCTTTGTGGAAAATGGGACTCGTTACGCAGGATACGCGGTAACTACATCAAAGGTAGTGATTGAGGCAAATTCCCTACCTCCGGGAACTTCAGCCCAACGAGCAGAAATAGTTGCCCTGACACGAGCCCTGGAACTAAGCGAGGGTAAGAACGTGAATATTTGGACAGATTCAAAATATGCATTCGGGGTAGTTCATGTACATGGGGTATTATGGAAAGAAAGGGGAATGCTATCCTCACAAGGGACTAATATAAAATACCAGGAAGAAATATTGAAATTAATAACAGCTGTACAGAAACCCCAACAGGTGGCCATAATGCATTGTAAAGCCCATCAAGGAGGGATGTCAGAGATTGCAGAAGGTAACAGATTGGCAGATTTGACGGCCCGGAATGTTGCGCGTGAAGTATGGAAAGTAATGGCTCTAATTCCATCAAAGGTAGGCCTCTCTTGTTTTAAATTACCTAAAGACCCAAAGTATTCGGCAGAAGATGAGAGACTTGCAAATTTGATGAAGGCCCAGAAGAATCCTGACGGATGGTATGTGACTACGACAGGACAACTCATAGTGCCTCCTATAGTAATGCGAGAAATCTTACAAATAAAACATAATGAATGTCACTGGGGTGCAGGAGCAATGGTGACCTATTTGAAATGAGGTGTCATCTCGGTACACATGTTAACAATGGCAAAGTCAGTAATGTCAAAATGTGAGCTTTGCTTAAAGAATAATCCGGTAGCAAGGAAACATGCTGAGATGGGAAGAACTAGAGCTGGGATAGAGCCTGGAGATTACTGGCAAATAGACTTCGTGGAACTGCCTAAAGCAAGAGGTTATAAATACCTATTGGTAGGGGTTGATACCTTTTCAGGATGGCCGGAGGCCCTTCCCTGTCGCACCAACCAAGCAAAGGAAACGGTAAAATGGTTACTACGGGAAATAATCCCTAGATTTGGTGTACCATTGGGTATTTCTTCAGACAGGGGACCACATTTCATTGCCAATGTGGTTAAGGAGGTTAGTAGGTTACTGGGAATTACCTGGAACTTACATACCCCATGGAGGCCTCAATCTAGTGGTCAGGTAGAGAGGATGAACCAAACTTTAAAAGGACAATTAAGCAAAATCTGTCAGGAAGCTAAGATACAGTGGCCACAGGCCTTACCAATAGCCTTGCTAAGAATTAGAATAAAGCCAAGAAGTGGGATGTCAGTAAGTCCCTATGAAATCATGTATGGAAAACCTTATGAGTCTCCTGAACCGAACCCGAATATACATGTTACTGGTAAACAGGTTGGCAAAGGTAACCAAGAAGGGGTTCAAAGATTTAAACTTACAATTACAGGCCACAACCAAAATGACCCTGCAAAACAGAATGGCTCTGGACATGCTTTTGTTAAAAGAGCATGGGGTGTGTGGATATTTGAAAGGCAGAATTGATCATTGCTGTGTACATATTCCAAATGTAACTACAGATGTGGAAAATGACATATCCCAACTAGCTCATGTGGAACATGAGCTAGAGGAAGAAAAGCAAGAATCTGAGCAAAATTGGTTGGGAGCAACTTTTGAGGGACTAGGCCTTCATCTGGAAGGATGGCTCAAGTCCCTCCTACAAAGCATTGTGCTGCTGCTAATTGTATTCGCTGCAATGGGAGTAATGTTCTCGTGTGTGAAAGGAGAAATAGTTAGGAGTAGTGCATGGAATCGCCGAATAATGAGAGTCCTTACTGGGAATCACCCAGAACACCCTATCCCACTTACTCCACCCCCATCCTATAGTACTAGCATTAACAAGCAGGCATAGAGGAATCAATAAGATAGTAGACTAACGAAGATGCGTTAAGATTATACTTACTAATCTCTATATCAAGTTATACTCACTAACCTCTACTAACCTGATTCAACCTAATAGTAATGAAAATACTTGCTCTTGGTATGAGTGAAGTATTTTCAAAGGGGGGAAATGTTAGTGTTGGGGAGAATCGAATGGATGTTTTATTAATGTCTCTTAGGTGATGGGTCATACAGTATAATTAAGCATTGCCAAATGTACTTACATTATCAATTAATTTATGTATACTGGGAAGTTTAGGGAGTATATTATCAAATAATCTATGTATACTGGGAAACTTAGGGAGTATACTGAACAGTCAAATGAATCTTTGAAGGGGAACCCTGGGAGGGAACAGATACAACCTGACCTTGGATAAGGGCCTGGAAGTGCTGAAATGAGTTGAAGCAGAACCAAGGAGCGGAGGGAGCATGCGTCGAGTGAGAAAGGTGAAAAGTTTAGCGGAGAGGAAGACTCCTTACTTCATCTGGACGACCACCTGGACGACCACCAGAGAGCACCACGCATGTGCAAATGGGAGGAGAGCTAATTAGAATGGAATGCGAGGCTGATGTTGCAACCTGTAATGAATATGAATGCCTTACGTAATGTTGAATGTATAAATAATGGCTGGAAAGTAACGGGACTTGAAGCCAGATTTGGGCACCTGCCCCGGCTTCCAGCGCTGAATAAAGCACCTTCATATAATCACTTGGTGGTTATGTGGTTGCTACGCTAACAATATGATGTAGCAGATGGAAAAGACAGTATACCTACTGTGACAAGGAACAATATGTGTCTCTACCTGCTAATAACAAGCATTTTCAAATGTCCTGGTTTCAGCTAGGATAGAGTTAATTTTCCTCCTAGTAGCTGGTAGGGTGCTGTGTTTGGGATTTAGGATGAGAAGAATGTTGATAACACCATGATGGTTTAATTGTTGCAGAGCAGTGCTTACACCAAGCCAAGGACTTGTCAGCTTCTCGCTCTGTCCTGCCAGCGAGCAGGCTGGGGGTGCAGCAGGAGCTGGGAGGGGACAGACCCAGGACAGCTGACCCAAACTGGCCAGAGGGGTATTCCATACCATCTGACGTCATGCTGAACAATATATAGGGGTGGCTGGCCGGGGTGGGGGGCCGGCTGCTCGGGGATAGGCTGGGCATCGGTCAGCGGGTGGTGAGCAATTGCATTGTGCATCACTCGTTTTGTACACGTTATCAGTAGTAGTACTATTATCACTATTATTATTTTCTTTTCTGTCCTAATAAACTGTCTCTATCTCAACCCACAGGATGTCATTTTCCTGATTCTCTCCCCCATCCCAGATAGGGAGGGGGGAGGGTGAGCGAACGGCTGTGTGGTGCTTAGCTGCCGGCTGGATTAAACCACAGCAGCCCTTTTTGGTGCCCAACGTGCAGCAAAGAAGGTTTAAGATAACGACAATCTGACCAGAGTGTGCTAAACCAAAACTGGTGTAAGTATTAGATCTGCTTAATAGTTGCTAGTCACAATGTTGATTGCTTTGATCTCAAGTCTGCTGTGCCTGTTTTCCAAATTGAGTTATATAGCACACTACTTACTGTATGTGTTTCCTGTCGTGCTGTTTATCCTTTCCGGGGCCTGGTTTAAGATCATTATTTTACTGTGCGGTGTAACACTGGCTTATGATATGATGAAATTGCTGGTCATGAGACTAACCTGGTATTTGTACTCAGCACTGTCGTCAACTCCATACTTTGGAAACCATATCTCAGAAACTATTAACAATTACACATTTTACCTTTTTTCTTCAGGGAGCCAATCTGTGGAGGGGACAGGGGGAGATATTTTTCCTACTCGTTCGCTCTCCCTTTCTCCTTCACCCCTCTTTTCTCCTCCAGGCTAGTTACGACAGTTCTTAAAGATGTTGAATATCCTTGGGATGTTCAGACCAGCATGTTGTTATTGTTATGTCTCATGAATGCGCTTCAGAATTTGTTTTAGGTTAAAAAACTACTTAGGAATGCCATCCAGAGATCTGTCCTGAGGCAGGATAATTATGAGTGGCAGGGATTGTGGGAGGATATGTGCATGCATCTAGATCATTGGGACCTCCAGTGCTTTGGAAATTCACCCCTGAACAACTACAAAATCCTAAAAAACTGTTAGAATGCTTGAAAAAGGTGTGTCATCACCCTGGCAATTCCAAAGAGACACAAATCACTGCAATGTGCTGGGGTCTGGCCTGTGCCTATCGAGCTGCAATCGATGCCACTATAACCCTAGTGACAGACCCTGTGGACACTCCAAGTCCTGTGACAGGCCCAACGGCCACTCCAACCCCTGAAGCCATTCCAAACACTATGATGGACTCTGCGGCCACTCCAGCCCCTGCGGCCACTGCAGCCCCTGCGGCCACTCCAGCTCCTGCGGCCACTCCAACCCCTGTGATGGGCCCAGCCGTCTTTCAAGCTCCTGTGACGGGCCCAGTGGTCATTTCAACCCCTGTGATGGGCCCAGCAGTCGTTCCAGCTCCTGTGACGGGCCCTGCAATCGTTCCAACCCCTGTGACGGGCCCAGCAGTCGTTCCAGCTCCTGTGACGGGCCCAGCGGTTGTTCCAACCCCTGTGGCAGGTCCTGTGTTGATTCCAACCCCTGTGACGGGCCCTGTGGCTGGGTCAGGGAAACAAACTGTACCAGTGCAAGTTGCCCCAAGATGAAAAAATGGTTTAGAGAGTCAGATCGTTTAGAACGCAGAGAAACTCCTGCTAAGACTAGGTATGGAGAAGACAAGGCCGGGCCATCAGAGGAACAGGAGGATGAAGATGAAGATATCGCAAAAACAACAACTACCAGAAATCTATACCAGCGTGAGCTACGAGATGTGCAAAAAGATTTCAGTTGTTGTCTAGGTGAGCACCTTGTCACCTGACTGCTCCGTTGCTGGGACACCGGAGCCAA
Source organism: Anser brachyrhynchus (assembly GCF_964034855.1). Taxonomy (NCBI): domain Eukaryota; kingdom Metazoa; phylum Chordata; class Aves; order Anseriformes; family Anatidae; genus Anser; species Anser brachyrhynchus. The sequence continues at coordinate 24,336,673 of NC_137704.1, read as the reverse complement.
TTGTGTGGAATTAGAGGGCAGGGAAGCCAGGCGGCTGGGATCCCTTGCTAGAGACGCAGGCATTGACAAAGCAATTGGAGATGGAGCACGATCTCGCAGCCTCTGGAGGCGTCTCCTGTCAGCTGTGCAGGAAAGGTATCCCTTCAAGGAAGAATTTGTATGTCTACCAGGCAAGTGGACCACTATGGAGAAGGGAATTCAGTACCTGAGGGAATTAGCCGTACAGAAGCCGTACAGAAGAATGCTTTTGAATGGGGCCCTGAGCAACGACAAGCCTTTGAACAAATTAAGCAGGAAATAGTTCATGCAGTAGCCCTTGGGCCAGTCCGAACAGGACCAGATGTAAAGAATGTGCTCTACACTGCAGCCAGGGAGAATGGTCCCACCTGGAGCCTCTGGCAGAAAGAACCTGGGGAAACTTGAAGTCGACCCCTAGGCTTCTGGAGTAAGGGATACAGAGGATCTGAGGCCCCCTACACCCCAACCGAAAAGGAGATATTGGCAGCATATGAAGGAGTTCGATCTGCTTCGGAAGTGGTTGGTACTGAAGCGCAGCTCCTCCTAGCACCCCGACTGCCGGTACTAGGCTGGATGTTCAAAGGAAGGGTCCCCTCTACACATCATGCAACTGATGCTACATGGAGCAAGTGGGTTGCACTGGTTACTCAGCGGGCTCGAATAGGAAACCCCAGTTGCCCAGGAATCTTGGAAGTGATTATGGACTGGCCAGAAGGCAAATACTTTGGGATATCATCAGAGGAGGGGTTGGCCCGAGCTGAAGAAGCCCCACTGTACAACAAGCTACCAGAAAATGAGAAGAAATATGCCCTGTTCACTGATCACAGAATCACAGAATCACAGAATCGAAGGGGTTGGAAGGGACCTCGAAAGATCATCGGGTCCAACCCCCCTGCCAAAGCAGGCTCCTTAGAGCAGGCTGCCCATGTAGGCGTCCAGATGTGCCTTGAATATCTCCAGAGAGGGAGACTCCACAACCTCCCTGGGCATCCTGTTCCAGTGCTCTGTCACCCTCATGGTGAAGAAGTTCTTTCGCATGCTGGTTCAGAACTTCCTGTGCTCCATCTTGTGGCCATTGCCCCTTGTCCTGTCCCCACAAACCACTGAGAAGAGGTTGGCCAAATCCCTCTGTCTCCCACACCTCAGGTATTTATACACATTGATGAGATCCCCTCTCAGTCTTCTCTTCTCCAGGCTGAACAGACCCAGGTCTCGCAGCCTTTCTTCATAGGGAAGATGCTCCAGGCCCCGTATCATCTTTGTGGCCCTCCGCTGGACTCTTTCCAGGAGATCCCTGTCTTTTTTGTACTGGGGAGCCCAGAACTGGACACAGTACTCCAGGTGAGGCCTGACCAGGGCAGAGTAGAGGGGGAGGATCACCTCCCTTGACCTGCTGGCCACGCTCCTTTTAATGCACGCCAGGATCCCATTGGCCCTCTTGGCCATGAGGGCACATTGCTGGCTCATGGTCAACCTGTCGTCCACCAGGACCCCCAGGTCCTTCTCCTCAGAGCTCCTCTCCAGCAGGTCATCCCCCAGCCTGTACTGGTACATCCGGTTGTTCCTTCCCAGGTGGAGGACTCTACACTTGCTCTTGTTAAACCTCATTTGGTTTCTTCCTGCTCAGCTCTCCAGGCGGTCCAGGTCTCGCTGAATGGCAGCACAGCCTTCTGGCGTGTCAGCCACTCCTCCCAGCTTTGTGTCATCGGCGTACTTGCTGAGGGTGGTCACCATTCCCTCATCAAGGTTGTCGATGAAGATGTTGAACAAGACCGGACCCAGCACCGACCCCTGGGGAACACTGCTAGTCACAGGGCTCCAGCCGGACTCTGCGCCGCCGATCACCACCCTCTGAACTCGGCCAGTCAGCCAGTTCTCAACCCACCTTACTGTCCACTCCTCTATCCCACACTTTCTCAGCTTTGCTATCAGGATGTCATGGGAGACAGTATCAAAAGCCTTGCTGAAGTCAAGGTAGATGACATCCACTGCTCTCCCCCCATCTACCCAGCTGGTGATGCCATCAGAGAAGGCAACGAGGTTGGTCGAGCACGACTTCCCCTTGGTGAATCCATGCTGACTACTCCTCATAACCTTCTTCTCTTCCAATTGCTTGGAGATGGCATCCAGAACAAGCTGTTCCAACACCTTGCCAGGGACAGAGGTGAGACTGACTGGCCTGTAGTTTCCCGGATCCTCCTTCTTGCCCTTCTTGAAGACTGGAGTGACATTGGCTATCCTCCAATCTTCAGGCACCTCTCCTGTTCTCCAGGACCTTTCAAAGATGATAGAGAGCAGTTCGGCGATCACCTCTGCCAACTCCCTTAGCACACGTGGATGCATCCCATTGGGACCCATGGATTTGTGTGCGTTGAGCCCACTCAGGCGCTCCCCAACTGCCCTCGGGTCAACCACGGGGAAGCCCTCCATTTCCCAGACCCTTTCTCCTCCTGCCAGGGTCGAGGAGTCCCGGGGGGGAGTCCTTGAAGCAAAGACTGAAGCAAAGAAAGCATTCAGTATCTCCGCCTTCTCGGCGTCTCCCATTACCAGGACACCCCCCTCGTTCAGCAAGGGACCTACATTATCCCTAGTCTTCCTTTTACTGTTTACATACTTAAAAAAAAAAACTTTTTATTATCCTTTATCTCTTTTGCAAGCCTCATCTCTAGGTGGGCTTTAGCCTTCCTCGTCACGTCCCTGCAGGCCCTGACAACACTTTGATACTCCTCCCAAGAGGACAGGCCCTTTTTCCACATTTCATAGACCTTCCTCTTCCTTTTGATCTTATCGATGAGCTCCTTGCTCATCCACGCATGTTTCCTGCCCCCCTTTCCCGATTTCCTACTCTTAGGGATGCACCGATCCTGAGCTTGGAAGAAGTGCTGTTTACATGTAGCCCAGCTTTCACAAGCACTCTTGCCTTCTAGCAACCTAGCCCAGGAGATACCCCCAGGCAGGTCCCGGAAGAGGTCAAAGTTGGCTCTTCAAAAGTCCAGGGTAACAATCCTGCTTTCAGCCTTACTTCTTCCACCAAGTTCCATCTTGAACTCCACCATCTCATGGTCGCTGCATCCCAAGCTGCCCCCAACCTTGACATCCCTAACAAGCCCATCCCTGTTGGTAAGGACAAGGTCTAGAAGCACCACCCTGTTCACTGATGGGTCCTGTCGTACTGTGGGAAAGCATCGGAGATGGAAAGCTGCTGTATGGAGTCCTACACGACGAGTTGCAGAAGCTGCTGAGGGAGAAGGTGAATCGAGTCAGTTTGCAGAAGTGAAAGCCATTCAGCTGGCTTTAGATATTGCTGAACGAGAAAAGTGGCCAGTTCTCTATCTCTATACTGATTCATGGATGGTAGCAAATGCCCTGTGGGGGTGGTTACAGCAATGGAAGCAGAACAACTGGCAGCGCAGGGGCAAACCCATCTGGGCTGCTGCATTGTGGCAAGATATTGCTGCCCGGGTAGAGAACCTGGTTGTAAAGGTACGCCATGTAGATGCTCATGTGCCCAAGAATCGGGCTACTGAAGAACATCAAAACAACCAGCAGATGGATCAGGCTGCTAAGATTGAAGTGGCTCAGGTGGACCTGGACTGGCAACATAAAGGTGAATTATTTATAGCCCGATGGGCCCATGACACCTCAGGCCATCAAGGTTCCTTCAAGCCATCAGGCTTCATTTTCCTGATTCTCTTCCCCATCCCAGAGAGGGACGGGGGAGGGTGAGAGAACGGCTGTGTGGTGCTTAGCTGCCGGCCGGGTTAAACCACAACATCAAATCAGTGTGTCCAGGTAATTTAAAGCTGAAAGCTTGAAGGGACTGAGAAATGTTATTAACAAATGAAGTTAATTTTTAACAATGCTTTGAAAGCTATGAAGCTCCACTATACTGAAAATTTGCTAACATAATTACAATATTTGAAATGTTGAAACGGTGACTGTTGGAAAGGTAAACAGAAGCTAGCATGACATCATTCCTGAACAAATGATAATAAAAACAATTCTGTTGATATCGACTTCTCCAGATATTTGCCTTAAAACACCTACCATCCTAATAGAAATGTGAGGCTATGGAATCAACAGGCTGCACAACAGAACAATTTAAAATCTTCTCTTGTAACTATGATCATTAGGGAAGAAGTATCAGTACACTGGGCCATAATGTCTAAGGCCACTCAGCAATAACCACATTACAACAGTAACCAACTGTTTTTAAAACAATAAATGTGGTACAAATGTAGAAACATTGCTGGTATAGCAGATGCTTATATTGCTGAGGTAACTTATGAGGGGGAGAGTGATACTTTATGGTATGATTTGAATCACTTGGTTAAAAGTTCATGTCCAACCAACTTGAGTTTTAATACCTAGAAGATGGTAAATGGGGACTTCCATAAATAGAGGCATTGTGCTGAGTTTCAGGAGGCACATTTATTTCCCACAACAGTAGTAGCTTTTCTATGTAATTGTGGGGAGCCCAATGAATTACTGCACTGGTGAAATGCAGACAATATTGCTTGCTAGTAAGGAATGTGGTGTGATGTTTTTAAACCACTGTTGGCAGCACTAAAAACAGACTTCATTTTGAGCTGTTATAATCATGATGATCTAAGGATATGTGAGAGGCATGACCCAGGAACAGGTAATGTCCTTTATTAAACCAATAGATGAAGAAAACAGACAAGCCCATCCGTTTTTATAGGTATTTCAGTTGGTCAAGAAAAAGATATGACTTCTCTCTGCAGACCTTGTCTGTTATAAAAGAAATTAATTAGAAAAGGCACCTGGCTCTTTTATCCTATCACCATACCCTTAATGATTCCTCATTGCCCCACAGGTTAAAATTTGTCAGTTTGTCATCATAAATCTATCTAGGAAATTCAGTGTATGATTTAGCAACAGACATATATGTAGGACAAGACAGCTGAACTCTCCTGTAATACTGCAGTTCGTGTCTTACTACCACATTTGCTTTTTGACCATTTTGCTTTATGTCCATTTTGCATGACAATGCTCTTGTCCCTAACAACTCGATTTGTGTGCAGTCCTCACACTTACACAAAGACCACTAACATGCTGTTTACTTTCAGACAAATGTGAAAGACCAAGCCCAGAGATTAATTTCTCTACAGAGAAACAACTGCATGTAGCGTGTTGTAATCATTGCCACAGCTTTGCAAGAGAAGGATGTGAATAAACCTGATCACAGACCGGGGGCACTTCCCACCATGAGCAGCCTCCCTCTCAGGGACCTGTCTGTGCAGAGATGGATCCTCTGCAGGACTGAGTCAAACTTTTGGAAGGAGGAGCTGACTTCGGATAGACATTTCCTTTCAGACAGCAAATTAAAACAGTCTCGGTTTCTTTGCTGGCACTTTGAGTTCTGCTCCGGGATTTTAAGCAATAAGGCATTTAGTGATGAAGCGGACAGCTATATTTCTCTGAAAATGTGCCTTCCTAAACCTTCCAAAAAAGTAAGTTTTGGAGGAAAAACCATTCCTGGCTCTGGCAGTAGTGGCCCTGGCCAAGGAATATTCATGTCTTTCCCCAAGAAATGCTGTGTTCCTCTCCTGCTGTTTTCTGCCCTGTTCTGCCAAAGAGCCTTGCAGGGAGAAATGCTCCCAAACATGAACAAACAGTGGTTTTCATCTGGAAAGGTTTATTCCCAATTAACCCATGTAGGGACAGACCAGGATCAATGCTGAACCAGGACTCCCTTGGCATGCCTTGCCAAAAAATTATTTGTCCCTGAAGTTTTATGGACAATTAAACACAAAATAGCTTTGCCAGGGTTAACGTGGAACAAGTTTCATTAAGGTAAAATAAGCTATTTATAGCAAGCTGTGGCTGCTTGTATTTCCAAACTCAAGAGCGCAATATAGTGCCTCTTTTTATGACTGCGCTTCGCAACCTTTGACCACTCAGAGAGTTGGAAGGACCTGATGCCACATCCCCTTTGGTGTGCCAAGAGTCTGTTGCTTGTTAGGGCAGAGCTGTACTTAGACACCAAAATGTTAGGTGCCTTAAAAATGCATAGCTAGGCTCCAACAGTGCCCAAGAACCCAGGCAGAGGCTGATGCAATCCACTGCAACTTAGTGTTTTTTTTTTTGTTTTTTTTTTTTTTGGTTAAATAGAGCCCAGAAATAAATCCATCTTATTCGCATTGATGAAGAGAGGCCAAACAGACTGAAAGCTCTTGGTGGGACCCTTGACTTGTGAAAGAACTTTTGGCAAATATTCACTGAATGCTAAATTCTGAGTTTGCTGTACAGTTTTTCTCTGCTCCATTTCTTTGCTCTTTGGATCCCTGACATCTCTGTTCCCTGCTGCTTTCCAGATGTAGCAGATCACCTTTAAAAATATTTAAGTTTTTCAGAAACCTGCAAAATTCTGAATGTTAGATGCCCAAAACTTGCTTGGTTTTGCTGTCCCCTTAAGTTCAAGGGAAGAAAACAAGCTGATGATGATAGGCAAGAATTTCACTTGGCAGAGTTTGGTGTAATGTTACTAAAGTCAAGGGAGTGTCCTCACTATACACTGAGCAAGGACTCCAGAGGGCCTGAAGATGACCCTGGAGTGGCTCTTTGTGCTGTGGCATTGCTTTACAGCAGATATGCACATGCAGATGTGCAGGACCCTGCGTCACAGCTCTGGCAGTCAGTCTAACCACCATTCCTCTGGTGCAATTTCAGTCTCATAGGCACAGCCTGCTCTGCCCAACAACGTCTCCCATCCTGGGACCCAACTAAAGAGCTTTTGTGATTCTGAGAGAGAAACGAGAGGACAGGGTCTGGGATGAATTGGCCAGGATGGAGACTAGAGGTGTTTGTGCTATGAGCCCCAGTGCCAAGGAGGCATACAGTCACGGAGGGCAGGGAGTGCTCAGAACAGCCCTGCACTGGCTTTGCCCTGGGCTGAGGTAGGCAGGCTGCATGTTGGACACCTCAAGCTCTGTCTTCCCCAGGGCTTGCTCCAGTACCATGGGATGGATCCAGCCCCTGGCCTGTCTGCCAGGATGGGATGGAGAGCAAGGGCAGGAGGGAAGAAGAGGAAACAGATGGCACTGATGGGTGACCACAAAAGTGGCCAGACCTTCCCAGCGTCACAAACTGAAGGCAGTGCAGCATGCATGAAAAAGCATGACATGATTGCATCTGAAGGAAAATAAATCCTTGAAACTAAATAGCTTTTCTTCAAACAACATTGAGTAAAGCACCATCAGAATGCATGCCTCTGAAGAACAGCAGTAACAACCAGAACAGTCCCTTCCCTGAGTAGCTTTGAACTCAAGTGGTAAAATCTTGGGGGAGTCTGCAAAAAAATCACTACCTCTGCCTGGAAGTGTTTGCCATTTGTTACAACCACTGGCTAGCGTAAACCTCAGCTTAGATCTGCTTTATCATCTGTGGAGAGTGACTGCTATTTAAGATTAGCATTCTCAAATTTCCCAGCTGCTAAAAACACCACTTTCTGGGTATTAACAGGACCACATCTAACTTTTTACCCTAATGTGATAAGACAAAAGCTGGCATCATGTAAATTAAGAAACTCAGTTACCAAGTCCTATGCAGATATCAAAGATGCCAAGAAATCAGGAAGAGGGAGAACTGCTAATGTTTATATAAATAGAAAATGACAAAATTACTAGGGAAAAAAAGGCATATGTGGTCTTCAAAGTGATTCTTACAAAAAAAACGTAGAGCAAGAGAGAGTACAGCAAATGAAAAGCTCAGAAGAAAGGTCCTTAACATTGTCAATGTAATGGCCTTGCTTTGCAAGATGGGTTGGCAGAGGCGCTGCAGGACTCAGTCTGCTAATACATTTCTACAGAATTTTTCTTTTTATCACTAGTCACTTCTGATACTCCTTCATTTGTGTGGACAAAGAGGTGGAGCATCTGGAAATGATGAACACATCTGAAGAAATTAAGCTAAATTAATCAGACTTACCATCAACACAAGGACATTCATGAGCCCATCAATGCTTGTCCTCTTAAAAGTTGTTTTTCCACTGTTCTGCATTAGTTTGGTGTCTGGCCCTGGAGATGAAACAAGTTCATGAATTTTAGAAATAAAGCTTAGCAGTTCTAAAGCCGGTTCACAGAATCACAGAATCGTCTAGGTTGGAAGAGACCTCCAAGATCACCCAGTCCAACCTCTTACCTAATACTAACAAGTCCTCCACTAAACCATATCACTAAGCTCAACATCTAAACGTCTCTTAAAGACCTCCAGGGATGGTGACTCAACCACTTCCCTGGGCAGCCCATTGCAATGCCTAACAACCCTTTCAGTAAAGAAGTTCTTCCTAATATCCAACCTAAACCTCCCCTGGCACAGCTTTAGCCCATTCCCCCTCGTCCTGTCACCAGGCACGTGGGAGAACAGACCAACCCCCACCTCGCTACAGCCTCCTTTGAGGTACCTATAGAGAGCGATAAGGTCGCCCCTGAGCCTCCTCTTCTCCAGGCTGAACAATCCCAGCTCCCTCAGCCGCTCCTCTTAAGACTTGTTCTCCAGACCCCTCACAAGCTTGGTCGCCCTTCTCTGGACTCTCTCAAGCACCTCCATGTCCTTCTTGTAGTGAGGGGCCCAAAACTGAACACAGTACTCGAGGTGCGGCCTCACCAGAGCCGAGTACAGGGGCACAATCACTTCCCTAGACCTGCTGGCCACACTGCTTCTGATACAAGCCAGGATGCTGTTGGCCTTCTTGGCCACCTGAGCACACTGCTGGCTCATATTCAGCCGACTATCAACCAGTACTCCCAGGTCCTTCTCTGCCAGGCAGCTTTCCAGCCACTCATCTCCCAGCCTGTAGCTCTGCTTGGGGTTGTTGCGCCCCAGGTGCAGGACCCGGCACTTGGCCTTGTTGAACTTCATACAGTTGGCCTCAGCTCATCGGTCCAGCCTATCCAGATCCTCCTGCAGAGCCTTCCTACCCTCGAGCAGATCGACACACGCACCTAACTTGGTGTCGTCTGCAAACTTACTGAGGGTGCACTCGATCCCCTCATCCAGATCATCGATAAAGATATTAAAGAGGACTGGCCCTAGTACTGAGCCCTGGGGGACTCCACTAGTGACCGGCCTCCAACTGGATTTGACTCCATTCACCACAACTCTTTGGGCCCGGCTATCCAGCCAGTTTTTAACCCAACGAAGCGTATGCCAGTCCAAGCCATGAGCAGCCAGTTTCTTCAGGAGAATGCTGTGGGAAACAGTGTCAAAAGCCTTACCGAAGTCAAGGTAGACCACATCCACAACCTTTCCCTCATCCACTAAGCGCGTCACTTTGTCATAGAAGGAGATCAGGTTCGTCAAGCAGGACCTGCCTTTCATAAACCCATGCTGACTGGGCCTGATCGCCTGGTTGCCCTGCAAGTGCCGCGTGATGACACTCAAGACAATCTGCTCCATGAGCTTCCCTGGCACTGAGGTCAAGCTAACAGGCCTATAGTTCCCCGGGTCTACCCTCCGGCCCTTCTTGTAGATGGGCGTCACATTTGCTAGCCTCCAGTCGACTGGGACCTCCCCTGATAGCCAGGACTGCTGATAAATGATGGAAAGCGGCTTGGCCAGCTCCTCCGCCAGTTCTCTCAAGTACCCTCGGGTGGATCCCATCCGGCCCCATCTACTTGCGTACATCCAAGTGCTGTAGCAGGTCACCAACCATTTCCTCGTGGATAGCGAGGGCCACATCCTGCTCCCCATCCCCTTCCACCAGCTCAGGGTACTGGGTATCCAGAGAACAACTGGTCTTGCCGCTAAAGACTGAGGCAAAGAATGCATTAAGCACCTCAGCCTTTTCCTCATCCCTTGTAACTAAATTTCCCCCTGCATCCAGTAAAGGATGGAGATTCTCCTTAGTCCTCCTTTTTGTGCTGATGTATTTATAAAAAACATTTTTTGTTATCTTTAACGGCAGTAGCCAGATTGAGCTCCAGATGAGCTTTGGCCTTTCTAATTTTGTCCCTGCACAGCCTCGCAACATCCTTATAGTCCTCCTGAGTGGCCGACCCTCTTTTCCAAAGATTATAAACCCTCTTTTTTCTCCTAAGCTCGAGCCACAACTCTCTGCTCAGCCAGGCCGGTCTTCTTCCGCGCTGGCTCATCTTTGGGCACGTGGGGACAGACCGCTCCTGAGCCATTAAGATTTCCTTCTTGAAGAGTGCCCAGCCTTCCTGGACTCCTCTGCCCTTCAGAGCCACCTCCCAAGGGACTCTGCCAACCAGTGTCCTGAACAGCTCAAAGTCAGCCCTCCGGAAGTCCAAGACAGCAGTTTTACTGGTCCCCTTCCTGGCTTCGCCAAGAATAGAGAACTCTACCATTTCGTGGTCACTCTGCCCAAGACAGCTCCTGACCACCACATCTCCCACCAGTCCTTCTCTGTTTGTGAACTGAAGGTCTAGCGGGGCACCTCCCCTGGTAGGCTCTCTAACCAGCTGCGTCAGGAAGCTATCATCTTCCACGCTCGCCAGAAACCTCCTAGACTGCTTTCTCTGGGCTGTGTTGTGCTTCCAGGATATGTCTGGGAAGTTGAAGTCACCCATGAGAACAAGCGCTGACGATTTTGCAACTTCTGCCAGCTGCCTGTAGAACTCCTCATCCGTCTCTTCATCCTGGTTCGGCGGTCTATAACAGACCCCCACCAGGATGCTTGCCTTGTTGGCCTTCCCGCTGATCCTAACCCACAGAGACTCAACCTTATCAGTCCCAGCCTCAAGTTCCACAACATCAAAACACTCTCTAATATAGAGAGCCACACCACCACCCCTTCTGTGCTGCCTGTCCCTTCTGAAGAGCCTATAGCCAGACATTGCAGCACTCCAGTCATGAGAGTGGTCCCACCATGTTTCCGTGATGGCAACCAAGTCATAGCCTGCCTGCTGCACAATGGCTTCCAGCTCCTCTTGTTTGTTACCCATGCTGCGTGCATTAGTTTAGATGCACTTCAGTCGGGCTATTGCCTTCTCCCCCGACCTTGCCATTGTTACCCCTGGCACAGCTCCAACAAGCCTTATTTCATCCCTGTCCCCCTTCTTTCCTAGTTTAAAGCGCTCTGTATGAGCCCCGCCAGCTCCTGGGCTAGGATCCGTTTTCCCCTTAGAGATAGGGACCCGTCTGCGGCCATCAGGCCGGGTGCCGAGTAAAGCGCCCCATGGTCAAAAAAAACCAAAATTTCTGTGTTGGCACCAGCCTCTGAGCCACGTGTCAATCAGGTGGGCTTTCCGTGTCCACTCTGTACCCCCCCCACTATTGTAGGGATGGACGAAAACACCACCTGTACTCCCACTCCATCCACTGACCGTCCCAGTCCCCTAAAGTCCCGTTTGATAGCCTTCAGGCTTCTCTCTTCAATATTATCACTGCCAGCCTGGACTATCAAAAGCGGATAGTAGTCAGAGGTGCGAACCAGGTTGGGAAGCTTTCTGGCAACATCCCTGACCCTGGCCCCAGGAGACAGCAGACTTCCCTATGGGTAGGGTCAGGCCGACAAATAGGGCCCTCTGTTCCCCTGAGAAAGGAGTCGCCTACAACAATTACCCTTCTGTCTTTCTTGGTGGAGGCAGTCTTGAGGTGTGGAGTCAACCTCCTCACCCTAGGCATCCTCCTGGGTAGAACTTTCTACCTCATCTTCACCCACCGGTCTCTCAAGCTCTAGGGCCTCAAACCTGTTGTGTACACGCACCTGGGAAGGTGGGGGTGGTAGGAGGGGCATCTCCTGTGAGGTCGAGCAGGGCCCTGTCTCCATTCCTCCTCAACTCCTAGGTCCCCTCCCTCTGCCCGACAGGGCAGGGGGTCCACCCCCATTTGGGGTGTCTCACCCCGGTACCTCTCCTTCAGGCCCTGCAGGGAGTTGCTCCACCAGTCTATCTCCTGCTCACACTCCCTGATAGCCCTCAACCTCTCCACCTCCACCCTGAGCTCTGACACCAGGCAGACCAGGTCATCCACCTGCTCGCACCTCACACACACAGTCCCTCTGCCTCCCTCAGATGGCAGCAACAGGCTCAGACACTCCCTACATCCAGAGACCTGAACTGCCACATTTTTGAGCAGGTGGTCAGTCTGGGTGGTTACAGACTTTCTAGAGAGAGCAGTCTGCCTGGTGTAGACCATTGCAGCCCAGCTAGCAGTCGACAGCCGTTAGAGGAGTTGTTCGTATGGGCAGGGGGGGGAACGTTCTGCGCTCTCTGCCCTCCCTGCGCGAACTGACGCACCCCACCCTTCTGACGCGCTCCTGGTCGCTCGCGCTCCCTAGGGACTGCTTTTGAATGGCCGGGGAGGGGGCGCTGCTGGCTCCGCCTACGCCTCGTCAGCCTCACTCGAGAGGGCTGCCGGGTCCCGGCGGCTCCCTCGAGAGGCCTCGATGTCGGAAAAAAAGCCCTGCCTGTCCCGATCCCCCGTTCCGCTGCAGAACGCGTCTGCCCCAGAGCCGATTGCCTCGGCAAGGGGCGAAAAGTTCCCTTTGAGGCCTCACTGTGCTCTACCGAATAAATACCCATCATAGCTTTCTTGAAGGTAGGTACATACAGTTTACAGTGCTAGTAGGAAATTTAGGCAGAAAAAGGTTAAGTCACTTCCCTTAGATTATATGGAGTCACATAAAGCCATTGATTCTGGATTTTGATCAATTCCCTTCTTTCAACAGTCAATCCTTCCTTTCAGGTTGAATTACTTTCCACAGAATACCTGATACTGCTCTGTTATTAGTGACATATTATACATTGTCTCATATGTCTACAGAACCGTAGAAACAATAGGTCTATGCTTGTAAAAAGCATAGATCTAATAGTCTACAATAATATCATTGATGGCCCTGATATTCCAATTTGGATTGAAGTCATATAGAAATGCTGTGGAATTTTTAATTGGATATACTTAAGAGTGGGAAATTTTGAACAAGTCTGGGGAGAGAGATGCCTATTGACACAACATGGGTCACTAATGGCAGATTTAATTCAGATTTAATTCTTAAACAGATTTAATTCTTAAATTCTTTCTTATTGAGTGACCAAGACTTTTCTCATATAATTTACTGCATGTTTTTCAGAAATAAGAGACTACTTCTGTTAACAAAAGCATTTAATTAAGATCAAATGGGATGTTATAATATATTGTTTGCAACCCAGTTTTCTCTTATAGAACACTATTAAAAATTTCAGGTTAAAATCCCCTACAGTATGCAAAACTCCTAGTCTAGATTTAATCTAAGGGATTGCATGTATTGTTTTGCTTTTTTTGGTTTTAGCTGGTAGAAACATATTTTCCAAAGAGGAAAATATTTGGTTCCTTTGTCCTTACTAGTATGATGTGCTTCTGTGCTAAAGCTTTTGTGCTCTGCAGTTCATGTCAGTTTTTCTACCCACCAGCATAAATAACGAGACCAAAGCACCACTCCGTGTTCCTAATAGTACAGCCCCTCAGCAACATCTTCTCATTGTCCAGGGCGTATTTTTCTCCTCGAAGAGTAAGAGTTCCTGTGAACTTATCCAGCTTGTTATTTGGTGCCTCGCATTTGACTTCACCTGTTAAAAAAAAAAAAAAAAAAAAAAAAGCTGGTAAAAATCTTTGTAACCTAGAAATATGTTGATCAATACTGCATTCTCATGTGATCCCCAGACAGGGAATATTATACAGTAATAATAGATTGTAGCTGCAGTTACCTGCTGATCTTATCATGTCCATCCTTTATCCTACATTTACTGATGTTTTGAGATATTGCTCCTACCCCATATCTTGTCATAATCCAATGGGCCACAACAAATTTGGATTTATATTAGATTTTTGGAAATGGCAATTTTTTACTGGTAGAGTCCAAAACAAAGTTTCCACTCCTTTTATGTGCATAAGAAGAAATACTGAACAAGCAACATACTTTTAATCCTTTTACAGCAAGTTCATCATGGTAGGATGTCACTGGATAATTTTAGATAACAGTGCTGACCTCACATAATTCCTGTTCCATTTTCTTAAAAACTGCAGAAACCCAAGTTAGAAAATCATTGCCTGAAGGCTGCAAGAGAGTAATTAATTGAAGTGTATTTGTTCACTGTTTTTAATTTCATCTATTTTTATAAGTTTCACTGACACTTGAAAAAAGATGCTACTGCGTTTCTCAATGTAGCTGACACTGTAAGTGATTGGAGAACCTGTTTCCATTTCCACAATTATTTATTTCTTATAACAAAACACGTTCACATAAAACTGTAAATACAGATACTTCAGTATAAAAAATATTTAAATCAACATTTGCACCTAACATCTGAAGATTCAAAGCAGAGTCCTGTGTATGTATTTGAAAGAACTGGAAAATACAAATACACCTTACTGAAAGGGATTCCAAGAGTTCAGTCTGTTCAGTTAATCAGTAGGAACATTAAAGTTATTTTCACAGAATCACAGAATCGTCTAGGTTGGAAGAGACCTCCAAGATCACCTAGTCCAACCTCTGACCTAACACTAACAAGTCCTCCACTAAACCATATCACTAAGCTCAACATCTAAACGTCTCTTAAAGACCGCCAGGGATGGTGACTCAACCACTTCCCCGGGCAGCCTATTCCAACGCCTAACAACCCTTTCGGTAAAGAAGTTCTTCTTAATATCCAATCTAAACCTCCCCTGGCGCAACTTTAGCCCATTCCCCCTCGTCCTGTCACCAGGCACGTGGGAGAATAGACCAACCCCCACCTCGCTACAGCCTCCTTTGAGGTACCTATAGAGAGCGATGAGGTCGCCCCTGAGCCTCCTCTTCTCCAGGCTGAACAATCCCAGCTCCCTCAGCCGCTCCTCTTAAGACTTGTTCTCCAGACCCCTCACCAGCTTGGTCGCCCTTCTCTGGACTCTCTCGAGCACCTCCATGTCCTTCTTGTAGTGAGGGGCCCAAAACTGAACACAGTACTCGAGGTGCGGCCTCACCAGAGCCGAGTACAGGGGCACAATCACTTCCCTAGACCTGCTGGCCACACTGCTTCTGATACAAGCCAGGATGCTGTTGGCCTTCTTGGCCACCTGAGCACACTGCTGGCTCATATTCAGCCGACTATCAACCAGTACTCCCAGGTCCTTCTCTGCCAGGCAGCTTTCCAACCACTCATCTCCCAGCTTGTAGCTCTGCTTGGGGTTGTTGCGCCCCAGGTGCAGGACCCGGCACTTGGCCTTGTTGAACTTCATACAGTTGGCCTCAGCTCATCGGTCCAGCCTATCCAGATCCTCCTGCAGAGCCTTCCTACCCTCGAGCAGATCGACACACGCACCTAACTTGGTGTCGTCTGCAAACTTACTGAGGGTGCACTCGATCCCCTCATCCAGATCATCGATAAAGATATTAAAGAGGACTGGCCCTAGTACTGAGCCCTGGGGGACTCCACTAGTGACCGGCCTCCAACTGGATTTGACTCCATTCACCACAACTCTTTGGGCCCGGCTATCCAGCCAGTTTTTAACCCAACGAAGCGTATGCCAGTCCAAGCCATGAGCAGCCAGTTTCTTCAGGAGAATGTTGTGGGAAACGGTGTCAAAAGCCTTACTGAAATCAAGGTAGACCACATCGACAGCCTTTCCCTCATCCACTAAGCGTGTCACTTTGTCATAGAAGGAGATCAGGTTCGTCAAGCAGGACCTGCTTTTCATAAACCCATGCTGACTGGGCCTGATCGCCTGGTTGCCCTGCAAGTGCCACGTGATGACACTCAAGACAATCTGCTCCATGAGCTTCCCTAGCACTGACGTCAAATTTGAGCACAGGCTGCAAATATCTACATAAGGACCAGCATTTTCAGAGAATACAGCTTTCCCATCTGTTCTCAGACAAACACACTCAGTTCAAGAGGTTGGAAGCAAAATCCAGGGAAGTGCAGAAAGAAGTACAGCTTTAAGTATCGTGGTAATATCCACCACTGAAAAATTTAAATTCAGGAATGGATGTTCTTTTCATAGAAAGGTAGTTCTACTGTAGTGCAGACAAATCATTAATATGAAAGATGAAAAAATTAGGAAATTCAATGACACGTGACATCAGAGCTGATAATGCTGATCTTCTGTTTTATCATCTAGTTGATACAAGAACAATCGGACCTGTCCTCCTTAATTTGTAAAAGTCTACAGTAACCACACCTGTCTCATGACAGCCCTCGCAACCCTCAAAAAGCACAATGAAAACAGAGGCTTTGCAGTGTAAGCTGAAACACAGCACAATGAGACTGGTGAACCAAAACCAGGGCGTGATCTGTCACTAGGAAGACTGCCTCTCATGCTACCATTGGGACATGCCTTGAGTACCTCGTGTGTTAGCATCTGAATCTGCTTTCCAGTATGTGGGTGGGTCTGAGATTTTGACATCAGAACGTATCCACTCAAATTAGTCTGACCACAAAAAAGTGAGAAGCTCGAGAAATTCACCCAGTGCACCTGCCTCAGTAACTCTGAAAGACGCTGTGCCTCCTGTCTCCTTCCATTAACAGCAAGTGGATATCTGAATGCATTTCACCTGAAAGAGTTAAATACTGCAAAGTCTACATGTGATAAGTAGTAGGTAAGAGAAAAATATTGTTTCCTTTCTTATCTCCCAGTTCCTCATATCAAATCTAGTTCATCATTTTGCAAGCATCTTCCTTATCTGAACCATCGCAACGTCAACAAACATCATAACTCACTTTAAGCATTCCGCTGAGTGCCTCTATTAGCTGCTCAGCCCTTCCCTCTCTTCCTCTCTTAAGAAATAATTATATAAAGAACTACATAAATACTTTCACAGAGATAACATAGGGAAATGTAAGGTTGGGTCTGATTCCAGGCACTCTTCCCAGTATTCTTCCAAATATAAATCATCCTGGGAAACATTTTATTCATTTTAGTATTGCAAAGAGTCCACTTTTATTTGCAGTATAACCAAAATAGAGATTTAAAGGACAAATAAATATTTGATAGAGGAAATTTAATTTCCAAAAGATTTTGAAACGTTTTTTAATTATGCAGTATCAAGAATGCAGTATCTTTAGATAAGCATTATACAGAAAATGCTTGAAAAAGTGGTTTAAGATTAAGGTTTTGCTTACAAATTGATACACACTGCAGCCTCCTCAGGAAGACAGTTAAGACATGCAACCCTTACTATTAACTTAGAACATCTAATTGCACCCGCAAAAGCATATTTCTCAAGACCTAAAACACTCTGAACCACAGCCTTCACTTTGGAGAAGTCCCGATATACTGAGCCATCACTGAGCTGAGACCACACACAATATTTCACAAAACCTCAACATAGAAAGCAAAAGAAAAGCCCATGCCTTTGGATGGTACTACCAGAGACTGCTTAAACTATGCTAACTCTCTGCCACACCACCACCATTTTTCCTGGAATCATTATTTCAAGGAGTTTTTTTTTTCTCTTTGTTTAAAAGCATTTCCTGAGAGCCTGCAGTCCTTGCAAAGGTCCAAGGACAGCAGCACTCACTCCACCCCTTTCCATACCGACTCTTCCTGCAATCCTGCCCTCCTATTGAAGCCAGTAGGGCTCCATGAAGCTTGATGGACACCCCTTGGTCTGTTCCCCCATCCTCTCTCTGCAGAGGGATGATGCATGAGCATGGGGTATTCTGTTTGCAGCAGGTCTGGCTCCTTTTTCCTATATATGTGCTGCTACATATTTGAGATACAAAACAGTGTGAAGAAAGGACACCTTGACTGTTAACCACATCTTCACTGCTGGCCCATAAATATTTTAAAATGAAGTCTTTTTGTGGCACTGATAGAGGAGAGAAATGCTGGCAGGGCTGAGCTTCAAGAAGTAGTCACTTGCCCTGTGTGCACAGAGTTAGTCCTCAGGTCAGCATGGTGTCTGGGAAGTGCAGCTAGAGGTTCCATCGATGTAAAAGTGTAGTGTAAACATGTTTTTAGATCAGAACTAAGCATGTGATATTGAGAAAACAGTTTCCACTGTGCAATTACACAAACTCGTGGTATTTAGGTTCAAGTTGGGCAGTCTCAACACATACAGAGAGATGCTAAAGAAAAGTGTGCAGCCAGAAGAATTGCCACCAATGCACTTTCAGGTAGTAGCCATACCTGGTACCTAAGAGACCTGCAAGCAAAGGACGGATATCTTTCTATATGCTGCTGTTATCTGCTGTACAGACCACAGTGTGCCCCTTCTGTTTTCCTGCTACTGCATCCAGAGGAGTCCTGTGCAAGTAGCAGGGGGTAGCCTGGAAGGGAGATGTTCAAGCAATCTCTGGACTCTAGTGTTTGAAAAATACTTTGAAAAGTGAGTTTTCTATGTAGACTCACCATTGAACTCTGTCAGTTTCTGAAGATCTCCAAGCTCTGCAGTGACTGTCAGTGCCTGCTTCACCTTGAGGTTTGTTTCACTGTAATAAATTACATAAGGCATAAAGGACTGAGTCCAGCACTCCCTTAAAGTCCTCCTTCAATTCTTGAAGACTGTATTCTTCCCTAGACATCTGATGGACCATGCCAAAAGGATTTTGTTGCCGTTTTCAGCTGCAAAAACATGCAGTCCAGAGGAATTCTGGACATGGGACCAAAGAGGGCAAGGTGGCTCTGCCACTGTCACCACAAAGTGTAGGACCAAGCATCCCATCTCCCTGAGCAGCTTGCTGTCTATCCTGCCACTCACAGCACACAGAATCCCCAGGTATTTGACCATATAAGAGAGCTTTGGATCTTCTCCCATAGTATTCCAGTCCTGAAGTGCACTGAAGTCCTGGGACTAGCTAGCTGGGGAGGTGAGTTGAAATGCAACATCAAAGAAACATTTCATTTGTCCAAGGCCTTCTAAAGGTTTTCCCTGGCACTTGCATGTACCAGAACTATGGGCTCATTTTCAGGAGAAAGCAGGAGAAAATCCAGAGGGCTGCATGTAAGGTCTGAGGAGACCAGGTCATCTCAATCTCTCTTGTCTTACTTGGTCACCAAAGCAACACCAAAGTCCACAGCTGATGCTAACTCTGGACAATGTAGAAAAGGTAATGCAAATTGGGCCATAACGATGAGGCCAGCTCCAGTTTATGCTAATTAATACAAATCAGCTGTAACCCTCTGACTTGTGGCCAGTTGTGCCCTGTAGTAAGCAACGTTTGGACCGAATAGACCCTTGCAGCATCCAGGGCCACCTGTCCTGGTTTTAGCTAGGATAGAGTTAATTTTCCTCCTAGTAGCTGGTAGGGTGCTGTGTTTTGGATTTAGGATGAGAATAATGTTGATAACACACTGATGTTTTAATTGTTGCAGAGCAGTGCTTACACTAAGCCAAGGGCTGTGTAACACTGGCTTATGATATGATAAAATTACCGGCCATGATACTAATCTGGTATTTGTACTCAGCATTGTCATCAACTCCATACTTTGGGAACCCTACCTCAGAAACTATTAATAACTACACCTTTCATGCTTTTTCTTCAGGGAGCCCATCTATGGAGGGGTCAGGGGAAGATGTTTTTTCCCATTTGTTCACTCTTGCTTTCTTCTCCTCCAGGCGAGTTATGGTAGCTTTTCAAAACTTCGAATATCCTTGGGATGTTCAGACCAGCATGTTCTCATTGTTATGTCTCCTGAATGCGCTTCAGATTTTGTCTAAGGTTAAACAAATACTTAAGAGTGTCATCCAGAGATCTGTCCTGACCCAGGATAGTTATGAGTGGCAGGGAGAGTGGGAGGATATGGGCATGCATCTAGAGCAGTGGGCACCTCCAGTGCTTTGGAAATTCACTCCTGAACAACGGAAAAATCCTAAAAAACTGTTAGAGTGCTTGAGAAAGGTGTGTCATCGCCATGGCTGTACCAGACAAAAACGAATCACTGCAACGTGCTGGGGCTTGGCCTATGCTTACTGAGCTGCATTCAATGCCAATATAACCCCAGTGACAGACCCGGAGGCCACTTAAACCTCTGAGACAGGCGCAGTGGCCACTCCAAACCCTACAATTGGCCCCAAGGCTGAGCCAGGGAAACAAACTGTACCAGTGTCGGTTGCACCCATAACCAAGATGAAAAAATGGTTTAGAGAGCCAGATCATTTAGAACGCAGAGAAACTCCTGCTAAGACTAGGTATGGAGAAGATGAGGCCGGGACATCAGAGGAACAGGAGGATGAAGATGAAGATGTTGCAAAAACAGCAGTATCTAGCCAAAACCTATACCAGCGTGAGCTACGAGATGTGCAAAAAGATTTCAGTCGCTGTATAGGTGAGCAGCTTGTCACCTGGCTGCTCCGGTGCTGGGACACTGCAGCCAATTGTGTGGAATTAGAGGGCAGGGAAGCCAGGCGGCTGGGATCCCTTGCTAAAGATGCAGGCATTGACAAAGCAATTGGAGATGGAGCACCAGGCTACAGCCTCTGGAGGCATCTCCTGTCAGCTGTGAAGGAAAGGTATCCCTACAAAGGAAGAAATTGTATGTCTTCCAGGCAAGTGGCCCACTATGGAGAAGGGAATCCAGTACCTGAGGGAAATAGCCGTACGGGAGGTGATTTATAGGGACCTAGACAACGAACAAATATCCACAGATCCAGATGAAGTCAAGTGTACATGACCCATGTGGCAGAAGTTTGTACGGAGTGCACCACCATCATGTGCCAGCTCATTGGCAGTAATGGCCTGGAAAGAGGATGAGGAACCCATAGTGGATGAAGTGGCTAAACAACTCCAGCAGTACGAAGAAAGTCTCTCCTCTTCCCTACAGGCCTGCGTCTCGGCTGTGGAAAAACTTTCTCAAGAAGTACACCAACTTAAAGAGAATTTATCTTCCTCCCCACCTGTACAAACCAGTGTCTCAGCTATCAGCGGTAAGTGTCCTTCTGTGCAAGGAAGACGATATAATGGGTACACACCCCATGCAACTCTGTGGTGTTACCTACGTGACCATGGAGAGGACATGAGAAAATGGGATGGAAAATCTACCTCGACCCTAGAGGCACGGGTACACGAGTTGCAAGGAAAAACAATCGGAAAAAAGGGGGTCTCTGAGAAACTTGCTGCTACAACTTCCAGCAGGCAGTCCTCCAGAAACAGAAATGAAGATTCTGACCAGGATTAGAGGGGCCCTGCCTCCAGCCAGGGGTAGGAAAGGGACAATCAAGTTTATTGGACTGTGTGGATTCGATGGCCTGGCACGTCAGATGCACAGAAGTATAAGGCGTAAGTAGATACCGGTGCACAGTGTACTGTAATGCCATAAAGGTATAAAGGGCCAGAACTCATCTGTATTTATGGGGTGACGGGGGGATCCCAGCAGTTAACTGTATTGGAGGCTGAAGTGAGTCTAACCGGAAATGAGTGGCAAAAGCACTGTATTGTGACTGGCCCAGATACTCTGTGCATCCTAGGCATAGACTACCTCAAGAGAGGGTACTTCAAGGACACAAAAGGGTACCGGTGGGCTTTTGGCATAGCTGCTTTGAGCACAGAGAAGATTAGGCAGCTGTCTACCTTTCCCGGTCTCTCGGAGGACCCTTCTGTTGTGCGGTTGCTGAGGGTTGAAGAACAGCAGGTACCAATCGCTACCACAACTGTGCACCGGCAGCAATATCGCACCAACCGAGACTCCCTGATTCCCATCCATAAGCTAATTCGTCAACTGGAGAGCCAAGGAGTGATCAGCAAGACTCATTCACCTTTTAATAGTCCCATATGGCCAGTGCGAAAGTCTAATGGTGAGTGGAGACTAACAGTGGACTATCGTGGCCTGAACGAAGTCACGCCACCGCTGAGTGCTGCAGTGCCGGACATGCTAGAACTCCAGTATGAACTGGAATCAAAGGCAGCCAAGTGGTACGCCACAATTGATATCGCTAATGCATTTTTCTCCATCCCTCTAGCAGCAGAGTGCAGGCCACAGTTTGCTTTCACTTGGAGGGGAGTCCAATATACTTGGAATCGGCTGCCCCAGGGGTGGAAACACAGCCCTAGCATTTGCCATGGACTGATCCAGTCTGCGCTGGAGCAGGGGGAAGCTCCTGAACACCTGCAGTACATCGATGGCATCATTGTGTGGGGTGACACAGCAGAGGAAGTTTTTGAGAAAGGGAAGAAAATAGTCCAAATCCTTCTAAAGGCTGGTTTTCCCATAAAACAAAATAAAGTCAAAGGACCTGCATGAGAGATCCAGTTTTTAGGAATAAAATGGCAAGATGGACGTCGTCAAATCCCAATGGATGTGATCAACAAAATAACAGCTATGTCTCCACCAACTAGCAAAAAAGAAACACAAACTTTCCCAGGTGTCGTGGGGCTTTGGAGAATGCACATTCCAAATTACAGTCTGATTGTAAACCCGCTCTACCAAGTAACCCATAAGAAGAATGATTTCAAATGGGGCCCTGAGCAACGACAAGCCTTTGAACAAATTAAGCAGGAAATAGTTCATGCAGTAGCCCTCGGGCCAGTCCGAACAGGACCAGATGTAAAGAATGTGCTCTACACCGCAGCCGGGGAGATGGCCCCACCTGGAGCCTCTGGCAGAAAGAGCCTGGGGAAACTCGAGGTCGATCCCTGGGGTTTTGGAGTCAGGGATACAGAGGATCTGAGGCCCCCTACACCCCAACCGAAAAAGAGATATTGGCAGCATATGAAGGAGTTCGATCTGCTTCGGAAGTGGTTGGTACTGAAGCGCAGCTCCTCCTGGCACCCTGACTGCCGGTACTGGGCTGGATGTTCAAAGGAAGGGTCCCCTCTACATATCACACAACTGTTGCTACATGGAGCAAGTGGGTTGCACCGAATACTCAGAGGGCTCGAATAGGAAACCCCAGTTGCCCAGGAATCTTGGAAGTGATTGTGGACTGGCCAGAAGGCAAATATTTTGGGATATCATCAGAGGAGGAGGTGGTCCGTGCTGAAGAAGCCCCACTGTACAACAAGCTACCAGAAAATGAGAAGAAATATGCCCTGTTCACTGATGGGTCCTGTCGTATCGTGGGAAAGCATCGGAGATGGAAAGCTGCTGTATGGAGTCCTACACGACGAGTTGCAGAAGCTGCTGAGGGAGAAGGTGAATCGAGTCAGTTTGCAGAAGTGAAAGCCATTCAGCTGGCTTTAGGTATTGCTGAACGAGAAAAGTGGCCAGTTCGCTATCTCTATACTGATTCATGGATGGTAGCAAATGCCCTGTGGGGGTGGTTACAGCAATGGAAGCAGAACAACTGGGAGCGCAGGGGCAAACCCATTTGGACTGCTGCATAGAGGTGGCTAGCCAGGGTGGGGGGGCCAGCTGCTCGGGGATAGGCTGGGCATCAGTCAGCGGGTGGTGAGCAATTGCATTGTGCATCACTTGTTTGTACACATTATGATTAGTAGTACTATTATCATTATTATTATTATTTTCCTTTCTTTTCTGTACTAGTAAACTGTCTTTATCTCAACGCACAGGCTTCAGTTTTCTCGTTTCTCTCCCCCATCCCAGAGAGGGAGGGGAGAAGGTGAGCGAACGGCTGTGTGGTGTTTAGCTGCCAGCTGGGTTAAACCAAGACACCACCCCACAAGATTTGATGTTGTGCTGACAGCAGTGACTGTCCCCCAGGAGCAGGATGGCTTACCTGTCCAGTTCGGCTGTCTCGATGTTCGTCAGGCTGTGTGGCTCACTGCTCGACAGTAACAGCAGATCGGCCTGAAGACAAACAAACAGGCTGGGCTTGAGTTACGGGCAGTGGCATCACGATTCTTCTTGTGGTTTCTGAGCACTGCAGCTCTCTGGGGCAGTTGTCATCCCTGCTGATTAATCTGCTTGTGAGTGATAAGGCAATAAGAGTAATTATGGAGACTATCTGGGAGCAGGATGGAGAGAAACTGTACTCACTGTCACACAGTTGTTGTTTTCTAGTTTTATTATATCCCCCACTTGGACATTCATCCATTTTTCATCCTTCAACCTGCAAGACAACTCCTAGTAAGTAGGCACATAAAGCAAACACTGCTTAGGAACGTAGGGTACTCTGCTCTGCTCCAGGCTGTACGTGTCATCAGGACTCGGGCTGCTGGTAAAACAGAGCAGGGTCCGTCACTATGTGACCTGGTGCATGGTAGGCTACGGGACAACCAAAAAGCACTATCCTGTCCAGTATCTTCCTTCTTTCTCCTAAAGAGCCATGGTGTCTCCAAAAGAAACTCTCTTTGCTGCAATAGACGTTCCAAACACCTGGGAAAATCACCAGTTGTGTTGTTTTTTCTAAGTGGTATTGAGGGACAAAACAACAGTTCTGGCTCTGCATGGGCCCAGCTGCCAGGAAGGGCAGCAATCACAGAATGGTTTGGGTTGGAAGGGACCTTAAAGATCATCTAATTCTAACCCCCTGCCATGGGGAGGGACACAAGGTGCTATGGCCTTGCACATACCCAGCTAAGCCCCTGTCTGCAATGACCTTCACAGCACGATGATGTGCAGGCACCCAGCTAAACTGCAAGCCCCAGCATAAGTCACGATAGCTGTGCATGAAAATTCTAGAGGGTAAAACTATCCTGTAATATCAAAACAGGACTGGGTATTCAAGTTGGAGTTCACCTCAGCCCTCTCAATGTCAGTCAGAGCTGGGGCAGGACCTGTGGTTACCTTTTTTTTTAATACAGAACATTAGCATTTTTATATTTTAATATGTGTTTACTAGACACAGTAACTAATTGTTGTGGTTTAACCCGGCCGGCAGCTAAACACCACACAGCTGTTCGCTCACCCTCCCCCCTCCCTCTCTGGAATGGGGGATAGAAATGGGAAAGTGAAGCCTGTGAGTTGAGATAAAGACAGTTTATTAAGACAGGAAAATAATAATAACAATAATAATAATAATAGTGATAATAGTACTACTACTAATAATGTGTACGAAACAAGTGATGCACAATGCAATTGCTCACCACCTGCTGACCGATGCCCAGCCTATCCCCGAGCAGCCGGCCCCCCACCCCGGCCAGCCACCCCTATATATTGTTCAGCATGACGTCAGATGGTATGGAATACCCCTTTGGCCAGTTTGGGTCAGCTGTCCTGGGTCTGTCCCCTCCCAGCTCCTGCTGCACCCCCAGCCTGCTCGCTGGCAGGACAGAGCAAGAAGCCGAAAAGTCCTTGGCTTGGTGTAAACACTGCTCTGCAACAATTAAAACATCAGCATGTTATCAGCGCTCTTCTCATCCTAATCCAAAACATAGCACCCTACCAGCTACTATGAGGGAAAATTAACTCTGTCCTAACTGGAACCAGGACAGATATGAGCTAAGCATAGCATTACTAGTACTTAAGCAGAATGGCTAATCCCAAATCCGACTAAAAGTACAGTGAGAAGAAAAGTGCTCTTGAAGATCAAGAATTGCATGAGCCTAGATCCAAACAGGAAAAATTAGTGCTCCATTACTCAAGCTTCCTATAAATTCCTCCAGCAGTACCTGTGAAAACAGTGATTTCTCAGGACTATATCAGCTGCCACAACAAACCTGTAGGAAAAACAGTTTGACAAAATCTCTTCCCTTCTCACATCACCAAAAGTCTTCAGTGGGATCCTTTTTAATAGCAGATTTTTCAAATAGAGATTTTAGACTCTTAAAACAAGAATAAGCTATCAATAATAAAGTACAGTCATTTACACCCACAAAGTTGGTGTAATTCTTTAGAATTAGTTTTAAAGGTAAAGGCACTCGCACAAACTGCCCAGATGGAGGCTAAATTCCAGCACTTTGTCAGACAATTTCTTGACTTTGAGGAAAACAGTGACTGAGATATGCAGTCACTTCCTGCTCACAGTAAGCCCCTTAAGGAGTAGCTGTTAATGTTAATAGCATTCTATTACCAAGACATTTCATCTTAACAGTCACATCAATTAGATACAATGAATATCTGCACTAAAGACAACACCAAATGCATCTTATGTCATGGCCTGATATATTGATTCAATGCCGTAACGCATTGCAAATTCATCCACAATCTCTTGAGCTGTCTCATCAAAATACACCTTCCAGGCATCATCTCCTTTGGCATCAGGGATCTTCACCACCCCATTCCCTTGCACATCTGTGAGATGGTGAAAGAGGTTCTGAAATACAAAACAGGAATGAAATTATATGCAAAGCTGCTGAAGCTGCCAAGTGAGTTTCATGAACAGCTTGGAATTGCCAAGAAGGAGGCACTAACACACATTTCTTTGCTCTCCTCCCTCTTTCCTTCTCCCTACCCACTATGTATTTTTGTGCTTTGACTTGCTTTTCTTCTCACATGCTCCCAGCTGAATTTTTTCCGCACACATACCTACAACTTTAACCACCCGACATTGTGAATGATGCAGAGGAGTGCTTCAATACAGTGAAGTCAGACTAATTAGTTTCCTGAAACCTACACACTTCTGTCCTCTGACTTAATATGGACAAGCTATTTAAGCCAACTAACAGCCCTGTATCATCATTGCAATTATTATTATACAGTGGAACATTCCAAATCTTTTTTTTCTAAAAACAAGGACATCCTTAAAATCACCATTAACAACTAGACACTTGCATTATTACTCATCATAACCTTTTACTTTATCTAACACTGGAAAGTCTTTCAAGCTATCATTGCTCTGCAGAAATTGCAATTCAGTTCAGTGGGTTTCTCAGTAATCCTTAAATTTATGTCACTTACAGATTTCATCAGCTTATCAGACAGCTGGCTCCCTAGTAGTAAGGGATGCAAAAGTCTAGTGATCTAATTAGGAGCTAGAAGACACTGTTTTACACTACTATTTTTCCTGATTAAATTATTCTAGCTGTAAATCACCTTCATTTTATGATGTACAAATGAAAGAAGGTGATACTTTAAAAGAGATATAATTGCAACAAAAGAGGGGAAGCAAGTGATCACGCATCAGAAGGATAAAAATGAAATGGATTACCAAACAGAAGTAGTCATTGAATTAAAAAACAGCAAAAATTATATATTGAAGAACACAACACAGCCTACTAAAAGAAACTGATGTTCACTTAAGCTTAGTCTGTTTCTTTCCTGGTAAGGCCAAAAGACACTGCAAGGATCATCAAGCCCTTTGTCTGGAAAAATATGTTGTTCCTGTAGCTGAACATTCATCCCTGTGACACATCCATCTTCTTCTAATGTGAATTTGCTTAAACTTCACTAGACCTTGTGATATTCTTATTTATAAGGTGAAAGAGGCTATTGCTACTCTTCCCTATTCAGGCACTTAGAGACTAATCCTGTCACCTGCTTTCTCCTTGATAAATAGACTGGGCACCATGAATCCCTCAGACATTCACGTAAGTCTTCTTTGAATTTCTCCCAACTTCTACAGCTCTGCCTGCCCGTCTTAGTCCATCTTGAGATAGATCAGTACCCAGCAACCACAGCTTATCTTCTGTTCCCTAAGAATTGCTCATAGCTACACACCAGTGGTACAAGGAATTTATACCAACAACTATCTGCACTGCTCAAAGGACAGAGTCAAAACCCTATCCCAAACAGAATTTACTCAAAAATCAGCTAAGGTAGAAAATGTAACTTTTCATATTATAGCCCACCATGCATCACAGACCAACTGCCCAGGTGGAAACTGCAATGACATAACTGCTCCTTGCTGCAAGCAATACACAAGCAGTTCTGTTCACAATGTTCAGAGACAAGTAGCAGTAAAAAACACAGCATCTCCCGTGGAAATGCTGCATGTTTGGGATCCCAAAAGGAATGTGCAAAGTTTAATTCTGAAGCAGATCTGGGCTGGAGTTTGCCATTTCAGAAGGCTTTCTCTAAAGAAAGACACAGGTATAGTACATGCTGAACACATCAGTCAAGTAAATTCCAAAATTTCTTCATGTCAAGCTAGTGGGGGCTCTGAGTTGGACCACCGTCTGATCTCTGCCTGACAGCAGCACAGCTGTGACAGTGGGACAGACTGAGCCAGCCAGCATTCAGCAGGGGGAGAACCTAAAGCCTTCCTGGCCTTCTGTACTGTTGTGGTTTAACCCGGCTGGCAGCTAAACACCACACAGCCGTTCGCTCACCCTCCCCCCTCCCTCTCTGGGATGGGGGAGAGAAACGGGAAAGTGAAGCCTGTGAGTTGAGATAAAGACAGTTTATTAAGACAGGAAAATAATAATAACAATAATAATAATAATAGTGATAATGGTAATAGTATTAACAATAATAATGTGTAAGAAAACAAGTGATGCACAATGCAATTGCTCACCACCCGCTGACCGATGCCCAGC
The DNA here is from genome assembly GCF_964034855.1 of Anser brachyrhynchus. Taxonomy (NCBI): domain Eukaryota; kingdom Metazoa; phylum Chordata; class Aves; order Anseriformes; family Anatidae; genus Anser; species Anser brachyrhynchus. The sequence goes on along the minus strand of NC_137704.1, from coordinate 24,308,459 downwards.
CTATTCCCGAGCAGCCAGCCCCCCACCCCGGCCAGCCACCCCTATATATTGTTTAGCATGACGTCAGATGGTATGGAATACCCCTTTGGCCAGTTTGGGTCAGCTGTCCTGGGTCTGTCCCCTCCCAGCTCCTGCTGCACCCCCAGCCTGCTCGCTGGCAGGACAGAGCAAGAAGCCGAAAAGTCCTTGGCCTGGTGTAAACACTGCTCTGCAACAATTAAAACATCAGCATGTTATCAGCGCTCTTCTCATCCTAATCCAAAACATAGCACCCTACCAGCTACTATGAGCTACTTAACTCTGTCCTAACTGGAACCAGGACAGATATCCACCCCTTATTCCATACCATTTATGTCATGCTCAGGTTACACTCTGTCCAATACATTCTAATTAATCACCATTTTCATCTATGATATATAGCAATCATGGTAGTGATGACATACATTATTATATAATAATTAACATACTACAATTCAACTCATGGGCTATTCTCACCCAGTATCAAATCCCCTTGAGGTACACACCGGACCTCCCCATTCTTTTGCATTACCCACCAAGTGCATCCAGGTCCCTGAGCAAAAGCAATTCCACGAATGGGTTTGCCTTTTCCTGAGGCAGGAGTAGCCCAGACTCTTTTACCCAGCATGTTTCTTACATGCACTACAGGAACTTTATCCCCTTCTACAGTGCGTAACAGGTTTGATTGGGCAGGTCCAGCTCGGTTGGCAGATCCCCTAGTACTGACTAACCAGGTGGCCTTTGCCAAATGCGTATCCCAATGTTTGAATGTCCCAGCACCCATTGCTTTCAGTGTAGTCTTTAACAGTCCATTGTATCGTTCAACTTTCCCGGAGGCTGGTGCATGACAGGGGATGTGATACACCCACTCGATGCCATGTTCTTTGGCCCAAGTGTCTATAAGGTTGTTTCGGAAATGAGTCCCGTTGTCTGACTCAATTCTCTCTGGGGTGCCATGTCGCTATAGGACTTGCTTTTCAAGGCCCAGGATAGTGTTCCGGGCAGTGGCATGGGGCACAGGATATGTTTCCAGCCATCCGGTGGTTGCTTCCACCATTGTAAGTACGTGGCGCTTGCCGTTGCGGGTTTGAGGGAGTGTGATGTAATCAATCTGCCAGGCCTCTCCATATTTATATTTCAGCCATCGTCCTCCATACCAAAGAGGCTTTGACCGCTTGGCTTGCTTGATTGCAGCACGTGTTTCACAGTCATGAATAACCTGTGCTATAGTGTCCATGGTCAGGTCCACCCCTAGATCACGAGCCCATCTGTATGTTGCATCTCTACCTTGATGGCCCGAGGTGTCATGGGCCCATCGGGCTATAAATAATTCACCTTTATGTTGCCAGTCCAGGTCCACCTGAGCCACTTCAATCTTAGCAGCCTGATCCACCTGCTGGTTGTTTTGGTGTTCTTCAGTAGCCCGATTCTTGGGCACATGAGCATCTACATGGCGTACCTTTACAACCAGGTTCTCTACCCGGGCAGCAATATCTTGCCACAATGCAGCAGCCCAGATGGGTTTGCCCCTGCGCTGCCAGTTGTTCTGCTTCCATTGCTGTAACCACCCCCACAGGGCATTTGCTACCATCCATGAATCAGTATAGAGATAGAGAACTGGCCACTTTTCTCGTTCAGCAATATCTAAAGCCAGCTGGATGGCTTTCACTTCTGCAAACTGACTCGATTCACCTTCTCCCTCAGCAGCTTCTGCAACTCGTCGTGTAGGACTCCATACAGCAGCTTTCCATCTCCGATGCTTTCCCACAATACGACAGGACCCGTCAGTGAACAAGGCATATTTCTTCTCATTTTCTGGTAGCTTGTTGTACAGGGGGGCTTCTTCAGCACGAACCACCTCCTCCTCTGGTGATATCCCAAAGTATTTGCCTTCTGGCCAGTCCATAATCACCTCCAAGATTCCTGGGCGACTGGGGTTTCCTATTCGATCCCTCTGAGTATTCGGTGCAACCCACTTGCTCCATGTAGCATCAGTTGTGTGATATGTAGAGGGGACCCTTCCTTTGAACATCCAGCCCAGTACCGGCAGTCGGGGTGCCAGGAGGAGCTGCGCTTCAGTACCGACCACTTCCGAAGCAGATCGAACTCCTTCATATGCTGCCAATATCTCCTTTTCAGTTGGAGTATAGCGGGCTTCAGATCCTCTGTATCCCCGACTCCAAAACCCCAGGGGTCGACCTCGAGTTTCCCCAGGCTCTTTCTGCCAGAGGCTCCAGGTGGGACCATTCTCTCCGGCTGCGGTGTAGAGCACATTCTTTACATCTGGTCCTGTTCGGACTGGCCCGAGGGCTACTGCATGAACTATTTCCTGCTTAATTTGTTCAAAGGCTTGTCGTTGCTCAGGGCCCCATTCAAAAGCATTCTTCTTACGGGTTACTTGGTAGAGCGGGTTTACAATCAGACTGTAATTTGGAATATGCATTCTCCAAAACCCCACGACACCTAGGAAAGTTTGTGTTTCTTTTTTGCTAGTTGGTGGAGACATAGCTGTTATTTTGTTGATCACATCCATTGGGATTTGACGGCGTCCATCTTGCCATTTTATTCCTAAAAACTGGATCTCTCATGCAGGTCCTTTAACTTTATTCTGTTTTATGGCAAAACCAGCCTTCAGAAGGATTTGGACTATTTTCTTCCCTTTCTCGAAAACTTCTTCTGCAGTGTCACCCCACACAATGATGTCATCGATGTACTGCAGGTGTTCAGGAGCTTCCCCCTGCTCCAGCGCAGACTGGATCAGTCCATGGCAAATGGTAGGGCTGTGTTTCCACCCCTGGGGCAGCCGATTTCAAGTATATTGGACTCCCCTCCAAGTGAAAGCCAACTGTGGCCTGCACTGTGCTGCTAGAGGGATGGAGAAAAATGCATTAGCGATATCAATTGTGGCATACCACTTGGCTGCCTTTGATTCCAGTTCATACTGGAGTTCTAGCATGTCCGGCACTGCAGCACTCAGTGGTGGCGTGACTTCGTTCAGGCCACGATAGTCCACTGTTAGTCTCCACTCACCATTAGACTTTCGCACTGGCCATATGGGACTATTAAAAGGTGAATGAGTCTTGCTGATCACTCCTTGGCTCTCCAGTTGACGAATTAGCTTATGGATGGGACTCAGGGAGTCTCGGTTGGTGCGATATTGCCGCCGGTGCACAGTTGTGGTAGCGATCGGCACTTGCTGTTCTTCAACCCTCAGCAACCCCACAACAGAAGGGTCCTCTGAGAGACCAGGCAAGGTAGACAACTGTTTAATGTCCTCTGTCTCCAAAGCAGCTATGCCAAAAGCCCAGCGGAACCCTTTTGGGTCCTTGAAATATCCTCTTCTAAGATAGTCTATGCCAAGGATGCACGGAGCATCTGGGCCAGTCACAATACGGTGCTTTTGCCACTCATTACCGGTTAGACTCACTTCAGCCTCCAATACAGTTAACTGCTGGGATCCCCCCGTCACACCATAAATACAGATGGGCTCTGGCCCTTTATAGCTTGATGGCATTAGAGTACATTGTGCACCGGTGTCTACCAAAGCCTTATACTTCTGTGCGTCTGACGTGCCAGGCCATCGAATCCACACAGTCCAATAAACTCGATTGTCCCTTTCCTCCCCCTGGCTGGAGGCAGGGCCCCTCTAGTCCTGGTCAGAATCTTCATTTCTGTGTTTAAAGGACTGCCTGCTGGAAGTTGGAGCAGCAAACCTTTCAGAGAACTCCTTTTTCCCAATTGTTTTCCTTTGCAATTCACGTACCCGTGCCTCTAGGGTCGCAGTAGATTTTCCATCCCATTTTCTCATGTCCTCTCCATGGTCACGTAGGTAAAACCACAGGGTGGCGCGGTGTGTGTGCCCACCATATTGTCTTCCTTGCATAGATGAACGTTTACCCCTAATAGCTGAGACACTGGTTTGTACAGGTGGGGAGGAAAATAAACTCTCTTTAAGTTGGTGGATCTCTTCAGAAAGTTTCTCCAAGGTATTCTCTTTTAGCTGGTGGACACTAGTTCGTTCAGGTGAAGGGGAAGATAATCTTTCTTCAAGTTGGTGGATCTTTTCAGAAAGTTTCTCCAAAGCATTCTCTTTTAGCTGGTGGACACTGGTTCGTTCAGGTGAAGGGGAAGATAATCTTTCTTCAAGTTGGTGGATCTTTTCAGAAAGTTTCTCTAAAGCATTCTCTTTTAGCTGGTGGACACTGGTTCGTTCAGGTGGAGGGGAAGATAAATTCTCTTTAAGTTGGTGGACCTCTTCAGAGAGTTTCTCCACAGCTGAGACACAGGCCTTTAGGGAAGAGGAGAGATTTCCTTCGTACTGCCGGAGTATTTTAGTCACTTCATTCACTGTGGGATTCTCCTCCGTTTTCCAGGCTAGCATTGCCAATGAGCTGGCATATGATGATGGGGCACTCTGTACAAACTTCCGCCACATGGGTAGTGTACACCGGACTGCATCTGGATCTGCGGATGTTTGTGCGTCGTCTAGGTCCTTATAAATTACTTCCCGTACGGCCAATTCCCTCAGGTACTGAATTCCCTTCTCCATGGTGGTCCATTTGCTTGGTAAACATACAAGTTCTTCCTTGAAGAGATACCTTTCCTTCACAGCTGACAGGAGACGCCTCCAGAGGCTGCGAGATTGTGCTCCATCTCCAATTGCTTTGTCAATGCATGCGTCCCTAGCAAGGGATCCCAGCCGCCTGGCTTCCTTGCCCTCCAATTCCACATAATTGGCTCCCGTGTCCCAGCACCGGAGCAGCCAGGTGACAAGCTGCTCGCCTATACAGCGACCAAAATCTTTTCGCACATCTCGTAGCTCACGCTGGTATAGAGTCCGGGTAATTACTGTTGATTTTTCGACATCCTCATCCTCATCTTCAGTCTTCTGCACCTTTGATGGCCGGTGTAGAGTCCGGGTAGTTACTGTTGATTTTCCGACATCCTCATCCTCATCTTCAGTCTCCTGCACCTTTGATGGCTGGTATGGAGTCCGGGTAGTTACTGTTGATTTTTCGCCATCCTCATCCTCATCTTCAGTCTCCTGCACCTTTGATGGCCCAGCCTCGTCTTCACTACGCCCAGACTTAGCAGAAGACTGTCTGCGTTTTAAACGACCTGAGCCTCTATACCATTTTTTCACCTTGTCTACAGGGGCAACTTGCACTGCTACAGCTCGTTTCTCTGACCCAGCCACAGGGTCTGCCACAGGGGTTGGAATACCCTCTGCGGGGTCAACTTGCACTGCTACAGCTCGTTTCTCTGACCCAGACGCAGGGTCTGCCACAGGGGTTGGAGTACCCTCTGCGGGGTCAACTTGCACTGCTACAGCTCGTTTCTCTGACCCAGCCACAGGAGTGGGAGCAGCTGCACGAGCTGGGGCAGCTGCAGGAGCTGGAGCGGCTGCAGGGGCTGGAGCTGGAGCGGCTGCAGGGGCTGGAGCTGGAGCGGCTGCAGGAGCCGGAACGGCTGCAGGAGCTGGAGCGGCTGCAGGAGCTGGAACTGGAACGGCTGCAGGAGCTGGAGCGGCTGCAGGGGCTGGAGCTGGAGTGGCTGCAGGAGCTGGAGCGGCTGCAGGAGCTGGAGCTGGAGTAGCTGCAGGAGCTGGAACTGGAGCGGCTGCAGGAGCTGGAGCGGCTGCAGGAGCTGGAACTGGAACGGCTGCAGGAGCTGGAGCTGGAGTAGCTGCAGGAGCTGGAACTGGAGCGGCTGCAGGAGCTGGAGCGGCTGCAGGAGCTGGAGCTGGAGCGGCTGCAGGAGCTGGAGCTGGAGCGGCTGCAGGAGCTGGAGCTGGAGCGGCTGCAGGAGCTGCAGCTGGAGTGGCTGCAGGAGCTGGAGCTGGAACGGCTGCAGGAGCTGGAGCTAGGTTGCTAGTAGCATCAATTGCAGCTCGATAGGCACAAGCCAGACCCCAGCACGCTACAGTGATTTGTGTCACTTTGGAACTGCCAGAGTCATGACACCTTTTTTTCAAGCATTCTGCCAGCTTTTTAGGATTTTGCAGTTGTTCAGGGGTGAATGTCCAAAACACTGGAGGTGACCACTGCTCTAGAAACCTGCCCATATCCTCCCACACTCCCTGCCACTCGCAACTATCCCGCCTCAAGACAGATCTCCGGATGAGATTCCTAAGTAGTTGTTTAACCCTCCACAAAATCTGAAGCGCATTCAGGAGACATAACAACAAGAGCAGGCTGGTCTGAGTATCCCAAGGATATTCAACATCTCGGAGAGCCACCGTAACTAACTCGGGGGATAAGAGGGTGGTGGTGAAGGAGAAAGGGAGAGTGAACAGGTAGGGAAACATGTCTTCCCCTGTCCCCTTCACAGATTGGCTCCCTAACGAAAACAGGCAATAGGTGTAATTGCTAATAGTTTCCGAGATATGGGTTCCAAAGTATAGAGTCGATGTCAGTGCTGAGTACAAATACCAGGTTAAAGTCATGACCAGATATCTCATCATTTCATAAGCCATTGCTACACCGCACAGTACCATAACAATCTTAAACCAGGGCCCGGAAAGGATAAACAGTGCAACAGGGAGCACATACAGAAAGTAACGCACCATAAAACTCAATTTGGAATACAGGTACAGCAGACTGGAGATTAAGGCAATCAACATCGTGACTAGCAACTATTAAGCAGGTCCAATACTTATACCAATTTTAGTTTAACACACTCTGGTCAGATTTGTCGATATCTCAACCCTTCGGGCCCCACGTTGGGCGCCAAAAAGACTGTTGTGGTTTAACCCGGCTGGCAGCTAAACACCACACAGCCGTTCGCTCACCCTCCCCCCTCCCTCTCTGGGATGGGGGAGAGAAACGGGAAAGTGAAGCCTGTGAGTTGAGATAAAGACAGTTTATTAAGACAGGAAAATAATAATAACAATAATAATAATAATAGTGATAATGGTAATAGTATTAACAATAATAATGTGTAAGAAAACAAGTGATGCACAATGCAATTGCTCACCACCCGCTGACCGATGCCCAGCCTATTCCCGAGCAGCCGGCCCCCCACCCCGGCCAGCCACCCCTATATATTGTTTAGCATGACGTCAGATGGTATGGAATACCCCTTTGGCCAGTTTGGGTCAGCTGTCCTGGGTCTGTCCCCTCCCAGCTCCTGCTGCACCCCCAGCCTGCTCGCTGGCAGGACAGAGCAAGAAGCCGAAAAGTCCTTGGCCTGGTGTAAACACTGCTCTGCAACAATTAAAACATCAGCATGTTATCAGCGCTCTTCTCATCCTAATCCAAAACATAGCACCCTACCAGCTACTATGAGCTACTTAACTCTGTCCTAACTGGAACCAGGACATGTACAAATGCAGGTCTGATGATTCAGTGAGTTTCCAGGCCTGTGGAGCAGGGAAAAGAAGGATCACGTAGGGCAAGAAGGAACTTTCTAAGGAAACAGAGGTCAGAAAGTTTCTTCTTTGACAGAAAGGAGGAACATCATAATGACTGAGCTGAGCTGCTCCTTACCTCATGAAGGCAAGTGTACTGAATGTGATATGGAGCCACCTTCTCCTCGCCTTTGATCTCCACATTGATTTGCAGACGGATAGCCCCAGACACTGCAGACTTATCTGTTCTTTTCTCTAGAAGGAAAAAACATCAACAATTACATGCATTTTTCACATTCAGAGCACAGCCATCTTTGGGGTGACAACACTATAATAGAAACTGCTGGAAGCTCAAGCTGAATTTGTGATCAGTATTACCATAGAGAAAACTTTGACTTTTTTATTTCAAAACATTAAAAACTAAATAGATATCAGCAAAATGACTGACTTGATACACTCTCAATATGACACATCTAGCTAGAACCACATACACTTCTTTACACATAAGCCAGCCCTTCTGAGAGCACGTGCTATAGGGTCCCCGGGCTTTGATCCAGTCAGCTGAACTAGAACCACCAAAGAATGTACTGCAAACCTCTCTAGATTAAGACCCATATGACAGCAGGCAAGGGAGTTCAGGATATCACACACACTGCCAAAACAAGGTTTTACCAAGGCCACTTAGAAAATGCTAGTGTGTCAGGAAGATGTTGCTCAGATCCCTTTTCTAAGGATACAGCTGACTGATGTGAAATTTGTTCCTTACTTCCAGCCCTGATCCAAGCATTCACCCATTCTACTTTCCAGTGCCTAACAAGAGAAAAAAGATCCCTGTTCTGACATGCTATACTCCTGTACTTCATTTTAACTGGGACGAAAGCCTTGCAGCTGCTCTGCAGCATCATTGTGCCCCTTAAAATAACCTAATCAAGTAGGCTTTTTTTTTTTTTGTCCTTTCTTGCAATCTGCCCAGGTAGTTCTCAAATGTTCCCAAACTAATACATGACATGTTTTCAGTCCCAAAGCTCCACTCACCAAGGTTGTACCACACATCCATTTCAACACTCAGCGTACGCACTTCAATGATTGTCTGTCCCAGGAAATCATCTGACTCGCACTTCAGCCTCTGTTTGACACGAGACTTGATGTCGTCATCTTCATCCCACACTCGCACCTTGATCCGGTCAGAGGAATTATGGCACTTGCTGAGAACAAGACAAATATAATATTGAAGAGCTCATAATGTAGCTGACATTTCTACAATAAACACTTTACATTCCCCTTGACCTGCCTGCCTAACTACAGAGTAATGCGTAAACAAGATATAAACAATTACTTTATTTAAAAGCGTAGAATCTGATAGGAACCACACAATGTTTTTTTGGTGAACTCTAAATGCTCCTGTGACATGTTAGATCCTGCACTTCAGATGCAGAGGTGGTTTTACTCGGGTGGGCGGCTGAGCTCCACCACAACCGCTCTCTCACTCCCCCTCCTGAAAGAGAAACGGGGAGAAAATACGATGAAAAGGGCTCAAGGGTTGAGATAAGGACGAGGAGATCGCGCAGTAATTATTGTGACGGGCAAAACAGACTCAGCACAGGGAGATAGTAAGGTTTATTACCTATTACTAACAAGCTAGAGAAGCAAGAAACAAAGGAAAGAAACCAAAAGCACCTTCCCCCCCATGCACCCTCTTCCACCTCCTCCCCCCGAGCGGCGCAGGGGAACGGGGGAATGGGGGTTATGGTCAGTCTATAGCACTTCTTCTCCACCACTCCTTCTCGGTCACTCTCGTCCCCTGTGCTGTGGGGTCCCTCCCACGGGATGCAGTCCTTGCTGAACTGATCCGGTGTGGGCTGCCCACAGGCAGCAGCTCTTCAAGAACTGCTCCAGATATGGGTCTGTACCACGGGGTCCATCCCTCAGGAGCAAACTGCTCCAACCTGGATCCCCCACGGGCAGCAGCTCCTGCCAGGTCACCTGCTCCTGCGTGGGCTCCTCTCCACGGGCTACAGGTCCGGCCTGGAATCTGCTCCAGTGGGGGTCCTCCACAGGCCGCAGCCTCCGTCGGTGCAGGTCCACCTGCTCCACCGTGGTCTCCTCCACGGGCTGCAGCACGGAACCCTGCTCCACCGTGGTACTCCATGGGCTGCAGGGGGACAGCCTGCTCCACCATGGTCCTCACCACAGGCCGCAGGGGACTTCTGCTCCGGCGCCTGGAGCACCTCTCCCCCTCCTTCTTCACTGACCTTGCCTCTCCCCCTCCTTCTTCACTGACCTTGGCACCTGCAAGGCTGTTCCTCACTCCTCTCACTCTCCCAGCTGCTGTGTGTGGTGCAGCGTTTTTTTTCCCCTTTCTTAAATATGCTCTCACAGAGGCGCAAAACAACATCACTTATTGGCTCAGCTCTGGTCAGCAGTGGGGTCCTTACCAAACATGGGGCAGCTTCTAGATTCTTCTCACAGAAGCCACCTCTATGGCCCCCTGCTACCAAAACCTTGCCACGTATACCCACTACAACACTGAAGGAGAGTGCCCTGATCGCAGCTACCAGCTTCAGGACTTGCTAAGTGGCTGTGACTCCTCTGCTCTTCCTCACTCTCAGGAGCAACTCCCTGAACTGGGGAATTCTTTTCACTGTTGCTGTTTTTGCTGTGAAGTTTGCAAAAGCTGGATGATAGCTAGGCTGGTAAACTCAGCCTGCACACCCCCAAAAAAACACCCATAAGCATTGCATTGGTTTCTGATAGCGACAATTTCTCTGTCACGTTAAGGGGTGTAGCCGATTAACTGTTACGGGTCCGGTCAGATTCAGGGTACTGAACTACCGCGGTCATGGATTCACCAGTAACGTATAACCGTCCTTACTCTAGTCGCGTTCAATGAGAACTACCACGGCTAGGAACAATGCAATTAAGTTATTACAGCAACAGGTACACAGGTTCTTTGGATTACCGGCGATAGTTACTGTCTGCAAAAGCAAGCTAGCATGCATGAAATACACAGGTGCGCAGCCTGGAAATTAACGCGTTAAAAGGCACAAAGACTCTATAGAGATTTCTAAGTTTCCGCAGAGAAACACTGTATAACCAAGTGTTCAAATCTCACCCAAAGGCGTCCCAATGGGGGGGGGAAGAGAGGCTCAGCCCGTCGACTGATCCCAGGAGTCAGGAGGTCCTCGGGATGGTGTATTCCCTCGTGATGGTACATCCCCTGATGGTGGTATCTTCCCTAACGATGGTATGTTCCCCGACATCCCCTCTCTCTTAGGCCAATTTATATTATTTTCTATCTTTTAGGTGGAGCTTGAGTGACTCTAGTCAAGCATATCTTAGTTATGATTGGTGAAAAGTTTTCCCGTCTCCGTTTAAAGTAATAGGCTCTGAGAAATTCAGAGCGCATGCTCAGTGAGGGGTGGTCGCACCTTGGAGGCGGGTAGCTTTTGGGATGGAGGTGTGTTTTGGTATTATAATGATATTATAATGAGCAAAAGTACACTAGATTACAGCATTTGTCAAAACACGACAGGTTGTTGGCTCAGGGTAGCAAAAAGTGCGGCTTGTCGATCTCGGTATGCACAAGAAAAATCGAGTCCCCACCTGGTCACAGAGCCTAGCCGTGGTGTCTCCACTCCACTCTACGCTCCGTACTGTTCCTTAGAGCCAGCACACCAGGTTCCCCCAGCGTGATAGCATCTAAGGTTGGAAGCCTAGGGAACGCTCAGGTAATGCAGCGTGTATGGACATGATCTCCGGTTCAGCTATTAGTGTTGAAGGCTACTTCTGTTTACACACATACAGTGTCTAGGACAGCATGGTCAAGGCCTATGACAAACACTTTTCATCATCTTTTTTAATAAAAAAGATAAATAGCCCAGGTGGAGGTATTCTCTTACTTCAGGACAGTCACAAAGCAGTAGTGTGTTAGTGTACAGTACATTACATTATAATTAGATGATACAAACATTACCTGTGTGTGGGATGAAAGGGTGGGATACTTTAGTTGCAAAGTTATTTTATTACTGGAATTGAGTATATTATTCACAGCTGAGACTGATACTTTCTCTGTGTCCTAGGCAGATCAGTAATGACATTTCCATTAAAAAAAAACAGTTTACTGTTTGCTGAAACTGCACACTTCAGCCTAATGCACAGGCAGAATTTGCAGCCCCCTCTTTTTAGGTGCTCATACAACTTTTGTAGACACAAACAGGCTCCTGGATGTCAGAAGTGGGTAGAAAGACCTTATAATAAAAGCTCTGCTCATTTACAGGGCATGCAATACAATAAAGCAATTTGAATGCTCACATGAGACCATGACAAGGGTGATTACTCACCATAACTACTACAAATGTCTGCACTCAAGGAAATAAAACCTATGAAAACAGACAACTTCTGCTGAAGGCCTGTTTTCCAGCCTTTTTAACATTAACATGCTGCATCTGTTGCTAAGCAACAGGGAAAATGAAGAAATGGGTCAGAAAAGACCTGCTAAGCCCAGTCAATAGGATATGGCAGTGACTGGTATTTGCATGCTCCTTACCAAGAAATCATTTGGGATCTTATTGCCACTACTGTGATCCAGGACTGCTTAACAAACATCCCTGCAGCTTCTAGTGATTTTTCCAGCAAAGAGGGATATCTGGGAATTACTATTGGGACAGTTAGTAGCAATTCTACGCAGTTTTGATCACTAGCAGTAAGCATCCTTGTTTACTTCCTTTTCTGTGCAATCAAAGCTGTATTTAGAGATCAGAAGATAGAAGGTTCAATGTTTCTCCCCTTCCTCCTCCTCAACTTCAAGTATGTCTTCCTTTGAAAAAAAACATGCAGCAAGTGTTCACAAGCAGGGAATGCTTGGACTGCTGCTTTCTGTAGCTCTCTAAGTTACCTGAGTGCATACCAGCAACACAGCATAAGCACATGAAAGAAATCCTCTGTTCCTGACACAGTACACTAATGTACGTCCTGGCAGTACCTTAGAGGTTCAGAAGGACATGGGTACCTAAAAACACAGATTGGTACACATTAGCATTTACAAAGCACCAGCAAGTTAACTCCTGACTTCTTTAGACCTCACCTTCTGGCACTGCGGTTCTTTGTTACGACAGCTTTGATCTTATTTTTCTTTGCTACCAATGGTCAAAAACTTGCTCTTTCCTTTAGGAAAACATTTACTGTTTAGACCTAAATCTACTTTAGGTTCCACATGCATTGTCCCACACTCCCCGAGTGGCTATCATCCTTCACTTGGGCTGCAGCAGCATAACTCACTGCTAAGTGCCACAGGAAAATTTCAGTACCATTTGCTGAGCTACTGAAACTTCTACTTGTACTGGGTCTAGCTGGGATGGAGTTAACTTTCCCTGCAGCAGCCCATACAGTGCTGTGATCTGCACTTGTAGCTAAAACAGCAGTGGTATCACACCAGTGTTGTGTCTGCTGCTGAGCAGTGCTGGCACAGCATCAGGACTCTCTCTAACCCTCCTAGGGGGTGGGCAAAAATGTGAGAAAAGAAACATCACCAGGGCAGCTGACCTAAACCAACCAAAGGGATATTCCATACCATATGATGTCACACTCAGCAATAAAAGGTGGAAAAAGGAAGAAGAGGGGAGGGGTGGGCTCTCGTTGCAAAAACGTCTGTCCTCCCGAACACCGGCTACGTGCGTTGAGGCCCTGCTTCAAGGACGTGGTCAAGCATCGCTCATTTGTGGGACGTAGAGAGTAATTTCTTTCCTCTGCACTTCCACACAACCTTTACTTGTTTTGTTTAGTTTTCCCTTTCCCCCTCCCTTTTCCCCTTTCCCTTTTTTTTTCCCTTTAGTTAAATTGTTAATTGTTTAGTTAAATTGTTTAGTTAAATTGTTTAATTAATAATAATCTTTCCTTAATAATTATTTCTTTTTTCCTTTAATTAAATCATCCTTATCTCAACCTGTGAGTTGTTCTTTCCTTTACTTCTTCCCCTCCTCTTCTAAGGAGGGGGAGTGAGAGAGTGGTTGTGGTGGAGTTCAGCTGTCTAGCATGGTAAAACCACCACAGTCCTTTTTGGCACCCAACATGGGGCTTGAAAGGCTGAGATAACAGTAGAATTGATTAAAACGCTTACAACTAACACACTTACTTGCTAGTCACCATGTTCAATTTCCTGTTAATATTTTCTTGTTTGATCATGTGTCATGTAATCTGTGTCATGTTCTCCTTTCTCCTCTATATCCGATCCGAGAATGTGCTACAATCTGTGTTCTTTTTTTTTTTTTTTAATTCACTGTGCTGCCAAGCACTGGCCTTGAGTTTAATCTGGCATTCAGGCTCTGCACTGTTATCACTTGGGTCTCATGGAAACTATCTTTTAGAGAATATTCAGAATTACACTGCCTTCCTCTCCTCATCTGGAAGTCAACTTATGAATAATATCAGGACCTCCTCCTTCTTTCACAGTGGGCTAATTACAACAGCTTTTGAGTATTTTGAATAGCCATGCGTAACCCATATATTGCTATTTCTAATTCTGAATAATGGGTTTCCTCTTCTCTCTAAGGTTAATTGATTGTTTAGAAAATTTACCCGGGAATTTGTCCCGAAACGGTCTGGTGGCAAGATATTGCTGCCCGGGTAGAAAACCTGGCTGTAAAGGTACTTCATGTAGATGCCCACATGCCCAAGAGTTGCGCTACTGAAGAACATCAGAACAATGAAGAGGTGGATCGAGCTTCAAAAATTGAAGTGGCTCAGGTGGACCTGGACTGGGGATGTAAGGGTGAGTTGTTTGTAGCTCGATGGGCCCATGAAACATCAGGACATCTAGGGAGGGATGCCACATACAGATGGGCTCGTGATCGAGGGGTGGACCTGACCACTGAGGCCATCACACAGGTTACCCATGAGTGTGAGACCTGTGCTGCAATTAAGAGAGCCGTGAAGGTAAAATCTCCCTGGAACAGGGGGAGGTGGCTAGGGTTTCAATATGGTGAGGCCTGGCAGATTGACTATATTGGACCACTCCCACAAACCCGCCAAGGCAAACGGTACATACTCACCATGGTAGAAGCAACTACTGGGTGGCTGAAAATATGTCCAGTAAACCATGCCACCGCCCAAAACACTATCTTGGGCCTGGAAAGGCAAGTGCTGTGGTGACATGGCACTCCAGAGAGAATTGAGTCCAACAGTGGGAGTCACTTCTGAAACAATTAGGACACCTCCTGGGCCAAGAGACATGGCATTGAGTGGGTGTATCACATCCCTTATCACCCACAAGCCTCTGGGAAGGTTGAGAGGTACAATGGACTGTTAAAGCCTATGTTACGAGCATTGGGTATTGTTACGAATATTGGGTATGGACATGGAAACATTGGGACATAAATCTACCAGAAGCCACTTGGCTAGTTAACAACAGGGGGTCTGACAGCTGTCCTGGTCCTGCTGAAACAAAACCCCTACACACTGTGGGAGGAGCTAAATAAATAAAGTGATGTCACACTCAGCAATAAAAGGTGGAAAAAGAAGGAAGAGGGGAGGGGTGGGCTCTCGTTGCAAAAACGTCTGTCCTCCCGAACACTGGCTACGTGCGTTGAGGCCCTGCTTCAAGGACGTGGTCAAGCATCGCTCATTTGTGGGAAGCAGAGAGTAATTTCTTTCCTCTGCACCTCCACACAGCCTTTATTTGTTTTGTTGTGTTTTTTTCCCCCTTTTCCCCTCCCTTTTCCCCGTTCCCTTTTCTTTCCCTTTAGTTAAACTGTTTAATTAATACTAATCTTTCCTTAATAATTATTTTTCCCTTTAATTAAATCATCCTTATCTCAACCCGTGAGTTGTTCTTTCCTTTACTTCTTCCCCTCCTCTTCTAAGGAGGGGGAGTGAGAGTGCAGTTGTGGTGTTCATCTGTCTAGCATGGTAAAACCACCACACAACTGACTTGCGGAAAACAGACTCCACAATCAGTAAGATTGTAAAGTAGGTATGTTTATTCGGCGCTGGGCAGCACGGGGGGGTAGTCCCGCCAAAGTCGTGCGCACCTGACGCGGCAACTTGCCTTGGTTATATGCAGTAAAGAGTTACATATGCATGAAGTTTCACAATACGCCTATACATACTCATAACCTGTCCCCGCTTCGTATTAAAATTAGTTCCAAGGAGTCATTTCCATAAACTCCTCCCATCTGCGCTTGCGCAGTGTATTCTGGTGGTGGTCGTCGGGGGTCGTGGGGATGAAGATTGATGACTCTTCCTCATCACCGCTAGTTGACCTCGTCTCTGCGCAGACTCAGTTGCTTCTTGGGTCTTGTCCATCCACAGGACCAGTTTCTACCAGTTTCTTAAGATAGGCTCACACCCTTATTAAGAGACTGACCTTGGTAAAGGGGCCCAAGGCTTCTTGCTTTAATTAATTTGCACAAGCACCATAGTTAGTAAAGACACTAAGTAGGATCCTAGTTTCATGCCGTCAGCACTCTATCTCTACTTGATAAGATTCCCCTAACTCCCTCTCTCATTCCCCCCTTTTCTAAAAAGTTAGTAAATTCTCTAAAAGTTAGTAAATTATTATATTCTCCTAACTCCCTCTCTCACGACTTTACCACACTTCTCTCTGTTGTTTTTAACAGACCAGTCAATTTATATTCCTCATGCTGTTCCCATGCCAGAGAGAGCACCTTATTACTTGCTTACAGCAGCTGAAAGCCTTAGGCTGGTTGCTTACCTATAAGACATCTCCATCTAAGTCTGTATGAAACACAGTCTTTGCTTTCAGTGAAGGAAGACAGTTGTGTCAACGCTAGTTCACCTTCTAGAGCACACCCCAAAACAGAACCACAAACATTGGCCTACTTGAGCTTAATTGATAACAAGCTTTCTAGCTAATAAAAATAGCTTCCCATTATTGATAGCATCACAGCTCCATAAGACTGTGGCTAACACATTCTGTTGCTAGAAACTTTCCCCTTCATTACTACAGGAGCTGGCAAATTTCTAAAGATGCCTACCCCACTTCTTGATACATTTTTGTGAAGAGTGGTTTCCTAACAATGTGTGCGTACACGTGTCTGCCCAGTCTGCCACAGCTGAGCTCCCACAGCTTTCCTAAGAGGATGCAAAGAAGAAACTCTTTGAGACCCTATCATAGGGAACAAACTATCAAATGTGCTCATGCCCATTTCAGAGTGTGAGGGGCTGGAAACCAAGTTCTCTTTGTTGCATGACTCAGAAAATGACTATTTTTCTTTTATATCTACATTCTTCTGATGTTTGCAGTTATGCCATTTTATGTTTAAAAAGTTACTTTGATACTTCAAGGTATCAAAGAAACATTTTCAGGAAACAGCACACTAAATCTGCAAGAAAAAAAAAAAAAGTGAATTTCTTTCCATGAAGTTTTCCTACCTAAAGCCAGTGGTTGCAGAAGCAGTGGAACCAGCAGAGCCTGGTTCTGCTGACTTGCTCTCTATCCCGCACTCTACCTCCAGCTCTTCTACCACATTCCCCCTTGGCCTACCCCAGCCTCAAACATATCCCCCTGTGCTGTCAGTGCTCTGACATCTTCCCATGCCCAGCTAGCAACTGGGCTGAGGGGAAGCACACAAAGCTGTTAATTCTGATGCACGCACACAGTGCCATGCTGACACACACACACACACACACACTAATCAGTATATCAGTGGCCAAACAGAAAAGTCAACTCCTGAGTTTACATTACAGTCTCCCACAATTAAGTTAATAATTTGTATCCCTCTAATTTAGCTCCAACTTCTAAGACTCACTTTCTACGGTTTTAATAGCTTTGAGACCTCTGCCTGTCTGTGAAGGTTGGCCCAAACTGGCTCAGAAGCTGTCAGAGGTCTGGGACAGAGTAAGGCATGTGCATCCTGTCCTCCAAAAAAGCAGGCAGAAAGTAAAAGAAATGTCTAAAAATGACCCTAACATTTTCAAGTCAACAATTTGTACTCTGATGTGGAAAAAAAAAAACAAAGCACAACAATGATATCTGTGCTGAACTGGTTAATCAGTTGTTGCAGGATTCTTACTTAACCTCCCACTGCTGGAATGCTAGAGGCACATGGCAACCCTCATGAGGGTGCAGCAACCTTGAAGGTTTGCAAGGTTCTACCAGAAGACATACAAAGTATACACCCATAAAACTCTGTCCAGCAGTTTTCAAAACAAAGAAACAAACAAAAGCAACCCACAATAAGGATAATAAGTTTAGAGCACAAAGAGTGTCAAAATGAAAAGCTCTGTCCTTCTGAAACCACTAGTTTGTGTTGGAGAATCTACAGTCATGAAGAGAAAGAGTCTGGTAAATACAAAAAAGGGTTTTTGAATGTCCACTTGTGTCACATTGTAGTGGGTTTAAGTGACAAGGTTTTGGTAGCGGGAGGACTGCAGGGGTGGCTTCTGTGACAAGAATCCAGAAGCTGCCCCATGTCGGATAAGGACCAGTTTCATCCGGCTCCAAAGGGACCCGCCACTGTCCAGAGCTGAACCAATAAGTGATGTTGTTTGCACCTCTGTGTTATAAATGACTGAGTCCCAAATAGGATTACAATCAAAGTTTACAATTTATTAAATGAATAGAGGCAAGCAAACAGCACTGGGTGCGCCGGGAGTCTCTGCTCCACCAGGACGCACACCTGTTACGTAAGGCAGCTGGTTTTTATGCTCCTAGGCTAATACATATTCATTACTACTTCTAGAAGAGGCAGGGTTATTATAATTGGTTTCCCGAATCCGAAGTCCTCCCAGGGGCGCCTGCTTATCAGTCTCTGTTAGTCTCTCGGGGGCCGCTCGGACAGGGAGGCTCATATTCTTCCTCCTTATCTAGTGGTCTCTTGGCCGGCTGTCAGAAGTTACTGCACGTCCGTGCAAAGTCAGCAGTTTTTCTCTGAAGAAATCCCTTTGTTCTCTTCTCGCCTAAACCCAGGCCTCAATGTTAACCCTTCACACCCCTTAGTGGCACGAATTGCTGGACTATTCCTTACAATTCCTCCCTTTTTTTTTTTTTTAATATCATCAATTCGTGTCTCTTCTTCAGCTTTTGTTAGTAGCAGTTGGATTTCATCAGTCAGTTCTCGGGGTGTCCATTTCTTAAGCATCATTATCGACACATCACCTTTTCTCTCCCAAAGTCATCACAAATTGGGTGCTATTTATTATCCTCCGTATCAACAACGTAAAGCAAGGTATCATGCAAGGCATAAACAATAATGTCATTACACCACATAAAAATAAAAATAGCATTCTTTTAACCCATGGTCCACCGGGCAACCATGGAAAGAAATCCCAATCCATACCCTTCCAAGTTTGTACTGGGACGTGGGCTAGCTTTTTAATTTCCTTTGTTATCTGTTTAACCACTTTTCCATTATCATCAATTTGTAAACAACAATTAGAATCGTTCAGTTTTCCACACACTCCCCCTTCTTCTGCTAGTAAATAGTCTAAGACCATTCTACGTTGAAAGATAGCATTCCTCATCTGAGTGGATTGATCAGGCAGAAGATCCAAGGTCGTCGCTGTTTGATTGGTTACAACTTCGAGGATAGCTTGCGACCTAATTATTTGGTTCAAATTATAAATAGGTTCTCGGGCTCCTGATACCAACTCATTCGGGTTCCAGGTAGCTGGCCCATAATGCTGTATGATTCTTTCAGGAGGCCATTCATCCTTTCCCCATTTTTGGGCACTATCCCCGGATAAGGTTCTCATGTTATTTTTCTCAGGACAAACTGATCTTGGTGTGGGAGAAGTCCGGTCGAGGCACTCTCACTCAGCGGTCAATACCCATAGGGGTTGCCTCCCTCGGTAGACCATACACGCCGCAGTGGAGGGTCCTACCCCGGTCTTGCCTTCTCCCTTTCCTCCCTTCAGCCTTGTCCTCTTTATCCAGTGCCCTTAATTCATGCAGAACCTCATTGCTGGGATATCAGTTCCTCTTTAGTCTCAGTTTCAGTTCCCCAGGAGTGGACTCAACCCTCCAGGCTTCGGTAGTTATTGGTCCTTTTATTCTGGATGCGTGGGTCCAACCCCTTTCTGCTGTTCTCACAGCTGTTTCAGTAGTAAGTAAAACAAGGTACGGTCCCTCCCATCGGGGGTTCAATGATTCTTCTCTCCAGGTTTTTATTAAGACCTTGTCTCCTGGTTGTATTTTATGAATAGCAAATCCTAAAGGTGGTGTCTGAGTCATCATCCCAATTTCTCTTATCTCCTGTAATCTCCTTCCAATGGTAATTATGTATTTCTGGATACTATGATCCTCAACTACATTGTTCCCTAGGGGCATCCCTTGAGAATAAGGCATACCATATAACATTTCATATGATGATAACCAGTCTCACTGTGTGGTTTAGTTCTTATGTTTAAAAGTGCCAATGGTAAGCATTTCGTCCAGGGCAGCTGTGTCTCGATCATTAACTTAGCCAATTGTTGTTTTATTGTTTGATTCATCCTTTTTACTTTCCCTGAGCTTTGTGGGTGCCACGGAGTGTGGTATTCCCACTGAATACCTTTCAAGGGGTACATCCTTCAAATCTTTGTGGCTGGCGTATGTTCGATTATTTCCACACAATTGTGTTCCAACGGTCCTTCTTCTGGAATGGTTCCTAGAAATACTGCTGGATATAACAGGTTAGTCGTTTTCAAGGTTATGTCATCTTGTTCAGTTAGGATTGCCTGATATTTCATCATCCAGCTGGGTGATAACCAGTGCCCCCCCCCCCCCCTTTGTTCCAAAACGGTTGTTACCATATGTGGTCCAAAAACTTCAATACGTTTTCCCATTTGAAGGCAAATAATTTTCTACTATCTTTATCAAGAGGTATGCAAAAGAAGGCATCCTTTAAATCTATCACGGTAAACCATTTATATTTCCCTTTCACAGATGTTAACAATGTGTAAGGATTAGCTACTACCGGGTGAATATCCTTTGTTATTTCATTTATTGCTCTAAGATCTTGTACAAATCTATACTCGCCATTTGGCTTCTTTACTGGAAAAATTGGAGTATTGTATTCCGATTTACATTCTTCCAGAATCTGATATTTGAGAAATTTGTCAATAATTTTCACCATTCCTGTGCCTAGCTTCTATCTTAAGTGGATATTGTTTGATTCAAACAGGTTCGGCTCCTTCCTTTAATTCCACCTTTACCAGTTGTGCCAGTTTCGACTTCCCTGGTACATCTGT
The DNA here is from genome assembly GCF_964034855.1 of Anser brachyrhynchus. Lineage (NCBI taxonomy): Eukaryota > Metazoa > Chordata > Aves > Anseriformes > Anatidae > Anser > Anser brachyrhynchus. Next base: position 24,287,908 of record NC_137704.1, on the reverse strand, counting down.
TTCCCGTACTGTTGCTATAACTGCATTTTCTACTTCTCTTGGAATATTAACAAAGGGTTTATCTTTGATCATTAGGATTTGGCCTACTTTGGACTCAGGTACCTTCATTATTAATTCTCCATCCTCAAAGGTTATTGTTGCATCTAATTTGGCTAATAGATCCCGTCCCAAGAGTGGCATCGGGCATTCTGGTACATATTAAAATTCATGGTTTAGTTCCTTACCCCCAAAACGCAAATCAAGGGGTTGTAAGAATGACCATTCCTCCTCTTTCCCTGTGGCTCCAATTATTGTAGTTGTCTTAGTTCCTAATCGTCCTTTTAAACTATTTAACACTGAATATGTTGCTCCTATTACATTTACAGCCTAATTAACACAGAGAAAGAAGCTCCCATAACCAACAAAAAATTCAAGCCTCTGTCTTCATTTCCTAGCTTTATTTCAACTAGTGGACCTGCTAGGGTAGATGCCCCAGGTCCCCATCATTCCTGACTGTTGTAAGTTTGTCCTGCAGCCTAAGACAATTTCTTTCTGATATCAGGGGCTGATTGCCCTGGAAAGAGGCTAGCCAGTTGCCTCTCTCTCTCTTTTTTTTTTTTTTTTTTTAAGCCAGGTCCATTTTTTTTTTTTTCATTGCATTTCAAAGTTGGTCCAGAAATTCAAAAATTCCATAAATTCCATAGGGGTTTCTTTTGGACCTTGTTGGAACAGATTCTCAATTCCCAATAGCCAATTTAACCAGATTTTGGTATTTACATAATTTCCGGGGTGATTAGGGTCTCAGTGAGGGGGTCGGTCAGGGGAATGCAATCGTTGACAGTTCCCTGAGCGGTCCCATTGGCAATCTGAGCTCACACCGGAACTCAGGTTGTTTCAAGAGTTAGCTGCTTTTCTGTTTCCACGACAACTCTCTCGGACCCATCACGGTCCCCCTGCCCCAGAGGGCTCACACCCGCGATTTAGAGATCTCAGCCTCGGGTTGAGGCGGAACTATTAACATTCCTACATCCTCTTTCCCTGCTCATTCAACTTCAAACAGCTCTGTTAAATACTACATGCCACACAACCTTTAACACCTTCAACAATCCTTTTAACACTTCCTTTATCTTTCTCCAGCCCGTACTTTTCTAATGCCAACACCAAAGGCTCAGTCAGGGGCCAACTTAATTCCAAACCTTTTCCCTCCAACATGCTGAAACAACATATCACTATACAACATTTCATCCTATTTTCCTTCTCTCCTCAAAAACATTAATTGCAAGACACTGTTATAGTCGATTGTCCATAAAGTGGCCATTTAGTTTATATAGTGGCCACCATTGATTGCAATACTTAGTGGAAGTCCTCTTGCTTTCTGTGCCCCCATTTCTAACAGTATCCTTCCAATGTGCCAATATGCACCCAAGGAGGCTTTTTTTTTTTTTAGGACGTCTTTTTTTTGGATTTTCCCCTTTTCCTTGATTTCCCATTCCCTTTTATTTATTTATATTAGTTACTGTCCCTTGTTTCAATTTCCACGCAAACCTTTTTATTGCAGGTTTTTACTATCTTTTCCTAATCTTCTTCCCAAATGTCCCAATTCTCTGGGATTAAACTCTTCTTTCCACATACAAACTTTACTATTTCAGATTATTAATGAGCCCCGTTCCAATCATAAATCCGCAGGACTTCGGAAAAACACCTGAAGCACTCGGCCTTCTGTCTTCTAGACAAACAATAACACCTTTTCCACAAAATTTACATTTCAATAAGACCGAATTTCAAGCCGAATGCTAATTTTTCTCATGCACTTTGTTAGTAAGCCTACACAAAACAAGGAATCACTCCTGTGTATCCGTCAAGATGGGGGTTTAAAAAGGTACTGAGGCCTAAATAAATTCGCTCTCCCCCTTCTTACCAAATTCCCAGGGCTCAGGCCCGAACCACCAAAGAAGTGACTCTCCGTTCTACCACTTTGATAATCAGTCAGCCCCGCTCCCCCGATACTTGGGAAACTGACCGAACACCACCGCGAATATACCCAAACTTCTAAACTGTTACTTAGATAATGCTCCCACCTTCCTCCTTGACACAGTCAAAACATTTAAGAACAAAACAGGATTACAAGATGCACCACCGGGGGTGGATTGTTAGGATATAGAGGTGGTAGGTTATCCAATGACTCCCATTCATCATCTTTTTCTTTTTCCTTTTTTTTTTATTTTTTATTTTTTTGTTCTCTTCTTCGTCAAACTTCTCGTCTGCTTTTAGTGTAAATATTGAGGCTGGAAAAGGACGTGAGATCCTGATCCATAATCCTGCATAATCACTTTCCTCCTGGCTAAAAGGTTCCTTTGAATTAACATGTATATTTAAGGCCTGGCAAACCCAGTCTTCAAAGGATCCGAAAACGGGCCAAAAGACATGTGGTCTTAAAGGCTCCTTTGGCCATTCTATCATACAATACTGGACCATTTTTAATTTACTTTTTCCCTTTTCTGGGGCCCCTATCGTTCCAATTTCTAATCATTATCCCTAATGGACTTTCTGGTGGTATGTCTGGTAATTTGCTCCCTTTTCTCTGGTCCCGGGTCTTCAATTTTGTCTGACCCATCTAGGAATTTTACTGTGGCAATTCCTACAGCCCTTGGTTGCCTTAGTGAGAGTGTCTTGCAGGGGGTTTAGGACCTATCACCCACCCACGAATCCTATAGGAATCGCTTCGGTCCTTCACCGGCCAAGTCCCTCGCGGGAGATTGGAACCGCGGTTAGAAGACCTCCACAATCGCTTCGGAACTACGTTCCGTCTCAGTCACACTCTCACACACACAGGCAACCGAAACTCACCCAACCGAACGGTATACGCCTTAAATACTTACGACTCCGTCGTCTTCGTTCGGATCTTCGCGCGCAGAATTACGGGCAAAATATAGTGCTGCAGCCGGCAAAGGGAGCTCATAAAAAAATCTAAATCTTTGCTTGCCCTTATTCAGGTTCAAGATGGTGTTAGCCCCGACCCGACTCGAACAGGAGCCACCAAATGGTGGGGGCACCCCTCCTAGATCAAGTCAGAATTCAGGAACCAAGACCATCCCGGACGAGCCCCCAATTGTTATAAATGACTGAGTCCCAAATAGGATTACAATCAAAGTTTACAATTTATTAAATGAATAGAGGCAAGCAAACAGCGCTGGGTGCGCCGGGAGTCTCTGCTCCACCAGGACGCACACCTGTTACGTAAGGCGGCTGGTTTTTATGCTCCTAGGCTAATACATATTCATTACTACTTCTAGAAGAGGCAGGGTTATTATAATTGGTTTCCCGAATCCGAAGTCCTCCCAGGTGCGCCTGCTTATCAGTCTCTGTTAGTTTCTCGGGGGCCGCTCGGACAGAGAGGCTCATATTCTTCCTCCTTATCTAGTGGTCTCTTGGCCGGCTGTCAGAAGTTACTGCACGTCCGTGCAAAGTCAGCAGTTTTTCTCTGAAGAAATCCCTTTGTTCTCTTCTCGCCTAAACCCAGGCCTCAATGTTAACCCTTCACACCCCTTAGTGGCACGAATTGCTGGACTATTCCTTACATCTGGGAGAGCAGATTTAAGAAAGGGGAAAAAAACCCTGCTACAAAACAGCAGCTGTGAGAGTGAGGAGTGAGAACCAGCCCTGCAGCCCCCAAGGTCAGAGCAGCAGGAAGTGCTCCAGCCACGCAGCAGCAGTTCCCCTGCGGCCTGTGGAGAGGCCCCTGGTGGAGCAGGTTGTCCCCCTGCAGCCCATGGGTCCCACATGGAGCAGATCTCCACGCTGCAGCCCGTGGAGGAGCCCCTGGTGGAGCAGGTGGATGTGGCCTGGAGGAGGCTGCAGCCCATGGAGAGCCCCTGCAGGAGCAGGCCGGAGCTGCAGCCCGTGGGGGACCCGTGCTGGAGCAGTTTGCTCCTGGGGGATGGACCCCGTGGTACTGACCCCTATGGGAGCAGTTCCTGAAGAGCTGCTGCCTGTGGGAAGCCCACGCAGGATCAGTTCAGGAAGGACTGCATCCCGTGGGAGGGAACCCACGTGGAGCAGGGGCAGAGAGTGACTGTGAAGGAGCAGCGGCAATGAAGTGTTAGGGAGTGACCGCAGCCTCCATTCCCCCCTTCCCCTGTGCCACTCGGGGGGAGGATGTGGAAGAGGGTGGATGGGGGGGAAAGTGTTTTTAGTTTCTTTCCTTTGTTTCTCACTTCTCTAGCTTGTTAGTAATAGTAAAATTTATTGCCTATCTCCCTACACTAAGTCTGTTTTGTCCATCATGATAATTGTTGAGCAATCTCCCTACCCTTATCTCAACCCTTTGCATCGTATTTTCTCTCCCTTTCCCTATGAGGAGGGGGAGCGAGAGAGCGGCTGAGGTGGAGCTCAGCTGCCCACCTGAGTAAAACCACCACACACATCCACATGGATTTCTTTCCAATCAACTTCTCATCTCAAGAAAGGTGTTATCAGCATGTTAACCCTGCAGGATATACCCAGACCTCAGTTTCATTCCATTAATACTGCCTTTAGACATAGATTGTCTATCTCTAAAACGCACTGCATAGATTAGAGAGGTGAGAAGCCAACACAACCCTATCATTCAACACAACCATTTCACATGAAGATGATTTCTTAAACTATGTTGTTTTTTCGTATTTTCTGCCTGAAGAACAGGAGAGCCCAGAGGCCCCAGTGCAATCGTGACTCTGCTGTGTGCTTGGTAACTTACAGAGAGGAAGACAGCCCCTGCTTTGTAGAGCTGACAGGCTAATAAAGATGAAAAGCAAGAAGCAGACATAGCAAGAACAAATGACTGAAGTGAGGGTGCAGAGGTATCAACAATATTTTGCTGATTTAAAAGTATGTCAAGTCAAGCCCAGATTTAAGTAGTTTCGTTGTGCATTGATATATATAAAAAAATATTTATGGTTCAAGGAGTCTAGTGAATATTTATACAGCCGTGGTCTATGAGCGGTTTCCCTTCTGCACAATCCCCCCCTCAAGAAGGGCCTGTAAAGTTTCACAGTCTGGTGCAGAGAATATTTTATGCAATGGTAGAGGGCAGACAAAAAGGGCAGAGCAGCTTGCAGAAGTAGGGAATGAGAGTACAGGAGGTGGGAAAATGCACAGGACAGAAGAACAGATCAGCAGGACTTTAGGACCTGCAATCATTTTAGCTTCTGAGGAGCAAAGTGCTAAAAAAAAAAAAAGCAAAATGATTTTCTGGAAAATCAGAACGAGTAGTTACAGTAATCAGTATGAGAAAGCCCAACAAAGAGTTGTAACAATATACACTTCAGGAAAAAAAGTATTTAGGAAAAGGTCTGGCTGAAAAAGCAGGAAGATTTGAGAGTGGTTCAAATGGAAGTGTCTAGAAATGTCAGCATCCAACTGGGAGGCCTGCTGTTGCCAGCCTCAATAGGAATAGATGACAGAACTTTGCAGGACAGATTAATTTTTAAATGATGCCAAGGCTCTTCAGTTATGGAGAAAAAAAGACAACAAAAATACACTGAAAGCAAAATCAGAGTGGTAAGAGAACAAGGCTAAAATCCTTAGCACAGAATCGTCTAGGTTGGAAGAGACCTCCAAGATCATCTAGTCCAACCTCTGACCTAACACTAACAAGTCCTCCACTAAACCGTATCACTAAGCTCAACATCTAAACGTCTCTTAAAGACCTCCAGGGATGGTGACTCAACCACCTCCCTGGGCAGTCCATTCCAATGCCTAACAACCCTTTCAGTAAAGAAGTTCTTCCTAACATCCAACCTAAACCTCCCCTGGCGCAACTTTAGCCCATTCCCCCTCGTCCTGTCACCAGGCATGTGGGAGAACAGACCAATCCCCACCTCGCTACAGCCTCCTTTAAGGTACCTATGGAGAGCGATGAGGTCTCCCCTGAGCCTCCTCTTCTCGAGGCTAAAGAATCCCAGCTCCCTCAGCCGCTCCTCTTAAGACTTGTTCTCCAGACCCCTCACCAGCTTCGTTGCCCTTCTCTGGACTCTCTCGAGCACCTCCATGTCCTTCCTGTAGCAAGGGGCCCAAAAGTGAACACAGTACTCGAGGTGCGGCCTCACCAGAGCCGAGTACAGGGGGACAATCACCTCCCTAGACCTGCTGGCCACACTGCTTCTTATGCAAGCCAGGATGCTGTTGGCCTTCTTGGCCACCTGATCACACTGCTGGCTCATATTCAGCTGCCTATCAACCAATACTCCCAGGTCCTTCTCTGCCAGGTAGCTTTCCAACCACTCATCTCCCAGCCTGTAGCTCTGCTTGGGGTTGTTGCGCCCCAGGTGCAGGACCCGGCACTTGGCCTTGTTGAACTTCATACAGTTGACCTCAGCCCATCGGTCCAGCCTATCCAGATCCTCCTGCAGAGCCTTCCTTCCCTCGAGCAGATCGACACACGCACCTAACTTGGTGTCCTCTGCAAACTTACTGAGGGTGCACTCGATCCCCTCATCCAGGTCATCGATAAAGATATTAAAGAGGACCGGCCCCAGCACTGAGCCCTGGGGGACTCCACTAGTAACCGGCCTCCAACTGGATTTGGCTCCATTCACCACAACTCTTTGGGCCCGGCCATCCAGCCAGTTTTTAACCCAACGAAGCGTATGCCAGTCCAAGCCACGAGCAGCCAGTTTCATGAGGAGAATGCTGTGGGAAACAGTGTCAAAAGCCTTACTGAAGTCAAGGTAGACCACATCCACAGCCTTCCCCTCATCCACCAAGCGCGTCACTTGGTCATAGAAGGAGATCAGGTTCGTCAAGCAGGACCTGCCTTTCATAAACCCATGCTGACTGGGCCTGATCGCCTGCTTGCCCTGCAAGTGCCACGTGATGACACTCAAGATAATCTGCTCCATGAGCTTCCCTAGCACTGAGGTCAAGCTAACAGGCCTATAGTTCCCCGGGTCTACCCTCCGGCCCTTCTTGTAGATGGGCGTCACATTTGCTATCCGCCAGTCGACTGGGACCTCCCCTGATAGCCAGGACTGCCGATAAATAATGGAAAGCGGCTTGGCCAGCTCCCCAGCTCCTCCACCAGTTCTCTCAGTACCCTCGGGTGGATCCCATCCGGCCCCATCGACTTGCGTACATCCAAGTGCTGTAGCAGGTCACCAACCATTTCCTCGTGGATAGCAAGGGCCACATCCTGCTTCCCATCCCCTTCCACCAGCTCAGGGTACCAGCTATCCAGAGAACAACCAGTCTTGCCGCTAAAGACTGAGGCACAGAAAGCATTGAGCACCTCAGCCTTTTCCTCATCCCTTGTCACTAAGTTTCCCCCCCCGCATCCAGTAAAGGATGGAGATTCTCCTTAGTCCTCCTTTTTGTGCTGATGTATTTGTAAAAACGTTTTTTGTTATCTTTAATGGCAGTAGCCAGATTGAGCTCCAGATGAGCTTTGGCCTTTCTAATTTTGTCCCTGCACAGCCTCACAACATCCTTATAGTCCTCCTGAGTGGTCGACCCTCTTTTCCAAAGATTATAAACCCTCCTTTTTCTCCTAAGCTCGAGCCACAACTCTCTGCTCAGCCAGGCCGGTCTAGTTCCGTGCTGGCTCATCTTTGGGCACATGGGGACAGACCGCTCCTGACCCATTAAGATTTCCTTCTTGAAGAGTGCCCAGCCTTCCTGGACTCCTCTGCCCTTCAGAACCGCCTCCCAAGGGACTCTGCCAACCAGTGTCCTGAACAGCTCAAAGTCAGCCCTCCGGAAGTCCAAGACAGCAGTTTTACTGGTCCCCTTCCTGGCCTCGCCAAGAATAGAGAACTGAACCATTTCGTGGTCACTCTGCCCAAGACAGCTCCCGACCACCACATCTCCCACCAGTCCGTCACTGTTTGTGAACAGAAGGTCTTGCGGGGCACCTCCCCTGGTAGGCTCTCTAACCAGCTGCGTCAGGAAGCTATCTTCCACTCTCTCCAGAAACCTCCTAGACTGCTTCCTCTGGGCTGTGTTGTGCTTCCAGGATATGTCTGGGAAGTTGAAGTCACCCATGAGAACAAGCGCTGACGATTTCGCAACTTCTGCCAGCTGCCTGTAGAACTCCTCATCCGTCTCCTCATCCTGGTTCGGCGGTCTATAACAGACCCCCACCAGGATGCTTGCCTTGTTGGCCTTCTCGTGGATCCTAACCCATAGGGACTCAACCTTATCAGTCCCAGCCTCAAGTTCCTCAACATCTAAACACTCTCTAATATAGAGAGCCACACCACCACCCCTTCTGTGCTGCCTGTCCCTTCTGAAGAGCCTATAGCCAGACATTGCAGCACTCCAGTCATGGGAGTGGTCCCACCACGTTTCCGTGATGGCAACCAAGTCATAGCCTGCCTGCTGCACGATGGCGTCCAGCTCCTCCTGTTTGTTGCCCATGCTGCGTGCATTAGTGTAGATGCACTTCAGTCGGGCCTTTGCCTTCTTCCCCGGCTTTGCCATTGTTCCCCCCGGCACAGCTCTAACAGGCCTTCTTTCAGCCCCATCCCCCTTCTTTCCTAGTTTAAAGCCCTCTCAACGAGCCCTGCCAGCTCCTGGGCTAGGATCCGTTTTCCCCTTAGAGATAGGGACCCGTCTGCGGCCATCAGGCCGGGTGCCGAGTAAAGCGCCCCATGGTCAAAAAAAAACAAAATTTCTGTGTTGGCACCAGCCTCTGAGCCACGTGTTAATCAGGTGGGCTTTCCGTGTCCTCTCTGTACCCCTCCCTGCTACTGCAGGGATAGATGAAAACACCACCTGCACTCCTGCTCCAGCCACTAACCGTCCCAGTCCCCTAAAGTCCCGTTTGATAGCCTTCAGGCTTCTCTCATCAATATCATCACTGCCAGCCTGGACTATCAAAAGAGGGTAGTAGTCAGAGGGGCGAACCAGGTTGGGAAGCTTCCTGGCAATATCCCTGACCCTGGCCCTAGGGAGGCAGCAGACTTCCCTACGGGTAGGGTCAGGTCGACAAACAGGGCCCTCCGTTCCCCTGAGAAGGGAATCGCCTACTACGATCACCCTTCTGTCTTTCTTGGTGGAGGCAGTCTTGAGGCGTGGAGTCGGCTTCCTCGCCCTAGGCATCCTCCTGGGTAGACTTTCTACCTCGTCCTCACCCACCAGTCTCTCAAGCTCCAGGGCCTCAAATCTGTTGCATAAGGGCACCTGGGAAGGTGGGGCCGGTAGGGGGGGGGCGTTGCCTGAAAGGTCGAGCAGGGACCTGTCTCCATCCCTCCTCAACTTCTAGGTCACCTCCCTCTGCCCGACAGTGACAGGGCAGGGGGTCCATCCCCATTTGGGGTGTCTCACCCCAGTACCTCTCCTTCAGGCCCTGCAGGGAGTCACTCCACCAGTCTATCTCCCGCTCACACTCCCTAATAGCCCTCAACCTCTCCACCTCCTCTTTGAGTTCTGCCACCAGGCGGACCAGGTTATCCACCTGCTCGCACCTCACACACATGGTGCCTCTGCCTCCCTCAGATGGCAGCAACAGGCTCAGGCACTCCCTGCACCAAGAGACCTGAACTGCCGCATTGTTGAGCAGGCGGTCAGTCTGGGTGGCCACAGACTTTCTAGAGAAAGTGCTCTGCCTGGTGAAGACCATCGCAGCCCGGCTAGTAGTCGACAGCCGTTAAAGGTGTTGTTCTTATGGGCAGGGGGAAACTCTGCCCTCTCCGCCCTGCCTGCGCAAACTGCCGCGCCCCACCCTTGTGACGCGCCACACCCTGTTTGCCCGCCCTGTTCCCCGCGCTCCTGGTCGCTCGCGCTCCCTAGGGGCTGCTTTTGAACGGCCGGGGAGGGGGCGCTGCTGGCTTCGCCTATGCCTCGTCAGCCTCACTCACGAGGGCTGCCGGGTCCCGGCGGCTCCCTCGAGCGGCCTCGATGTCGGAAAAAAAGCCCTGCCTGTCCCGATCCCCCGCTCCGCTGCAGAACGCGCCTGCCCCTCGGCAAGTTTTAGCAGTTTATAAGTTAAGCACAACAGCACAAGAATATGCTGTGAGATCCAGCTGTTGCTGTTTAAGAACAAAGAAATGAATTTTCTGTTCTTAGTAGCATAAAGCTTGTTTCTTAGGGGAACAAGTACAATCATTTTGCCGTTACCCAACGCTACAACACTGACTGCACAAATTAATCATGCAGCTCTCCTAACTACAAAGAGCAGATAAAGTGATTCTGAGCATTACATCCTTAGCTATATTAACTCAGCTTCTCAAAAGGCGCTTGCCATGAGGAATCAACTTTAATTCAAATATCAGTTTCACATTGGTCACTGAGCAGCGAAACAAGCAGGATTTCATCAGTGCCATTTTGAGCATCTGCAGTACCTAGAGAATAAAGAAAGCAAGACAACCAAATGGTCCCTGACATGCAATGAACAGAGGAGGCTGAGGATTTGGAGTTCCAGTGACATTTATAAACATGGTGGTCTCCAAAGGTAAAGACTAAAAAACAACACTGAAACAATCTCATATAACCACAGAGATTACTAAAAGATGCTGAGCTTGATAACAAGCTCAGCAGGTGAAAGGAAAATTGAGCAACCAAACAGAACCTTTTGGGTGACAACACAGTGGTTAGCTATGCAATAGCACCATTCCCAAAGGATTAACAGGCATGTATGTCATCTGTGGCTCTGCATGTCCTAGTAAAATATTGGTTATCTGCTAGCAGGAGGCAACACATTTACTTTAACTGAGTTAGTCTTCTGTAGTAAAAGAAAAAACATGCTTCTTGCAAACTGCCCACTGACAATACAATCTGTTCCGGGCAACGATTTCACACCCACCATTAAGGCTTTGTGCACAGATATATTCAGACAATACAACTTCAAGGGGATTTTACTTTAAAATGAGGGAGTCATTTTGTTCCTAGGCCAAGAAACCTAGCAAAGCCCTGTTTGCATCCGCTAACTTCTAGTGCTCATTATTCAAGACTGGGGTCCTTCCTAAAAAAAGCTGGTATTGACAAGAAACCTCTAGCTGAGCCCACAATTCTTCTTTTAAAACGGAACTCTTAAAACCTGTCTACCATTGTAACTTGTTCAAATGTGTGCTCAGCTTCAGCCTTTACAAAAAAAGAGAGATTACCAGAAAGCCAATGTTTTCTACCAATAGTCTAAATTATGTCTAAATGGAGAATTAAAATTTTGTTTTAATTGCACTGAAGATTGCAAAAATATCTTCCCTCTCACATTACCGGGCTGTTTCCTAGGGAAATGAGTGCTTTGAAAATTTCCTTTCAAAGGTTCTGTATTTCAACACACTTTGTGAAAAATTACCAGCTAGATGGAGAAGAGAGATCCAAATTAGCTACCATTCCTGGGAAGTCTGCAGCCACCTGGTTCTCATGCACCCATTGACCCAGACAACTCAGAACCAATTGAAGATAGGACATGCTGCCTTCTGTCCAGAGTTGAGGGCAAGAGAGGCTGAAGGCACAGAAAATAAGTCTACAGGGCAAATGAAGAATACCTATTAGCCTGTTCAACATAGCTATAAGGAAAGGGATCTGGAATTATAACAAAACAGGAATGGAATGTAAAGCCAAGGGAAGCACAATTCATTAGTGCTTGCTGATAGAACTTTTTTTTTTTTTGTATTGCAGCAATGTCTGGAGTCCCCTATCAAGCTTCATCCTGCCAGGCACCATATATGGGGAGTCTTTGCATCAAGCCTGCAACACTCTGAACTGAGCAAAAAGATCAGCTCCTTTTATTTTCATAGGTCTTCAAACTTCAGTGAAAGACAAATTCTCTATAACGTGTTTCCTAAAGGTAAGTATGAAAATATACAAAAAGATGATTTTCAAAAAGAAATAAGACACCTGCTTGGTGATGAACATGCTCCAAGAACTGGTCATTAATCCAAGCAGAAGCCCAAGGGACATAGCCTAGTAATGACCTAAATAGTGCTTATAATGAAAATCCAAAGTCTTTTCAACCTTGTCTTTTCTAAAATACAGTTCTAAATCTGGACTTCCAAATTGAGTCAAAACTACCACAACATCTCCTTAAATATGTCTTTAAGTTAATACACTTTTCCATTCACCACTGTAAATAAGCACAGAGAAGCTATTTCAAATAGTTATTGCACCCTTAACATTTTTAAAACTTGTTTAAGCTGCTTTTAATAAACTTTACTGAGTCTGTAGAAATTATTGTATTGTTCAGCTGTATGCAATCTGCCTCAGCTTACGTCATGGATTACAATAGCACTATGACAACTGATACACACAGGTTTTTGATTCCATATCCAACCTTTGAAAAGATGGTGGAATTGTGATCCCATAAAAGACACTGGGCACCTAATGAACACCAGCTACAAACAAGTCTGTCCAACAAACCAAGCAGTAGAGGAACAGCAATTACTAACCTATACATTACTGACCTGACCTCTCTCTACTCGTGTATCTTGCACCCATTGAAATATTTTAGCGTTCTGAACATTAAACTTTTCATATGTCTGCTGCTAGGTAGGCTTTTAATAACTACCAGAACACCTTTCTCCCACTGTAACAAATTAACTTTACTCTAAAAAAATAAACACATGCACCCTCAACCCTCAAAACTGAGCACCTCAATTGTCCTGGCAATCTCTTGTAAAAAAGCTTGGTAAGTAATGGGTATTGTCATGCATATGTGGATTTAACTTTCCATTGGATTATGGAGGGTAGAAGATTCCAGCAATTTTAAGAGTAGTAAGCTCTAAAAAAAATGAACCATACATGCAAAAGAAAAAAAAAAGGCATGTAAAAATACTGGCACTGCACACCCTTCCAAATGACTCTCCTCATGCAGCATATGTTGAGCTTTGACATCAACCAATAAAACAACACATGGATGCCAGTACTGAGTGATCTCCTGCATTTGATCTGGATACAGTCATCATTTCATTTACCTCTTCCTGCTATTCCAAGGCAATTAAAACCACCACCTAGACATAGATAAGATTCAAAGTAGCATCAACTCTAATGCCCAATAGCATATTATCTGCTGAATCATAGACACAGATAAAATCTAAACAGCAGCACTGTTAAAACTGTGACATTTATCACGTTGTGCTATCTATCTATAAACATAGCATTGTTGAAGCTCCTAAAATTAGAAGGGAACACACTGCAAATACCATGGTAACTACTTGGCATGGTAAATCAAGGTCCTTAAGGCTCCCACATAGACTTACTGCTATTGTGACTAGAGTTAACCAAACGACATCTAAGCATACTTACTACTTACTAAGAGGTTCTATTACTTTGGATTAATGTAAGAATAAACTTAATAAATAAATAAAAGCCCAGGAGCTTACTCTCTCAAAATAGAGCTGAGATTTTTATGATGTTAATGAGGAGCTCAAAACTACTTTATTTTTGTTTGGACTGTGCATTGTAAAGACAAAGCTGGATTGATATAAGCTTGATTTTAATATACAATTTCAGCTTGCAGAGAGCTCACTTCAATCAGTTTAGGGAAAAACAAGGAGGGGGAAAAAAGAGAAGAGAGGGAAGGTATAAAGGAAGAGCTTACACATTGAAGGAAATAAAGATGTCTTGGGTTGAAAGAGATCATCCAGAATCCTCAGAAACTACTTACCTGGTAGATTTCACATCTCCCTTTTGTGTTGTATTGCGTTTAATGATAAACTGAGGGTAGTGTTTACTTATTCAATAAAAGCAGGATGGAATAGTACATTCTTCAGTCTTCTGAGCATATTTGATACCTAAAAAAATGTGCCTCCAGTCTTTCTTTTCAATTCAGACATGGATACATTGCTCATCTTGAAAGCAGATAATCACTCAAGTTATTGTTACATTGATGTTCCTGAACTAAAGGGAGAGACTGGTAGTGTTGCAGACAAGTGACAAATAGTTACCTTTAACCTTTTTTGGTCAAACACCAGTAGTAAGTCACAGCAGTAGGTCACAGAAAGTTTGCTCAGCCTTTTATACAAACTTCACTTTTATATTCCAAAAAATTTTGAAAGTACTTCTATTACACAGGAACAAAAGTCACCAACTTAAAGATTTTCCTTTCTTTATCTTTCTCTAGAAACATCAATATAAGAATGCTCACAGAGCAGACAATTACACAAGTAAGAAAGATGAAGTGGACAAGTGTGCACTATGCACATTGTTACAGACAGGCACACAATGCCAAGCAGAAGTGAAACCTTCATACATTACAGGCAGTGTGGGATTGCATACTGACAAAGATGGCATAACTGTCAAAGATCATACAAACAGGCAAAATGGGTAAGAAAGAGTCCTTGTAAGAGTACTTACAAATAAAACTTCTCTTCCCAAACAGGGTTCAGACTCCCAAAAATTGTTTTTGTCCTCTTCTTTGTTTTACCAACTTGAACAGTTACATATGGATCGCTGGAACCAGTCTTGTCTTTGGCTTGCAGACTCTGAGCACACATCACTGGAAGGAAAAAAGAAGAGTTATCACTACTCGCCAATAACACTGTGTCCACACACCACATGAAGCAGCAAATCAGCCTGGCCAAAGAAAGAGGAATATCACTCATGAGAGTTTTTCCTGATGAGCCTCAGCTCATGGTACATTACAACACCTGGGGCAAGAGCATCTCCACCTGCTACCTGTACACTGAGCAGAGAGAGGGAAGCCTGCTCTCTCTAGCTTCACACCAACTCTTCCTTATCTTAGGGCCCCAAGCAAGAATGAGGGAACCTGTGCCTCCCTTCACTCACCTGTGATTGTGATCTTTGCTGACCATTTTGAGGTGCCATCAAGAACGCTCTGCTTCACCGTCTTCATCTGCTGTGCATGTGTCAATTTGCTCTCACAGAACACATCTCTGATCAAGTCAAAGATCTCTGGCTTGTTTCACTCACGGATTTTCATGCGATCCTTCATGGCCATGATAAAATTCTGGGTTCGGTCTTCAGCTCCATGCTTTGAGCTCTTCTCTGCTGCTCCTGTGCATCAGGAAGTAAACAATGCTCATTAGAAACAGGCAAACACACCAAGTCATGCTTCATTGAATAGGAATGGTAGGATCAAAGCCATGAGTTACCCTCCACATGATGCCTCTTGCTATTGATCTTTACAGTCAGACCCTCCTCCCTTTCAACATACACGCAAAAAAACTTGGACCACGTAGAGCTGGGAGGGGATAATGGAAGGGGAATGCCCAGACTCTTCTATAATCTGGGACAAGACTGTTCTCCTGAGAACAGGCTCAAATCCAACACCATTGCAGTTGAGAAAGATCCAGAAATGAAGTTTACCATAACAGCAGACATCAGCATGCCCCCTCTTCTCATCATCTTGCTTTAACAAAGGCCTCTGGTCACTTGCATACCTCTTACAAGATTTAAAAGTTCATTTAATTATGAGATAAGAATGCTCCCATAGTCAACTATTCCCTATTCAATTCTGACAGCCACATTTGCTGTCAGAACTCAACCACAGACTGTTGTGTCAGATGTGAGGAATGAGTTAATAAAACCACTGACATGAGCTAACAGGGCAGACAAACCAGGGTGTGAAATGAAATACAGGAATCTGAGACTACACACGGTCTTTCTACATGCAGTCTGCATTTAAACAGATTTCAAGTTATGACCTTAAATCAGATATGGTTAAACCAAGACAGAAGTCCTGTGAACACATTCAGACATTATTTCAGTTTAGTTTAATATGCTTTTGCATGCTTGTTTTTTCTCAGATACCTTATATTAAGCCTTGTCCTAGAAAAATGACCTTCACCAGCTGTTCACCAAATACTGAATTACCTTAAAAATGTGTTAAAACAGGTGCAAGTCTGTGCAAAGGCAGCCATCAATCACAAAGATACCCCAAATTGTTTTCCTCTGGAACAAGCGCACAAATATATCTGGAGCACCTTAATACAAGACTTTACTATTTTGCATACTAAGAGAGTTTCAGCAGTTAGTGACCAAATAGGAACAAACTTCTGTGAATGCACCCTCATAAAGGACCCCCAGCAGTACAACATAACAGGGAACCTTGTTAGCAGGCTCAACAGCATGCCCAGTGACTAACATTGCCTAAAGACAGCAATTTCTAGGACCTTCAATCTAATACCTTTTACCGTTACTAAATTCACTTCAATAAAGAAACAAAACTCAATTATAGCTTCCACCATCCAAACTGAAAAGAATAAAAACACAGTTTAGAATAGACTGTGACCACTGAAGTTTCAGAAATTCATTAAGAACACTGCATACCAAGGTATGCTATTAAAGACCTGGGTATAAAACAAGCCATAACTTTGCATTACCTGATAATTATTTTTTTCATTTTATTTGCTAGAGGCTTGATGTTCAGTATTCCATTTAGTACAATAAAATTTATCTGAAAAAAGGCCCCAGAGTTTCCTATTGTTGGCTTAAGATGAAATGAAATCAAAATACTGGAATTAATTATGTAGTCCCCGCTGTCTTCACTCACCAGTGATGAACTACCACTACCCAAAGTGATGCCTGTATCAGACAATCATCCAGCTGTAGACCCAACACTTATTAAAGGAATATGAAATTGAAATTACACCAGGGACTATACTTTGAACTTCAGATAAGAAATGCTATTCAGCATTAACAGAACTAGGTCTTTTAGGGATGGAGGTGAACTCTATATTGTATACATAGAACTACAGAAACTGTAAGAGGCCAAGCTGAAAAAGTTGCTTTTCCTATGAGGAATTCTGAAATCTGTAACAATACAAAGAAAGGGCAGGACAGGGTTTGTTTCTGACCTGACCTTATGGTAATGAAGAACCAAACTCAAACATTAAGGGCTAGTGTCATACATGAGTGAGTGCTCTATTTCAGAAACATTTTCTAAAGAAATTATTAGCCAGGCATCTTGCTAACATAAATGTTTCACTGCTGATAACACAGATGGGACCAGAGGTACTGCAATTTTGGAGTAGCGTGGTCTGCATCATTGCCTTAATGGCAAGCACAGCAGAAGCATTGAATAGGCTTTTGACGGCAAACACAGAAAAATGGAAGAGTCCTAGCTAAAAACATATTTCACATCCCCACCACCTCCAGAGACCTTGAATAGTGGGGCCATTCACCAAGACTTGCATCAGGTCTAGCAGCTGCCCGTGGCATCCTGAATTGCAGGAGATGCAAGCCATGCCACACAGACCCCTAGACAGCCCTCTTTCATCACCTCTAAGGCTTGGCTCTGCTTCCTGGCTTTCAGAGGTAACTGCCCGTAAATATCCTGCTCCTCCACTCTGCCCAGATGATTGCCCAGGAAAAAAGGCTCCACTATTCCTTCACAGGAAAGATATTTGTCTCCCTGCAGGGGTTACACATGAACTGCAGTGCAAAATCCAGAATCAGATACTGTGTTTAACTATACAGACTAACAGAGTAAAGAACAGACAAACCCTCTGTCACAACAATATACCAATTCTTAATTTTGACATTTTCTTGTTGGTACAAAACCACCATGGCTTCCACAATAACTATCAGAGGATTAATTACATATAACATATTTGATATAAACCCAATGCATGTCACTATACTGGAAGGTCACCAGTGCTTCTCCTGCAGCTGGATTTGGGTCAAAAAAGTTTAGGCCAGTGGTGCAGCTTTTCAAGTAGTTCTGTAAATGGCAATAAAAAGGCAAGGGACTACACAAGTACTGTGTATAGACATGTATAGTACCATATAAATGGTACTGGGCTTTCCTTATCTCTTCCTCCCTAGGAATGAATCACAAGTCAATTTATAACTGGAAACAGAAAGCAAGTAAGGCTATATTGGGACTGGTATTGATACAGCTATTAGTAAACTGCCAGTGTTGTTATCTCATGCTTTAAGAGGAAAAAGTCAAGAAAGCAACACTGGCAGGATAGAAGACAGCTGTTCAGTAGGCGGATAATGCTTAGAAATTATATATTCATGAAACTTAAAATAGATATTTGAGTTTCAAATAAAGGTACCCTTCTTCCTTCTGTGCAAATATTTTCCTGCACAGGATTCTGGAAGCAAACAAGCATTCATCACCATGGTGCCTGATCATCATTCAACACCAAAGCCAAGATGATTATCACAAGAGTGACTTATTGGTCTCCCTAACAGTCCACTCACAGAGCCAGTCTCTGGAATGCAATCTGTTCAGAGTGCAACTCAGAACTTTCTCATCCAAAACCCAACAAACATGCCAGACTTCCAGTTCTGAGTCAAAAAGTGTTGAACAATTCCAGTGGTGAACCAAAGCCCCAGGAGACAAAACAGTACCAAGCGGGGCATTCAGCACTGCAGTCCTCATAGCTTATGTGAGGTTCTCCAGGTTTGTTGTTCCAGTACACCATAAAACAGCACTAATATGGCTAATCATACTCACAACACAGATTTTATGTTCAATAGAAGTTTGAAGCTTGAGATCTCAATTCCTCATTTTCATGATCTCCAAAGAACCAGATTTTGATATCCCAGGGCAATTTCTTTCCTCAAGTTTAACTGTAATTGAGGACTTAGATTAGCATCACTACTGGGAAACAAGACATACACTTGCAGAAGCAGAATACTAAGGCTTTCCAAATGCTAGTCCAGAACTGTGCAGCTCCCTTTTGTCAGTATCTCACTAGTGTAACGTCCTTCCCTTCCACCCTCTTCATAATTCGGCCTACTTCTCTGCATCCATTTCTCTGCATCCTACACATCCATCCTCAGCCATCATAAGGCTTCCTTTGATATCAACATTTCCCAACTGGTTGTATTTCAGTTAGTACTATACTGGTACTCAGGGCAAGAGATAAAAGCCCCCTTTTTCCAAAAGCTTTACATGCTATGAGGATTAAAAAAACAAAAACAAACAAACAAAAAAAACCACTCTCCATCCATTTCCAGCCAAGCAAGAAAGGAAGTGTATCCATGCAGCAGAGACCTCCAGTAATTCCAAGAACAGGTGAAGGATAAAGAGAGAGCATCTTAGGAGCTCTTCATTGCATGTCTTACACCTCTGCCTTGGACTCCATCACATCCCTTTAGAAAGATGATTTCGGGACAGACCCAGTATGGCTATTCTTAGGTTCCTGAAATAGCATTATTCCTGTCCTCGTGTTCCACACTGCCAAGCCTCTCTTTTGAAAGATGAACAAGCAAACTCATATCATCCTCTCTCAAGACATTCACACGCATTTTCTCCATTACAATTGAACTCTGCTCAGTACCCATCCCAGTCTGAAGTCCTCCTTCTTGCACATGGATTGCCACAGCTGCCCTCTGCAGGAATACTTTTCCTCTTTGTCATTAGTTAAACTTAGTTTTCCTTCTATTGTTTTTGACTTCATTACCTCTCCTCTGTACAGCTTTGTGCCTATTTCCTCACTGCTGCTCATGCAAGACTAATTTTCCTGTGCTATCAATAACATTTTCCCATACTGAGATATCATGACTCCATTATGACACTGCAACATCTTGGTGTGCATCTGAATTAAGCCTGGATACACACCAACAGCTTTTCATCTCAAATGCTGAAAATCACCAGTTAGCATATGGTTCTGGTGAACTCTACAAACTTATCATAGCTCATCAGTCCTAAATATAACTAATTTAAAACTCTGCACACATCAAAAATACAAGCAGCAGCAATGTCCATGTAAGGTGTCATGATAAGCTGTAAGAAAACAAGTGACCTATGATTCTTTAGTATCCCTTGCTGGATCATCCAGTCTGGCTTTCCCAAATAACTGGAGTCTGAGATAGGTACAGGATTTGACTCCCTATGCTCCTATAATTGCTGACATGGATTTCCAATAAGCTGGTTTCTACTTCACAAACTTCTGATTCCTTCTGATTTC
Organism: Anser brachyrhynchus; assembly: GCF_964034855.1. Lineage (NCBI taxonomy): Eukaryota > Metazoa > Chordata > Aves > Anseriformes > Anatidae > Anser > Anser brachyrhynchus. Next base: position 24,268,130 of record NC_137704.1, on the reverse strand, counting down.
AAGCTGGAACACCAAGAAAATCAAGAGTGAACAGAAGCAGCCCCACCTTCCTCCTCAAGATTTAACACTTACACAGTGGAAACTTCTATTCCATTCAGGCTAAGATATTTTGCTCTCAAGCAGGAATATAAATTTGAGACCAAATCAAGAAACTGTTTTAGGAGCAAATAAAAATAATTTGACCAATCCAGATGCCTAAAATCATACTTTTTCTCTCTCTTTTTTTTTTTTTTGGTAAAAAAGAGAAAAATCAAATCATTTTAAGCTTCTCCGTTGTATGTGCAAGGTCTCTTTTACTATGCAAATTATTAGCTCTGCTTTCTTTGAAGAGAGGGCTCAGTTTTTGAACACTGCAGAAAAACAAAAACAGAACTGCTAGTAGTAAGATGAGATACTGCCCATACACTTAAATAATACCTTCCTACCTGATCCATCATCCGACCTCATTCAGACTCAGGTCTCTATAGCGACTCAGCCACAGGGCACTCCTATTCAAATGACAACATCTTGACAACCTGCACTTGGTACAGAGAATCCTGGCTAAGTCCACGGATGGTATTCCCTAAGCAGGAACCCACTGTTGCACTGCTTAAAATCCAGTAAAACAGGCTGAAGGTTTAAATAAAACCTGACTAGGATACCAGGGCAAGATGGACAGAACAAAAATCAGAATATCCAGCTTTGTAGCCTATTCACCCACCCTGCTGCCTCTCTTCTGTGCAGGAAATGCTAGCAAACACACCACTTGAGCTGACACAGAGAGAGATTAAACACATTACACATGTTAAAACAAACAAAATATATATATATATATATATGTGAAAGAGTCGATTACTAAACCTTCCTTTAAAGCACACAAAGTACAACATTGCAAAGAAGCTCTCCTGCATCAGCAGAGCTGCATCCACAGGGTGATGGGTGCAGGCTTAGCCTAATGGCACCTTTTCTGAAAATACACAGTCATTTTAACAAATACATCTTCACTAATCACTGAGCTATCACCTTTATATTTAGGAAAGCTCTTGTAACACTTCTTGAACAGCCACACTCCACTGTACCTCTTGGGATAGAAAACAGCAAAACCACTACTCACTTTGTAAGCAGTCAGCGTTGAGCAAGTCTTGGCACTTCTCATGGCATTTGACTCCACATTCAGTGCAGCGCATTCCCTGCCATGCAATACCCCATAACAGCCCCCCACATTCATAGCAGTAGGTAGGAGTTGCGGCTGTCCACACTTCAAAGTTGTGTGGGGTTGTACAAGAGATAGGGTAAATTAAGGTTTGCAAGGTCTTCTTATAGACATGAGATTTCTGAAAGACAAGAACACACATAAACCAACAGCCAGGAAGGTGACTGAACCTGTTTTTGCTGGTTAACACATGGAAAAGGCATGAACAGTGCAGTTTATCTACACATTTGAAGCAGCCAAATTTATCCAAATTCTACAAGCGGCAGTAGAGAACACACTTTCAAAAATGTTTCTCCAGACATTTAAAAGAAAGTGGAAGAGATGGAAGAAATTAAATTTTGTGGATGAGGGATACTTTACATAAAGCAAGTTTCTCACACTGTCTCCCATAATAGATAGCACAGAAGGAAATAAGTTTGTATTTTTCAGGATCATATCTGACATATTAAATGTTATTTTTTACGTTTGGTTTCTGTAAACAAATGATACAAGAAGCTTTGCATCTATACTTCTAGACATCTGTGAAGCTGGCTCTGCATCCCAGAGAGCCAAACTCCCCTAATTTGCTTACTGAGAGTTAACATGAGCCAAGCAACCCTCCCACTTACCAGCTCTTCATCTTTGAGAGATGTTCTAGTGGCCATTGCTGAGGTAATTCCAGCTTTCCAGGACTGAACCAGTGACTAGAAGGAAGAAAATTTGTTATTGACTACCAATGTTCAGAAACGCACTGGTACTACACCCCCAGAGATGTGAGCAAAGGCACTCTGTCATGCCAGATACCAAGCCAGCAGTCTATTACATTCAAGTTACTTTCTTAAATGACAGTTCACATTTCAAAAGAGTCAAATGCATACTCTGGGAGGTCTCCAACTAGTTCTCATCTGCCCACAGCCAGTCTCAAATTTTTGTTTCTCTGGTAATAATGATAACTGGGTTCACCTCTTCACTTTTATGTTCTGGTAGCAATGGTGTTGTGGTTTAACCCGGCTGGCAGCTAAACACCACACAGCCGTTCGCTCACCCTCCCCCCTCCCTCTCTGGGATGGGGGAGAGAAACGGGAAAGTGAAGCCGGTGAGTTGAGATAAAGACAGTTTATTAAGACAGGAATATAAGGAATATAAGGAATATAATAATAACAATAATAATAATAATAGTGATAATGATAATAGTATTAACAATAATAATGTGTAAGAAAACAAGTGATGCACAATGCAATTGCTCACCACCCGCTGACCGATGCCCAGCCTATTCCCGAGCAGCCGGCCCCCCCACCCCGGCCAGCCACCCCTATATATTGTTTAGCATGACGTCAGATGGTATGGAATACCCCTTTGGCCAGTTTGGGTCAGCTGTCCTGGGTCTGTCCCCTCCCAGCTCCTGCTGCACCCCCAGCCTGCTCGCTGGCAGGACAGAGCGAGAAGCCGAAAAGTCCTTGGCCTGGTGTAAACACTGCTCTGCAACAATTAAAACATCAGCATGTTATCAGCGCTCTTCTCATCCTAATCCAAAACATAGCACCCTACCAGCTACTATGAGCTACTTAACTCTGTCCTAACTGGAACCAGGACAGATATCCACCCCTTATTCCATACCATTTATGTCATGCTCAGGTTACACTCTGTCCAATACATTCTAATTAATCACCATTTTCATCTATGATATATAGCTATCATGGTAGTGAGGACATACATTATTATATAATAATTAACATACTACAATTCAACTCATGGGCTATTCTCACCCAGTATCAAATCCCCTTGAGGTACACACCGGACCTCCCCATTCTTTTGCATTACCCACCAAGTGCATCCAGGTCCCTGAGCAAAAGCAATTCCACGAATGGGTTTGCCTTTTCCTGAGGCAGGAGTAGCCCAGACTGTTTTACCCAGCATGTTTCTTACGTGCACTACAGGAACTTTATCCCCTTCTACAGTGCGTAACAGGTTTGATTGGGCAGGTCCAGCTCGGTTGGCAGATCCCCTGGTATTGACTAACCAGGTGGCCTTTGCCAAATGTGTATTCCAATTTTTGAATGTCCCAGCACCCATTGCTTTCAGTGTAGTCTTTAACAGTCCATTGTATCGTTCAACTTTTCCAGAGGCTGGTGCATGATAGGGGATGTGATACACCCACTCAATACCATGTTCTTTGGCCCAAGTGTCTATAAGGTTGTTTCGGAAATGAGTCCCGTTGTCTGACTCAATTCTCTCTGGGGTGCCATGTCGCCATAAGACTTGCTTTTCAAGGCCCAGGATAGTGTTCCGGGCGGTGGCATGGGGCACAGGATATGTTTCCAGCCATCCGGTGGTTGCTTCCACCATTGTAAGTACGTGGCGCTTGCCGTTGCGGGTTTGAGGGAGTGTGATGTAATCAATCTGCCAGGCCTCTCCATATTTATATTTCAGCCATCGTCCTCCATACCAAAGAGGTTTTGACAGTTTGGCTTGCTTGATTGCAGCACATGTTTCACAGTCATGAATAACCTGTGCTATAGTGTCCATGGTCAGGTCCACCCCTCGATCACGAGCCCATCTGTAGGTTGCTAGTAGCATCAATTGCAGCTCGATAGGCACAAGCCAGACCCCAGCACGCTACAGTGATTTGTGTCACTTTGGAACTGCCAGAGTCATGACACCTTTTTTTCAAGCATTCTGCCAGCTTTTTAGGATTTTGCAGTTGTTCAGGGGTGAATGTCCAAAACACTGGAGGTGACCACTGCTCTAGAAACCTGCCCATATCCTCCCACACTCCCTGCCACTCGCAACTATCCCGCCTCAAGACAGATCTCCGGATGAGATTCCTAAGTAGTTGTTTAACCCTCCACAAAATCTGAAGCGCATTCAGGAGACATAACAACAAGAGCAGGCTGGTCTGAGTATCCCAAGGATATTCAACATCTCGGAGAACCACCGTAACTAGCTCGGGGGATAAGAGGGTGGTGGTGAAGGAGAAAGGGAGAGTGAACAGGTAGGGAAACATGTCTTCCCCTGTCCCCTTCACAGATTGGCTCCCTAACGAAAACAGGCAATAGGTGTAATTGCTAATAGTTTCCGAGATATGGGTTCCAAAGTATAGAGTCGACGTCAGTGCTGAGTACAAATACCAGGTTAAAGTCGTGACCAGATATTTCATCATTTCATAAGCCATTGCTACACTGCACAGTACCATAATGATCTTAAACCAGGGCCCGGAAAAGATAAACAGTGCAACAGGGAGCACATACAGAAAGTAACGCACCATAAAACTCAATTTGGAAAACAGGTACAGCAGACTGGAGATTAAGGCAATCAACATCGTGACTAGCAACTATTAAGCAGGTCCAATACTTATACCAATTTTAGTTTAACACACTCTGGTCAGATTTGTCGATATCTCAACCCTTCGTGCCCCACGTTGGGCGCCAAAAGGACTGTTGTGGTTTAACCCGGCTGGCATCTAAACACCACACAGCCGTTCGCTCACCCTCCCCCCTCCCTCTCTGGGATGGGGGAGAGAAACGGGAAAGTGAAGCCTGTGAGTTGAGATAAAGACAGTTTATTAAGACAGGAATATAAGGAATATAATAATAACAATAATAATAATAATAGTGATAATGATAATAGTATTAACAATAATAATGTGTAAGAAAACAAGTGATGCACAATGCAATTGCTCACCACCCGCTGACCGATGCCCAGCCTATTCCCGAGCAGCCGGCCCCCCCACCCCGGCCAGCCACCCCTATATATTGTTTAGCATGACGTCAGATGGTATGGAATACCCCTTTGGCCAGTTTGGGTCAGCTGTCCTGGGTCTGTCCCCTCCCAGCTCCTGCTGCACCCCCAGCCTGCTCGCTGGCAGGACAGAGCAAGAAGCCGAAAAGTCCTTGGCCTGGTGTAAACACTGCTCTGCAACAATTAAAACATCAGCATGTTATCAGCGCTCTTCTCATCCTAATCCAAAACATAGCACCCTACCAGCTACTATGAGCTACTTAACTCTGTCCTAACTGGAACCAGGACAAATGGTAACACTGGTATTGCGTAAGATCATTACGTGGGACTCAATCTTCTATATTTAACTTTATTCATAAACAAAGGGGGGTTTTTTTGTCAGTTTTAAAACATACATAACACTCCCAAATGTGACAGTGAAAGGATACAACCAGGAGCACAGGTTTGAATGTGCTGGTGAATCACATTCATTGGCCATCACTGAATACAATGAACAGCATTTTCCCCTCGAAACCGACCCTTTTCACATCATGCCAATGCCACTCTGCACCCTTGAGCAGCACAGGACCTGCCCTTGCAGCACCTAACACTGCTATACAAAGATGAAGGCTGAGAAAGAAATTAAAGCCAGCAACACCTATTTTGAAATCATCAAATCCTATCAGAGACCTTCATTTATGCTCTGATTTACACTATTTGAAGACAGACCAAAAAGTTCATTCCATCAGTGATGTAAGCAGGACAGAGTGCTGAATATGCATGCACTGCAATACTGCAGGTTCAAAATAAAAAGCATTAAAGCAGAGGGAAAATAAGGTATAATAATTTTTGTTTCTGGTAAAGACTTGTTGGATTGTCTTTAGCTCCACTTACCATAGCCTGTAGAGAGAGAATGAAAGCATACAAAGGAAGTAACACAAGTTAATGCCATCATTGCACAGGTTAGAAGACACAAGCAGATAGTAAGACACGTTAGGCTTCCGATGCATAAGCTGGAAGAGAAAATTGTATGCATCTTTTCACAGGAATTGCAGGATATAGAAACTTTGGTCTTTCAGATGTTACAGCATCTCTCCCAACTATGAATGTGCTATGTGTACTGATCACACAGACAACAGAAAATCATTTGTCCCAGAGAAGCCTTATTTCACCATATCACACAACCATAAGAAACTTGTCCTCATTACTTGCTTGGTTCTTGTGCTTCTTCAGCACAGGAGCCTACTGGCAATATTTCAAATTACATTAAAAAATCCAAACACACATGTTCATTTATCTATCCTCTCAAATTCCAGTCTTCTGGTAAGTTGCCAAATCTCACATGGACATCATAACTTTCCACAAAATATGTGATTTTTAGGAAAAAAATAATAATGCAGGCACAAAAATAATCAAATATTCTGTGTAGAAAAAGAAGGAAGATGAACATGAAAAATATCTTAATTCTGCCAAATAAATGCAACACTGTATGAAATCATACCTTGTTCTCAGAGATTTTTCCAAGCACAACTCCTTAAACCCTTTTTGTAAGAATTAAACTAAGAAGGAAACTTACAACTCTTTGAAGTGACAATGAACATTACCATATGTCAAAATATAAAGCCACTTGCACCAGTGACTGTGTGGCAGAAGAAAAATCTCTTACCAGATCACCGACAAGTGGAATTGGCTTTTTTTTGCGTAGATCAGGCATGCTATCAATGCCATAGAGACCACCTACAGGCCTGGAAATTCAAGAGGAAAAAGGATTAAAAAAATCTCACCAGCAGTGACAGACAGTAAACAGATGACCAAAAAGCTTCCTTAGAACACCAGTCTCTTTGCTAATATCATAGTCAATGAGAACAGGAAGAATCAGTTCACTGCAAACAAAACTTAATACTAAAACAAACTTGCTTAACCACTAAAAAGAAAAGTCATTTTCCCAGTCTCAAGGCTGAGTGTCTGAGCTACCTCAGAGCAGACTGTGCACAAGCTTTCAGAGCATCCAGTGCTTCCCAGTCGCTGCCACTAGCAAGTGAAGACAGGCTTATCCCCACAGCTTCTGTGTGGCATGGATTTGGCAAAAATCTTCACCTAACAGTAGAACCAGAGATCTGCAGCATTCTTCGTAAAGGTAAGAGGGTTGGCACTGTTAACCTGTATATTTTGATGATTTGCTATACCACAGTCAGCCAAAATGATTTAAGACAACTACTAGAATAGGTAGTATGGGACAAACTACTCTTACTAATATTCCATATATAAAAGATACACATGGAGGTGCACTTTTAAATGATCTAGAGAACCAAATTCACACATGCCGTGGAAATTGGTAGGCTGGTAAGTGACTACAGGCAGCCAACCTTCCTTGGCAAGCAGGGCCTGCTCAAATCCACTTTTAATACAGCCAAAAGTCAAAAAAATGAGTAAGTCTAGGAAAAAAACAAATGATGACCAAACCACCTGTGTTATAGCAGACCACACTAGGATGGAGAAAGATGTCACTGCGCAACCTAGCGCAAGGCTGTGTCAAAAGAGGGCAGGAGTCTATTATATATATAAACATGCCATAGTGCTGCAATGGTAAAATTGACTTTTTTGACTGGGCATAGGAGGGTGACACTTCCAATCTATGGCTGAGATGACAGATGCTGCTGGCTGAACAAGTCTGGTGGGAAGGCAAGAAGTCAAGTGTAACCGCATGAACTACCCTTGCCTCCACATGCAATATTCGACATATTTGCATTACAGAGCTGTGCACGGTTCTTTGTGCTCCTACATAAGGAACAAACCTCATTCACAGTCTGCTACACTGCTCTGCCAGCAAAACGTGAGCACTAGATCCTGCAGTTGGGAACAGGAGACCAACTCGGGCATGAAAAAGATGCAGGTTTACAGCAGTTCAGTTAGTTTAAACTGTTGGAGTCTCTGGCAAAGGATGTGTTCTCTAGTGAAGCCAGGGATAGAAGAATGGGGGCTTGCTTAATTGCATTAAAATAGATGTTGCTGAGTGTCTTTGCTTACTACTGTGCAAATTAACCGAAACAAGGAGTCTCGGGGCCCCTCACAGAAGATGTTTCCTGACAAAAATGGGGAACCTGTCTCAAAAGCCAGCTGAGACGGATCTTGTGGTTTGGACAAGAGCCAAGGAGCAGCTGAGTCTGTACAAAGGCAGGGGGTCAACTAGTGGTGATGAAGAGGAGTTATCGGACTTCATCCCCACGACCCCCCAATGACTACCACCAGAAGGCACTGCGCAAGCACAGACAGGAGGACTTTATGGAAATGACTTCTTGGAGCTAATTTTAATACAAAGCGGGGATAGCTTATGCATATGTATAGGTGTATTGGGAAACTTCATGCATATGTAACTCTTTACTGCATATAACCAAAGCAAGTTGCCGCGTTAGGGCATGCATGCCTTTGGGAGCTATCCCGCACGCGCCCGGCGCCGAAATAAGCCACATACCTACTTTATAACTCATTTGCTTTGAGTTGTAGAGTTCTTCCACAAATCACTAGTACTGGAAATCCTTACAGCAAGGCTACATGGTGTTTTTACTAAAGGCTATTCTCATTTCCAACACACAGCTTCAGAAAATATTTTTGCTCGAGTTACACCACAATAATCCCTTCTGGCTTATAATAGAAAGATCTGGCCCAGATCAGCAAATAATAAATATAAGCATAAGAACTCAGCACGGTCTTGCTGGGATCAAACAGGATTTTTTTCTGCTGTCCTAATGCTACAAAATGTTGCCTGATATTAGCAATACTATTTTGGGGTAAAATAGGTGTCACAGAAGACTATTCAGATGATGTCAAGAATTTAAATCACAATACAGTTTAATTTATTGCTAAGTTTTGGGTCAAAAATTTGGGTCAAATCATTATGAAAGCATATGCAAAATATAAAGGGAGCATCTGTAAGAAGAAAAGATTCAACAAAATAGTCACAAGTAAAAATCCAGAGTCAATGCCCCTGCTAAAGTTAACAGCACAGCTAGGAAATAACACTTCTTTTCTACAGAATTTTCAAAGTTGGTTTTTTTTTTCTAATTCAATTGAAAGGAAACTGTGACACTGATGTTTCCTAGGGGAAAAAACAAACAAACAACAACAAAAAGCTAAAATTGTACATTTTATAATTCAATACAAGCCTAAACAAGATATCGTACTTAAGAAACATGTCTAGTTACAGCCTGTTTTCTTGCAAAATATTTATGTTAGACTAAGGTTTTTGCACCTGTAAAATAAGAGAACCGCTTGTAAGCCAGACTGATAGAGAACAGCAATATTTGAAAGGTGCTTGCATTCTCCTCTGAAGTGAGGTATCTTAATACCTAGATAGTTATACACTCAGGTAACCTGCTATTAGCTTACTAATATTAAAAAAAAAAAATATCAGCGGTTCTTAATTTTCAAAAATTATTTAGCTTGTGCTTTCAGCTACATCAATCTCTACTCTAGCACAATCTCTACTTTGCTTTACAAAATTACAGTGTTTGTACAGACAGAAGAACGCTGCTTCAAATATGTACACCATGGCTTTATATGTAATAGAGTAACTCCTCTGCAACTCTCCTCTGCAATGCTTGTAATATTTATAGCATTATTATGGAGTGCTATATTGGGAAGTGAATAGCGTCTCTGTGTGAGAATATGATTTGCACTAATAAATAAAATACACAGATATGAGATATTACACACAGAAACTGATCCGTAATAATTGTACTTTTTTTTTAAAAGCTACATTATGCTAAAAGTGCAAATAGCTTGAAGTATGTACTCATTTTTTAATATGACCTTTATCACACAGATGCTTACATTAAATCTTCAGAATTTAAGGAAGCAAAGATTGTTTGTGATGACAGAAGATGATTACTTCCCTCAAAGGACACCACTTCTCTAATCTTCACATGAAAGAACTCCAAACCTAAGTGCTTTAATATATGTTGTGGCTAATTAAGCCACAATGTGGCTAATAGTGGAATTAAAGGTTCACCACCCACCACCACCTTTTCTGGAAATCTCTTGCATGTAGGGATATAGTAAACAAGCCAAACTTTCATCAAAACTACATTAGTCAATTTGTTTTGTTAGATCTCCCATAGAAGAGGAAAAACTTACAGACTAGAGCAAACATGGCCTTGAACAGACAAAATAAATTTTAACTATTTCAGGACTGCAGTTGTATGAATCTTTCAGGCTAGGAAATCATTTTGTGAGGCTTCACTAGTAAACTCAGTGCACCAACTCCTTGTTAAAGCAGGTGAAGGTGTTTATAGTTAGAATAAATCACTGTCTTCTGCTCCTGCTAATTGCCAGTTTTCCATCAAAGTCTTGGACTCCTTAAGAAAGTATGGGGTTGCTAGGCAGCTCCAGGCATCTGCAGGTGTGGAGGAAGCTTTGTGGGAATACCAACTTTACAGAACAATGACTCCCAAAGCAGAAAGCCATATAATGAAGCCTCTGATTTAACTTTGCATTTTATTAGGAAAGCTTACTTTGGTAGTATGAGAATTAACTTGTATGTGTAGCAAGCCAACCTCTTGCTGAGATATCAGGACAAATCTGCTGCTACCTCAGCTCCTAATGAGTGCACCACTACCAAACTGTATCGCTCTAATCACGAACGAGGCACATAACCTAACAGCTTGGAAAATGTGTCATTCCTTTTTTTTCCATAGAGGATTCTAGGAAAGCTACCATGCTGGCACCTATTATGCTGAGTATCATGCTGAAATTACACACAATCAGAATGTCTGCTTCATTTGCTGCAACTAGTGTGTTACAGAAAGAATGCAGTTTCTCACTCTCACCTGTGTAAAAGAGGTATGATGACCACTGTTTGAATGAAAAGCTGCAATGATTTCCAGAGCTGCTCCAGTTTTGACTTCTACATTAACCACAGGAATCATTACAAAGACAGGAGACTTCCCCAAAGCTACCTTTATTTCTAAGAGCAAAATACACAGCAATTTTTGTGAGCTACTCTTTCCCTGTCCTGAATCAGTCACACCTGACACCAGGGAAAATACCCCTCTCTGTGGTGTTCAGCAAGGATTATTTAATACTACTGCCATAAGTGCCTGCCCCCATCACATTAGATTATACATTGCAACTAAACCCTTGTCCTTAACCACAGATCTTCAGAAGAGCTGCACAGCCAACCTCCAGCTGTTTAAAAGGAGACCATAAAATGTAGCAGCAGCCTGGCTCTAAGCAAGGCATAGCTACCTGATTATTCCTAAAACCAGCCATTAAAAGCATCAGAAGTGCTGCTTCTACTTAAGTTGAACTGGAGACCTCAAACTATACTGTAACTATAAACACAGTGAAGCAAGGTCTCAGGATAGCACTTACCCTCCTTTGAGCCAGGGTGGTTTTGATAGATCAGCCTCATCTTGACCCTTAAATGGGGGAAGGCAAAAGAACAATATGAAATTAGTTTCTGAAAACACCAGAAAAAAATATTTAGCTTATATGCTGAGTAAATGATAACAGACCACACTGCATGCAGGCAAATGCATACAGACAGTCATTCAAGCACCTCCAAAAGGCTGACATGTCAGGACAGGTCATATGGACACACAGGTTATGCGATGTCACCAAGCACCTAGAACTGGGACCAGAAGAGCCTGTTCAGTGCACCTCCTCTTTCAAAAGGAAGTCTTGAAGATCAACTCTTCCTTTTTTTTTTTTTTTCCCCCAGGCCAACAAAAGCATGAGGCATGGTAGTGCTCCTGTTACTACAGGTCACCACTGACATGAACATGGTCACAATGAGGACACTATAAATTAAAAGCACCTGTATGAAATGCACAAGTGATTGATCAGCATGATACTTTGTACAAGCACTTATGAACTTTGTTCATGCTCAAATGTAAAGACTCTCCAGCCCCCAAAGATGGACAGTCTCACTGCAGCTCCATCTATTCAAATGCAACTATTTAACTTCCAACAGGTAACCAGTAATGGCCATCACTTGCAAGAATGGAAGACACCACAGGCAGCAATATGAGGATTCGTTTTCATTAATTCAAACCACGTTCTTATGTTCTCATAGGAGTGTATTTATAGAGTTACATTTTGTTTCTTTGAAAATCTTCAGTAGATCGATTAGAGATGAGAAGTGTTCAAACATTTACAACATACCCAGGAAAGAGAGTTTACTGCATAAGGGGAAAACGGTCTATCTGTAACTGGAAGCATCTTTGTTCCAGCTTACAGCTCATATGTTCTCCTGTATACCTTGACAGAAAAGCTGGTTTCCAGCAGTAAATATGATTAAGGAAGACACATTGCTAATAACTAACCCTCCAACCTCAGATAGCCACATCTGCCAAGAGGCTGTAACTTGCAGACAGTGAAAAACAAAATACTTCCAGTCATGGGATGTACAACCTGAGAATCATCACAATGTAAAGGAATATAAGGAATTAAGCTCTATTTATATATAAGATAAAAGAAGACAGCCCCAAAAGAAAGGTTCATTTTAATTTGTCCTGTGCTTTGGATGAGCTGTGCAACCTCAGGTTGTTCACATGTGTCAGACAAGGTCTCCCAAGAAAAGCAGAAATAACCAAGAAAAACAAGTTTCTGTTTGAGGTCTCAAAAACAAAAGCCCAAACTTCTTATTCATTATTTCTAGAACTACAGGGCTAGGCAGATCTGAAGACTATACATTTTTTTTTATGTATTTTAAACAGGTGTGAGCAACATGGCATATCCATAATTGAAGGCACTCCCCAGGTTTTCTATGTGATCGCACAGGCCTGCAGACCAGGTAGCTGCAGCCTGGACCCATGGTCCAGCACTGGTGCACGTTTCCCAATACCCAAAGCTGCACGCCAGGCTCTTTTACCTAGATGAATGATGTACACACACCTCCACTCTAAACTGTGCTCCCCAAACCTCTCAGCCTGAAAGCTGCATTTCCTCCGGAGAGACTTGGCTCAACTGCAGGTCAAGAGAGCGGATTTCATGAAGCAAATGCAACCAGATCCTTCAGAGTACAAAAGGGAGGATATCCCTAACTTTGCCTTTGAACACCTGGAAGAGCTGCAACAAGAAAGCAATCATCAAATGGAGTGACGTTTCATATTGGCCTGAGCTTGACAGCAGTGTTCAGCTGATGCTGGTCTACTGTCCTGAATGGCAAACTCAAATATAGCAACTTACTGGCAAAAGGAATTAGAGTTAACAGGGTTTTTTCAGGCAGTTTATCTGAGAAACTCTAAGTGTAAGTGGCCAGATTAACCGATCACAAATAGCAAGAGCAATGCTGCAGCTCTGAGCCAACAAGATTATCAAGAACTCTTTTCAAGGAAAAAAGATCGAGCTCTGTTATTTGAGCAATGTTTCCTAAGGCAACTAAAAGTCAACAGAGAATGGCAGAGAGCACGGATGTAGGGAAAGGCAGAAAGTGCAATTGGGAAATGAACTTCCATCACCCAGATTTTGACAAATGCAAAGTAAAAATGCTGGGAGTCCAAATAAACTGCATTTCTGCTCATTTATCTTCATTACTTTTGCCAAGCATTTCAGACATGTAATTAAAAAGAAAACAAGAGAAGAGGAAGAACTTCTGTAGTGATGAGATTAAAAATCATCAAGGTAAAACAGCAAAAAAACCAACAGAGCTTTCAGTAAGTGACAATATTGATGTGGGGCCAAAGCAGGTGATAGCTGTGTGGAAACAGGAGTTATCACCAGACGAACAAAAGTACAGAGGTTAATTTGCTCCAGGCAGCATTCTCCCTGGGGAAACGCTGAGGGAACCAGCACCTGACATCCATCAAACAAGGGCTGATGCCTTAAGACTGGGGAAGAGCCAATGCAGCACCCACAGCTAAGGCATGGGGAGAGGAGGAAGGAAACGTTATCCAGACTAGCACAGGCTCATTATTGGCTTCAACAGCTTGAAATATTTCATAGCAGACACAAAGGAAGGAATTAACATGGAGGTAAGGAAAATAGGAAAAAAAATACCATACAGGGAACCCTAGTTTTTTAAACCATCAGTTTGGGTTTGACAAAGCAACCATTTTTCTTTAGAGTGTAAAAAGATTTATCAACTGAATTTTCATTTCAACAAAAAGGCTTTGATGAAATGCCATGTGACATTAATAAGGCTGGATAAGCTAAGAAGGAGTAGGGGAGCTTTATGGTGGGTAAACAAGTAACTAGCTGAGCCATGGACAACGCAATAAGGAAGCTAGTGGAAGTAAGGATCTGCTGATAAAATTTGCTGATGACAAATATGGGAGAATTATCAATACAGAACAGAACTCAGACCTTGATGGAACAAAATGATGACACTGAAGATTGCAACAACAAATTAAATATGGTAGAAATAGAAAGATCAGAGCACCAAAACCTGCTGTGAATTCTACTGCACACAAGGGGCTCCTTGATGGAAGAACAGCAGGTGAAAGCAGACGAGTTCTAGTCATCGCACTGTGGCCATGAGCCACCATGATACGGTCATGTAAGGAGAGAATATCATCTATAGAGAATATCCATTGAAACATCTCCATAGAAATAAAAGCATAAATACCACTGTATACTGCTGGCACAACTCCTTCAGAAAGGCATGTACAATCTTATTCTATATCAAAGTAAAAAGAATTTACACAAAAATGGCAAAACCAGCGTGAGGATACAAAGACAATACTGTAAGAGAATGAGACAGACCACTTACTATAGCAAAATGAACCTTTTTCTGTGTTTATTCAGTGGAGGGGAGAACATAGAGCGTGGAAGAACTTGGGCTAAATAAAAATGTTGGATGAAAATTAGGTGTCTAACCATGACAGTCCTGCAGTAACCTTTCAAAAGGAAATGCAGACACCAAATCTAACGAGTTTCAAAGAAGGAAGACAGGCAGTTTATATAGGAGATAATGACAATATGACACATTGCTAAAGAGCTACCAGGCACCAAGAAGCCCTCTGTAGTCCCTCGTGGCACTGATGTATACAGTTGAAGAAACAGAGGCCACATTACCTACAAGTGTTGGCATGCAGATTAACAGGGTGCAGGCACCTCCAGGAGTGCCAGTTAAACAAATAAATCCATAGTTTATATCCCTGTTATAGGCAGAAACATTTTAGACATTCTTCTTTGCTTGAAGGCAAATGGCAACGTTGCTTAGGTGGAATTGCTGTAGCTGGGGACTTTCCCACCTCTGAAGGCAGCACTTGCTGCAGGACACAGGAAGGCTCCAGGAGCTGCTCTGGGTCTTATCACCAGCCACAGATCTGCTCAAGTCTAGCCCAAGACAACAGCCAGACTCACTTAGAGCCTGGGCAAGTAGAGAAAATGATGGGCAGATGCAAAGAACATCTGGAACAACTATGAGTTTGTTGATTTGTTTTTTAACACTGTCCTTCCCAAAACTAATGGAAAGGCAATGTTGACACATTTAACACCTAGACATGTACATGCTACAGATAAAGTAATTTTATGGCTGGCTTCTACTTCACTTCTCTGAACAGTTGTGCCACTGGATCTCTCTTTAAAAGCAGACAAACCAGTCTGAATCAGGATTTTTTTTTCCTTATCTCCAGTAAGCACTAAAGAGATGGAGCAGCAAACATAAACAAAACTGACCATCACCTTTCTATTCAGTTTTTGTATTTGTGATGTTGATGGATGACAGTTTTAGACCCACTTCCAACAAATGTCTCCAGCCAGGGAAGTGCCTGTCACCCCTAGTAATGCAGCATGTTAACTCGCAGGAAAGGATGCTGAAAAGTTGTCTCCAAGTAATGACAGTTTCTTACCAACCAAGAGCTGCTTAGCCAAATTATATCAGTGATAGCAGCATAAATTGAAATGGATTAAAAAGAGCATCTAAGGCACAGTATTCAGTCATAGGGAAGACGATGTTTACCGAAGCCTAAGAAGGCGTCTAGTAGGAGTTTTGCTTATTCAGGAAAAGCAGCAGCCAGGATTACAAGTAATCTGAGAAGTTAAAGTTGAAATTTGCAAGTTTTGCAATTTATCTCATACACAGGAAGATGTTTCAATGGAGAGAATAAACAAATATTTCTGTAGAAAAGAAAGTCCATAAAACAGAGGCTCAGCCAAAAAAATCACCAAGTCTTTCTTTTAGAAGAACATCCCCAGATCTGTTAGCCAACTCCAGGACCATGTAGAAGTCTAAACACCTAACTTTCCATCACATTTAAGTATTGTGTCTAGCACATTGTCCTCTTACAGAAAGAGAGATGGAAAACATGGAATACTGCATTATTTCAACAGATAAGAAAAAAAAAATCATTGACTTTTTATTTGTTTTGAAAATCATCCTAGCTTGTTTTCAAATACCATGCTTGGTTATTAAACCACCGATACCTAAATTAGCTATAGATGAATCTGAATCAGGCAAAAGCAAAAAGCAACTGTTTTACCGTCTAAATTAAACTTCTAGTCATGCCTAATTAGATCCTTTCTTCAAGGATATTAGCAGAATCAGACTAAGCTAAATCATCCCAATTAAACTAGTTGGTCTTATGGTTCAATGTCTTTATTGATTCAAGCATGCTCCATTTTACATGGATCCAAAGCTGCAACAAGCAGGATTATTTCAACATCAGTGCATTCAGCAACAGCATAAATTAAAAAAAACAACACTGAAAATCTACAAAGGAAGCTCCTTCCACCTGATGAATCTTCCAGTACTAGTTTTCCACCTAATGGATGAGTCGCCTACAGGAGGCTGCAATGTTTTTGCACCAAAGCCAGAAGAGGACAGAATTTGACACAAATCCCAGATATGTCTGCACTTCCAATAAAACACTAATGGATAGACATTTGCCAGTAAGAATGAAATAAACTTCTTGATACACAGGCCAATAAAGCTTAGAAATGAGAAATCATCAAACTCAATGGATAAGAGCTACATGGAAGCCAAAAAGCCACACAGTGTTCAGTCTGTTCCAGGACAGTAATTTAGCATGATCTGTACAGCTAAGGGAGAGACAGACGCACAGTGGGCACCTAATCCATGCAGCATAAGTTCAAGAAAAATAAAAAAGTAAAGTGAGAATTTAACAGCCAGAATTTTCTCTACATGAGATACAGCTGTAAAAACAAAAATGTTACACAGCAGCCAACAAAAAATTCTGCGGATCCTCTTAGAAGGAGTTATTTATTGCCCACAGGCTGCCCACACAACTGAGCACAATAAGCAGAGAGACAACAGATCCAAGACTGGAGAGGCAATTAATACCTACATCTGATAATTAGCTAGTTAGCTAATTATTAGTTAGCTAATTATTAACTAGCTAATTAGCTAGTTAGCTAATTATCTGATATTAGCTGATAATACAGATAATATCTACCTTCGAGCACTGCCCTGCTCAAAGCAAAGTGCAGCCTGGAGCTAAAATGGCATGGCATCTGCAGCAGACATCTCCCTGCACCCATGGTCTTGCTTAATCTCGGTATTACAGCCTATAAGGGTACTTTTGCCTTTGACTGCAAGCAGACAAAACAATTAGTGATGGAATGAAATAGTGCAACTGAGGAATAATGCAAAATGAGGAAATGCTTGGTTTAAACAAGATTTATAAAGAGGAAGACTGGAAAAGACAAAACAAACCATTTGTACTCTACACGTGGTGCTTCTGCACACTACATGCACCCCACAGAGCGCCAAAGGGTGGAGATCACTCTAAGCATTCATGTTTTCTCTTTGTACAAGGTACTATGCACTGAACAGACTCTTAACTCATACACAGTGTTAACATTTCCTCTGACAACCATAACATGCTAAACTGAATCTCAGCACCCCAGCTGGAGCAATTGGTTACATGAAGACAAGGCATGCACACACAGGAGTTTCAGAAAGAGATGCTGGTTAGAAGGGGCAACACATACAACCTGGAGTTCTCCTCTACATCCTTCTGTGAAGAAAAAAAGAGAAGAAGGAGAGGAACAAAAGTTAATAGACCAGATTTCTGCCATGAGCTCTGTAAAGTGATTTCAGAAAGTGGGGTAAACATTTGCTGCAAGTTGATAAAACATTTGTGCAGCACCGAGTTCTCCATGTGCTTCCTAGGACATACACCAGTTAATGTCTACGAATTAATCTCAAGTTAAACTCTGATCAAAGTTCACCCATAACTGCACATGCATTAGAACATATGGTTTTGAGAGCTGATTTTTACAGAGTTACAGTTCCTGATTTTATTAACTCAAGAATTTTAATTAATCTTAATACAGCATTAGAGATGCCATTTATCGCACTTGAGAGAGAACCTGTATTTAATACAAAGAGGAACAGATTTATTCCCCCTTTCCCCCCAGAGTACATCTACTATTTGCATTTGAAGCATCCCCCTTTCTTCCCTCCTCGCCCTCTGTACATTTTGCCCGTTACGAGGAAACTGGTAGCTCCCACGGAACACATTTTGCTTTTGCAAATACCATAATGCAAGGAGATATTTTCTGGCTTTATAAATCTAGGCAATTCTCCTCTGAGAAAAAAAATCCAGAAATCCTACACTAAATCTCATGTTTATGGATAGGCAATTTCAAGGCTAGTAAAGTTATATGAGAGTCATACTAAAGCTTCCTGTAGAGACGTGGTATCTTGTAAGCCTTCCAATCAGATAATTCTGTATCTGCACAGAAGAATCATATTACTCATTTGCTAATGAAAGATGGAGGAGAAGGAATGTCTTCATGGCAACAGGGGCCACTCAGACTGGTTTAAAAGCTAAAATAAGTTTTCAAAGTTGCTCCATGTACAGATGTAATTCATGGTCTAAAATTTTGGGTAGACCTGTGCGGTACCAGGAGTTGGACTTGATGATCCTTATGGATCCCTTCCAACTCGGGATATTCTATGATTCTATGATTCTATGATTCTAATTACACACATGCAATCACTAAGATGGGAAAACAGAGAAGCTATTTTAACTCAATCACTAAGGAGAAGTCAAATTACTTCAGCAAATGAAGTGCTGGACTGTAGCTAAAATAAAAGCCCTACTTTCCACCTTAAGACATGTCTGCATGGATCCTCAGCAGGAGCACCACCTTTCAGTGGTGCCCAGTGCCAGGACAAGAGGCCATGGGCACAAACTGGAGCACAGGAGGTTCTCCCTGACCATCAGGAAGCAGTTCTGTGCTGTGCAGGTGGCAGAGCACCAGCACAGGTGTCACAGAGAGGCTGTGGTGTCTCCCTCCTTGGGATCTTCAAAATCCACCTGGACTGGTCCTGGGCAAACTTCTCTGGGTGTCCCTGCTTGGGCAGGGGTTGGACCAGAGGGACCCAGAGGTCCTGCCCACCTCAGCCATTCTGGGATTCTGTGAAAGCCCCTGGACCACCCTGCAGGCCTCTCATTTGTGAGCTAATGGAGGAGAAAACACAAGCAGCAGCACGCTGCTGTCTTCTGTGTAACAGCCACATTTTGCCAGTCAGCTCCACACAAACCCGCAGACCTGAAGAAGATGAGGAAACTTGGGGTCCATCCCAGACTCAGCCAGGAACATGCGTTTTTGGGCACGGACATTTCTGACTCTCTAAAATAACTTTCTACAACATCCTCCTGCCTGTGCCTTTCTATTAAGCAAAACCTTCTCAGCTAGGCAGCCCCATTCCACTTCAAGTCCTCTCTTTTTGTCCCTCTCTTCAACATTTACCCCAAGCCCTACAAGCCCAAGCCCATCCTCTCCTGACTTGGTCCCTTCGGTTGTCTCCATGTGTCCCAGTCAGATCCAGACTTCCCTCATCCTTGGGTTTCATCTCCTTTTGAACCAGATTCCTTCCTGGTACCTCCTGAGCCTGTAAAGTCTCTGAGTGCAGAGGATGGAGAAGACCTGGACTCACTGCCACTCTCAGGTCTGCCATGGCTCAGTTATGCTGAGCAGGGAAAACCCAATTTTAGTCCCCAGCTGGAAAACACTGGGGACAGGTAGAGTACAACAGCTTAACTGCATCAAGTTACCAGCGAGCATATGCAAACTACACATTTTTCAAAGGCTTATTCACTTCATTTATTTGGGGATGGTTTTCCACAAATAAACCCTCGACAAAGACCTACCACTGCCAAATTTTAAGGTCAGAGGGCACTAGAGCTTCTTAAATACAAGTCAAGCTTATTTTGATAAAAACAAAGCAATAAATCTTGCATTAGACTCGTTTTGGGAAATACTGGATTAGTTCGGCTTAAATTCCCTATGTATCTTTGACTTCTGAGCCCCTTCAGTTTAAAGCTAATAGGGGCGGTTTCATGCAAAATAACATTTGGCAAAGCTCAAAGCAACTTCAGGCAAAGACTGAAAATCTTCTGATAACACCCCCTTACAGGAGGTGTGCTCACAGCACCATCAACAGCGACTAACCTGGTTAACCCCCAGTAACAGAATTCTTTCACCATTCCACTTCTGAACATTCAATTTACATCTACAAAAATCTGTCATTTTAGGATGGTGGGTTTTGTTGTTGTTGTGTTTGTTTTTTTTTTTAAAACATGCACGAAGTCAAACCATCTTTACCTAATTTGCTTTTTTCTCCCCTCCAAATTAAAACTTTAAAAGCTTGCTTGTATTTTCAGGGGATATTTTAGTTTCTTTTTTGACTTCAAATTAAATACAACTATTTACATACATCTGCTAACTTCTAAATTGTTCTGGTAATTTGCATCTGTGTACAAATATAAATAATTTAAACGTTTATGCCAGTACATCATCTCTGATTCACCAAAACACACAGACTTACCTTCAAAGTTATCATCTATTCCTTTACTGCAGCCTGCTGCCAAGCACATTTAATAAAATACCCTGAACTTGAACTTTCAATCAGGTATATGTAAGACAGCGGTTCAGGCTCAGAACCAGAAAAGCCAGCAGGCAGAATTTTTTCAGGGTTTTCAGTGGACCTGACCCAGGACTTAAAAGCACATTAAGAACAAATTAATATATTTAAAGTAGGACATATACAGGCATCTGCAGCTGGGAAAAACAACACTACCACCATCCTTTTGTTGTACTCACAGTTTGATGCTTTTTCCAAAGGAAGAAAATAAGAGCTTGGCTCAAACTTATTTTAGGTTGAGTACAACTCAAACAAAATCGTTGCTTCACTTTCTCAGAAAATGCATGCCAAAACAACCCTATTTCAAACTGAATGATTTTATGATTAATTTTGTCCTGCTCTACGGCCCTTGGCAATGCTGCCATCCCCTCCTCTCGCTCTAGCTACTGCCAAGAGGTTACTTATCCGCCCTTCTCTGCCTGCTTGCTCCATTCTCTGCTAGCACTGCTGTTTCAATGATGGCCCTATACCTCCTTCTCCAGACAGGGCTGCTCTTCCTTCCCAGCTTCCCTGCCTCGCCCTGATGGTCTGGCTGCTTTGCTACCTAACCTCTCTTCCAGGTTTTCTTTCCTAAGCTCTTCCCCTTTTCTCATCCCTTAACCATTTTTTCCACTATCTTTAACTCTTTTGGACTCTCCCAGTCTCTCAAAGCACATTTCCTACATCGTGATTTCATCCCATGCTTATTGGTGTAACCTCAGTTGTCACATCAACCATATAGATATGTCTTTACCTGAGAATCACACAAACTCTTCGTCACATTGCCAGATGATGTGGTTATTACTATATAGGAAAGTTGAACAAGGAAGGCTCAGGATGCCAATCCACACTGGAACCAGATTTAAGACACTGAAGTAATAGCTATAATCATTATCTTCCTCACTGTTTTGGCTATTTCTTGCCCTGTGAACATGCCTGTACTGCTCAAACTCTGCTGAGACAAGCAGGCTGCTCTCACAGTTGGTGAAGCCTCAGAAATAAGTTATTTCAATATTTTGTTGCTCTGTGGCAAAAGCTAACCCAAACAACTGCCTGCTCCCCAGGTCCTAAAATTAGGACAGGACAGGACTAAGATTTCTGAATGAAAAAATAAGTCAGTTTCATCTTTACTATCCATAATTGAGTGATTTGAACTTTCCCTTGAAAAACAAAAATAGGTATACATCTGTGCCAAGCCTGCAAGAAATCCTAGTGCTTGACTCATTAAAAACCTATTGTTCGAATTAACTCTACAATAAGAACCTCACATAAAATAAGAAAGAGAAGAGCTGATTACAAGCTTTATGATCTGCATAACTGAGAAGGTCACTAGTACAGAAGTCAAATACAGATTGTTTCCTCAGTAAAAGTACAGTCACTGGAAAAAACACTCAAGAGCAAGACTACTTTTACAATAGGAAAAAGAGCACTGATTATTCTGACTAACTTTCATAATTGCAATGAGAAAAGTGAACAAAACATTTGATGCAAATATTTGAGGCTTGAAATAAGGAAATGAAGATTGCAAGCTCTAGTTCCAGCATCTATCTACCACTCTTGAAACCATCAAGCCTCTTCCCTTAACTGTGTAGTGATTTGAACAGAGATGCCACTGAGAAAGTCATCTTACTGCCTGGAGAGGGAGAAGGCAGATGGACCTACATTTCAACGTTAGATTTGGTTTTACCAAATCAAGGCCTATCAAAACACTGCCCCTCAAAGCACGTCGGTCATTTCCATCTTCCACGTCCTCAGGAAGGGGTTAATCAGCACTGCTCCACCGCTGCATCAGCTCTCATCTGTTGTGGTCAAACACTTCTTTATCTGTACTGGTAATAAGGAATGTAGCTCCACAGAAATGGAATATTACTCATGTCATGGACAAGTTACAGAAACAATATGAAAACACATCTCAACTTTTTATAATTATTTTTTATTTTTAAGGTCTCCACTAGGATAACATCTAGCAGCAATTAAACACCGAGAACTCCCACTTCATGATGGAGCCACTTGAAGTCTGGAACCACTCAACTCCTAAAACTGCAAATCCAGCTACTTACAGCTCAAATGCATACTTAGTTATCACATCTTAACTATTATATTTAACAAGGACCCAAGTCACGAATTATGATGAAAACCCCTAACACCCACTATTTTGAAGATGCACTGCAAATCTCCCTCCCTCCCCCTCTCTCTCTCAAAAAAAGTGAAACTTCCTAATTTGCACTCCAGTGTGTTGTACAACAAATTTTAGGGTTTTGTCAGTACTATTGTACAGTGCATGCAATTGCTCTCATAATTATCTCCTAACTTCTAAGATAGTTCTAATAAACTGTTCACCTACAGAGTGAGATGTTGGCTACTGGCTGCACAAAATACCAGATTTTGACATCTCTTTAAAAACATTTTTTTTAGTTTACCTGAATTTGTCTCCTCAGCAGAAATCCAGTTTCCTTCCTGTGCTAATTCTTTTAAGAGTCTCCTATGCATTTGTCTCTTTTCCCTTAGCACATTTTTGAAATTGTTGATGCATTTGTTCAGGTAGATGGTCTCAGCGCACACCTTTTCAAGGCTCATGGGTCTGCACTCCTTTCCTTGCTCAGGCAGAGAGTTCACATCTACAATCTCATCAGGAGGTAAGCGCTGTCCAGCAGGAATTTCACAGTCCAATGATAGCATCAAACATGAAACAGGAGGCTCACACGGAACTGAGGAAAGACTGGAAGGAATGAACTGCATTTGAGCAGACACTTCACTATTTGCAGTTGTGTTCACCTGGCTCTCAGAGGACTGACTAGGAGGAGTTTCTGCAAAGTTGTCAGGGCTGCCACACATACCTGAACTGGTCAGCATGAATGTATTGCCATCCATCTGTAAGCCACTGTCATTTTCCCAAAGCATTTCAGAATCACTTGTCTCCAGTTTGTGAAACACCACTTGCAGAGCAGACCTGAAGTGATGAATGGCTTTCCCAAGCTTATTAGTGTAAAACTTCATGTCTACAAGATCAATGTTATCCCAGGAATGGTCAAGGAAATACTGGGAATTTTCCAGGACATCCCTAAAGACCTTATCAGTTGGATCTTGATCATTCAGGTCCATTTGGATCATATCTTTCAAGCTGTCACTACTATCAGCCATTTCATCTGTTGTGTGATCATAGCTAATGGTTGTCACCCCACTTGAAACATCTTCCCTTTGAGTATCAACTTTCTCCACATTGGTAAATTTGCACAGGGTATCACAGTCTCTTTCAATTCCTTCTGCAGTTATCCGCTCATCTTTATCTAGAAGGGAAGAACCATTCTCAATGCCTCTCTCAGTATCATGCCTGTGTTCACTTTCAGTGCCTGAAGCACTCATCCGGCTTGCACGACCCAAAGACTCTGCTGAATGGCAATCATTTCCATCACTTGGTTTGGCCAAACCAGTCACCTGTGGATTTGTGAAGGTTCACAAAGGACCTTGTGAAAGTCACTCTCACGTGAAGGCTGCTCACTGCAACTTACTGTTTGTGCTTTCTTCCCAGTTTCAGGTACCAAGTTGCTTTTCTTAGTCAAGGTTGACTTCTGCACAAATCTCTCCTCTGTGCTCTGTGTTTTTCTGCTCATGCTTTTATACTTAACCTGGCATGAGTCAGTTCGAAGGTGCCCAGCTCCATCAGTTCTCTGAGATGCATCAAGATTCAACGAGTTGCAATGATTTTTCTTCAAGCCAGACTGAGAAGAGACAGACTCCACTTTGTGGCCCCTCTGGCAATTTTGCCACTTTTGCTTGTCGCTGGTAGCAATCCTGACCCCTGAGCTTTGCAGAAGAATAGATTTCTGTAAAATAAAGTCTCTGTTCACAATTGATGAATTTCACAACTGCCGGTCTTGGTGTTAAAGGCTTGCCTGTATCAATATCTGACCTATAAGCATCTTTTATATACTTACTGCATTGGATACCGTTGAAACAGTGATATTCAGACAAGAAGCTGCAGATAAGCTCTACTGTGTTTTCACCATCTTTTTCTGGAATGCCATAAAAATATAATACTGGTTCTTCCTTGTGTACCTCCCTATTTGGTTCCTGAGCATGTGTACCCGAGGTTTTGGCAGTGGAACCACCTTGCAGGCCTTCTATCTCACTCAAGACCATATCCACACAGCTAGAGACTTCATCCACAGATCCTTTTATCAAGGTGAGGTGCTGCCGGAGCTCTGCAATCTCTGTCTGGATGTGACTTATTCCCTGAAGCTCTTTAACAATGTAATCAACCACATCAGCTGAACGATCTCTCGATTGCCGTCTAGGACTCTTGTATGCAGCAGGCTTTTCCTGGGGAAAGCACCCTTGCCTTTCAGCTATCTCTCTCCTGTTTATTGTTATGCTGAGGGAAGAAAGGTCCTGCCCCTCAGATACTCTACCCTTTCTTTCAGAAGAGGTCTGCATCGTACCATCAGAAGAATTTCCTTCCAAGTCCTTCTTGTTTTGTTGAACTGAGCATGGTATTTTTACATAGCCATCCCAGTTCAGTTCCACCTCACCAACGCACACTTCACTCATGCCCTTGGAATCATGCTCTCCATCCTGATGAAAGTCCCCTCCTGCAGTGGAAAATTCAGTGCTGGTGGAGCTCCTCTTTATTCCACAAACAAACATGTCCGTTTCGATCTCTACTGGGGAGAGCTGGCAGTGAGGAGCATGGTTCAGATTCTCATCTACCTGGCCCTGAAGAAGCCTCTTCATTTTGTCCCGCAGAAACAGATGTAGTCTTTGCTTCCAGAATTGCTTTCTGGACCACAGTTTTACAACAGGTTTTCTGTGCAGAAGCACAATTTCATTTTCTTGCTTTTTCAAATCTGCTTCTAGCAAACATCATCAGCAACTGCACCTGTGTTTTTCATAGTGCTAAAAGCTGCACAAGCACACATTAATCACTTCCCAATGCACAACTCACATCCAGTTTTTATTCTGTCACGAAGCAGCTACCAAGAGGGGAAAAAAGATTACAGTTGTTCAGATAGAAATAGACAAGGTAACTTAAGCAGATTCTTTTTTTATTAAAAAAAAAAAAAGCATCCACATCAAAGCAGGCAAAAAGAGGATGTACTATTTAAAATGTACAGTCATCACCTTGGTTTTGGCCACCTCCCTAGATCAGACCCTTCTTCGCAGAAAGAACTGTTCCTCACTCTTCCTTCTGCCCAAGAAATTTAAAGAGAATGAAGAGCAATTCTGTGGCCATTCCCTTATAGTACCAGGTTTGCAACATCTAAGATGAGATCCTCACAATGGTGTGCTATGTGATGGGATTACCCGCCTGAACACAGGATTCTGACAATTATTAAGGGTTTTATCCCTGCACTTTTCCTTTCAGTCCATCCACAGTCTTCATCCTTTCTTGATTCAAACCAAAGTTGAAATCAAGTTTTGCTTGGCTCAGTACCAGCTATCCCACAAGAACTGTACAAAGTGATGCAAAGTGGCAGGAAGACTGGATGACAGATTTTGAGTGTAAAACCTTTTTGCTATTTTAATATTTTAATCTTAATATTTTGCTACTAAACACTAAAAAAAACACACACTAAACCTCAAAGCTTACTGGCTCCCAAGCTAACCTGCAGTTAAATATGCCACACTCAGCATATGCACAAACAGGCTGAGCTGACAGCATGAAAATTCTGCACGTCACTTCTACTCCAACCCTCGAGATTTTGCAGTGGATCATTTTCCCAATTTAAATTGCCTCTGTAAAGAGCAAAGAAAAAAACCCACTATGCTACCTAATTAAAACTTTCATGTTGTTGTGGTTTAACCCGGCTGGCAGCTAAACACCACACAGCCGTTCGCTCACCCTCCCCCCTCCCTCTCTGGGATGGGGGAGAGAAATGGGAAAGTGAAGCCGGTGAGTTGAGATAAAGACAGTTTATTAAGACAGGAATATAATAATATAAGGAATATAAGGAATATAATAATAACAATAATAATAATAATAGTGATAATGATAATAGTATTAACAATAATAATGTGTAAGAAAACAAGTGATGCACAATGCAATTGCTCACCACCCGCTGACCGATGCCCAGCCTATTCCCGAGCAGCCGGCCCCCCCACCCCGGCCAGCCACCCCTATATATTGTTTAGCATGACGTCAGATGGTATGGAATACCCCTTTGGCCAGTTTGGGTCAGCTGTCCTGGGTCTGTCCCCTCCCAGCTCCTGCTGCACCCCCAGCCTGCTCGCTGGCAGGACAGAGCGAGAAGCCGAAAAGTCCTTGGCCTGGTGTAAACACTGCTCTGCAACAATTAAAACATCAGCATGTTATCAGCGCTCTTCTCATCCTAATCCAAAACATAGCACCCTACCAGCTACTATGAGCTACTTAACTCTGTCCTAACTGGAACCAGGACAGATATCCACCCCTTATTCCATACCATTTATGTCATGCTCAGGTTACACTCTGTCCAATACATTCTAATTAATCACCATTTTCATCTATGATATATAGCAATCATGGTAGTGATGACATACATTATTATATAATAATTAACATACTACAATTCAACTCATGGGCTATTCTCACCCAGTATCAAATCCCCTTGAGGTACACACCGGACCTCCCCATTCTTTTGCATTACCCACCAAGTGCATCCAGGTCCCTGAGCAAAAGCAATTCCACGAATGGGTTTGCCTTTTCCTGAGGCAGGAGTAGCCCAGACTGTTTTACCCAGCATGTTTCTTACGTGCACTACAGGAACTTTATCCCCTTCTACAGTGCGTAACAGGTTTGATTGGGCAGGTCCAGCTCGGTTGGCAGATCCCCTGGTATTGACTAACCAGGTGGCCTTTGCCAAATGTGTATTCCAATTTTTGAATGTCCCAGCACCCATTGCTTTCAGTGTAGTCTTTAACAGTCCATTGTATCGTTCAACTTTTCCAGAGGCTGGTGCATGATAGGGGATGTGATACACCCACTCAATACCATGTTACTTTGGCCCAAGTGTCTATAAGGTTGTTTCGGAAATGAGTCCCGTTGTCTGACTCAATTCTCTCTGGGGTGCCATGTCGCCATAAGACTTGCTTTTCAAGGCCCAGGATAGTGTTCCGGGCGGTGGCATGGGGCACAGGATATGTTTCCAGCCATCCGGTGGTTGCTTCCACCATTGTAAGTACGTGGCGCTTGCCGTTGCGGGTTTGAGGGAGTGTGATGTAATCAATCTGCCAGGCCTCTCCATATTTATATTTCAGCCATCGTCCTCCATACCAAAGAGGTTTTGACCGTTTGGCTTGCTTGATTGCAGCACATGTTTCACAGTCATGAATAACCTGTGCTATAGTGTCCATGGTCAGGTCCACCCCTCGATCACGAGCCCATCTGTAGGTTGCATCTCTACCTTGATGGCCTGAGGTGTCATGGGCCCATCGGGCTATAAATAATTCACCTTTATGTTGCCAGTCCAGGTCCACCTGAGCCACTTCAATCTTAGCAGCCTGATCCATCTGCTGGTTGTTTTGATGTTCTTCAGTAGCCCGATTCTTGGGCACATGAGCATCTACATGGCGTACCTTTACAACCAGGTTCTCTACCCGGGCAGCAATATCTTGCCACAATGCCGCAGCACAGATGGGTTTGCCCCTGCACTGCCAGTTGTTCTGCTTCCATTGCTGTAACCACCCCCACAGGGCATTTGCTACCATCCATGAATCAGTATAGAGATGGAGAACTGGCCACTTTTCTCGTTCAGCAATATCTAAAGCCAGCTGAATGGCTTTCACTTCTGCAAACTGACTCGATTCACCTTCTCCCTCAGCAGCTTCTGCAACTCGTCGTGTAGGACTCCATACAGCAGCTTTCCATCTCCGATGCTTTCCCACAATACGACAGGACCCATCAGTGAACAAGGCATATTTCTTCTCATTTTCCAGTAGCTTGTTGTACAGTGGGGCTTCTTCAGCACGAACCACCTCCTCCTCTGATGATATCCCAAAGTATTTGCCTTCTGGCCAGTCCATAATCACCTCCAAGATTCCTGGGCGACTGGGATTTCCTATTCGAGCTCGCTGAGTAATCAGTGCAACCCACTTGCTCCATGTAGCATCAGTTGCATGATGTGTAGAGGGGACCCTTCCTTTGAACATCCAGCCTAGTACCGGCAGTCGGGGTGCCAGGAGGAGCTGCGCTTCAGTACCGACCACTTCCGAAGCAGATCGAACTCCTTCATATGCTGCCAATATCTCCTTTTCAGTTGGAGTATAGCGGGCTTCAGATCCTCTGTATCCCCGACTCCAAAACCCCAGGGGTCGACCTCGAGTTTCCCCAGGTTCTTTCTGCCAGAGGCTCCAGGTGGGACCATTCTCCCCGGCTGCGGTGTAGAGCACATTCTTTACATCTGGTCCTGTTCGGACTGGCCCGAGGGCTACTGCATGAACTATTTCCTGCTTAATTTGTTCAAAGGCTTGTCGTTGCTCAGGGCCCCATTCAAAAGCATTCTTCTTACGGGTTACTTGGTAGAGCGGGTTTACAATCAGACTGTAATTTGGAATGTGCATTCTCCAAAACCCCACGACACCTAGGAAAGTTTGTGTTTCTTTTTTGCTAGTTGGTGGAGACATAGCTGTTATCTTGTTGATCACATCCATTGGGATTTGACGGCGTCCATCTTGCCATTTTATTCCTAAAAACTGGATCTCTCGTGCAGGTCCTTTAACTTTATTCTGTTTTATGGCAAAACCGGCCTTTAGAAGGATTTGGACAATTTTCTTCCCTTTCTCGAAAACTTCTTCTGCAGTGTCACCCCACACAATGATGTCATCGATGTACTGCAGGTGTTCAGGAGCTTCCCCCTGCTCCAGCGCAGACTGGATCAGTCCATGGCAAATGGTAGGGCTGTGTTTCCACCCCTGGGGCAGCCGATTCCAAGTATATTGGACTCCCCTCCAAGTGAAAGCAAACTGTGGCCTGCACTGTGCTGCTAGAGGGATGGAGAAAAATGCATTAGCGATATCAATTGTGGCATACCACTTGGCTGCCTTTGATTCCAGTTCATACTGGAGTTCTAGCATGTCCGGCACTGCAGCACTCAGCGGTGGCGTGACTTCGTTCAGGCCACGATAGTCCACTGTTAGTCTCCACTCACCATTAGACTTTCGCACTGGCCATATGGGACTATTAAAAGGTGAATGAGTCTTGCTGATCACTCCTTGGCTCTCCAGTTGACGAATTAGCTTATGGATGGGACTCAGGGAGTCTCGGTTGGTGCGATATTGCCACCGGTGCACAGTTGTGGTAGCGATCGGCACTTGCTGTTCTTCAACCCTCAGCAATCCTACAGAAGAAGGGTCCTCTGAGAGACCAGGCAAGGTAGACAACTGTTTAATGTCCTCTGTCTCCAAGGCAGCTATGCCAAAAGCCCAGCGGAACCCTTTTGGGTCCTTGAAATATCCTCTTCTAAGATAGTCTATGCCAAGGATGCACGGAGCATCTGGGCCAGTCACAATACGGTGCTTTTGCCACTCATTACCGGTTAGACTCACTTCAGCCTCCAATACAGTTAACTGCTGGGATCCCCCCGTCACACCATAAATACAGATGGGCTCTGGCCCTTTATAGCTTGATGGCATTACAGTACATTGTGCACCGGTGTCTACCAAAGCCTTATACTTCTGCGCGTCTGACGTGCCAGGCCATCGAATCCACACAGTCCAATAAACTCGATTGTCCCTTTCCTCCCCCTGGCTGGAGGCAGGGCCCCTTTAGTCCTGGTCAGAATCTTCGTTTCTGTGTCTAAAGGACTGCCTGCTGGAAGTTGGAGCAGCAAACTTTTCAGAGAATTCCTTTTTCCCGATTGTTTTCCTTTGCAATTCACGTACCCGTGCCTCTAGGGTCGCAGTAGATTTTCCATCCCATTTTCTCATGTCCTCTCCATGGTCACGTAGGTAAAACCACAGGGTGGCGCGGTGTGTGTGCCCACCATATTGTCTTCCTTGCATAGATGAACGTTTACCCCTAATAGCTGAGACACTGGTTTGTACAGGTGGGGAGGAAAATAATCTCTCTTCAAGTTGGTGGATCTTTTCAGAAAGTTTCTCCAAAGCATTCTCTTTTAGCTGGTGGACACTGTTTCGTTCAGGTGGAGGGGAAGATAATCTTTCTTCAAGTTGGTGGATCTTTTCAGAAAGTTTCTCCAAAGCATTCTCTTTTAGCTGGTGGACAGTGGTTCGTTCAGGTGGAGGGGAAGATAAATTCTCTTTAAGTTGGTGGACCTCTTCAGAGAGTTTCTCCACAGCCGAGACACAGGCCTGTAGGGAAGAGGAGAGATTTCCTTCGTACTGCCGGAGTAATTTAGCCACTTCATTCACTGGGGGATTCTCCTCCGCTTTCCAGGCTATTATTGCCAATGAGCTGGCATATGATGATGGTGCACTCCGTACAAACTTCCGCCACATAGGTGGTGTACACTGGACTGCATCTGGATCTGCGGATGTTTGTGCGTCGTCTAGGTCCTTATAAATTACTTCCCGTACGGCCAATTCCCTCAGGTACTGAATTCCCTTCTCCATGGTGGTCCATTTGCCTGGTAGACATACAAGTTCTTCCTTGAAGGGATACCTTTCCTGCACAGCTGACAGGAGACACCTCCAGAGGCTGCGAGATCGTGCTCCATCTCCAATTGCTTTGTCAATGCATGCGTCCCTAGCAAGGGATCCCAGCCGCCTGGCTTCCTTGCCCTCTAATTCCACATAATTGGCTCCAGCGTCCCAGCACCGGAGCAGCCAGGTGACAAGCTGCTCACCTATACAGTGACCAAAATCTTTTCGCACATCTCGTAGCTCACGCTGGTATAGAGTCCGGGTAGTTACTGTTGATTTTTCGACACCCTCATCCTCATCTTCAGTCTCCTGCACCTTTGATGGCTGGTGTAGAGTCCGGGTAGTTACTGTTGATTTTTCGACATCCTCATCCTCATCTTCAGTCTCCTGCACCTTTGATGGCCCAGCCTCGTCTTCACTATGCCCAGACTTAGCAGAAGACTGTTTGCGTTGTAAACGACCTGAGCCTCTATACCATTTCTTCACCTTGTCTACAGGGGCAACTTGCACTGCTACAGCTCGTTTCTCTAATCCAGACACAGGGTCTGCCACAGGGGTTGGAATACCCTCTGCGGGGTCAACTTGCACTGCTACAGCTCGTTTCTCTGACCCAGACACAGGGTCTGCCACAGGGGTTGGAATACCCTCTGCGGGGTCAACTTGCACTGCTACAGCTCGTTTCTCTGACCCAGACACAGGAGTGGGAGCAGCTGCAGGAGCTGGAGCTGCTGCAGGGGCTGGAGCGGCTGCAGGAGCTGGAACTGGAGCGGCTGCAGGAGCTGCAGCTGGAGTGGCTGCAGGAGCTGGAGCTGGAACGGCTGCAGGAGCTGGAGCGGCTGCAGGAGCTGGAGCTGGAGTGGCTGCAGGAGCTGGAGCTGGAGCGGCTGCAGGAGCTGGAGCGGCTGCAGGAGCTGGAGCTGGAGCGGCTGCAGGGGCTGGAGTGGCCGCGGGAGCTGGAGCTGGAGCTGCTGCAGGGGCTGGAGTGGCTGCGGGAGCTGGAGCTGGAGCGGCTGCAGGAGCTGGAACTGGAGCGGCTGCAGGAGCTGGAGCTGGAGCGGCTGCAGGAGCTGGAGCTGGAGCGGCTGCAGGAGCTGGAGCTGGAGCGGCTGCAGGAGCTGGAGCGGCTGCAGGAGCTGGAGCGGCTGCAGGAGCTGGAACTGGAGCGGCTGCAGGAGCTGGAGCTGGAGCGGCTGCAGGAGCTGGAGCGGCTGCAGGAGCTGGAGCGGCTGCAGGAGCTGGAACTGGAGCGGCTGCAGGAGCTGCAGCTGGAGTGGCTGCAGGAGCTGGAGCTGGAACGGCTGCAGGAGCTGGAGCGGCTGCAGGAGCTGCAGCTGGAGTGGCTGCAGGAGCTGGAGCTAGTTTGCTAGTAGCATCAATTGCAGCTCGATAGGCACAAGCCCGACCCCAGCACGCTACAGTGATTTGTGTCACTTTGGAACTGCCAGAGTCATGACACCCTTTTTTCAAGCATTCTGCCAGCTTTTTAGGATTTTGCAGTTTTTCAGGGTGAATGTCCAAAACACTGGAGGTGACCACTGCTCTAGAAACCTGCCCATATCCTCCCACACTCCCTGCCACTCGCAACTATCCCGCCTCAAGACAGATCTCCGGATGAGATTCCTAAGTAGTTGTTTAACCCTCCACAAAATCTGAAGCGCATTCAGGAGACATAACAACAAGAGCAGGCTGGCCTGAGTATCCCAAGGATATTCAACATCTCGGAGAACCACCGTAACTAGCTCGGGGGATAAGAGGGTGGTGGTGAAGGAGAAAGGGAGAGTGAACAGGTAGGGAAACATGTCTTCCCCTGTCCCCTTCACAGATTGGCTCCCTAACGAAAACAGGCAATAGGTGTAATTGCTAATAGTTTCCGAGATATGGTTTCCAAAGTATAGAGTCGACGTCAGTGCTGAGTACAAATACCAGGTTAAAGTCGTGACCAGATATTTCATCATTTCATAAGCCATTGTTACACCGCACAGTACCATAACAATCTTAAACCAGGGCCCGGAAAGGATAAACAGTGCAACAGGGAGCACATACAGAAAGTAACGCACCATAAAACTCAATTTGGAAAACAGGTACAGCAGACTGGAGATTAAGGCAATCAACATCGTGACTAGCAACTATTAAGCAGGTCCAATACTTATACCAATTTTAGTTTAACACACTCTGGTCAGATTTGTCGATATCTCAACCCTTCGTGCCCCACGTTGGGCGCCAAAAGGACTGTTGTGGTTTAACCCGGCTGGCATCTAAACACCACACAGCCGTTCGCTCACCCTCCCCCCTCCCTCTCTGGGATGGGGGAGAGAAACGGGAAAGTGAAGCCGGTGAGTTGAGATAAAGACAGTTTATTAAGACAGGAATATAATAATAACAATAATAATAATAATAGTGATAATGATAATAGTATTAATAATAATAATGTGTAAGAAAACAAGTGATGCACAATGCAATTGCTCACCACCCGCTGACCGATGCCCAGCCTATTCCCGAGCAGCCGGCCCCCCCACCCCAGCCAGCCACCCCTATATATTGTTTAGCATGACGTCAGATGGTATGGAATACCCCTTTGGCCAGTTTGGGTCAGCTGTCCTGGGTCTGTCCCCTCCCAGCTCCTGCTGCACCCCCAGCCTGCTCGCTGGCAGGACAGAGCGAGAAGCCGAAAAGTCCTTGGCCTGGTGTAAACACTGCTCTGCAACAATTAAAACATCAGCATGTTATCAGCGCTCTTCTCATCCTAATCCAAAACATAGCACCCTACCAGCTACTAGGAGGAAAATTAACTCTGTCCTAACTGAAACCAGGACAGGAGTGCAGTGCAGCAACTGTCAGATCAGAGATGGAACCACTTCAAATTACTAAATGCATTATCTGTGGGTGATGGAAATCTGCGGTTCAAATTTCAATGGCAATTTTAACTTGACACATGCACAGGTCTGAATACAGCCTCATGAAATACTGATACTTTCCTTTAGTAGCTTCCCTAACTGCATGAAATAACTTTTGCAGAGATTTTAGGAAGAGCAAGCATTAGAATACCTTCACTGGTATCTCTGAAAATGTTTTACAAGCTTCAGTAATGTGAAATGAACCTATTTAGTTCTATAATATATTAGCAGTAAGTTAAGTTTCTCTCTAAAATTTTTTACTTTACAGTTTGAAAACAACATGCTCATTCCTTTCAATACCTTATCTACTGTTGATTTTTCTTAGCAAACACAAAATTATCACTAAATAAGATAGCAAAGTGAATTGTACACAGCAGAATTAACACACAAAGAACTAAATTTCTGAAAGGCTAATGAAATTAGCACTAAAAGCATTTCATTCAGCAGGACATAGTGCAAGAACATGGGAAATCCAATCACACTTACAGAAAAAAGAGCGGAGTATGTGAAGAAAATAGTATAAGGGCTTGGGCATTACTAGTGATCATGGTTTACCACATCCCCTGTGACATCTATCAGTGATACTAAAAACACTTAACAAATATGGATGGGACTGAGCTACTAACATCAGACACCAAGGCTAACATCTACTGCTGCAGTACTGCATTATAAATGGTCAATCAGTTGAAACCATTTATTATGCCTCATTTGTAACTAGCCTTTTCTCATTCAGTTGTTCCACACTATTCAGATCTGTAGGCTGTGTGCTAGGATGAAATGCAGCTCCATTAGGAGCAGAATCAAGCTCAGTTTCTTTCAGTTCAGGCTGCTCTGGTGCATACTCATCTGCCTGATCTTTCTGCAATTCACTGGAAATCACATTCTGCTCATCTTCGGGCTCTTTATCAAACTTCTCTCCCAGCTTTCTGTTGGATGCATCATCAACGGTGCTTGCACCATATGGTTCTTCAGAAAGTTCATTGTCTACAGTGTCAGGCTGCTTTGAAGACAAGTTTACTTCTATATTTGCATCAGTCAGTTGATCTGAGACCACAGATTTTGAGTTTTCATCTGAACTGACTGTTCTTAACACCTTGTCATCTGGTTTTGATAAAGCCTGTGGTGGTACATGTGGTTCCCTTTTGGCAGAGGTCTCCCTGTTATCTTTTTGCCAGGGAAAGGAGAAATCTAGCTTTTTCCCAAATACTGCTCCTTGGGCACTCTCTGGCTTACTCACCTTTTCTTCGCTGCCTCCTTCAAAGAGAGAGTCAAAGAAAGTTTCTTAAAGCTGGACATGAGGCCCTGATCTGCCCCTGCTTTATTAACAGAAGGTGGCTGCTGAGAGAAGAAGGACCCAAATGGCTTTCCACTATCAGCAGATGACATAAAGCTGAATTTTGGCAAACTGGGCATGCTTGGTATTTTAAAGACCATTTTATTGCTGTTTACATCTGTAGGAGCATTATTAGGCTTACCCTGTTTCTTCAACTCACATTCAGAAGAAATCCCTTCTGCAGGTATCTCATTAATTGACAGAGGCTTCTCTTGTCCAGCAGTTTGCGGTTCTACCTCGCTTGTTTTTTCTTCATCCAGATGAAGGTTGTGAACACTGAGCTCATCAACTGGAGCTATGGGTTCTCTGCCATCGCTACTGATCATGCCTGACTGATCAATGCCAGCGTTGGCCTGATCCCCTGGAACAGCAGGCTCTGATTCAAGTGTAGCATTCTTTGATTGAGAAAGGTCTGTGTCTGTCCCATTAACTGGGGATTCAGTTTCCAGTTCAAGCCCACCACTAGAGCCAGTCTGAAGGGAGTCAACAGCTGCTTTGTCTGTAGAAGCATCTTGTTCCTCTGTTAAATGTGAAGACACATCTAGTTGGCACAAACTTACATCAGTCTGGTCAGTGGCCTCAGTCTGCTCTGTACTGACTACACTACTGAAATCAGACTGGCATGGTTTAGCATCTATCATCTCAGAGGGCTGTTCATCACTATCCAACTGCAGGGCCCCCAGGACTTGATTTTCACTAGAGACCGCTGCTTCTGGAGTGATCCTCAGAGGTTCTTCTTTACAGGTTTCCAAGTTCCTATTTTCTTCATTTTCTGTTTTCATAGGAGATTCTTTGGTGTTCTCTTCTACTGAAACAGGCAATATGTCCTGCTTTAGAGAACTTGACATATTTATTTCAGACTCTGGTTGCAACAGTATCTTCTGTCTTCCTAGAGTCTTTTGCTGGAACAGACCCAATGACATCTTTCATTTTGCTGCTTTGAGGTTTAGGGGTGGATTGTGGAGGCATCTCTTTTGGAGATTCTTTTTGACCTTTGAAGATGCCAAAGAGATCATTTGAGAAAGCTGGTGCTGGACCACTTGGGAGGGATGAGAAACCAAAGAAAGAGGAGCTTTTCTTCTGTGCAGTAGGAGGTGCAGGAGCTTGCGGTTGAGAAAAGAAACAAGACAACATTTTAGGTGGTTTCATTTTTGTCATGCAGCTTGAAAATATTTCAACTGAAGAATCCAGTACCAATTTATCACCCTCAGATTCTTTAGGTTTGTTTTGCAAATTAGATGCCTCGGGTGTTTTAGAAAGAGAGCATGACTCTCGTGCCTGTTGTAACCTGTCAACAGGAGTTTGTTTGGATAATTTATGTTCTGGCAACTCACATTGTGCATATACTTCTTCAGTGGCTACTTCATTTTTTTATGTCACTTGTAATATTTGAGTCATTGGTGTGTGCTTCTTCTGCATATCATCTGCACTTGCAGCTTCTGGCCCTCTATCTGAAGGGATGTCGTTTAAGTTTGCATTTAGTCCTTTTGTTCATCCTCCTTTTAAATTTCTAGGTTCTTCTTGAGCATTCTTAGTTCTCTGCTGCTCTCCTGCAACTGTAAAGGTAAGAGAGGCACTCTCCTGGTGTTTATTTCTGTTTACTTGGGCACTAGATAAGTTTTCTTTATTCATGTTTTTTGTTTAAGTTCTTCCTTGTGATCTGATAAATTTGGAAAAGAGCTAGATTTTAATGAAATGGCATTTTCTTAATTATTGCTTCCGTTTTCAAGCAAAGAAATGTCACTAGAACTCTGATGACTTGTTTGGTCCTTAGAGTTGCTAGATTTTCTGCAGAGGAAAATTTAAATAATGAAGGAATAAAGCCACCTTTCTCCTTTGTATGTTCTTCCTTGTCTGAAAAACCCAACCCACTGAAAAAAAGGAAGTTTCCTGTTAAAAGGAAATGAGTGTTCTTCACTTGATGAATTGTTTTGTCTTACATCTTCCTCAGACTTATGGCCTTTAAAAAGCCCAGGCGTATTTTCTTTCTGTCCTCGTTCAGCAGAAGTAACAACTAACTGAAAGACTTTTTGAGTGTCAGTCCACAGCTTTCAGGTGCTGTACCTTGATCTTGAGGCTCTGAATGAAGTTCCCCATTAGCTCTATTTTGCTTCTTTCCCAGTCCATGACCTGCATTATGCTGATCCCTTAAGTGATTTGCAGAAGGCTGCTCCCTGGCAGTGTGTGTGCCCTCTTTTATGGTGGCATCTGGCTGATCTGTAACATGATGCAAATCTGACTGCTTCTGTGGCATATCCTGCTGCTTTGGAACCAAGAGACCATCAAAATGGGCTTTCAGACTGAAGGAACTGACAGAGTTTGTGAGCCTGCCAAAGACTGAAGACACAGAAGTGCTATTTGTGTTTACCCCTGCCTCACTTTTAGTTTCACTCAGCTGTATCTCAGGAACCATACTGCTGGTCTTGGCTGCCATCTGTCCAGACAATCTCTCACTTCTGCTTGCCTCATTGGCTTTCACAGCATGGCTCTCCTCCTTGGTGTGGTCCTCTTTTACGAGTTGTTTTGGCACTTCCTTCTCAGAGAAGATCTTTAAAGGATTAAACATGCCTAGAACAGAATTCATAACTGAATGCTGGTTCTGCTGTTTGCTGGCAGTAGTTTCCTGTGATTGCTGGAGATGATGCGGCGTGGAAGCCTTATTGTCCACCTGAGTGGTTTCTTGCTTGCTAATTTACATTTGGGGCTCTTTTATCACCACTCACCTGGGATGGTAGCAAAGAGCGAATGGAGAACTTTGTGTCAGCTTTAATATCTGCCGTCATTCCAGAAGAGGAACTCTCACTTTTGGCCTTACTAGAAAATACATTTGAGACTCCACCTTCTGATGAGATTCTGGTTTCTGTCTTCTCTGGAGTGGAAGAAACAAGCTTTTCAACAGAGGCTGTGAGCTGCTTTGTGCTTGACCCCACCTTTTCAGTCAAAGATCTGAACAGAGAATTCACAGTATTCTTCACACCTGACAAGTCTGGAAGACATTCAGATTTGCCCTTGGTACTCTCCTCTGCAGCAAGATGTTTGGTCTGTTCAGAGTTTCTGGCTTCTACTGAATTATCAGCATTATCCTGCTTCAGTGACATGCGCTCAGCATTTTTTCTTGTCTCTGGCAGCGTAGCAAATTCGCTGATTTCTTCTTCCTTTTCAGCCAAGTATTCTGAAACTGTTTCTACCAGACACTGAAGTTCATCCATCGTGTCTACATACTCCTCGCTGGGTTCTTCAACAGGAGAAAGTGTCAAGTCTTGCATAGGATGACCATGCTTGCTCCCTTTAGTCCCGTGCTTTTTATCACAGCTAGCCTTTAACTGGGACCCTGAATTTGCAGGGTAATTAACAGTGAAGTCTCTCAAATGGCTGATGTCAGAATCACACCACATTTGTGAAAGCATTGCCAGTTCCTCCATTTCCTCATCTGAAGAGGGTGAGTACTGAAACTCATCAGCAGCACTGCTGTCAAATTCCTCAAGGATTTCCAGGGGCACAAAAGCATTATCTGGCAGCCCGATGCGTTTCATATCTTCACCATTACTGAGGTGAAGTGAGCCCTCATGGTTCACTCCCTGCTTGTTGGGCAACTTACCTCTTTTAACCATTAAGCCATTTTTGTACAGACACAAGATGGGATAAGCAGGCAATCTTTCCTTATTTTCAGATCTGCTGGTATATTTTCCAGTCCTATCATATACTGGGAAATCATCATCAGGTTCAGAACTAGTTGCCACACCACTGAAATATTTTTTTTCTCCCTAGGAAAGTGCAGACCTCCATTACTTTGCAGGCTCATTTGTTCACTCTCTTCAAGATTGCTGTATCGCAGTTTCTTTTTTCTTCTCCTATCTATTGTATCATACTCCTGAGGGTACCTATGGACATCTACAGATCCTGACTCCACACACACGTTTTGGCAGCATCTTGATCTTTCACAGTGACTGAAATTTTCCCTTTTTGAGAGAGTTTGCATCTTTTTTATGTTTGCTTCCTGCCAACTTTTATGACTTTTTTCTAAGAATTCCTCTATTAGCAGTTTTCCTAGCTCTTCATAGTTATTCTCTTGTTCTTCTCCATCTTCAGAATTAAATGGAATAATCCTGACTGTCATTTCTAGCTAGAGATCCTTTTCTAAGATGAAAAATAAAAGGGGTGGTAGGGAAAGGACAAGAGACAGAAAAAAAAAGGAAAAGGGAAAACATTTAAAAAAAAAAAAGCTTTAGAAAGGACAGAAAAAAAGTCATGAAAAACATGCATTAAATAAAAGAAAATTAAAATGAGAAACATCCAGACATTACAAAACTGAAAACCTGTCAATCTACCACCATTAAATTTCAATCAAACTGTCAAAAAAAAGCAGTATGGGTTATGATATTCCACCGGTTACAGTTGCACAGAATTTGGAAATGCCTGTTTGAGAGAGAACAGCTTTTTGTGATCAAGTGAGGGCACGCAGCCTTAGCTGTACCAGTACTCTGCTGCTACTTTTTTTAGGCATGCTTAAAAAAATCAGTTATTACGTTAATGGGACTACTTTAAGATACTGCACCCACGCACACCATTCCACTATGCCATGCATGCATTTCGGTTACTCTAGGCAGCAGACTTCAATTTAGCAGTATTAGCAGTATTCATAAAGCCCATGGGGCACTTTGTTTCTCCAGAGGGTGGATAAAGGGCAGTGAATGCATAAAGGGCAGTGAATGCATGCAGGGACTCAGCAATCACTGGACTCCAAGGAAGAAAATACAGAACAAAATACAAACTGTGCACACCATCAACATGAGGAGCTCCAGTTATGCCACCATTCCTGTTTGCTGTGAGTGCTCTCACTGCAGTTAATGCACTCCCTCTGCAGATGCCCTGCAGCGCGGGCAGACGCAGCACCAGACCCCTGGCCTCACCTAGGGATAATTGAGCTCATGGCTGTAGTTACTCCAGTTGTGATGCCATGAGGCCTAGGGGGGAAGTGGCCATAAGTCTGTGCAGAACAAGGATGGACCATTTTTTTGGGTATCTGAGCCCCAAAACCTGGTACAAGTAGAAGACAGCCTTATTCTCTTCTGTCCTCCACCAAGGAAACTTACCCTCCAGCCTGCTGCCTACATGTGCACTGACAGCGATCTTCTCCCCTCAAGGGGCTCCTCCCAAAGCAAAATGAAGATCCTTGGGGATGTTACTGGGTCAGAAGGCAAAACAACCCATTGGCAACTGATACTAGCCCACTGCCAGCCTTGATAGGCTTTTCAGGATCTGTACTTTCCCATTTTCAATGCATCTAAACAGATCCAGCAACCCACATTGTCCATTGTGGGAGAACAGATTTAAGCAGCTAGTTTTGCTGTTAAACCAGCTGAAGCTTCCCAGAAACCCAAATACATGATCCTTGGGATTTCTGTATTAATTCCTAGCCCAGAATCAAAAGGATTAAATATCAGTTGATCACCAACCCAAAACCTAGTAGCAAGAAAGCTTCACGTTTGTCTAAATCTTCCAAGAGTTCCTGCCAGCCTACATAGAAATTAACAGGTAGTGGATGTAAAAAAAAAAAATCAAAATGCTCATCTAAAAGATGCACATCAACTTTGTCTCACATCATTAGTTGTTGGGAACTAGGGAGCATGAAGGTGCACACACCCTGACACCATAAGAGCAGAGCAAGAGAAAGGAAAGGGCAAAGGGCACATGGGCATTGTATAGATACTGCTAATACACCAAGTCTTAATCTTCACAGGCTGAGCTGCCTGGGCACCCCAATGTAGGATGCTGGTGGGATAGCACTGAAAGAGAAATAGGTCATTGCATTTTCACTATTGCTGGTTTAGTGCTTCATTTCCATCAGTATTAGCTAACTTGCACTAATTGGAAAGATACTCATTGCCTTAAATGAGTCCTGTTGCACACGGTTTAGAACACTTACTACACTTCTTGCTTGAAATTTTAAGTTCATAATGGAAATGGCTATCTTTAAAAAACTAATGAAATTGAAAAGACTCACAGGACCACCATAGTTACTGGATCAAGCTCTTCCAAGTCTAAGCTGAAAGCAATGGAATCTACGTGGATGCATGAAGAGCCATTGACTGTAAATGCTGAACCAACAATTGACTAATTTAGGCAAAGAAATGATTTTTCTTTCTAATTGAGCTCCTTCCCCCAGAAGAGTTTCCCCTACTACTCTACAAAACATTTATTTTATTAGAAAGAAAACAATGACAAGAAGTCCAACACCCAGGAGAGGAAAAAAAATGACAAGATCAGCCCGGCACTAGAGTACCACGGATCTGAAACACAGCCAAGGCAAACAGCAAAAATCAGACAAACTATACCACAAGACGACTTCACAGCAGCAAGAGCAAGGAGGCAAGCACACAGGCTGCAAAGAGGTTAACCCACCTATCAGACAGATCCAGAGAGTGCCTGCTCTCTAGTGAGCACTGGCAGCTTGTCATTTGACTAGACTCAGATGTGGACTCTAGGTCAGTTCGGCCACTCACAGTGGAATCTATGCTATCATATCGCCTTGGAAGTAAACAGGGCGAGAGCAGGGAGACATGAAGGACACGTGGTTACACAAAATGAACATTGCAAGGAAAAGTTAGTGCTTGAATTAAA
This sequence comes from Anser brachyrhynchus, assembly GCF_964034855.1. Lineage (NCBI taxonomy): Eukaryota > Metazoa > Chordata > Aves > Anseriformes > Anatidae > Anser > Anser brachyrhynchus. The sequence goes on along the minus strand of NC_137704.1, from coordinate 24,226,002 downwards.
AATAAATAAATCTGTGGGGAAGAAAACTGCTATTTTACAGTCAGACTGGCTATTAGGAACAAAATGCTCTCCCAGGATAAACAAGAATAGTATTTGTTATCCTTTGGAGAGAGGGGAATAAAACACATGTCCTTCTATCAAGGGAATGCAATTATGTTTAACAGGCAATAAAAAGGATCAAAAAGTCTTCCAGCCAAACCCAAATGTTGTTTAAAAAAAAAAAAAAAAAAAAAAAAAAAAAAAAACAGATGTTAGTACAGCCAGTTCCAATTGAAGCATTTTGGCATAGACAACTTTTCATCTAATTCAAGACAGGTTCTAGCTGAACTTTGTCTGGTTCCTCTGGGTCTGCCCAATACAGCCTCCTACAAGCTGTCATTTCCCCAGCAATCATGAACTGCAGTCTGCCAGGAACTTCATCAAGCATCTGCCTGGTCCATGGCACACACAGTTGCTAAGAGCAAAAGTTAAACACATTTTGTTTTTGCAATACTCTATACAACTGTGTTTTGAAAATATTTAAGATTGCTCAATGTGTGTTTTTTTTCAGCCAGTTCTACTTAGAAATACCTCTCTGATAAGAAAAGAGAATCCCATGTAGCTTCTTTGGAAAGCTTATTTGCATTTCCTATTTTTAAGATTAAATACGTAGTAAAAAGTCTTGCTAGTCATGTAGGAAATGCACAGGGGAACAGGAATGCTCAAAGGGAGCAGGCTACAAAGCTCTTAGTTTTTAAGTAAACTTTATCAGTCTAGATTCTTTTATATCCATAAATTAAAGAAATAAAAATTTTTAAAAATGTATTCCACCTTCGTATTCTTCAACAATTCAAACCAGAAGTGTTTTCTGTGGAATGCCATGTTACAAATGCATTTTTTCACTAGATATGGCTAGAAGTTCACAACCCACTGTTCAACTTGGCTCTTCCATAAAAAAATAGCTTCTGTTCATCTTCACAGACTGTCAGCAAGATCTTCAATAATTTTATTACTACAAACCAATGGTATAGAATAGCATGGAAAAGGGAGTACCTTGCTTACATTACGTATTTAACAGACTAGGAAAAAAAGCACCAAGAATGACATCACATTGCAGTAAATGCATTTTATTGGCTCACTTGCATGAAAACCCAGTAACAGTGACAACTTTGTTACCATTAAACTTTAGCTTTTACCATCAAAACAAAAAAAAAAATAAGTCAAAATTCAGCCTCAGCCACATTGAGGCAACTGAATTCAGGTTCAGGCTTGAGGAAACAAAAACATTCTTACCAAGAGTGATAAGTTAGAACAAATCAGTTACAATGCATATAAAGCCCTGCACCTCCAGCTCTGGCAATATTTAAGAATCTGCCCTTCTTCCACACCTGAGGCAGAGGCAGCAGCGTGCCCTGTTCCATACCCCCACTCTTATCGAGTTGACTAGCACTATCCAAGTTCTTCTGCTTTCCCCTTACACTTAACTTATTTTCTTTGAAACAGTGTTTTTGTTACATTTTTATAGCTCCCAGCTCTAGTTCACAACCATTGATCCTACTAAGTTAACTCTGTTATGCTTAATACTTAAGAACAATTGTGAAACTACTGATTTAGGGTCAAAAAGCTAATTTAGAGCCAGTAAACTTATCTTTCAGGCAGCCCAAACACACTATTCAACAGTGTTGCATGATAACAGAAAATAATCTGTTGAAGACTTTCTCCTCAAATATGCTGCTTTGACAGAGCTAATAGAAGAAGAAGAGCTAATCTGAAACAGAAAATACATCTGCCCCAAGAAAGAGGGGCATATCCTAATAGGATGACTCTGCCAGACAGGGCTTTGTGAGCACACCCATGCGTTGGTATGTCCTGGTTCCAGTTAGGACAGAGTTAAGTAGCTCATAGTAGCTGGTAGGGTGCTATGTTTTGGATTAGGATGAGAAGAGCGCTGATAACATGCTGATGTTTTAATTGTTGCAGAGCAGTGTTTACACCAGGCCAAGGAGTTTTCGGCTTCTCGCTCTGTCCTGCCAGCGAGCAGGCTGGGGGTGCAGCAGGAGCTGGGAGGGGACAGACCCAGGACAGCTGACCCAAACTGGCCAAAGGGGTATTCCATACCATCTGACGTCATGCTAAACAATATATAGGGGTGGCTGGCCGGGGTGGGGGGGCCGGCTGCTCGGGAATAGGCTGGGCATCGGTCAGCGGGTGGTGAGCAATTGCACTGTGCATCACTTGTTTTCTTACACATTATTATTGTTAATACTATTATCATTATCACTATTATTATTATTATTGTTATTATTATATTCCTTATATTCCTTATATTATTATATTCCTGTCTTAATAAACTGTCTTTATCTCAACTCACCGGCTTCACTTTCCCGTTTCTCTCCCCCATCCCAGAGAGGGAGGGGGGAGGGTGAGCGAACGGCTGTGTGGTGTTTAGCTGCCAGCCGGGTTAAACCACAACAGTCCTTTTGGCGTCCAACGTGGGGCACGAAGGGTTGAGATATCGACAAATCTGACCAGAGTGTGTTAAACTAAAATTGGTATAAGTATTGGACCTGCTTAATAGTTGCTAGTCACGATGTTGATTGCCTTAATCTCCAGTCTGCTGTACCTGTTTTCCAAATTGAGTTTTATGGTGCGTTACTTTCTGTATGTGCTCCCTGTTGCACTGTTTATCCTTTCCGGGCCCTGGTTTAAGATTGTTATGGTACTGTGCGGTGTAACAATGGCTTATGAAATGATGAAATATCTGGTCACGACTTTAACCTGGTATTTGTACTCAGCACTGACGTCAACTCTATACTTTGGAAACCATATCTCGGAAACTATTAGCAATTACACCTATTGCCTGTTTTCGTTAGGGAGCCAATCTGTGAAGGGGACAGGGGAAGACATGTTTCCCTACCTGTTCACTCTCCCTTTCTCCTTCACCACCCTCTTATCCCCCGAGCTAGTTACGGTGGTTCTCCGAGATGTTGAATATCCTTGGGATACTCAGGCCAGCCTGCTCTTGTTGTTATGTCTCCTGAATGCGCTTCAGGTTTTGTTGAGGGTTAAACAACTACTTAGGAATCTCATCCGGAGATCTGTCTTGAGGCGGGATAGTTGCGAGTGGCAGGGAGTGTGGGAGGATATGGGCAGGTTTCTAGAGCAGTGGTCACCTCCAGTGTTTTGGACATTCACCCTGAAAAACTGCAAAATCCTAAAAAGCTGGCAGAATGCTTGAAAAAAGGGTGTCATGACTCTGGCAGTTCCAAAGTGACACAAATCACTGTAGCGTGCTGGGGTCGGGCTTGTGCCTATCGAGCTGCAATTGATGCTACTAGCAAACTAGCTCCAGCTCCTGCAGCCACTCCAGCTGCAGCTCCTGCAGCCGCTCCAGCTCCTGCAGCCGTTCCAGCTCCAGCTCCTGCAGCCACTCCAGCTGCAGCTCCTGCAGCCGCTCCAGTTCCAGCTCCTGCAGCCGCTCCAGCTCCTGCAGCCGCTCCAGCTCCTGCAGCCGCTCCAGCTCCAGCTCCTGCAGCCGCTCCAGTTCCAGCTCCTGCAGCCGCTCCAGCTCCAGCTCCCGCAGCCACTCCAGCCCCTGCAGCAGCTCCAGCTCCAGCTCCCGCGGCCACTCCAGCCCCTGCAGCCGCTCCAGCTCCAGCTCCTGCAGCCGCTCCAGCTCCTGCAGCCGCTCCAGCTCCAGCTCCTGCAGCCACTCCAGCTCCAGCTCCTGCAGCCGCTCCAGCTCCTGCAGCCGCTCCAGCTCCAGCCCCTGCAGCAGCTCCAGCTCCTGCAGCTGCTCCCACTCCTGTGGCTGGGTCAGAGAAACGAGCTGTAGCAGTGCAAGTTGACCCCGCAGAGGGTATTCCAACCCCTGTGGCAGACCCTGTGTCTGGGTCAGAGAAACGAGCTGTAGCAGTGCAAGTTGACCCCGCAGAGGGTATTCCAACCCCTGTGGCAGACCCTGTGTCTGGCTTAGAGAAACGAGCTGTAGCAGTGCAAGTTGCCCCTGTAGACAAGGTGAAGAAATGGTATAGAGGCTCAGGTCGTTTACAACGCAAACAGTCTTCTGCTAAGTCTGGGCATAGTGAAGACGAGGCTGGGCCATCAAAGGTGCAGGAGACTGAAGATGAGGATGAGGATGTCGAAAAATCAACAGTAACTACCCGGACTCTACACCAGCCATCAAAGGTGCAGGAGACTGAAGATGAGGATGAGGGTGTCGAAAAATCAACAGTAACTACCCGGACTCTATACCAGCGTGAGCTACGAGATGTGCGAAAAGATTTTGGTCACTGTATAGGTGAGCAGCTTGTCACCTGGCTGCTCCGGTGCTGGGACGCTGGAGCCAATTATGTGGAATTAGAGGGCAAGGAAGCCAGGCGGCTGGGATCCCTTGCTAGGGACGCATGCATTGACAAAGCAATTGGAGATGGAGCACGATCTCGCAGCCTCTGGAGGTGTCTCCTGTCAGCTGTGCAGGAAAGGTATCCCTTCAAGGAAGAACTTGTATGTCTACCAGGCAAATGGACCACCATGGAGAAGGGAATTCAGTACCTGAGGGAATTGGCCGTACGGGAAGTAATTTATAAGGACCTAGACGACGCACAAACATCCGCAGATCCAGATGCAGTCCAGTGTACACCACCTATGTGGCGGAAGTTTGTACGGAGTGCACCATCATCATATGCCAGCTCATTGGCAATAATAGCCTGGAAAGCGGAGGAGAATCCCCCAGTGAATGAAGTGGCTAAATTACTCCGGCAGTACGAAGGAAATCTCTCCTCTTCCCTACAGGCCTGTGTCTCGGCTGTGGAGAAACTCTCTGAAGAGGTCCACCAACTTAAAGAGAATTTATCTTCCCCTCCACCTGAACGAACCACTGTCCACCAGCTAAAAGAGAATGCTTTGGAGAAACTTTCTGAAAAGATCCACCAACTTGAAGAAAGATTATCTTCCCCTCCACCTGAACGAAACAGTGTCCACCAGCTAAAAGAGAATGCTTTGGAGAAACTTTCTGAAAAGATCCACCAACTTGAAGAGAGATTATTTTCCTCCCCACCTGTACAAACCAGTGTCTCAGCTATTAGGGGTAAACGTTCATCTATGCAAGGAAGACAATATGGTGGGCACACACACCGCGCCACCCTGTGGTTTTACCTACGTGACCATGGAGAGGACATGAGAAAATGGGATGGAAAATCTACTGCGACCCTAGAGGCACGGGTACGTGAATTGCAAAGGAAAACAATCGGGAAAAAGGAATTCTCTGAAAAGTTTGCTGCTCCAACTTCCAGCAGGCAGTCCTTTAGACACAGAAACGAAGATTCTGACCAGGACTAAAGGGGCCCTGCCTCCAGCCAGGGGGAGGAAAGGGACAATCGAGTTTATTGGACTGTGTGGATTCGATGGCCTGGCACGTCAGACGCGCAGAAGTATAAGGCTTTGGTAGACACCGGTGCACAATGTACTGTAATGCCATCAAGCTATAAAGGGCCAGAGCCCATCTGTATTTATGGTGTGACGGGGGGATCCCAGCAGTTAACTGTATTGGAGGCTGAAGTGAGTCTAACCGGTAATGAGTGGCAAAAGCACCGTATTGTGACTGGCCCAGATGCTCCGTGCATCCTTGGCATAGACTATCTTAGAAGAGGATATTTCAAGGACCCAAAAGGGTTCCGCTTGGCTTTTGGCATAGCTGCCTTGGAGACAGAGGACATTAAACAGTTGTCTACCTTGCCTGGTCTCTCAGAGGACCCTTCTTCTGTAGGATTGCTGAGGGTTGAAGAACAGCAAGTGCCGATCGCTACCACAACTGTGCACCGGTGGCAATATCGCACCAACCGAGACTCCCTGAGTCCCATCCATAAGCTAATTCGTCAACTGGAGAGCCAAGGAGTGATCAGCAAGACTCATTCACCTTTTAATAGTCCCATATGGCCAGTGCGAAAGTCTAATGGTGAGTGGAGACTAACAGTGGACTATCGTGGCCTGAACGAAGTCACGCCACCGCTGAGTGCTGCAGTGCCGGACATGCTAGAACTCCAGTATGAACTGGAATCAAAGGCAGCCAAGTGGTATGCCACAATTGATATCGCTAATGCATTTTTCTCCATCCCTCTAGCAGCACAGTGCAGGCCACAGTTTGCTTTCACTTGGAGGGGAGTCCAATATACTTGGAATCGGCTGCCCCAGGGGTGGAAACACAGCCCTACCATTTGCCATGGACTGATCCAGTCTGCGCTGGAGCAGGGGGAAGCTCCTGAACACCTGCAGTACATCGATGACATCATTGTGTGGGGTGACACTGCAGAAGAAGTTTTCGAGAAAGGGAAGAAAATTGTCCAAATCCTTCTAAAGGCCGGTTTTGCCATAAAACAGAATAAAGTTAAAGGACCTGCACGAGAGATCCAGTTTTTAGGAATAAAATGGCAAGATGGACGCCGTCAAATCCCAATGGATGTGATCAACAAGATAACAGCTATGTCTCCACCAACTAGCAAAAAAGAAACACAAACTTTCCTAGGTGTCGTGGGGTTTTGGAGAATGCACATTCCAAATTACAGTCTGATTGTAAACCCGCTCTACCAAGTAACCCGTAAGAAGAATGCTTTTGAATGGGGCCCTGAGCAACGACAAGCCTTTGAACAAATTAAGCAGGAAATAGTTCATGCAGTAGCCCTCGGGCCAGTCCGAACAGGACCAGATGTAAAGAATGTGCTCTACACCGCAGCCGGGGAGAATGGTCCCACCTGGAGCCTCTGGCAGAAAGAACCTGGGGAAACTCGAGGTCGACCCCTGGGGTTTTGGAGTCGGGGATACAGAGGATCTGAAGCCCGCTATACTCCAACTGAAAAGGAGATATTGGCAGCATATGAAGGAGTTCGATCTGCTTCGGAAGTGGTCGGTACTGAAGCGCAGCTCCTCCTGGCACCCCGACTGCCGGTACTAGGCTGGATGTTCAAAGGAAGGGTCCCCTCTACACATCATGCAACTGATGCTACATGGAGCAAGTGGGTTGCACTGATTACTCAGCGAGCTCGAATAGGAAATCCCAGTCGCCCAGGAATCTTGGAGGTGATTATGGACTGGCCAGAAGGCAAATACTTTGGGATATCATCAGAGGAGGAGGTGGTTCGTGCTGAAGAAGCCCCACTGTACAACAAGCTACTGGAAAATGAGAAGAAATATGCCTTGTTCACTGATGGGTCCTGTCGTATTGTGGGAAAGCATCGGAGATGGAAAGCTGCTGTATGGAGTCCTACACGACGAGTTGCAGAAGCTGCTGAGGGAGAAGGTGAATCGAGTCAGTTTGCAGAAGTGAAAGCCATTCAGCTGGCTTTAGATATTGCTGAACGAGAAAAGTGGCCAGTTCTCCATCTCTATACTGATTCATGGATGGTAGCAAATGCCCTGTGGGGGTGGTTACAGCAATGGAAGCAGAACAACTGGCAGTGCAGGGGCAAACCCATCTGTGCTGCGGCATTGTGGCAAGATATTGCTGCCCGGGTAGAGAACCTGGTTGTAAAGGTACGCCATGTAGATGCTCATGTGCCCAAGAATCGGGCTACTGAAGAACATCAAAACAACCAGCAGATGGATCAGGCTGCTAAGATTGAAGTGGCTCAGGTGGACCTGGACTGGCAACATAAAGGTGAATTATTTATAGCCCGATGGGCCCATGACACCTCAGGCCATCAAGGTAGAGATGCAACCTACAGATGGGCTCGTGATCGAGGGGTGGACCTGACCATGGACACTATAGCACAGGTTATTCATGACTGTGAAACATGTGCTGCAATCAAGCAAGCCAAACGGTCAAAACCTCTTTGGTATGGAGGACGATGGCTGAAATATAAATATGGAGAGGCCTGGCAGATTGATTACATCACACTCCCTCAAACCCGCAACGGCAAGCGCCACGTACTTACAATGGTGGAAGCAACCACCGGATGGCTGGAAACATATCCTGTGCCCCATGCCACCGCCCGGAACACTATCCTGGGCCTTGAAAAGCAAGTCTTATGGCGACATGGCACCCCAGAGAGAATTGAGTCAGACAACGGGACTCATTTCCGAAACAACCTTATAGACACTTGGGCCAAAGTAACATGGTATTGAGTGGGTGTATCACATCCCCTATCATGCACCAGCCTCTGGAAAAGTTGAACGATACAATGGACTGTTAAAGACTACACTGAAAGCAATGGGTGCTGGGACATTCAAAAATTGGAATACACATTTGGCAAAGGCCACCTGGTTAGTCAATACCAGGGGATCTGCCAACCGAGCTGGACCTGCCCAATCAAACCTGTTACGCACTGTAGAAGGGGATAAAGTTCCTGTAGTGCACGTAAGAAACATGCTGGGTAAAACAGTCTGGGCTACTCCTGCCTCAGGAAAAGGCAAACCCATTCGTGGAATTGCTTTTGCTCAGGGACCTGGATGCACTTGGTGGGTAATGCAAAAGAATGGGGAGGTCCGGTGTGTACCTCAAGGGGATTTGATACTGGGTGAGAATAGCCCATGAGTTGAATTGTAGTATGTTAATTATTATATAATAATGTATGTCATCACTACCATGATTGCTATATATCATAGATGAAAATGGTGATTAATTAGAATGTATTGGACAGAGTGTAACCTGAGCATGACATAAATGGTATGGAATAAGGGGTGGATATCTGTCCTGGTTCCAGTTAGGACAGAGTTAAGTAGCTCATAGTAGCTGGTAGGGTGCTATGTTTTGGATTAGGATGAGAAGAGCGCTGATAACATGCTGATGTTTTAATTGTTGCAGAGCAGTGTTTACACCAGGCCAAGGACTTTTCGGCTTCTCGCTCTGTCCTGCCAGCGAGCAGGCTGGGGGTGCAGCAGGAGCTGGGAGGGGACAGACCCAGGACAGCTGACCCAAACTGGCCAAAGGGGTATTCCATACCATCTGACGTCATGCTAAACAATATATAGGGGTGGCTGGCCGGGGTGGGGGGGCCGGCTGCTCGGGAATAGGCTGGGCATCGGTCAGCGGGTGGTGAGCAATTGCATTATGCATCACTTGTTTTCTTACACATTATTATTGTTAATACTATTATCATTATCACTATTATTATTATTATTGTTATTATTATATTCCTTATATTCCTTATATTATTATATTCCTGTCTTAATAAACTGTCTTTATCTCAACTCACCGGCTTCACTTTCCCGTTTCTCTCCCCCATCCCAGAGAGGGAGGGGGGAGGGTGAGCGAACGGCTGTGTGGTGTTTAGCTGCCAGCCGGGTTAAACCACAACATGGTACCAGAACAACCTATTAGTAAGTTTCCTGGCCTTCAAAAGTTAAGGAAAATGTACAGTCAAGAATAAATGACCTCACAGTTGAGTATATCTTTACGACGTAATTCACTGAACTGCAGGCTCTGGTGCAATACATAGCCTTACGGGTTTTTCCTGGTTAACAGTTAAGTCCCATTGTTAGCAAAACATATCATTCCTTCCCATTAGAAGCCTTTCAGAGCCATTTTGCTGCCCTCCTCTGCTAGCACAGCACCTTTAGGTTCTGCTGTGGAAAACCAATGGAAAAAGAAAAGCTGCCCAGAAAGCAGTACCCACCTGATGGCCATATGCTTCCGATAATCCAGGTCATAATTTTGTAGGGAGTCAGCACAGGATTCCTGCAAGACTCCTTGTTGCTGCAGGTGTGATGGTACAGCGAACTAGTGCACAGAGGCATTGGGCTGCGCAGTCGTGTGGTACGGGGGAGGAATGCTGTTACTGGTCTCACTGCGATAGTCACTATCTCTATCTTCCACAGCACTGTCAGCATCTTCAAAGGCTAAGAAACAGAAGTAGTTAAGGGCACGGTTCTTTAAAGTTGCTTCACTGGGACAGTGAAGCTGATTTAGTTTTTAAAAAGCTACAAAAAAAGGCTATGTCTGCAAAGTATGTACATCCACCTGGTAACTGGTTATAAACTCGGGTTCCCTCAGTACATACCAAGAAACTCCAGCAATTGCCGCCTCACCTTCCCTTCCCACCTCCTATCATAGGAGTTTTCTCTTTAGTCTTTTCTGATAGGCAGATTAAGACATTTTTATTAAAAATAAAAAAAAAACAGAGCAGAACAAATTAAACAAATCAAAAACAACTCAACATCAAAACTTTCAGGTTCTTTACTACTGCCAAAATGAATATTTAGATGTTGGGGAAAAACATATTTCCTTATGTGAAGGGATGAAAGACAGGGACTCCTGAAGGCTCCCGAACAGGAGACCTTTATTGCCCTTTTTCACCACTACATACACTTTCCCTGTAGCCCCATGCACTGTCCACGCGCCCGAATCTGTCATACAATTGGTTAGAGACCCTCAGACGCGCCTCAAGCCAGCCAGCAATTGGCCACTGCCCAAAGCTCATCTTTATCACTGCAGCCAAGTTAATTTATCTCGACCTTGCTCAAGTTTTTGTTTCTACCGCTTATTTCCTCATTACATCTAATTCAGGGACGTGTGAAACAGCGCAAAGCCAGAATTCCTTTTCCACACGTATGGAAAGGAGCTCTTTCTTGGAAACTTTTATTCCTTTTTATTCCTTTTCTTGTAGTTTAACCCGGCCAGCAGCTAAACACCACACAGCCGTTCGCTCACCCTCCCCCCTCCCTCTCTGGGATGGGGGAGAGAAACGGGAAAGTGAAGCCGGTGAGTTGAGATAAAGACAGTTTATTAAGACAGGAATATAATAATATAAATAATAATTATAATTATAATAATAATAATGATAATAGTATTACTAATAATAATGTGTACAAACAAGTGATGCACAATGCAATTGCTCACCACCCGCTGACCGATGCCCAGCCTATCCCCGAGCAGCCGGCCCCCCCACCCCGGCCAGCCACCCCTATATATTGTTTAGCATGACGTCAGATGGTATGGAATACCCCTTTGGCCAGTTTGGGTCAGCTGTCCTGGGTCTGTCCCCTCCCAGCTCCTGCTGCACCCCCAGCCTGCTCGCTGGCAGGACAGAGTGAGAAGCCGAAAAGTCCTTGGTCTGGTGTAAGCACTGCTCTGCAGCAATTAAAACATCAGCGTGTTATCAGCGCTCTTCTCATCCTAATCCAAAACATAGCACCCTACCAGCTACTAGGAGGAAAATTAACTCTGTCCTAACTGAAACCAGGACACCTTTTTATTCCTTTGTATTTCTTTTAGCTGTAATACCTTCTCTCCTCTCACCAGCCTTAACCACTGTTCTAATGTTTTGGATTTTTCATTTAAAATGTGTTGTTGTTGTTGTTTTTTTGGCAAAGGTATTAGTTTAAGCTAAGAGAAACTAATGAAAAACTAAGAAATTCAAGGCAGTTGTGAGAAAAATCTCAATTTTCTTCAGACAGGCTCTTCTGTGAAGCTATTTTATTCACGATTGCAATGGCGGGCGTCTTGTCAATCAGGAGCGCATTTTAGTAAACAAATCATAACCTTTTATTCCCTATTACCCGACGCCTGATCTCCTCCCCTGTTTCCTCATTGGCTGAGTACCAGAGGTTCGCAAGCTACTCGACGCTCCTCTATACCATATATGTACAATTTTTCTTTTTTTCAACCCTTTACTTTCTCCTTTCTTATGTTTTGAGAACTTGTGATCTTTGTTTTACTGTTCTCACACTGCTCATCCTGTTTTTCTCAAGCTTCCATCTTATTTTGGAACAGTGAGGCCTTCTGTTGTCCACTTATCTACTTAGCATTTCTCCTTGTTGTGACTACACAACTACCTTGGAATACAGAAAATTAGTTCTCTACTGCAAAAACACAACTTTGTTTCTCACAATTCCCCCCTCTTCTTTTCTTACTCCTATTGTTGTTTTTGCACCTCTTCACATACCGCAGTCTTGAGTTTTCCAACATTAAGGTGCAATATTCTTCTTCGGATGTCACAGGAGATGACAGATACACAATGCCATTATTATTACGATACCAACAAATAGTTGTTTGAGCCAATTCTATTCAGGTAATCACGAAATTAGTTTCTCCCAAATGTTTCTAAATTCCCAGGAACTGTCATCTTGAGCTACTCTATGTAGCATCTTGTTTGTTTTTTTTTTCCCAAATATTTTTGAGATCAGTCAAATTCATCCCATTTGATCTACATATATACAGCAACTAGTAATACTTACAGTGCACGCTCCTCCTTATGAGGTTATTAATAAGTCTAATACTATTTGATTCTAGAGTACTATTTTTGCAAACTTATCTAACTTATTTTCTAGATCTTCAATATATTTACAATATTTTTGTATTTTGAGATATTTACAATAGCTTTTTCTAATTCACTCACCCTTAACCAAGGTAAAAACCACCTTGCAAAACTGTGAAATGCTAGAGAATTTTACTAGAGGATTATCTGGAGTCCGCTTAATGCTGCGTGTGGTCTCAAGGGGCTTTGGCTTTGTGGGTGTCCTGGTTCCAGTTAGGACAGAGTTAATTTTCCCTCATAGTAGCTGGTAGGGTGCTATGTTTTGGATTAGGATGAGAAGAGCGCTGATAACATGCTGATGTTTTAATTGTTGCAGAGCAGTGTTTACACCAGGCCAAGGACTTTTCGGCTTCTTGCTCTGTCCTGCCAGCGAGCAGGCTGGGGGTGCAGCAGGAGCTGGGAGGGGACAGACCCAGGACAGCTGACCCAAACTGGCCAAAGGGGTATTCCATACCATCTGACGTCATGCTAAACAATATATAGGGGTGGCTGGCCGGGGTGGGGGGGCCGGCTGCTCGGGAATAGGCTGGGCATCGGTCAGCGGGTGGTGAGCAATTGCATTATGCATCACTTGTTTTCTTACACATTATTATTGTTAATACTATTATCATTATCACTATTATTATTATTATTGTTATTATTATATTCCTTATATTCCTTATATTATTATATTCCTGTCTTAATAAACTTTCTTTATCTCAACTCACCGGCTTCACTTTCCCGTTTCTCTCCCCCATCCCAGAGAGGGAGGGGGGAGGGTGAGCGAACGGCTGTGTGGTGTTTAGATGCCAGCCGGGTTAAACCACAACAGTGGGTCTTCAATAATAGTTACATTTGGAATTACTGCCTCTAGGGTGCAAGCTCCCTTCCATCCTAGGGGCAACACCTTCCTGGCTTTATTGCCACATAGCCAGTACCACCCCTTGCCATTTGGGACAGGCCATCTGGTTACAGGATTCTCATGTTGTATCTGGTGTGCATTACGTATATTAGCATTCCCGTGGCTACCATATTCAGTACAGTATGGATTATTCCCTATTTCATGGATATTTCCACACCCAGGGTCAGTAATACTGCCCCCTGAGTTTCTATCAATGTTGTTTAAAAGGCACCTTTGATAACACAGTATATTGTAGCCAGGACTATGTGTAGGGAGCTCAACTTCAAAATCTATTCCTTCCCGGGACTGAGTATGATCTATCCTTTTTAGAAATCTAGAGAATCCAGACACAGTTGCTGCTGGAAATAGCAATCAGGGACAAGGCCTTTTCAGTCTTTCTAGGCATCTGGGTGCAAATCCAACAATTATTTCGAGATAGAACTCCAGAGATGTTCTGGATTAATTGGAAATGCTGATTTTTCCCTCCATCCTATCACTAATCTATGGAGAATAGGTATTACTAAGATAAACTTAAAATACACCATTTCTATGTATATGTACACTCCTATAATAATTAAGAAATAATAATGAAGAAAAACAATAAAAATCACAAACTAATAAGGATTCTTCTGGTGGGGATTAAATACCCCCCTTTCTTTTTCTCCCACTTCCAGAGAGTGTTCCCTGGAAACACTCCAGTTCTGTGTAATTCAGTCCCTTTTACTCATTAATTCTTTAAGAATTCTTCTAAGGAGAAGTTAAAGGTTTACAATAGATAGTTTTAACAGTTTTAACCTTAAAAGTCTTTGTTAATGCAGTCTCTCAGGTATCGGGGTTAGCTGATGCTTTTACCCAGGAATGAGTCCACCCTTTCTCAGCCGTTCTTACTGTCGTCTCGGTAGTCAGGAGCACTTGGAACAGTCCGTCCCACTCAGGTTGCAGTTTCAGTTCTCTCCATGTTCGCATCAGATCCCAGTCTCCTGCTCGGAATGGATGGATCGGGGCTTCCAAGGGTGGGGTTTGAGCTAACAGTCCACGGCTCCTGAGAGATGACAAAGAGGAAGACAGCCCGAGTATATGGTTCTTAAGAAAAGCATCTTTTGTCTCAATTTGAGGTAATTCATTCCTTTTGTCCATGTACAGCAACCCAAATAATATTTCATACGGTGAAACTCCCACATCTTTTCTTGGTGCAGTTTGAATTCGGAGAGGTGCCAAAGGTAAGCACTTCATTTGGGGAAGCTGAGTGTCCAGAACTTAGTCAATTGCTTCCTTACTGTCTGATCCTCTCCACCCTTCCAGAAGAGGAAGGATGCCAAGGAGTGTGAAATTTCCACTTAATTCCTAGAGTCCACATTAGCCCTTGCAATATTTCTGACATAAAGTGATTTCCTTGATCAGAGTCAATATTTTCAACAATTCCATACCTGGGAGTTATTTGTTTGTGAATGTTTATTTTATTGTGAATTACTTTAGTTACTATGTTCACAGTAGCAGATACTGAAGGGAAAGCTTCCACCCACCCTGACAAATGATTGACCAAGACTAATAAGTATTTAAATCTACCTACTCTAAGGAGGGACTACTCAGACCAGGGAAGAGGTGGAAGAGAGTGGATGGGGGAAGGTGTCCCCAGCTTGTTTCTTTGTTTCTCACTACTCCAGCCCATCAGCAATAGGTAATAAATTTTATTGATCTTCCTATGCTAAGTCTGTTTTGCCCGTAACAATAATTGTAGAGTGATCCCCACTGAGGTACACTTGAGGAGCCCTTGAGGTACACTTTTTCATTTATCAGGGAACTAGCATTCTGAGAAGCCCCGACTCCCCTATTCTGAATTTATAACAACAATCTCTCCTCCTTCTTCCACTCCGGATACTCCTATTTGAAGTGGCTGGCCTGGCCACACTTAAAACATCTTCTCAAAGCCTGTCCCTGCTAGGATTTAGGCTGCAACACAGGTAGCTTTCCTTGCCTGCCATTCCTTTGTCTCTCTTCCTCTCCTTTCCATCCTGGGCCCTCTTTCTCCGACCCTCTGCCTCACTACCCAGTACGCTGTGAATACCATTTGTTTTGCTCTCTCCTTTTCCTTCTCATCTCCCCTCCTGGCGTGCACCTTCATACTACCCACACTGTTCACTCCATCCCCCCACCTTCTGGAGCTTTTTCTGCATATCTGGCCAGGCTTTAATCACAAAATGAACTTTCAAGAGCCCTTGGGCTACCGGGTCCTCAGGATTCATCCACGAGTACTTTCTAATTCTGACCCCGAGTCTCTCATATGATTTCTATGTTGTGGGTTGTTATTATTTCAGCTGGATAAGCGGATATTTCTGCTCTATCGGAGTTACTCTCGGTCTGGGGGGGGTGTTAGTTCTTTCCCATTCTTGCATAGATGCCTGGCAAATCATTCCCCTCCTAAACATTCTTCTCCAGGGAATAACATACTCAAGACTGACGTTTCCCCCCAAGGAATACAAATTAGGCCTTAGAAACGGATTTGACTGCTCTGCTAGGCCCTCAATTAAAGATTTCCATTTCCTTCTTAAAACTCCTAACCTCTCTGCTGGTAAGGGGGGAGTGGCACCGGCCCCGCGTCGGCCCTGCACGGCCCCGAGGTCCCACCAGGACCCCCCCACGTCCGCTCCTGCCGCTCCGCGCTCCCCGGCGCGACTTCTCCAGGGACAGCATCAATTGCAGTCCTTGTCCCCTCCTGGAGCAGCTGCCGCTGCCTCCGGTGCAATATTAGGATTATAGGGAGCATAACTTGATTCCTCCTCCAAAAACGGAACCTTATTGTTTACATATAAATTTCAAGCCTGAATTTTCATCAGACCTGTATTTTGGCCAAAATACTGAAGTTCCTTTTATTAGCTTTTTAGGCCAGACAATTATACAATATCAAACCATTTTTTAATTATATATTTTTTAATCTTTTTCCCTAGTTTTTGGGTTGTTTTTCCAAATCCTTATCATTCTCTCCAAAGGGCTATCTTTAGGCTCAGTCCCAGGGTCTCCACCCCCACCCTGCTGACTCTTGGAACCCTTAATCCCCATCTCTTCCGGACATGCTGCTGTGGACTTGACCACCCACAGGGTACCACACGCCTTCACCTAGGATTAGGACAGAGGTGGGGTGTTCTGCCGAGCACCTCACTTCACCGTGCTCGGGGTACCGTACACCTAAGGGCCCAAACCCCCGAGACTCTCTTTCGCTCGTCTCTCTTTCGCTTCTTCCCTCTCCAGCCGAGGGGACTTCGTTTGTCCCCTTGTGGGACTACAGAACCTCGCGGATCGGGACTCCACACTCGCTTCGCACTGAAAGTGCGTCTCATTCACACTCCACACAAGAGTCTCCCCGAACCCAACCCGAGGCAAGATACGGTAAAGTTTCCCTTACCTCGGTCCGTGAACGGCTTCCAGGTCTGGGTTATCAGCAGTAATCCCCGTGCCTGTTCCCGATCCGGGCTGAACTATCTCTGGGCTGTGTCTGTGTGTTTCAGTGCTGGCCTCCCTTCTCCCCAGAGCTTCGCAGATCCTGTCTTCAGATTAACAGTCTCGGTCCTTTGCCGGCCATACCGAGACAACCCACCACCCCCGACGGGACCGCTGAAATCAGTGGGGTGCACCTTCCTGTCTGTGGTGGCAAGAAATCTTTGGCAGGCGACAAGACCCCGGACGAGCCCCCAAATTGTGAGAAAAATCTCAAATAATTTTCTTCAGACAGGCTCTTCTGTGAAGCTATTTTATTCGCGATTGCAATGAATCACAGAGTCACAGAATCGTCTAGGTTGGAAGAGACCTCCAAGATCATCTAGTCCAACCTCTGTCCTAACACTAAGACTTCCACTAAACCATATCACTAAGGGCTACATCTAAACGTCTGTTAAAGACCTCCAGGGATGGTGACTCAACCACATCCCTGGGCAGCCCATTCCAATGCCTAACAACCCTTTCGGTAAAGAAGTACTTCCTAACATCCAACCTAAACCTCCCCTGGCACAACTTTAGCCCATTCCCCCTCGTCCTGTCACCAGGCACGTGGGAGAATAGACCAACCCCCACCTCGCTACAGCCTCCTTTAAGGTACCTATAGAGAGCGATAAGGTCTTCCCTGAGCCTCCTCTTCTCCAGGCTGAACAATCCCATCTCCCTCAGCCGCTCCTCTTAAGACTTGTTCTCCAGACCCCTCACCAGCTTCGTTGCCCTTCTCTGGACTCTCTCGAGCACCTCCATGTCCTTCTTGTAGTGAGGGGCCCAAAACTGAACACAGTACTCGAGGTGCGGCCTCACCAGAGCCGAGTACAGGGGGACAATCACTTCCCTAGACCTGGTGGCCACACTGCTGCTTATACAGGCCAGGATGCTGTTGGCCTTCTTGGCCACCTGATCACACTGCTGGCTCATATTCAGCTGCCTATCAACCAGTATTCCCAGGTCCCTCTCGGCCAGGCAGCTTTCCAACCACTCATCTCCCAGCCTGTAGCGCTGCTTGGGGTTGTTGTGCCCCAGATGCAGAACCCGACACTTGGCCTTGTTGAACTTCATACAGTTGGCCTCAGCCCATCGGTCCAGCCTATCCAGATCCTCCTGCAGAGCCTTCCTACCCTCAGGCAGATCAACACACGCACCTAACTTGGTGTCATCTGCAAACTTACTGAGGGTGCACTCGATCCCCTCATCCAGATCATCGATAAAGATATTAAAGAGGACTGGCCCCAGCACTGAGCCCTGGGGGACTCCACTAGTGACCGGCCTCCAACTGGATTTAACTCCATTCACCACAACTCTTTGGGTCCGGCTATCCAGCCAGTTTTTAACCCAACGAAGCGTACGCCAGTCCAAGCCACGAGCAGCCAGTTTCTTCAGGAGAATGCTGTGGGAAACGGTGTCAAAAGCCTTACTGAAATCAAGGTAGACCACATCCACAGTCCTTCCCTCATCCACCAAGCGCGTCACTTTGTCATAGAAGGAGATCAGGTTCGTCAAGCAGGACCTTCCTGTCATAAACCCATGCTGACTGGGCCTGATCGCCTGCTTGCCCTGCAAGTGCCGCGTGATGACACTCAAGACAATCTGCTCCATGAACTTCCCTGGCACTGACGGCAAACTAACAGGCCTGTAGTTCCCCGGGTCCACCCTCCGGCCCTTCTTGTAGATGGGCGTCACATTTGCTAGCCTCCAGTCGACTGGGACCTCCCCTGATAGCCAGGACTGCTGATAAATGATGGAAAGCGGCTTGGCCAGCTCCTCCGCCAGTTCTCTCAGTACCCTCGGGTGGATCCCATCCGGCCCCATCGACTTGCGTACATCCAAGTGCTGTAGCAGGTCACCAACCATTTCCTCGTGGATGGTGAGGGCCACATCCTGCTCCCCATCCCCTTCCACCAGCTCAGGGTACTGGGTATCCAGAGAACAACTGGTCTTGCTGCTAAAAGACTGAGGCAAAGAAGGCACTAAGCACCTCAGCCTTTTCCTCATCCCTTGTAACTAAATTTCCCCCTGCATCCAGTAAAGGATGGAGATTCTCCTTAGTCCTCCTTTTGGTGTTGATGTATTTATAAAAACATTTTCTGTTATCTTTAACAGCAGTAGCCAGATTGAGCTCCAGATGAGCTTTGGCCTCTCTAATTTTGTCCCTGCACAGCCTCACAACATCCTTATAGTCCTCCTGAGTGGCCCGCCCTCTTTTCCAAAGGTCATAAAGTCTCTCTTTTTTTCCTAAGCTCTAGCTACAACTCTCTGTTCAGCCAGGCCGGTCTTCTTCCACACCGGCTTGTCTTTGGGCACGTGGGGACAGACCGCTCCTGAGCCTTTAAGACTTGCTTCTTGAAGAGTGCCCAGCCTTCCTGGACTCCTCTGCCCTTCAGAACTGCCTCCCAAAGGACTCTGCCAACCAGTGTCCTGAACAGCTCAAAGTCTGCCCTCCGGAAGTCCAAGACAGCGGTTTTACTGATCCTCCTCCTGACTTCGCCAACAATAGAGAACTCTACTGTCCTGGTTTCAGTTAGGACAGAGTTAATTTTCCTTAGGATTAGGATGAGAAGAGCGCTGATAACATGCTGATGTTTTAATTGCTGCAGAGCAGTGCTTACACCAAGCCAAGGACTTTTCAGCTTCTCGCTCTGTCCTGCCAGCGAGCAGGCTGGGGGTGCAGCAGGAGCTGGGAGGGGACAGACCCAGGACAGCTGACCCAAACTGGCCAAAGGGGTATTCCATACCATCTAACGCCATGCTAAACAATATATAGGGGTGGCTGGCCGGGGTGGGGGGGCCGGCTGCTCGGGGATAGGCTGGGCATCGGTCAGCGGGTGGTGAGCAATTGCATTGTGCATCACTTGTTTCGTACACATTATTATTAGTAATACTATTATCATTATTATTATTATTGTTATTATTATTTTCCTGTCTTAATAAACTGTCTTTATCTCAACTCACAGGCTTCACTTTCCCGTTTCTCTCCCCCATCCCAGAGAGGGAGGGGGGAGGGTGAGCGAACGGCTGTGTGGTGTTTAGATGCCAGCCGGGTTAAACCACAACAGTCCTTTTGGCGCCCAACGTGGGGCACGAAGGGTTGAGATATCGACAGATTTGACCTGAGTGTGTTAAACTAAAATTGGTATAAGTATTGGACCTGCTTAATAGTTGCTAGTCACAATGTTGATTGCCTTAATCTCCAGTCTGCTGTGCCTGTTTTCCAAATTGAGTTTTATAGCACGTTACTTTCTGTATGTGCTCCCTGTCGTGCTGTTTATCCTTTCCGGGCCCTGGTTTAAGATCGTTATGGTACTGTGCGGTGTAACAATGGCTTATGAAATGATGAGATTTCTGGACATGACTCTAACCTGGTATTTGTACTCAGCGCTGTCGTCGACTCTATACTTTGGAAACCATATCTCGGAAACTATTAGCAATTACACCTATTGCCTGTTTTCGTCAGGGAGCGAGTCTGTGGAGGGGACAGGGGAAGATATTTTTTCCTACCTGTTCACTCTCCCTTTCTCCTTCACCACCCTCTTATCCCCCAAGCTAGTTAAGATAGTTCTCCAAGATGTTGAATATCCTTGGGATACTCAGACCAGCATGTTCTTGTTGTTATGTCTCCTGAATGCGCTTCAGATTTTGTGGAGGGTTAAACAACTACTTAGGAATCTCATCCGGAGATCTGTCTTGAGGCGGGATAGTTGCGAGTGGCAGGGAGTGTGGGAGGATATGGGCAGGTTTCTAGAGCAGTGGTCACCTCCAGTGTTTTGGACATTCACCCTGAAAAACTGCAAAATCCTAAAAAGCTGGCAGAATGCTTGAAAAAAAGGTGTCATGACTCTGGCAGTTCCAAAGTGACACAAATCACTGTAGCGTGCTGGGGTCGGGCTTGTGCCTATCGAGCTGCAATTGATGCTACTATCAACCTAGTGACAGACCCCGCAGCCGCTCCAGCTCCCGCAGCCGTTCCAGTTCCTGCTCCTGCAGCCGCTCCAGTTCCAGCTCCCGCAGCCACTCCAGCTCCTGCAGCCATTCCAGTTCCTGTGGGTGGGTCAGAGAAGCGAGCTGTAGCAGTGCAAGTTGCCCCTGTAGAGGGTATTCCAACCCCTGTGGCAGACCCTGTGGCTGGGTCAGAGAAGCGAGCTGTAGCAGTGCAAGTTGCCCCTGCAGAGGGTATTCCAACCCCTGTGGCAGACCCTGTGGCTGGGTCAGAGAAACGAGCTGTAGCAGTGCAAGTTGCCCCTGTAGACAAGGTGAAAAAATGGTATAGAGACTCAGGTCGTTTAGAACGCAGACAGTCTTCTGCTAGGTCTAGGTATAGAGAAGACGAGGCTGGGCCATCACAGGTGCAGGAGGATGAAGATGTCGAAAAATCAACAGTAACTACCCGGACTCTATACCAGCGTGAGCTACGAGATGTGCGAAAAGATTTTGGTCGCTGTATAGGCGAGCAGCTTGTCACCTGGCTGCTCCGGTGCTGGGACACCGGAGCCAATTGTGTGGAATTAGAGGGCAGGGAAGCCAGGCGGCTGGGATCCCTTGCTAGAGACGCAGGCATTGACAAAGCAATTGGAGATGGAGCACGATCTCGCAGCCTCTGGAGGCGTCTCCTGTCAGCTGTGCAGGAAAGGTATCCCTTCAAGGAAGAACTTGTATGTCTACCAGGAAGTGGACCACTATGGAGAAGGGAATTCAGTACCTGAGGGAATTAGCCGTACGGGAGGTGATTTATAAGGACCTAGACGACACACAAATATCCACAGATCCAGATGAAGTCCAGTGTAGACGACCCACGTGGCGGAAGTTTGTACGGAGTGCACCATCATCATATGCCAGCTCATTGGCAACAATGGCCTGGAAAGAGGATGAGGAACCCACAGTGAATGAAGTGGCTAAACAACTCCATCAGTACGAAGAAAGTCTCTCCTCTTCCCTACAGGCCTGCGTCTCAGCTGTGGAGAAACTTTCTGAAGAGGTCCACCAACTTAAAGAGAATTTATCTTCCTCCCCATCTGAACGAACCAGTGTCCACCAACTAAAAGAGAATACTTTGGAGAAACTTTCTGAAGAGGTCCACCAACTTAAAGAGAGTTTATTTTCCTCCCCACCTGTACAAACCAGTGTCTCAGCTATTAGGGGTAAACGTTCATCCGTGCAAGGAAGATGATATGGTGGGTACACACACCGCGCCACCTTGTGGTTTTACCTACGTGACCATGGAGAGGACATGAGAAAATGGAATGGAAAATCTACTGCGATCCTAGAGGCACGGGTACGTGAGTTGCAAAAGAAAACAATCGGACAAAAACAAAGGGGTTCTCTGAAAAGTTTGCTGCTCCAACTTCCAGCAGGCAGTCCTTTAAACACAGAAACGAAGATTCCGACCAGGACTAGAGGGGCCCTGCCTCCAGCCAGGGGGAGGAAAGGGGCAATCGAGTTTATTGGACTGTGTGGATTCGATGGCCTGGCACGTCAGATGCACAGAAGTATAAGGCTTTGGTAGACACCGGTGCACAATGTACTGTAATGCCATCAAGCTATAAAGGGCCAGAGCCCATCTGTATTTATGGTGTGACGGGGGGATCCCAGCAGTTAACTGTATTGGAGGCTGACGTGAGTCTAACTGGAATTGAGTGGCAAAAGCACCGTATTGTGACTGGCCCGGATGCTCCGTGCATCCTTGGCATAGACTATCTTAGAAGAGGATATTTCAAGGCATCGGTCAGCGGGTGCTGAGCAGGCTGCGCAGAGAAGCTGTGGATGCCCCATCCCTGGCAGTGCTCAAGGCCAGGCTGGATGGGGCTTTGGGCAACCTGGGCTGGTGGAAGGTGTCCTGTCCATGGCAGGGGGTTGGAATTACATGGTCTTTAAGATGCCTTTCAATCCAACCCATTCTATGATTTGTGGCATTTTATTTAGGCTGGATAAGAGGAGGCTGAGGGGAAATCTCATCACTCTCTACAACTACATGAAAGGAGGCTGCAGCAAGGAGGTCCCTTTTCTCAGGTGACACGTAATAGGATGTGAGAAAATGGTCTCAAGTTGCTTCAGGGAGGTTTAGATTGGATATCACGAAGAATTTCTTCACAGAGGGGGTGGTCAAGCATTGGAACAAGCTGCCCAGGGAAGTGCTGGAGTCCCCCTCCCTGGAGGTATTTAAGAGAGCTGTGGATGTGGCACCAAGGGACATGGTTTAGTGGCAGGACTCAGTAGGTCAGACTGATGATTGGACTTAATAATCTTGAAGGTCTTTTC
The DNA here is from genome assembly GCF_964034855.1 of Anser brachyrhynchus. Classification (NCBI taxonomy): domain Eukaryota; kingdom Metazoa; phylum Chordata; class Aves; order Anseriformes; family Anatidae; genus Anser; species Anser brachyrhynchus. Next base: position 24,203,157 of record NC_137704.1, on the reverse strand, counting down.
CAACCTAAATGATTCAGTGATTCTATGTTTGGATGTTGCTACTCAATACAGCCAAGCTAAGAACTGTCCACCTGTGCTGTCACTGCTCTGCCTCCCAACTGCTTGCTTCTTGGGAGCTTGACATTTATATGATTGAACCGACAAACCTGAAATAAACTTTCCTTCCTGAAGCACACACCTCAGGTGCTGCTCCAAAAGCAAACGAGGGCCATAAAACAAGAGAGATGGGAGCATTGCTCTGATGGTAACACTGTACTGACCCAGGTGAACTTGCTCAGAGGCAAAAGCTTCCCACTTCTGGCAGAGGTAAACCAACTGCTGCTGGATTGGGTAATGTGCTCACTAAGCCCCATGTGCATCTCTTGCTGCAGACACTATATAAAAACCGTAGTTCCACTCAAAAACAACAGCACCAGCTTTGCATTCCACAAGACAAACACCATGATTCCCCCACCTAACAGCAGTGTCCAGGTCAAGTTCAGGTAAAAGAACTTGAGTGTCGAGGATTTAGTAAACTTAGTTCACTTTGTCTTACAAAGCTACAGAAACAAAACCAGATGCAGTACCAGTGAGACATTCATTCACTACAGTAAAAAAAAAAATCCACCATTCTAAAAGATAATGGGAAATCTCTGGCTGCATGTCAGGACTACGAGAACCATAGCAAATCAGAGGTGCCAACTGCACCAGAAGCCTTGGGAGAGCTGGAACTGGTTCTGCTGCTCATGGCAGGGACTGTCAGCCCCTCAACTGCAGCAGGGGAGCTGGAAAACACATTCATGGGCACCAGGCCAATGGCAGAAAACATCAACATGCAAGCCTTGAAAGATATGTATGAAGTCTGAGCAAGAAGAGCTCCTGCATAGGATCACAGTGCTGAGGCCCTGAGCATACTAACAGGTCTTAATCACCCTGACCAACCTCATCAGGGGCCTCCACCCCCACTTTCTTCCCTTGGCCCAGGAGCTATGGCCCTTCAGTCCTCACCTAAGCTGTGTTGCAAATGTGCTAATATCCAGCTGAACCACAGCTGCACCCATGCCTGCCCATGGACCCCATCAATCTGGACCCAACCCGCAGACTTCCCAGATCCACCTCAGCCTTGCCACTAAGGACCTGACTGGCAATTGCAGGATTACCTCGACCATTACTAGACATAATCCTGAGCCTGACCCGCTAACTTCTGCTCCCTGCTTGACCTTGGAGCTGCCTCATTACTACAAGCTTGTCTGATGACTTGTCTCTCAGCAGCTTGATAATAAATGTCAGTGCTGCCATCCCACAAGCACCCCACAACCGCAAAGCACCATACTTACAACATGAAGTCCTGTTCCCAGCACGGTTGGTCACCTCGCACTGCTACTGTTGTGCTCTTCACATTTTGCACTTTCAGGGTCACATATATATTGAATTTATCTGGGGAATAAGAGACAAAAAGTTTTCTTCTTCAGTATACCATTTCATCACATAAGCACAACATCTCAAGGTTTCCAGTACATACACTGAATCCCAGGGGGACCAAAACCAAAAGCCCAGGTGGGAAGACATCAGTGGATTAAAGATCCAAAAGTTCAAGATGCTTTCCATCTTCCATTAAAGTTTCAACCACCTTTTTTTTTTTTTTAAGAGACAAATTCATAAAAACAGACAACTAAGCACTTGCAATAAGTCAGGGACAAAGGAAAGAGTATAAAGTCCTGAAGAACACTGCCACTTTGAGCGATTGCTTCCTGAAATGCAGATGAGAGGAAAAGACAGTCCAAAGGAACAGGGCCCATCACATGGACCGTGCAGAGCTAAAAACAAAACTTGCAAGAGATAAAAGCCAGAAGTTGTTGGGCTGATCATACTATCTCTTCCCTTCTGACCTAACTACTTTCCTAGTTCCTATCTGATTTTCTATCTATGAGTCATGTCCCCCCCCCAAAAAAAAAAAAAAAAGAAAACACTTTACAGATGACTCAGGCAGAAAGAAAAAAAGTGATTTATGTTGAGTGTGCTAAAACTGATCTGTATTGGTTAAACCAGCTGACCTAGATAAATTGTGTTATGCTCACATTTTGACAAGACAGGGTTTGTTCAGATGTTTTGTTTTTCCTTTTAAATATGAAGAAAAAGTCCAGAAGAGCTTTTTTTCCTAGTTGCTACTACCTCTTTGCCAATAACACCAAAAGCAGTCAAGCACAGACAGACATGAAGTCTGAATATCAGCATCTAAGAACAAACAAACTCCCTTTTAAGATGAGTTACCAACTCAGACCTCTGAGTTTCATCAAATCCAGAACAAGACATCTACTAAGTAGGTAGAAAGCAGTGTACAAATTTTAATACTTGGATGTTCTGCTGTACCTATTCTCAGTTTACATCAGATCACAGCCCATTTTAATACTGCCAAAATTGACATTGCTGTGAGCTACTTTAGCCTGTCCCAGCACCTAGCTTCAAATATCCTAAACGGACAGGTAGGAAAGGGGAACTTCATGATCCAGAAACTCAAGCAGGAGTCACTGAAAGTTGGATTCCCTCATGTATAGCTACACTGATTTGCATCCTCCTGGAAGGCTGGGCTTGCTAGTGAAGCCATACACTTCATTTGAGCTACATCTAGAATACAGAAGAAGTATTTTGCAGCCCTGAGAAGGGTTCTTAGATGGAAAAAGGATAAGGTACGTACTACCCCCTTCTAGTCTGTGCGTTCAGTTTTCCTTCCCTGGAAACACAAAAAAAAAAAAAAAAACCACAAGGATCGAAGATGCACTGAATCCAAGCAGACACACACCAGTTCTGCCTGGTGGACATTTTCAGATCTTGTTTTGAACAGGAAAGGAGGGGAAGGACGAGAGGGAAGGGCAGGGTGGGATGGGAAATGGTGACAGTAGAGGAAATATTTCCTCAGCCATCACCTGTGCGGATGAGGTGAACAGGGAGTAGACATTTCTTTCTCAACACCGTGACACCAGGTCACATCCTCAGGCTGCCCAGACTCTTGGGGTGACTTTTGTCACTCATAAGTACAACATGGTGGAGCAGAGAGGAGTAGAGGAAACCTGGAGGAAGCAGTGTGCCTCCAAGAGTCACCATTACTATAAACAAGACTGATTAAAACAAGCAGCAGAGCACTGCTTCCCTGGTGGTCCTTGGAGTTCAGCTTTTTTTTACTGTAAAGAGAAAAAAAAATAGGCTGTTAGCAATTTAGTCCCGCTAAAGTTTCATTCAAGTGACGGTGCCACAGGACACCATATTAATTGGAGAACACCCCCCAGTAGAAGCCTGGAAGCTGGAAATCTGTACTCATTTTCACAGTTTAACAGTTCTGGTGACAGAGTCTGGTGGGGGAGGGGGCTGTCCTCTCAAACAACTGTTACGCGTTTTGAGGCCCTGCTTCCCAGGACATGGCCGAACATCGCTCGTTGATGGGAAGTAGAGAATAACCTTTTTTTCCCTTTCGCTCTGTGCTTCTGCGCGGTCTTGTTGTTTGTTTTTTTCCCTTTCCCTTTAATTAAATCATTCTGATCTCAAACCTTGAGCTCTTTGTGTTGTATTTTCTCCCCCTTCCTCTTTGAGGAGGGGGGAGTGAGAGAGCGGCCGTGGTGGAACTCAGCTGCCCACCTGAGTAAAACCACCACAGTCCTTTTTGGCGCCCAACGTGGGGCTCGAGGGTTGAGATAACAGTAGAATTGATTAAAATATTTACGACTAACACACTTGCTAGTCACAATGTTCGGTTTGCTGTTAATATTTTTCTGTGTCACTATGTTGTATGTAATCCGTTCCCTGTTCTCTTTCTTCCTCTATATCCGATTGGAGAACGTGTTAAAATCTGTGTTTGGTTTCTTTATCATACTGTGCTGTAACATACTGGCCTTCAGTTTTGTCTGGTACTCAGGCCCTGCATTGTTATCATTCTGGTCTCCTGGAGATTATCTTTTCGGAAATATTAAGAATTACACCGCCTTCTTTTTCTCCCCTAGAAGTCAGCTTGTGAATAATATCGGGAGTGGTGCCTTCTTCTTCTCTCCCTGTGGGCTAATTGCAGCAGCCTTCAAGTATTTTGAATACCCTTGGTCGGATGTCATCCTCCTATTACTAGTTCTAGTGTTTTTCTTCCTCCCTAAGGTCAAACAATTTATTAAGGATATCATCCAAGGACCTGCCCCGAGACAAAGTAGTTGTGGGTGGCAAGGTGTGTGGGGGGATATGGGCAGGTACCTGTAACGGTTGTCTCCTCCAACGGTTTTTCACTTCACCCCTGAACAACTGCGAAATCCAAAAAAAATGGTAGAATGTTTGAGAGACGTATGCCCTGACCCTGGCAATACTCCACCAGAACTCCACCAGCTTGCTGCACTCTGCTGGGGTCTGGGTTACGCCTATCAAATGGTAATTAACACTGCCCAGCACCCTCAAGGGGATGGGGAAGTTTCTGAATTCGATGACGAGACAACGCACACTGTGACCACCCCAGAGGACCAACCATCTATGGTATCAGTCGCCCCTATAGTCAAGACAAAACAATGGAAACAGAAGTCAGCTCGTTTAGTAGGGGAAGAAGCTCCTCCTAAGGAGGAGGGAGAAGAGGAAAAGGCAGGCAGCTCTAAAGCAGCGTCATCACAACAACATCAGGGAGAAGAGACGGAAATCATAAATGAATCAGAAACCACCCGATCTCTATCCTTGATTGAGTTGCGAGAAATACGAAAGGATTTCAGTCTTCATCCAGGTGAGCACCTCCTCACCTGGCTGCTTCGATGTTGGGACACTGGGGCCAGTAGCCAGGAACTAGAGGGCAATGAAGCCAAGCAGCTGGGATCCCTCTCTAGAGAAAGGCTCATAGACAGAGTAATTGGGAGAGAGGCACAGGTTCTCAGCCTCTGGAGGCGACTCCTGGCAGCTGTGAAAGAAAGGTATCCCCACAAGGAAGATATTGTATATCAATTATGCAAGTGGACCACCATGGAGAAAGGTCTCCAGCACCTGCGGGAATTAGCTGTGCTGGAGATGATTTATAGTAATTTGAACCATGAACAGACACCTAAAGACCCTGATGAAGTCCAGTGCACAGCATCCATGTGGCAGAAGTTGATACGGGCTGCACTCCTATCACATGCCAGCACACTGGCAGCAATAAACTGGGAAGAGGGGATGGGGCCAACAGTGGAGACTGTGTCCAACCAGCTCCATAAATATGAAGAAAATCTCTCTGCCCCACTATGGGCCTGCATTTCAGCCGTGGAGAAACTGTCCCAACAGTTAGAAGAACACATAACTTCCTCCTCACCTAGATGGAAGAATCTTTCAGCCATTAAGTGCCAGCATTCTCTGGCTCAAGCAAGGGAGAATCCGGGATGCACACCACGGGGCACCTTGTGGTTTTATTTATGTGACCATGGGGAATATATGAGGAAGTGGGACAGTGAACCGACCTCGGCCCTAGCTGCTTGGGTACATGAACTGCGGAAAGATACAGCAGCAAGAGAAGAGGCCCCTAGGAGGATCGCTGCCCCAGTTTCTGTTGGGCAGTCCCCCAGAGGCAGTAGAAGGGCTAGTATTACTCCTGACCCTGACGAAGAGACCTCTGCTTCACATTTGGAAGAATTAATTGACAGATGCTCCAACCAGGACTAGTGGGGCCCTGCCTCCGGCCAGGTAGAGGAGAGGGACATCCGGATTCACTGGACTGTGTGGATTTGATGGCCTGGCACAACGGAACCGCAGAAATATAAAGCTCTAGTGGACACAGGCACACAGTGTACCCTAATGCCATCAGGCCAGCAAGGGGCAGAACTCATCTGTATCTCTGGAGTGACAGGGGGATCCCAACAGCTAACTGTATTGGAAGCTGAAGTGAGTCTAACTGGGAATGAGTGGCAAAAGCACCCCATCATGACTGGCCCAGAGGCTCCGTGCATCCTTGGCATAGACTACCTCAAGAGAAGGCACGCCAAGGATCCAAAAGGGTACCGGTGGGCTTTTGGCATAGCTGCCTTGAGTACAGAGAAGATTAAGCAGCTGTCTACCCTGCCTGGTCTCTCAGAAGACCCTTCTTCTGTAGGATTGCTGAGGATCGAAGAACAGCAAGTGCCAATTGCGACTACAACTGTGCACCGGCAGCAATATCGCACCAACCGAGACTCCCTGATCCCCATCCATGAGTTAGTTCATCATCTGGAGAGTCAAGGAGTGATCAGCAAGACCCATTTACACTTTAATAGTCCCTTATGGCCAGTAGAAAGTCTAATGGCGAGTGGAGGCTAACGGTGGACTATCGTGGCCTGAACGAAGTCACGCCACCGCTGAGTGCTGCAGTGCCAGACATGCTAGAACTTCAGTACGAACTAGAGTCAAAGGCAGCTAAGTGGTATGCTACAATTGATATCGCTAATGCATTTTTCTCCATCCCTCTGGCAGCAGCATGCAGGCCACAGTTTGCTTTCACTTGGAGGGGTATCCAATACACTTGGAATCGGCTGCCCCAGGGGTGGAAACACAGCCCTACCATTTGCCATGGACTGATCCAGACGACACTGGAACAGGGGAACGCTCCTGAACACCTGCAGTACATCGATGATATCATTGTGTGGGAGAACACAGCAGAAGAAGTTTTTGAGAAAGGGAAGAAAGTAATCCAAATTCTCTTGAAATCTGGTTTTGCCATTAAACAGAGTAAGGTCAAGGGACCCGCACAGGAAATCCAGTTCTTGGGGGTAAAATGGCAGGGTGGATGTTGTCACGTTCCAATGGATGTGATCAACAAAACGGACACACGGATCCTGCCGTGTGGTAGGGGGCCATCGGAAATGGAAAGCTGCTGTGTGGAGTCCCACACGACGAGAATTGTAGTATGTTAATTATTATATAATACTGTATGTCATCACTCCATTGGTTGCTATATACCATAGATGAAAATGGTGATTAATTAGAATGTACTGGAAAGAGTGTAACCTGAGCATGACATAAATGGTATGGAATAAGGGGTGGATATCTGTCCTGGTTTCAGTTAGGACAGAGTTAATTTTCCTCCTAGTAGCTGGTAGGGTGCTATGTTTTGGATTAGGATGAGAAGAGCGCTGATAACATGCTGATGTTTTAATTGCTGCAGAGCAGTGTTTACACCAGGCCAAGGACTTTTCAGCTTCTCGCTCTGTCCTGCCAGCGAGCAGGCTGGGGGTGCAGCAGGAGCTGGGAGGGGACAGACCCAGGACAGCTGACCCAAACTGGCCAAAGGGGTATTCCATACCATCTGACGTCATGCTAAACAATATATATAGGGGTGGCTGGCCGGGGTGGGGGGCCGGCTGCTCGGGGATAGGCTGGGCATCGGTCAGCGGGTGGTGAGCAATTGCATTGTGCATCACTTGTTTCGTACACATTATTATTATTATTATTACTATTATTATTATTATTACTATTATTATTATTGTTATTATTATTATTATTGTTATTATTATTATTATTATTATTTTCCTGTCTTAATAAACTGTCTTTATCTCAACTCACAGGCTTCACTTTCCCATTTCTCTCCCCCATCCCAGAGAGGGAGGGGAGAGGGTGAGCGAACGGCTGTGTGGTGTTTAGCTGCCAGCCGGGCTAAAGCACAACAGGTGGAAACACAGCCCTACCATTTGCCATGGACTGATCCAGACGACACTGGAACAGGGAAGCTCCTGAACACGTGCAGTGCATCGATGATATCATTGTGTGGGAGAACACAGCAGAAGAAGTTTTTGAGAAAGGGAAGAAAGTAATCCAAATTCTCTTGAAATCTGGTTTTGCCATTAAACAGAGTAAGGTCAAGGGACCCGCACAGGAAATCCAGTTCTTGGGGGTAAAATGGCAGGATGGATGTTGCCACGTTCCAATGGATGTGATCAACAAAACGGTTATGTCTCCGCCAACTAGTAAAAAAGAAACGCAAGCTTTCCTAGGCCTTGTGGGATTTTGGAGAATGCATGTTCCAGGCTACAGTCAGCTTGTGAGTCCTCTATATCAAGTGACTCGAAAGAGGAACTATTTTGAGTGGGGCCCCGAGCAACAACAGGCCTTTGAACAAATCAAACAAGAAATAGCTCGTGCAGTAGCCCTTGGGCCTGTCCGTACCTGACCAGCTGTGGAAAACATGCTTTACACTACAGCTGGGGAGTATGGGCTCACCTGGAGCCTCTGGCAGAAGACCCCAGGAGAAACTCGAGGTCGACCTCTGGGGTCCTGGAGACGGGGCTATCGAGGATCAGAAGCCAATTACACCCCAACTGAAAAGGACATATTAACAGCATATGAGGGGATTCGAGCTGCTTCAGAAGTTGTTGGTACAGAAGCACAGCTCCTCTTGGCCTCACGGCTACCTGTGTTACACTGGATGTTCAAAGGGAAAATTCCCACTACACACCATGCAACCGACGCTACGTGGAGTAAGTGGGTAGCGTTAATTACACAGCAAGCTCGAATGGGGAAACCCAACCGCCCAGGAATCCTGGAAGAGATCATGGACTGGCCGGAGGGCAGGGATTTCGGAGTACCGACAGAAGAGGTAACTCATGCTGAAGAGTCACCACCATATAATGAGTTGCCAGAAGACAGAAAGCAGTATGTGTTGTTCACTGATGGATCCTGCCACGTGGTAGGGGGCCATCGGAAATGGAAAGCTGCTGTGTGGAGTCCCACACGACGAGTCGTGGAGGCCATGGAAGGGGAAGGCGAGTCGAGTCAGTATGCAGAAGTGAAAGCCATACAACTGGCCCTAGAGATTGCTGAAAGAGAAAAATGGCCAGTACTGTATCTCTACACTGACTCATGGATGGTGGCAAATGCCCTGTGGGGGTGGTTACAGCAAAGGAAACAGAACAACTGGCAGCGCAGAGGTAAACCTATCTGGGCTGCTACCCTGTGGCAAGATATTGCTGCCCGGGTAGAAAACCTGGCTGTAAAGGTAGGTCATGTAGATGCCCACATGCCCAAGAGTTGCGCTACTGAAGAACATCAGAACAACAAAGAAGTGGATCGAGCTTTGAAAATTGAAGTGGCTCAGGTGGACCTGGACTGGGGATGTAAGGGTGAGTTGTTTGTAGCTCGATGGGCCCATGAAACATCAGGACATCTAGGGAGGGATGCCACATACAGATGGGCTCGTGATCGAGGGGTGGACCTGACCACTGAGGCCATCACACAGGTTACCCATGAGTGTGAGACCTGTGCTGCAATCAAACAAGCCATGAGGGTAAAGTCTCCCTGGAACAGGGGGAGATGGCTTGGATTTCGATACGGTGAGGCCTGGCAGATTGACTACATTGGACTACTCCCACAAACCCGCCAAGACAAACGTTACATACTTACCATGGTAGAAGCAACTACTGGGTGGCTGGAAACATATCCAGTAAACCATGCCATGGCCCAAAACACTATCTTGGGCCTGGAAAGGCAAGTGCTGTGGCGACATGGTACTCCAGAGAGAATTGAGTTCGGCAATGGGAGCCACTTCCGAAACAATTTGGTCACCTCCTGAGCCAAGAGACATGGCATTGAGTGGGTGTATCACATCCCTTATCACCCACAAGCCTCTGGGAAGGTTGAGAGGTACAATGGATTGTTAAAAACTATGTTAGGAGCATTGGGTGCTGGGACATGGAAACATTGGGACATAAATCTACCAGAGGCCACTTGGCTAGTTAACAACAGGGGGTCTGACAGCCATTCTGGTCCTGCTGAAACAAAACCCCTACACACGGTGGGAGAAGCTAAAGTCCCTGTAGTGCATGTAGGGAAGTGGATGGGGAAGGCGGTGTCGGTTGCTCCTGCCATGGGAAAAGGCAAACCCACTCGTGGGATTGTCTTCGTCCAAGGACCAGGGTACACCTGGTGGGTAATGCAGAAGGATGGGGATATCAGGTGTGCGCCTCAAGGAGATTTAACCTTGGGAGAAAAATAATCTGTAATCCGAGTTATGTGTTGTAGGAGGACACTGCAGAACCAATGACAGGTCAACTTGGCAAGGAACCGGGCAAGTGCAGCAGTGACGTGAGCTAAGCTGGTGCTGGCGTCAAGAAAACCATCTCCGCCTGCCCTGAGTGACCACTTTGACAGATGAAGCTGAAACCATCAACAGTTTTTATGAACATTTTGGGGAAAGGCCTATGGAATGAAAAGAAGTACAGACCTATAAATATTTTAATGGACAGGGAACAGTGGTGATGAGAATATCTATATACTAAACTATGTGGGACCCGAGTGTGACACAAATGTTATGGAATAAGGGGTGGAGGTTGTGCTGGGTCTGTCTGGAATGGAGTCACCTTTCCCTGCAGCAGCCCACACAGTGCTGTGCTCTGCACTCGTAGCTGGAACAGCACTGGTATCACTCCAGTGTTGTGTCTATTGCTGCATAGTACTGGCACAGCATCAGGACCCCCTCCAAGCCCCCAAGAGCCAGCAGGCTGGGGGTGGGCAAGTGATGGGGAGGGGACATCGCCAGGGCAGCTGACCTAAACCAACCAAAGGGATATTCCATAACACCTGATGTCACACTCAGCAATAAAAGGGGGGCTCTCGTGGGGGAGGGGGCTGTCCTCCCAAACAACCGTTACGCGTTTTGAGGCCCTGCTTCCCAGGACATGGCCGAACATCGCTCATTGATGGGAAGTAGAGAATAACCTTTTTTCCCCTTTCGCTCTGTGCTTCTGTGCAGCCTTTTTTTTCCCCCATTCCCTTTCCCTTTAATTAAATCATTCTGATCTCAAACCTTGAGCTCTTTGTGTTGTATTTTCTCCCCCTTCCTCTTTGAGGAGGGGGGAGTGAGAGAGCGGCCGTGGTGGAACTCAGCTGCCCACCTGAGTAAAACCACCACACAGAGCCTCTTCTGTACCCCATTTCACCTCTCTAAAATGATGCAATTAAAAGGGAATCATAGGATTACAATTTGGAAAGCAACAAGATATGACTAATACAAAGCAATTTCAAAATCAGTCCTCTGCAAAACAGAAGTTATTTCTGCTTAGCAAGATGTCATTTCATACCCCCCTCAATTACAAGGTTACAGATACTCAGAAGAAATAGAGATTTCTTTCTAAACAAAGGATCTCTCTTCAGCAGTGCTGAGCAGACTTTCAACCACAATTCAAAAACAACCAAGCCCAAATAGTAGCCCTGGTATGACATCTGTAAATCAAATCAACCCATTACAACAAACAGCAGTCCGCATTCAAATATCACTTTTCAGAGCTCTCCTCTTTTAATTTAATTCTAGGACAGTATTTATCGAAAATAATGCTTAGAACATAAAACAGCACTGGCTCTTATCTCACTGGATAGAGAAGGGCTCTGTCTACATAGGGGAGATTTTGTTTACAGTTCTCTTTTGCAAGCTGACATCCTCACTGGTATTGCTAAGTATAAGCACTAAGATGAGACATCTTTAGGCTCCAGGTAGTTTTCCCAGTGGAAAATGAATGCTCAGAAGAAAACATATTTAACAAGCTAGGAAGCAAGATACACCTGAGAGTAAAAGAAAGGCTTAAGAACTGATGTAGTGAATTTTCCTTAAAAAAAAAAAAAAAAAAAAAAAAAGCACCCGACACTTAAAAGCTTGCAGGGTCTAACTTCCAAGATAAACATTTTAGATTGTAACAGTAAAAAGAAAATTAAAAGGCCCTTACACGGTTACATGCACAGAGCTGCAGTGGGGTCTGATGCTGTAGAACACCCTTGCTATTTGATAAATTCTGCTTTGCAAACATTTGCAGTTCAGGTAGGTGTTTGCATGAAGGGAATGCTGTACCAGTTACAGTATGAGACAGAGAGGTTTTATACAACAGTTTAATGAACTGTAGCTTTTTGCTAGACTGCCATGACCTGCGAGCCTTAAATCCAAATTAAGGAGGTTCATTTCCTTCCAGTTTCAGAGCCTGAAGCATTCCTAATGCTAAACCTAATGGTGCAAGGAAAAGACACAATGGTTGGGGCTGACTGAAGACACAGATTCCTTTTTAATCTCCAAATCAATCTGTTTAACCACTGAGCAACAGGGAGGGCAATCTACCCACTTCCTAGGTGCCTTTGGATACCATACAAAACAGGCATTTCATGAGCAAACGCTGCCCTGATTGGGGCATACACCAGCTCACCTCAGGTCCTCCCCTCTCCTTCCCCTTTGAAAAATGAAGGAGATTTTGATTCTTGAGATTCTTGAGACACAGAAACAAGTGCATGTACTTGAGGGAAGGGAAAAGGGAGAAAGAGAGGGCAGGGGACGCACATTAAGTTTCAGTTGGTCTCTCTGCCTGGCGGCAATAAGCTCCAGTGCTGTTCACAGGGACATACCCTCAGCACAGAAATCCCAGATTATTTGCCAAAAAAGTAGCCAGCGTGGGTAAATAGCCCCTAGACAAAGAGATGGACACAGCCTCTGCAGCAAGTGATACTCAAACTGAGAGGCGGATGCTGTGTGCACGACGGCCTCAGCTCTCAACATTTAAGAGATTCCCTTGATGAAACACAACAAAGTCCCGTGCTGCCTCAGGGCTCACGGCAGCAGAGATGTCCCAAGGCAAGGGCAAAAAAAGACCACAAGTCTGCTACAACCTGCACCTAACATGCTGCACCTTCAGCTCAGCAGCAGGGCTTATAAAGAAGAGCTGGATCACATGCCTGGGAGTCTCATCTGCACGGACAGCTCTTTTGCTTTCTACCAGTTTACATAGCACATCCAAAAGGTTCTTAGGAAGAGCAATTTGGACATGTTTTTATTTTGTTAGCCCTATGGAAAGCACTTCCTACAAGTGTGTAAAAGCCATGGCAAAGGTGCAGCTCCCAAAACACAATAGGGTCGCTTCCCTAGGGGAAAATTTTGTACCCTCACCAGCTCATTCTGTCTTACAGCTCTTATTGAGCTCCTATATGCCAAGTGCCCAAGAAACAACACAGAGGAGCAATGAAGGTGTGAAGATACCCAAAGCATTAAAACTTGGTTACTTGGTGTCACAACAAAGACCGAAAACTCACTGCTGGTGGCTCAGTAGGAGGAGGGCAGACTGAAATCAATCTATGTGAAATACTGCCTTGTATAAAAGAAAACATAAAAAAGGAAACCATCCTCCAGAGCACTGGCGATGCTAAGTCTTAAAGAGACAGTTGTTTCTGTACTGCCACAAAGTAAAAAGCTGAAGACAAAAAGTCAAAGATCCAGATGAGAGATTTCCTGACTTACTCCCACTTATCCCACAGGCATTTCTGAGCTCAGGGGAAACAGCATTTCTAAGCAAACTGGAAATGTTTAATACCATTTGTTTCCAAACGGCTGCTCTGAGCAAACAGGGCAGTGCAGAAAGCCCAGCCATCCAGAGGCAGACATGAAATTGAAGGATTACGGTTCAGCCCAACACCGCTGCAACCCTGTATTGGAAGGATGGCAGAGGAGGAATGAAAACGTTAGAAAATCAGAGAGAAAGGAGGCCTAGAGCTTTGCACTGTCATGTGTGAGCACTGCATTACACAGACGCAGAGGTGCACCTGCTCTCACTGTGCAAGCAAAGATTGATTTAATTGCAAGGGAAAAAGAAAAAGACTGGCATATCAGAGAGACTGCACCTCAATTCAAGAAGCACTGATAACAACTATTAGAAAGCAGACAGACTGCACTGAAATAACTGGATGCAAACTAGACAGATAAAAAAAAAGCAACGAAAATTGATGCAAGCATTCAATTCATCCAGACAATTTTCCTTGGGGAACCCTTAACATCATGGTGTGACTCTAAATAGACAAGAAAACATTTAAGTTGAAGTCCTGCCTGTGACACTGTATTAAAACTAAAAAAAAAATAAACAATTTAGCTTTTCAGAGGCTCTACGGTTATCAGTTGGAAAAGACTGGAAAATGAAACAGACTCTTAAAGACTAGGAAAGATAAAATACAAGCCAGATATCACAATAAAGGTCTAGAATCATTGTGGGAAGGCAGAAAACCAACAGCAGGACACATCACAGAATCACAGAATCACAGAATTGAAGAGGTTGGAAGGGACCTCGAAAGATCATCGGGTCCAACCCCCCTGCCAAAGCAGGCTCCTTAGAGCAGGCTGCCCAGGTAGGCATCCAGACGGACCTTGAATATCTCCAGAGAGGGAGACTCCACAACCTCCCTGGGCAGCCTGTTCCAGTGCTCCGTCACCCTCACCGTGAAGAAGTTCTTTCGCTTGTTGGTACGGAACTTCCTGTGCTCCATCTTGTGGCCATTACCCCTTGTCCTGTCCCCACAAACCACTGAGAAGAGGTTGGCCAAATCCCTCTGTCTCCCACACCTCAGGTATTTATACGCATTGATGAGATCCCCTCTCAGTCTTCTCTTCTCCAGGCTGAACAGACCCAGGTCTCGCAGCCTTTCTTCATAGGGAAGATGCTCCAGGCCCCGTATCATCTTTGTGGCCCTCCGCTGGACTCTTTCCAGGAGACCCCTGTCTTTTTTGTACCGGGGAGCCCAGAACTGGACACAGTACTCCAGGTGAGGCCTGACCAGGGCAGAGTAGAGGGGGAGGATCACCTCCCTTGACCTGCTGGCCATGCTCCTTTTAATGCACGCCAGGATCCCATTGGCCCTCTTGGCCATGAGGGCACACTGCTGGCTCATGGTCAACCTGTCGTCCACCAGGACCCCCAGGTCCTTCTCCTCAGAGCTCCTCTCCAGCAGGTCATCCCCCAGCCTGTACTGATACGTCCGGTTGTTCCTTCCCAGGTGCAGGACTCTACACTTGCTCTTGTTAAACCTCATTTGGTTTCTTTAAACCTCATTTGGTTTCTGATGTCAGAGAGAATCTCAATTTTACACAAATATTCTTACTATGCACTTTTCCATCTGATGGACATTTTCCTGACTAGGTGCACCATACACCAGCCAGTGGATTAAAATCAAGCATGCCAAATTATTATCAGGTTTAGACAACAACCCCCTGATCAGGAACAGACATATTCAGTTAAAGGGAGTACAGCTGCTCTGAACATCCACAGATTCAATCTCACCTTTAACATTTGCTTGCAAATCAGAGGGATGCAGACACAGGGAGTGCCTGAGCAGATGGCCAAAAGATTACATCCTCACTAAACCCAGCATGTGACATCTGAGCTGGTCACTCACCACACTACAACAAAATCTACATCCTTCCAGAGGCCAGTTAAGCACCATGGACAGGCTGTGAGAGAAGAGGATACAGTTTGATTAGTGCTCTTAAAAAGAAAATCAATGCAGAAAGCAGAGCATTCAAAATGCGTTTTCGTGATCAGCAAATTGACAAGTAGTTTCCTTTTCCCTGTGAAACGTGAATGCAGCCTTAATGTGTTTCTGAGAGCAGGCCACATAATCTAACTTCTACAGTCTCCAGCCAGACAGCAGAATCGATTCCTATTTCCATTTCATTCTGTGCTTTTCTCCCCTCCCACAGGTGCTCAGGCCTCAGCGCACACAGATACTCAGCACAAGGTGCAAAGGTTGCTCAAGCAGCAGGAACAAGAGCCCACAGCAAAAGGCTCGTACTAACCAAGACTAAAGCAGCACACCAAACTCTCTGCCTGCACACGGAACGGAGGGAACCCCTTCAGGAAGGGAAAGGCTGGCGCGGCAGTGCTCTAGCCCTTCAGGTCTGTTACATTTTCCATAAGCTATTGAGTCTTCAGTACAAGCTTTGCTGTCTGAACCCTGGAGCAACTGCTCTATCACATGTACTCATCACAGAGGCAGAAACTCAGCGCCTCCTACTCACTTTTTGAAAGCTACTTATAAAATCCACGAGAGACTGACAAGTGGTTGTGAGAAAAATCCCAAATAATTTTCTTCAGACAGGCTCTTCTGTGAAGCTATTTTATTCGCGATTACAATGGCGGGCGTCCTGTCAATCAGGAGCGCATTTTAGTAAACAACTCATAACCTTTTATTCCCTATTACCTGACACCTGATCACCTCCCCTGTTTCCTCATTGGCTGAGTACTACAGGTTCACAAGCTACTCGACGTTCCTCTATACCATATATGTACAATTTCTCTTCTTTTTTTCAACCCTTTATTTTCTCCTTTCTTATGTTTTGAGAACTTGTGATCTTTGTTTTACTGTTCTCACACTGCTCATCCTGATTTTCTCAAGCTTTCACCTTATTTTGGAACAGTGAGGCCTTCTACTGTCCACTTATCTACTAGCCATTTCTCCTTATTATGACTACACGACTACCTTGGAATACAGAAAAGTAATTCTTTACTGCGAAAACACAGCTTTGTTTCTCACAGTGGTGCAAGACTGAAGCATCCACCAAGGGCTCCCACAAGGACCTTTCCCTCCCTTGAAGAACATCTTACATGCACAGCCCCGTCCACATCCTCACCTCACATTTGTGGGCAAGAAATCCTTCCCTTTCCCACTACCCAAACCCAAAAAGGGTGCTCCAAGCCACAGGAAGCAGAGGCCCTGCAGGGACCCTGACCCCTGATCTTAACTCAGTCCTGTTTCATATGGTCCCTATAAAAGCTTAGCGGCATCATAGGTATGCTATTAAATGTAACTGTACGTGCAACAGCAGAACAGCAACGCCGACTGTGCCATGAAAATCTTCTCATACCTCTGTAACTTTAAGAATGGAAGGTCTTGATGAAACAGCAGCTTTAATGGTTTCCCAAGCCCATTATGGCAATTCGGCATCATGTAGCCTGCTTGGCATTTCCAGCCTGAGACAGGTTTAAAAAGAAATGCTCCACTGCATTCTCATCCATTCAGAGCTACGTTAGGTACAGAAGTAAAGGACTTTCCTGAATGAGCACAGAGCAAGAATAATTGTGCAGGAGCCCCCCCTGCAACTCAGTGGGGTTCAGCAGCACCTTGACAGTCCCTGTTGGAGCCGAGCACAGCACCTGCTTGGACTCCAACCCCAGCAGCAGCACGCAGCTGAGTTAAGGCAGTTATTGCAGCGAGATATTCCTTCAGCCTCAGGGCCAGGTAAGAGACTTAAGCCACATTTCTTACATTATGCTTTGTCTTTCTGCCAAGGAAAACAAACCACAGGTTTGCACACAACCATTGTTCCGCTGAACTGGTGAGGAGAGTGCTTTATGTGCTCCCTTCAGGAATGACGTGTTGGAAACACAGTGGGTACCTTCATGGACCAACAGACGTAAAAGCTGAGACTGTTTGCAATAAACAGAGGATAACATTTTGTTATTGCTTGATGTGAACGGAGGGCTGGGCTGACCAGCAAATTACTCTGGCAGCAGAAGAAAGAAGAGCAGGAACCCAGCACAGACTTCCATCAGCCCCAGAAGAACTAAGGTTCCTTCTAAAGGCAGATTTTTTCTGACCTAATACCTGAAATAGTCCTTCAAAAATCCATCACCTGTTGGACTGCAACAGCTGTGGAGGAATCTGGATCACAGAATCACAGAATTGAAGGGGTTGGAAGGGACCTCGAAAGATCATCGGGAATGGATGGCCTCAACAGCAAGGCACCCATACCATGATGTTTACCTCAACTGAACTGAGAGATTTAGCTGCTTCAGTAAGTAGTCCAGAAGAAATGGAACAGACACAATAGCGGTTTATTAATTTTTAATAGTTAATCAAGAAAGAAAGATTTTCACACTGCATTTTATGTTCATGTAGCAAAGAGCTTTCTTCAATCTGACCACTCTAAATGCCCACAGGACAACTTGTCTCACCTTTCTCAAGGCCTTGGGAAGCAAAGCATTGCCAAATAAAAGCAAGGTATGCTCATTTTAGCAAACTGATCTACCCCAGGGATTTCCCTTTTGCCAGATGTCTTGAAAATGAATTACAATCCCTCTTAATTCATGTGAATTAGCATCTTCCTGCTCAGACAATCTGCAAATTCATTACCCTGTCCAAAGACACACAATGCTACTAAATTTATTTGATTTACAATACAATTTTCAACAAAGCTTCCTAAAAGTCACTCCACCCCTTCTGCCCACAGCACTGTGACTTATAACAGCTAGGACACATTTGACTACTTGGAAGGGTTTTCCAGATTGCTGTGCACAGACAATATTAACCCCATTTAACTTCAGGACCACTGTAAACAGCAAACCCAGGAAAGCACCACAGAGTGCACATCCCAGTAAACCTCCCGACAGCCAAATTTCACTAGCAACTCCCTTGTTTTATCGGTAAATCCTCTGGTAGTTTAGTATTTAGAACTTGCGTGCACACAAACGTCCCAACCCACAGGTAGAAAGCACTCTGGTTGCCTCCCTCCACAGCTCAGACACCCCCATACACTGGACCTGAGGGACATTTCCAGTCATGAAGGGACACTGCAGCTGCCTCCTCTTGCCTGGTTTTGCTCACTAAACCTCATCCCAGTATTTGCTTCTTGCCAGAAGTTTCACAGCCTCGGGCTCAGCATCCCATCACCTGTACATGCTGAACTTTGGCGAGCCAAGTACTGAAATCTATCCAGGCAAGCGTTTTATATATAGAAGCTGTATGTCACTGTCTTATCTAAATCTTCTCTATTACTGCCATAGCACATGGGCATCAGAGCGACAGCACAACAGCAGGCTGTCTGGAGCATTCCCTGCTCTGTCTCATTCACACAAACTTGGAGAGCTGGCAGGGCATTGTGATGGCCAACATACACAGGAATTAAAAAGCTGGCAGGACAGCATGATGGCCAACCTACATGAAACAGAGCAAGCCTATGTGTAATACACTACGCTGAACCTCTCATCAGAACAAAGATGCACCTATTCTGTCCAATACGAAGTCTGATCGTTTTGGTGAACCAGGTAATTTAAAGCCTCCTACAGATTCTGACACTTTATCTCATCTTTTGCACAAAGCTTGCTAAGTACACACAGCACAGCTCTACCTGCATCAGAGTTTTATAGTGCTCCACTTCTTCCATCCTTACACAAAAGTTACCTAGCAGTTTAAACTGAACAAATTTTAAACTTGCTAGAAAATCCTGACAGTTGCAAACATTCCAACCAAAACCCCATTATCAAGGTATAACTGAAACGAAGGAGCAGCTTTGCAGACCCTTTCAACACAGGGTGCTTTACAGTTTTTCTTTTTTATGTGGTGTTTTTTGTTGGTTTTTAAATAAAACAACCCTCATTAGCAAAAGAAGCTTTCATTTAAAAGGCCCCACGTCTCTAAAAGATGTCATGCAACAGAAGGGGTGGCAATTCAATTTACTTTCTACAATAGTTTAAATGCAGTAGACAGTCAATGTATGTAGGCCTCTAAAAACTTTCAATTACAAAATTGATTCAGACAGTTGGAGAGACATATGGATCTCATTTACAGGTTAATCTGTTACCATATTTGATTTGACACACTGACTTAACATCACACAGGTTTGCATGCTCCTGAACTGAAGAGTGTCATAGGCATTCTTGCTTGTTGCTTAGCTCAAGAACTCACCCACCTGAAATATTTCTTGAACTACTTCAACAGTAGAAATTCACAGGTCAAGGAAACACTATAATGTAGTTAGCACACCCCTGCAGAAACACTGAAGGCAGGTCTAAAAACTTCTCAAAGAGCAGCAATTAAAAGAGGAGTTATTAATAGTGTTACAGAATATGTGCTGAGGGAATTGGGTATGAAGAGGTTTTTAGAACAAAAAAAAAAAAAAACCTGCATCTCACCAAAAAAAAAAATTAAATCAAAATTGTCTTACTAGAAGGATAAGGGACAAGAAAAATAAAAGAAACTATGTATGCAGTTTGGAGAAAGCAACCGTGACAGGGAACAAAATGCAAGAGGAAGACTAAAAGGTTTGCAAATGGTTCTTTCCCTGAAGTGATAGTAGACATCAGACTTCCAGGATCCTGACACCAGCACCTCTCAGCAAATCTGCAAGGTCTTGCTGTTATTTGTTGTTTTGAAAACAAAATTTTAAATAGAGCAGTTAGTACTGGATAGGTTCACAAAGAGAAAGGGAGGAGACTCATAAAACAGCAGATCCCAAGACGCAGAACTCCCTTCATCTCTGAACTTGCAGAAGGATATGGTGATTTTACTAAAAAGTCATCACGGAACAGGATCCACATTGGCAAAACATGACCAATATACCAATATGACCACTAAAGACAAAGGCTGTACTGTGAAAGGAATCACATATTTTAATAATGTGCTTACCATTTTACCCCAAAACCTTCAGGATATCTTATCAATAAAATGTTTAAAAACACTGACAAGCTATTTTGTAAGCCACAACTCACATCATTTATACGCTGAGCATTAGCACTCCTTGAAGTTTCCTTACTGCAAAGCAGAAATTTTATTAAGTTTACTTACAGTTGATCCCAGAAAGAGCTTCCTGAAAGTCGGTAGGAAGCATTCAACTGATTTCAGATAAGCAGCAGCTGAAATAAGCTTGACAACATTGTTCCTTCTGTCTGTGTAAAAAGAGAATACTCATGAACTGTACAGCCAGAAAAGCTGAAAACAGATGCTGGGAAGCAGTAAAGACAGTAGGAACATGCAATCCTTGAACTTTACAACCCCTGTAACAGATTAGCACTGCTAGTGAATCCAAAGCGCCAACAGCCCATAAAATATTTTCCAGTTTTTACATGAAATACAGTTGAAAACAGAAAAAGTGCAGAAGCTTCCAATTCTAGGAAGCTTGTGTGGCTAAATGTTGTGCAGGAGAAAGGAGGTGGAAGTTTAAGGGGAGGAGTGGGTCGCATCGTGCTGGAGTTCCCAAAGCCAGGTGAGACACAGCACTGCAGAAGCTCTTCCCAGACAGGACTATCTATCCCCCTTTCTCCTGTGGTCCCCCAGTTCAGCTGGCAGACCATCAGTCTCAGGAGACTTCCCCAGCCAACACAAAGAAGATGAACCACCTGAGCCTTACCTTTCAGGTAAGGAGTTGAGATCATAAGCCATCTTCTGCCAGCTTTGGGATATGCTGCAATGACAGCTTCCCAGCACCCAGACAAAAATCTTCCCTCTAGCAATGCATCTAATTACCCGTCCTTAAAGACTGTGCAGAAACTATTAGCTCCAACTCTCAAGAGCCCCACAGACTGCGACAGAGACATGGTGCCTCAAAGATATACCAAGTCAAAATGCTCCAGAGAGCCCTTTACCTCATTACTCACCTCTTCAACTTCTCTGACAATAATCATGATCTCAATGCAAGCTGACAAGTTAATTCTAGCAAGACAGGAGCCAGCATACTGAGATGCTTATTTAGAATTGTGCTTTACTACTGCTAACAGCCCCACAAAATCTGAAGAGTGAAGTCCCTTATTTCTACCACCACCATTTCTCTGGGGTAAATGCACACACGTTAGCTAAATAATCCCTCCTAGCTTTGACCAGACCCAGCACAAGCAGATGAGCATCACCTCAGACTGTTTGGATCATTAATTTTTCTTGACAAGTGGGAAAACACACACTGAAATTTTGTTATGCTGTGATTAACAAACCAAGAGGTGATGCCTCTGTCCAAAGTTTACTAGGGGAGGAGGGGGAAGCAGAGGATGGTGATGGACAAATGTATTTGATCCTATTTGTGTAAAAAAAAAACACCTTTTAAACAAGAAGGCAACGGAGGATGTAGCCAACCTCCCTGATTCTGGAGAAGAGCTCCACCTATACACACTTCACATCCAAACACAGAAACCACTTGTTAAAAAGCACAGCTCGGAGAAATCCTCTAACATCTACTTCTTCCTTTCTTGGCTGACCAACACAGACATGTTGCTGAAGATGCCTTGAAGTTTCTGCTCAGCAGCTGCTTTGAACTGAGCAGTGAAGACAGGAACAACATTTCTTATTCAAATCATAAAGATTATGGAGAGGTTAATCCTCCTGACACTGGCAACACAGACAGCTCTGTCAGGTGACCTGGTTCCCCAACCAGGAGGTGAACTAAACAGCAATCCAAGCTGCCTCTTCTCTCCAATGTTCTGTTGTAGCCTTTATTTCATTGGTTAAAACAGCAACAACAACAACCACCACCACCAGCTTGGATACAAAATACTGGAGTGAGTTATTGTGCATGTGGCTTTCTCTCAGATTTATTCTGTTAGAGTGTGTGTCAGTCCTTCTGCTTAAAGGAGTTCCCTGCAGGTTACAGATTTCTCTTAACTTTTCACAGTTTCATGATGAAAATAGACAGCATCTCTACTCCTGAATCTGTGCCTGATTAGGAGAAAAAAACATCAAATCTTTCAGAATTTGCATGTTCAGAAGATAAATACTACTGGGCAGAGAAGAAAGGAGGCTTCTAATTTCAGTGACATAAATTACCCTTCTTTCAAGCTCTGTGAGGTTAAGAAATGCACTACTTTAAATAAGTGGAAATGCCTTAATTGATAACGTGAACGAAACCTGCAAAATTTTGCAGAAGACAGACTTAAATTCATATATACCCATATCTGTCAAAGACTACGGAAATATGTATAATGTAAGCTATACCCTTACACCAGAAGGCAGGAAGACAGACAACACACTGTCTGCTAGAAGACAATCCAAGTTGGTGAACTGACTCGGCTGACAAACCAATAGTTCAACTAGTTTACAAAAAAAGCTTGCATTAAAAAAAAAAAAGAAGGGAAAAACTTAAACCTAATTTAGAAGTGAATTCCCTGAGCATTTTTATTTTATTTAAAAATGAAATCCATCTCTTTACGATTAATTTCTTCCAAGACACGAAGGACATTCAGCAGCTGCTCAGGTATAGCAAGCTGTCTCTGTATTGTGGTTTAACCTGGCCGGCAGCTAAACACCACACAGCCGTTCGCTCACCCTCCCCCCTCCCTCTCTGGGATGGGGGAGAGAAACGGGAAAGTGAAGCCTGTGAGTTGAGATAAAGACAGTTTATTAAGACAGGAAAATAATAATAACAATAATAATAATAGTGATAATAGTATTACTAATAATAATGTGTACGAAACAAGTGATGCACAGTGCAATTGCTCACCACCCGCTGACCGATGCCCAGCCTATCCCCGAGCAGCCGGCCCCCCCACCCCGGCCAGCCACCCCTATATATTGTTTAGCATGACGTCAGATGGTATGGAATACCCCTTTGGCCAGTTTGGGTCAGCTGTCCTGGGTCTGTCCCCTCCCAGCTCCCGCTGCACCCCTAGCCTGCTCGCTGGCAGGACAGAGCGAGAAGCCGAAAAGTCCTTGGCTTGGTGTAAACACTGCTCTGCAGCAATTAAAACATCAGCATGTTATCAGCGCTCTTCTCATCCTAATCCAAAACATAGCACCCTACCAGCTACTAGGAGGAAAATTAACTTTGTCCTAACTGAAACCAGGACACTCTGGTACCAAACAAAGAAGAAAAAGCAAGAATTACAAACAGAAATAAAACAACTTCAGTGTATTTCTCTCAATTTAGTCAACAAAAGCACTGAAGTCATCTGTCTAGTCCCCTGAATGACTCAGGCTTCTACACTGCCCAAAACAGATTTAGGTTCAACATGAAGCACCCTGGAACAAAAGCTGCTGGCTAACCACACCAGAAGTGATCGTCATCTAATCACAGAATCGTCTAGGTTGGAAGAGACCTCCAAGATCACCTAGTCCAACCTCTGACCTAACACTAATGAGTCCTCCACTAAACCATATCGCTAAGCTCAACATATAAATGTCTCTTAAAGACCTCCAGGGATGGTGACTCAACCACATCCCTGGGCAGCCCATTGCAATGCCTAACAACCCTTTCAGTAAAGAAGTTCTTCCTAATATCCAACCTAAACCTCCCCTGGCGCAACCTTAGCCCATTCCCCCTCGTCCTGTCACCAGGCACGTGGGAGAATAGACCAACCCCCACCTCTCTACAGCCTCCTTTAAGGTACCTACAGAGAGCGATAAGGTCGCCCCTGAGCCTCCTCTTCTCCAGGCTAAACAATCCCAGCTCCCTCAGCCGCTCCTCTTAAGACTTGTTCTCCAGACCCCTCACCAGCTTCGTTGCCCTTCTCTGGACTCTCTCGAGCACCTCCATGTCCTTCTTGTAGCGAGGGGCCCAAAACTGAACACAGTACTCGAGGTGCGGCCTCACCAGAGCCGAGTACAGGGGGAATAAGATTTGCTTCTTGAAGAGTGCCCAGCCTTCCTGGACTCCTCTGCCCTTCAGAGCCATCTCCCAAGGGACTCTGCCAACCAGTGTCCTGAACAGCTCAAAGTCAGCCCTCCGGAAGTCCAAGACAGCAGTTTTACTGGTCCCCCTCCTGACTTCGCCAAGAATAGAGAACTCTACCATTTCGCAGTCACTCTGCCCAAGACAGCTCCCGACCACCACATCTCCCACCAGTCCTCTGTTTGTGAAGAGAAGGTCTAGCGGGGCACCTCCCCGGTAGGCTCACTAACCAGCTGTGTCAGGAAGCTATCATCTTCCACGCTCGCCAGAAACCTCCTAGACTGCTTCCTCTGGGCTGTGTTGTGCTTCCAGGATATGTCTGGGAAGTTGAAGTCCCCCATGAGAACGAGCGCTGACGATTTCGCAACTTCTGCCAGCTGCCTGTAGAACTCCTCATCCGTCTCCTCATCCTGGTTCGGCGGTCTATAACAGACCCCCACCAGGATGCTTGCCTTGTTGGCCTTCTCGTGGATCCTAACCCATAGGGATTCAACCTTATCAGTCCCAGCCTCAAGTTCCTCAACATCTAAACACTCTCTAATATAGAGAGCCACACCACCACCCCTTCTGTGCTGCCTGTCCCTTCTGAAGAGCCTATAGCCAGACATTGCAGCACTCCAGTCATGGGAGCGGTCCCACCACGTTTCCGTGATGGCAACCAAGTCATAGCCTGCCTGCTGCACGATGGCGTCCAGCTCCTCCTGTTTGTTGCCCATGCTGCGTGCATTAGCGCAGATGCGCTTCAGCTGGGCCATTGCCTTCTCCCCCAGCCCTGACATTGTTCCCCCTGGCACACCTCTAACAAGCCTTATTTCATCCCTGTCCCCTTTCTTTCCTAGTTTAAAGCCCTCTCAACGAGCCCTGCCAGCTCCTGGGCTAGGATCCGTTTTCCCCTTAGAGATAGGGACCCGTCTGCAGCTATCAGGCCGGGTGCCGAGTAAAGCGCCCCGTGGTCAAAAACCACAAAATTTCTGTGCTGGCACCAGCCTCTGAGCCACGTGTTAATCAGGTGGGCTTTCCGTGTCCTCTCACTATCCCTCCCTGCCACTGTAGGGATAGACGAAAACACCACCTGTACTCCCACTCCATCTACTAATCATCCCCATCCCCTAAAGTCCTGTTTGATAGCCTTCAGGCTTCTCTCATCAATATCATCACTGCCAGCCTGGACTATCAATAGAGGATAGTAATCAGAGGGGCGAACCAGGTTAGGAAGGTTTCTGGCAATGTCCCTGACCCTGGCCCCAGGGAGGCAGCAGACTTCCCTATGGGTAGGGTCAGGCCAACAAATAGGGCCCTCTGTTCCCCTGAGAAGGGAGTCGCCTACAACGATTACCCTTCTTTCTTTCTTAGTGGAGGCACTCTTGAGGCATGGAGTCTGTGGTGTATGAAGCATGTTCATTATTTCCCATGGCTATATTAAGAAGGAACAAAGGGAGTCGCCAGGTGGCTGTAAGGACCTTGAGGCTCCCCGCCTGTTGCTGTCTCGGACGGAAAGTTGAGAGAACTTTGTGTAAATACTATAACTGCAAAATTGATAACCCACTGTCCTATCTGAAGACAAAACAGCATGACCGGTTAAGGAGGGAAAAACACCACATACCAAGCAGAGGAAGACTGCTGCCTTCATCCGTGCGACCACCAGAGGGACCGGAGACGACCCCCTAGCAACAGTCGACGCAGCCGCAGTACCAGGAAGGGGGCTACGTAACCCCGGAAGAACTCGGTGATATAAGGGACTGTGAAAGGGGGGGGGGGTGTGCGTCGTTTGGAGGAGCATGGACTCCCTGGCCGCCCAGTGCTGTTTTGCTTGTTGATCGCTTACTCAATAAACTGATTCTTTCTGGCTAAAGGAGTAATTTATAACAGAGTCGACTTCCTCACTCTAAGCATCCTCCTGGGTGGACTTTTGACCTCATCCTCACCCAGCAGTCTCTCAAGCTCCAGGGCCTCAAACCTGTTGTGTAAGGGCACCTGGGAAGGCGAGGCCAGTAGGGAGGGGGGTTGCCTGTGATGCCGAGCAGGGACCTGTTTCCATTCCTCTTCATCTCCTAGGTCCCCTCCCTCTGTCCGACAGCAAAAGGGCAGAGGGTCCACCACTGTTTGGGGTGTCTCACCCCAGTGCCTTTCCTTCAGGCCTAGTAGGGAGTTGCTCCACCAGTCTATCTCCCGCTCACACTCCCTGATGGTCCTTAACCTCTCCACCTCCTCCTTGAGCTCTGCCACCAGGCTGACCAGGTCATCCACCTGCTCACACCTCACACACATGGTGTCTCTGCCACCCTCAGCTGGCAGCAACAGGCTCAGACACTCCCTGCATCCAGAGACCTGAACTGCCGCATTTTTGAGCGGGCACCAAGGCGTCTGCCCCGGAGCCGATCACCTCAGCGAGTCACAGCCTTGGTATCTTCAGGTAATTTCACTGAAGTTACAGGATGGCAAGCAAGCAACCAACTGAACGAACACAGGTACTCGTCAAGCTCAACTGAGCACAAGTTGGCCCTGAGAGGGATCGAGCTAAACAAATCTCATTGTTCAACTTCAGAAGTTTAACGTACTTGCCAAAAGAGAAACTCAAAAATAAAGCAACAGCGTATTTGTAGTGCATTCAGTAATATTTAAATATATATATATATATATATCCCACCATACTACAGCAAGAGAGAAGCTCCAAGGAAAGACAGCACCTGTATTTTCCTGCACCAAATAATGAAGCAGAATTGGTCTATTTTGAAAAAAAGTTTTAATGAAAATGTTAACTTTATGTTACTTAAAATATTTAATGGATTTGGTTTACAAACCAGAGGCAAGCATAACATCTAGGAGACAGAACTAAGATGACTGCAAGCACTAAGGAAAAGTAAAAGAAATACTCAGGATATCAGCTATGGTATAACTGAATGAGATCCCCCACATGAAAACTGGGGATCTAAGAGAATACTGCTTGCAGATGAATTCTTTAGAAGCCTGACTTTACCCTTGGCATTCACAAACTGCTCAGACAACACCAGTTCCTGGAGAATAAAGACAAATTCTAGAAGCAGGACAGTGAGATTGGCACCAACTTTCAGGATTTCTTTTGTTTTGACTAAGGTCTTCAGACGTTGATCACTTCCAATATTCCCCTAGAAGGAAGCTGAAAAAGATATTTTAAGGTTGTAAAAACAGAATGTGTTTTCCAAAATCCAGCTACAGACTGATACCCACGCAAGCACTGTTTAGGAACAGCAGCTGACTGACTGCTCCCCATGGCAGTACTAGTATCTGAAGGAGCTGTGTCTCCTGAACACATTAGCACTCACCTGCCAATATTTTTGTTTTGACACAGCAGGTACACAGAACTGAATCATAACCAGGTGTTACTATTGACAAGGATTACACCCAAGACAGTTCTCCTGAAACCATGTGTTTGCTTGTATTTCAGTCTCCATAAAAATTACACTGAAATTCCATCACGGTAAATACCGTTAGTATCAAAATCATTAACTAAAATAAACAGCCTTCAGTAACAATTTAGTACGAGCAAGTTTCCCCACATACAGTTTGGTTTCTTCTTCTTAAGATGTATAACTAAGCAAAACACTACATCAAAACTTTACCTTAATATATATTGTTTACAGTGAACAGTTGTCAGAGCAGGAATTCACACGCCAATGAAGTTGGTGCATCACAAGACTAGAAGGGCCCTTTGTGGTCAACATCTCTAGCTTCCATTCTCACAAAGACCTGTACCCTGATTTCCAGCCTAGGCTGGAGAACACACTTGACATGACACACTTATACCTACTATATCTTATGCCAATGTTATCCTCCACCTTAAGTGGCTTTTCCCATCCTGTGTTTAATTTCCTGATTTTTTTTCTGGACAAAAGTCATAGATCCCATCAATGCCTGTTTATCAGGTGGAAGAAGCCACAGCCTCCTGGTCTTCTCACTGGATGGACTGAAAGGAAGGGAGAGCCAGACAGATTTACTTCCACCCTCCCCATTAAGTCCTACCTGAGCTTGTCCATCCCAAACAGGCTCAGCCTGTGCAGGCTGCTGCATTCACAGACTACTTACCCATGCTTTTGTCCTTCCCCCTGTGCCAGGAATACTTTCCCCATGTAGTGGGTTTACATGGCAAGGTTTTGGTAGCAGGGGACCATAGGGGTGGCTTCTGTGAGAAGAACCTAGAAGCTGCCCCATGTTAGGTAAGGGCCCCACTGCTGGCCAGAGCCAGGCCAATAAGCGATGTTGTTTGCGCCTCTGTGAGAGTATATTTAAGAAAGGAAAAAAAAAAAACCACACTGTGCCACACAGCAGCTGGGAGAGTGAGAGGAGTGAGGAACAGCCTTGCAGGCGCCAAGGTCAGCGAAGGAGGAGGGGGAGAGGTGCTCCAGGCACCGGAGCAGAAATCCCCTGCAGCCTGTGGTGAGGACCATGGTGGAGCAGGCTGTCCCCCTGCAGCCCATGGAGTACCACGGTGGAGCAGGGTTCCACGCTGCAGCCCGTGGAGGAGACCACGGTGGAGCAGGTGGACCTGCACTGACATAGGCTGTGGCCTGTGGAGGACCCCTGGCTGAGCAGATTCCGGGCTGGACCTGTAGCCCGTGGAGAGGAGCCCACGCAGGGGCAGGTGACCTGGCAGGAGCTGCTGCCCGTGGGGGACCCAGGTTGGAGCAGTTTGCTCCTGAGGGATGGACCCCGTGGTACGGACCCATATCTGGAGCAGTTCTTGAAGAGCTGCTGCCTGTGGGCAGCCCCTGCAGGATCAGTTCAGGAAGGACGGCATCCCATGGGAGGGACCCCACGTTGGAGCAGGGGCAGAGAGTGACCGAGAAGGAGCAGCAGAGATGAAGCGCTATAGACTGACCGCAGCCCCCATTCCCCTGTGCCGCTCGGGGGGAGGAGGTGGAAGAGGGCAGATGGGGGGAAGGCGTTTTTGGTTTCTTTCCTTTGTTCCTCACTTCTCTAGCTTGTTAGTAATAGGCAATAAGTCTTATTATCTCCCTACTCTGAGTCTGTTTTGCCCGTCACGATAATTGTTGAGCGATCTCCCCGTCCTTATCTCAACCCTTGAGCCCTTTGCATCGTATTTTCTCCCCCTTTTCCTTTGAGGAGGGGGAGTGAGAGAGCGGCTATGGTGGAGCTCGGCTGCCCACCTGAGTAAAACCACCACACCCCAGCACGCACCACTCCACCTTTTCCTCTTCCCAAGTTATCCCATACTGGTTGACAACACGGTGCAGTCACAAGGACTCCTCTTCTTTTGTGAAGCTCCTTGTTTTTCAGAAATTCCTGTCATTTGCCTTTACATGTATAACTCTTCTACTTATTTTCATTATGGCCGCCCCCAGGGTCACTTAATTCTTCATGCATTATATTTCTCTACTTCCAAACCGATTATGCCAAGTTTGACACACATTCCTACTTTTCTTGCTATACCGCAAGTGGAAGACATCTATCTGCTTTTCCCACCAGTTTTTCAATGTTAGTAGCTTCTGCTACAGCCAGTTCCTTACCCACCTTACATTTTTTCTGCCTGTTCCAACTTTCTTCAAAGAGAAACATCTACTGTGGTGATTGGCAAGATTCATGTTTTCATACAGAACCAAGAGGTTAGCCCAGCACAGTCTGCCTCTCACAAACCTACATCACATTTATACACAGTTACCTTCCACACCGCTTCCATCTGTTTATAAAGCTTTTATTACTCTCATTTTAACTTGATTTTGAACCTCAAACTATCGCAGTCTCCCCTGCTTTTGAGGTCAAGATGTGAGAAATATCTCAAATAATTTTCTTCAGACAGGCTCTTCTGTGAAGCTATTTTATTCGCGATTACAATGGCGGGCGTCCTGTCAATCAGGAGCGCATTTTAGTAAACAACTCATAACCTTTTATTCCCTATTACCTGACACCTGATCACCTCCCCTGTTTCCTCATTGGCTGAGTACTACAGGTTCACAAGCTACTTGACGCTCCTCTATACCATATATGTACAATTTCTCTTTTTTTTCAACCCTTTATTTTCTCCTTTCTTATGCTTTGAGAACTTGTGATCTTTGTTTTACTGTTCTCACACTGCTCATCCTGATTTTCTCAAGCTTCCACCTTATTTTGGAACAGTGGGGCCTTCTACTGTCCACTTATCTACTTAGCATTTCTCCTTGTTGTGACTACACAACTACCTTGGAATACAGAAAATTAGTTCTGTACTGCAAAAACACAACTTACTTTCTCACAAAAGATGCACATAATGCCCACATTTCTCCCTTATCTTCTTATCTTTCTGCCAAGCTGCAGAAACCACCTATCTCCTTCTCCAATTAGGTGATGCCACTGCTGGCTTACAGCAGTAAGCTTCTACTACCAGACTTCAGATTTCATGTGTTGTACATGTTAGCACTCTGGGCTAGAGTTTACCTGACTTATATTCATTAAGGTGTAGAAGATTTGCTCCCACCCTATACACGTGTGTATCATTTTCAGCCCTCACAAAAAACAACTGCAGCTCGGAGTACACACCCAGCTCATCTTTACTCTACACACTGTGGTCTGATTCCTTCCTTTGTGAGATGGGTTGTTTCTCCTTTTCATGTGACCAAAGCACCTGCTGTTATCTGTTTTAACATTCTTTGTGAGAGCTCACCTCATCTGCCAAGTTGAAAACCCTTATCCCTGCACTTCCCGATCCTCAAGATCCTTCCTTTACAAACTGAAATTTTTGCCCACACCTCACACAGGTTCTGTGTTTGCTCACCATATCCTGACACAGTGATCAGGGGAATCATCAGCTCTGGGGTCATTTCCTAGGTGGCGCCTTTCCTTGTTATGTGAGATGTTAATATTTGCCCCTGCAGCTTCACAGACTTCCATGCCCTCCTCCATACCCAAGCTCCTGACTTCAACGAAAAGCATCTCTATACATTTCACAGGTGCTGGTCTGCAGGTTTAGCTATTCAATTTCCCCTAGGTTAAGTTGTGATCACTCAAACCAAATTCACTTTCACGTCTAGCATCTCTTCAGCATCCTCTGTGCTTCTTAAAGCCACATCTACAGTTAACTGCATTGATCTTATGGCTGCAGTCACCATGCAATGATGAAACTGCCAGGTAACACAGCTCCGTACCTAGCCGTGACCAACAGCACTCATTCTTCTGCTGTGGGGAGTTAGCCTGCTACACTGACAATACCCAGAAATACTTCTCTCTAACCACATTACAAGATTTCTACCCACATTTTAATCCTGGACTACGTAGATCTCTAGTGTTATCGCAGCAAAATCTATCAGCTCTTCCTAAAGTAATTTCAGCCCAGCTAGTTCCCTTTTATCCACCCTAATGCCACTTTAGGATTCTGCATCCCTAACGCAGCAGAATATTGCCAATCACCTTTATTGTTCTCTTTCCAGAGCAGGGCATCCCCTCCAACATCTCTATTCCCCTCATAACCCCTGCCAACCCTGCCACAACTGCTTCGAGTCCTAAACCAACAGCCCCAGCACCACCACTTCAGTCACAAGCTCCCCACTGCACTGTATCATACTGATCTGCTTGGCAGTCACAATGGTACATTCATTACAATGAAGGGTATAGCTAATTGAACAAGTGCACAAGTGCCTCCCCAGTTAGATGGTAGGGTGGACCGTAAGATCAACCGAGCGACCAGGAGCGCGGCGAACAGGGCCGGCAAACAGGGAGTGACGCGGGGGAGTGACGCGGCAGTTAGCGAGGCAGTGAGCGCGGGCAGGAAGGGCGGGCAGGAAGGGCGGGGATCCATCGTCGCTCTGTTGCAGCTACCTCTCCCTTCCGTGCTTGTAACCTGCTTGCGTAGAACCTGACCATGGTATCAACCAGGCAGAAAACCGTGGCCTCCGCATCTCGTGCGGCATCTCCAGCCACGGTCACCACGGTGGCTACTCAGACGGAGGGATCCGGGAAAAACGCAGCCGTCCAGGTCCTGGGCTGCAGAGTGTGCCCCAGCCTTCTGTCGGTCTCCGACAGCAGTGGTGGGTATGCCTGTGGGAGGTGTGCCCAGGTTGAAGAACTGCTCAGCCAGGTAGCGGTGCTCCGGGAGGAGGTGAACAGGCTCAGAAGCATCAGGGAATCGGAGATGGAAATTGACTGGTGGAGGTGCACTCTACCCTCTCTGAGGCAGGCTCACGAACCTGCCACAGCACAGGCGTCTCCTGTTATGCAGAAAACGGAGGTTCCCTCCTCCTGCCAGGCAGCGGGAGGAGACCTAGATCAAGGGGAGGAATGGAGGCAGGTGCCTATTCGGGGTGGTAGGCGAGCCCTCTCTCTGCCCACCTCACCTTCTCATCTACCCTTAAATAATCGATATGAAGGACTAGAACAAGACAATCCGAATGACAAAGTAGATAAAAACCCGTCCCAGCTGGAGGGGGCGCCTAAGACAAGGCGACCTACACATCGCATTGCCACATCATCCTTCGAAAAAGAAAGAAGGGCTATTGTTATGGGGGGCTCCCTTCTGAAAGGGACAGAGGGACCGATATGCCGACCGGACCCAACCCGCAGAGAAGTCTGTTGCCTCCCTGGGGCTCGAGTGAGAGACTTCGCCAAGAAAGTCCAGCGCCTGGTACGGCCCACTGACTACTACCCGCTACTGGTCTTTCAGGCTGGTAGCGATGAAGTAGCAACGAGAAGTCCGAAGGCGATCAAAAGAGACTTTAGGGATTTGGGGCGACTACTTAGAGGATCAGGGGCACAGGTTGTGTTTGCCTCTGTCCTTCCGATAGGGGAGATCGAAGCTGAAAGGTGTGCTGTTCACATAAACTCGTGGCTTCGAGACTGGTGTGACCGGCAGAACTTTGGGTTCTTTGATCACGGGAAGGTCTATGCTACACAGGGCCTGATGGCACCGGATGGGATGTGCCTCTCTCGGAGAGGGGTAAGGATCTTTGGTCAGGAGTTGGCAGGGCTGATAGATAGGGCTTTAAACTAGAGTCGAAGGGGGAAGGGGCTAAAACCAGGCACGCCGGTGAAGACCTAAGGGAAGGTACGCTAGAATCAGAGGGGCTGGGTGCCAGTGAGGTCCTTCGGGCAGATCCACAAGGTGCTGAGTGTAAGGAGACGCACCTGAAGTGCTTCTACACGAACGCACGCAGTATGAGGAATAAAATGGATGAGCTAGAAGTCCTGGCCCAGTCCTGCAACTACGATATCATCGGCATAAGCGAAACCTGGTGGGATGAGTCCTGTGACTGGGGTGTTGCGATAGATGGTTACAGGCTCTTCAGGAGGGACAGGCAGGGTAGGCGAGGTGGTGGGGTGGCGATATATGTGAAGCAGGGGCTGGACTGTGTGGAACTTCAGGTCGGCGATGGCAAAGTGGAGAGCCTCTGGGTAAGGATCAAGGGACGAACGAATAAAGGGGATGTCGTTGTGGGAGTCTATTACAGACCGCCTGGCCAGGATGATAGCGCCGATAAATTATTCTTTACAGAACTAAGAGAGGCCTCGAGATTAACTCCCCTTGTCCTTATGGGGGACTTCAACTTGCCAGACGTTAACTGGGAGTGCCACACGGCTGACACGAGCAAGTCCAGGAGGTTCATGAAGCACCTAGATGATAACTTCTTGGTGCAGGTGCTAACGGAGCCAACTAGGAAAGGTGCCCTCCTAGACCTGTTGCTAGAAAACAGAGAGGGTCTGGTGGGAGATGTGGTGATTGGTGGCCGCCTTGGTCATAGCGACCATGAAGTGGTTGAGTTCAAAATTTACGGTGACAGAAGGAAAAGTGCCACCAAAACCTCATCCCTAGATATGGGGAAAGCGGACTTCAGGCTGCTCAGGGAACTAGTCAGCAAGGTCCCCTGGGAAACTGCTCTTGAAGGCCTCGATGTCCACCAGTGCTGGTCATTCTTTAAACGATGCCTCCTAGAAGCACAAGATCAAGCAATTCCTAAATATCGCAAGTCAGGCAGGCAGGGCAGGAGGCCGGCATGGCTGACCAGGAACATTCTAATGGAGATTAGGCGGAAACAGAGAGTGTTTCGCTACTGGAAGGAGGGCCAGGTGTCATGGAAAGAATACAGGGATGCTGTTCGTGTTTGTAGGCAGAAAATTCGTGTGGCCAAAGCACACCTAGAGTTGAAGCTGGCTGTGTCTGTGAGAGAAAATAAAAAGGGCTTTTTCAGATATGTGAATGGAAAAAGGAGAACTAAAGAATACATAGGGCCGCTCCTTGATAGGGAAGGTCTCCTCACAGACAATGACATAGGCAAAGCAGAGACGCTTAACGCCTTCTTTGCCTCTGTCTTCAATGCCGATGATGGGCTTCGGGACCCAGGGTGCCCTGAACTAGAGGACCGGGACGGTGGGGATGACAAACTCCCAACCGACCCTGAACGTGTGCGGGATTTGCTACTCCACCTGGATCCCTACAAGTCCATGGGTCCGGATGGGATTCATCCCCGGGTGCTGAAAGAGCTGGCGGACGTCATCGCGGAACCTCTCTCAATTATTTTTCAACGATCCTGGGAATTTGGAGAGGTCCCGGTAAACTGGAAGCTGGCAAATGTTGTGCCGATTTACAAGAAGGGTCAGAAAGAAGACCCTAGCAATTACAGGCCTGTCAGTCTCACGTCAGTGCCTGGTAAAATCATGGAGAAGATGGTTCTCGAACTTATTGAGGCTCACCTGGGGGACAAAGCAGTCATTGGTCCCAGCCAGCATGGGTTTGTGAAGGGCAGGTCCTGCCTAACTAACCTGATTTCCTTTTATGATAAGATCACCCGTATGATGGACCAA